>NW_003852442.1:8364175-8376884 GCF_000181295.1 Otolemur garnettii
ATTCTCTTGCTTCAGCCTCTCAAGTAGCTGGGACTACAGGCACCTGCCACAATGCCCAGCTATTTTTTTTTTTTAAGAGACAGGGTCTGGCTGCTGCTCAGACTGGTGTCAAACCTGTGAGCTCAGGCAATCTACCTGCCTCAGCCTCCCAGAGTGCTAGGATTACATGTGTGAGCCATCCCACCCAGCCTTTCAAATTGATTTTAAAAATAGAACTAGAACAGAAGACACGTGTTAGAATTGCTCCTCACTAATCATTACATGTTACCTATTTTTATCCTTATTTGAGGATACAATGTCTCTGGAGAAGAGTGACTGGTTGAGAGGCCACTGTCAAGATAGACCTATCAGCTTGGCGCCTGTGGCTCAGGTGGCTAAGGCGCAAGCCACATACACCTAAGGTGGCGGGTTCAAATCCAGCCCGGGCCCGCGAAAACAACAATGACGGCTGCAACCAAAAAATAGCCGGGCGTTGTGGCCAGCGCCTGTAGTGCCAGCTACTTGGGAGGCTGAGGCAAGAGACTCACTTGAGTCTAGGATTTGGAGGTTGCTGTGAGCTGTGATGCCATAGCACTCTACCCAGGGGGATAGCTTAAGGCTCTGTCTCCAAAAAAAAAAAAAAAAAAAAAGATAGACCTATCTTTGCACTATATACCCACTGTGCTTCTTGTATTTCATGTTTATATATTTCCTTCCCAAAAGTGAAAACAAAACTTTTTTATTTTCATTCCAAACACAAACGCTTGCTAGTTTTACTTTAGGTTAGCATTCCCTGCCATGAAGTTTTGGTAGAAGATTTTTTTTTTGTATTTATATATTTCTTTTATAAGAAATTATAATGGAAACAAGGCTATAGCATTAGGTTTCATTCATTTGTTTGTTTTACTTGTTCATTCACCTCAACTGGTTGACTCCCCAGTTGCCCTGCTAGTTAACGTCTTATCTCTATAACCAGAAACCACTCTCTTGAGAGCACTGCACTCACCTCCCCTGCTCCTGTTGTGAGGGTTCCAAGCAGAGACTACCTCCTGCTTTTATGGTGCCCAGACCATTAATTCTTTTTAATACTGGATCGTTTAAACTGTTCAGTAAAATAACAAAACACAGGCTCCTTTTTCTGAGTCTTTTCCCCCTTCATTCTAGGCCAATGACCCTAAGTAATTTATGACCTCATCATCTACCATCTTCCTCAGTAAATGATTTCCAAGCCTTCCAAGGTACCAACTGAAGAAAACTCACAGGGACACAAGGCAGCTTCTCTTTCATCCTAGTCATAATATCTAATACATGATTGTCTCAGAAACTTAATCATCAGCCCTGGTAGCAGATATCCTTCTGTCTACCATGGAAGCTACAGGATAGAACAGAGAGAATAGTGTCCAACAGAAAAAGAAGGGTGGGTTTCTCTAAAACAAGGCATAAGATAAGAACATTATAGCCTAGACACAAAGAAATAATAGCAAGATTCTTAAAACTAAGCTTTCTTGGCTCGGCGCCTGTGGCTCAAGTGGCTAAGGCGCTAGCCACATACACTTAAGGTGGCAAGTTCGAATCCAGCCCAGGCCTGCCAAACAACAATGATGGCTGCAACCAAAAAATAGCTGAGCATTGTGGCGGGCGCCTGTGGTCCCAGCTACTTGGGAGGTGGAGGCAGGAGACTCGCTTGAGCCCAGGAGTTGGAGGTTGCTGTGAGTTTGATGCCATGGCACTCTACCCAGGGGGATAGCTTGAGGCTCCGTCTCAAAAAAAAAAGTAAGCTTTTTTCCTCTTCAACAAAGCCTGAAAAAGAACAAAATTCTCTTCCTCATGTAATGGTAATGATGGAAAGTAAATAATCAGTGAATGGGGCATTCAAATAGGAGTACTTGCTACACCATCGTAGAATCCTGTAGGAACTTCCAGTGAAAAGGATCAGTAGTAGAACAAGATCCAGAGTTGTGTGGGGGAATCGTGTTAGCTGTGATCAGCTTTCAGTAGCTGTCCTTTCCTGCTAGTCATTTTATATGCCTACAAATGATGTCTACATATGCTGTCTAAGCTGCAATTTGTCACTCCTGAGATCTCTGTCTCGTTTCATTACTTTCCCATCCATAATTTATCAAATATCTGTGGTATTGCTGCTTTGTTGACTTGACTTTGCTTCTTTTTTTATTTTATTGATTGATACCAAAAGATGCACAAGGCTTTCAAGTCCTGGCATGAATGATGAGGTCCCATGGCGAGAATCAGAAGCAAAGACACTTGTGGTGGAAGATTGTTTAAATATAGCCTGTTGATTTTCTGTTGAGTTTGTTTGGAGAATGTATGGTGATTGGCATTAGGTTTTCTTCTATTTTAAAAAGGTGACTTGGCTTGGTGCCTTTGGCTCAAGTGGCTAAGGCGCCAACCACATACACCTAAGGTGGCAGGTTCGAATCCAGCCCAGGCCCACCAAACAACAGGGACAGCTGCAACCAAACAATAGCCAGAGGTTGTGGCCTGTAGTCCCAGCTACTTGGGAGGAGGAGGCAGGAAACTCTCTTGAGCCCAGGAGTTGGAGGTTGCTGTGAGCTGTGATGCCACAGCACTCTACCCAGGGGGACAACTTGAGGCTCTGTCTCAAAAAAAAAACAGTTGCCCTGTAAAGAAGTAGAAGACAATTGTGATGTGCTATTTAAATGCACTGTACAAATCCAGGCATGTTTATAACAAAAGAAAAGTAAATATTAGTGCCAAACCCACCAGATCAAATGGGACAACCCAAAGAGACAAATGTTATCCAGAAGTTTGTTGTTGTTATCACCACTTTAAGTTCCCCTTTATTGCGGCTGGTGGTCATTTGAGAGGTATAAGCATGAATGAAGTTCAGAGGCTGGACACACCGTGTCTTTTTCTCTATATTGATGCACTTACACCTTCTTTTGTCTTTCTTGTGGTGAGGGAGACCAGTGACTGTGTAAGGCAGGACAGTGGGTCATGGTGTGCGCGCAGGTGTGTATGTACAACGTAAGGATGCTTCCTGTTGGCCAGCTCCTTCCTTTCTATACGTTACTGTTGGTCAACTTCAGAAGTGACGTGGATTCTTCTCAGACTTTGTAAAGACCAGGGCCACGGGCCCTCTTTGGGTTTCCTAGACTAGAGAAGAAGACAGGAACCAGGATGGGAAAATGGACATGCTGCACTTTAAACTGGAGCTGCCCCTGCAGTCCTCGGAGCACGTCGTTGGCGTGCAGCTCCTGCTGACCTTCTCCTACCAATTACATGTGAGTCAGTCCCCAAGGCAGGCCTTCCTTCCGATTGCTAGGAAGACCCACATTGTTGTGACTCTTTCCTGGGGTGTAGTTTGGGATTTAACTTAGGCTGATCAAAGGTTTTCCGCTGGGGTCATATTAATTTACATGGACTGTCAAAGCTCAGAGGGTTCCAGGCAGAAACTTTCCTGCCTGGCTCAACCAGCCACGTGTGGGCCCATCAGGCTTCAGCCAGGATGAGTGAGTCTCAGAACCCAGAGCCCTTGCGGTCTGTGGGCAGTTGGAATTTTCTCTCCTCCCGCTGATTTCAGAGGATGTCGACGTTTGTGATGCAGAGCATGGCGCTTCTCCAGTGCTCCTTCCCGGTTCCCGGGTCCCAGGTGTATGTGAATGGAGACCTGAGGCTGCAGCAGAGGCAGCCCCTCAGCTATGGTGGCCTAGATGTCCGCTACAATGTAAGATGCTGCTTGGGGTCCCGCTTCTTGGTTTCTGTGTGTCACCGTTCATTGAGTTCTTTGAAGAGGGGGAATGAAATGCAGAAATATAATTTCATTGTGAGTGGCCGAGAAGAGGGTGTCTGTGGTTCCTTGCCATAAATTTTTTCAAAATATGGAGGTGGTAAAATATATATATATGGAGAAGGTATACCTCCATTGCTACCTGAAGGCAAGGTAAAATAATGTGGTTTGTAGAAGAACTAAATTGTTTCTTGCTTTTAGGGAAATACACATACACTCTCTTCCATATACACACAATTATTCCAAGTGATCATATTAAATGATTGTGTATAATATTTCAAAAATAATACTTGTTCAGGCTGAGCAACATAGTGAAACCTATCTATACCAAAAATTAAAAAAATAATTACCGACTCAGCGCCTATAACTCAGCAGCTACGGCACTGGCACATACAAGAGAATGGACACATTCAGTCCCCGCCCAGGCCTCCTAACAATGACAATAACAAAAAATAGCCGAGCATCATGACGGGCGCCTGTAGTCTCAGCTATTTGGGAGGCTGAGGCAAGAGAATAGCTTAAGTCCAAGAGTGTGAGGTTGCTGTGAGCCATGATGCCATGGCACTCTACCAAGGGTGACAAGTGAGACTCTCTCTCTCTCAAAAAAAATTATCCAGGCTCGGCGCCTATAGCTCAACTGGCTAAGGTGCCAGCCACGTACACCTAAGGTGGCGGGTTCCATTCCCCAGCCTGGACCCGCCAAACAATGACGGCTGCAACCAAAAAAATAGCCGGGCGTTGTGGCGGGCGCCTGTGGTCCTGGCTACTTGGGAGGCGGAGGCAGGAGACTCGCTTGAGCCCAGGAGTTGGAGGTTGCTGTGAGCTGTAATGCCAGGGCACTCTACCCAGGGGGACAGCTTGAGGCTCTGTCTAAAAAAAAAAAAAAAAAATTATCCAAGTCCAGTGACATGCCATGTAGTCCCAGCTGCTCAGGAGGCTGAGACAGGAAGATTCCTTGAACCCAGGAATTTGAGGGTGCTGTGAGCTATGACTGGGCTGTCGCTCGGTAGCCTCGGTGACAGGGTGATACTCTGATCAAAGTTAGAGTAATAATAACCATACTTTATTGAGCAGATACCATATGCCAGCCCTGAGTGAAGAGGTTTGTGTATCTCATTTCACCATCACAGCAATCTCTGATGTGCCTGCACTTGTCCATTCTCAGCATTCCAGCCCCTTGTCCTACCACTGTCCCCCTGCCTCCATTCCAGCCACACTGGCATTCTTGCTGTTTCTCCAGCCCCTGAAGCAGCTCCTGCCTCAGGGCTTTTGCATGTGCTGTTCCCTCTGCCAGGGATCCACTTATTAGCTTATCAGACCACTCCACTCAGGTCCCTGTTCCAGTGTCCCTGACCCTTCTTTCTAGAAAGTCTTCCCTTCCCTCCACCTTCCCTCACCCAGACCCACTTTCCTTTCCTACTGCCACCTGACATCCTACAGGTAGATCTTCAGTTTCTTTGTCTACCTCGGTGTCAGCAGCACTGCCATCGTGTGTACTGTCACCCCAGGGCCTAAAACAGTGCCTGGCACACATGGTAAGCTCTGAAGATAATTTTTGGAAGAATGAACTCACATGTTGCACGGGCTGAAAACTGAGGCTTACAGAGATTAATTAACTTTCCCAAAAGCCCAAAGCTTCAAAGTATCAGAACCAGCAACTATCTCTCCGAGTCAAGAACTCGTGTATCTAAGGTTTCACCTCTAAACTTTATCTTATCATAAAATTGACCTTCTAAGTTGAGCTAACATGCCTTTAAAGTGACAGAAGAATTATCAGTTATTACAACTGTAAGCCAGAACCATTCCATATAAACTGGGATTTATGGTCAGTCTGATGTAATAAACATCAGTTATAAAGTGAAGGGAACATATAAACTTAAAATGGCACTTTTTATTTTATGTATGTAAACAGAACATATAAATCTATCATTGGAACCTTTAATATGAACATTTATAAGATTAATTTTATTGATGAGAATATGGTATTATAAGGTAAGAAACAATTCCCTTCTTTAGAGGATTATAAGCTTACTATGTGTACTTGTACTCTTTCCATTTCAACTTTTTTTTTTTTGAGACAGTCTCACATTATCGCCCTGGGTAGAGTGCGTCACAGCTCACAGCAACCTCAGACTCTTGAGCTTAAGCAGTTCTCTTGCCTCAGCCTCCTAAGTAGCTGGGACTACAGGCGCCGGCCACAACGCCTGGCTGTTTTAGCAGGCCTGGGCTGGGTTCGAACCCACCAATCATGGTGTATGTGGCTGGTGCCCTACCCAGTGAGCTACAGGCACTGCCCTCCATTTCAGCTTTTAAGGGATAAAGATGTTAGAGAGCACCAGAGAAGAGGACATGAAAGACAAAGCAGTTAGTACGGACTGTTAAAAAAAAATTAAAGGAACTATTAAAGGATTTGAGTGAAAGAGTTATTTTATAAATAGTTTTAAAGCCTGTGAAAAGTGGATATTCGCCCCTTATTTCATCCCCTCAGAAGGAAAGGCTGAGAGTAAATGGACTTCAGATGTTGCACGAGAGCTTATTCATACTGGAAGAAAAGTTCCCCACTAATGGAATCGGCCACGCAGATCAAGAGGGGGGTCTGGGTAGGCAGGAGGGCAGAAAGAAGAGAGACGCCCCTCAGGTGCTCACGCCTCGTCCTCCTGCCATGTCCAGGTATCCGTGATCAATGGGACCAGCCCTTTTGCCTTCGACTACGACCTCACCCGCATTGTTGCTGCCTACCAGGAAAGGAACGGTGAGTCATAGGGTTTAGAGGCATAGGGAATTTAGCCACTGCCCAAGGACTGTCTAGGCTTATGGGGGCAACAGAGACAAACCAAACTGGATCCCTTATTATGATCAAAATAGCGAATGCTTAGTGATGGGAGCGACAGACTGCCCAGATCTCTCCTTTCTGTCCTGATCTTTAGACCCCCTCCTGCCACCATTCCCCCAGCCATCCTCTGAGTCATCAGGTTAATGATGATTTTCTTGTTTTTCCTTCCCTTTCCTCAAAGCATTTCTTTTTTTTTAAATGTAAGCTTAATTAAGTTGGTTTTTTTTTTTGCCCCAGAAAAATAAAGAATGGGAGCAGCTCTCCCCACATTAGCAGTCCAGTAGGAGAAGGGAAGAGCCCAAGCTTCCCCCTGGAAGGCAGAGCAGAGTGTGTCCACTCCTTGCAGAGAGCGGCTCGCAGGCCCCTGCATGCATTTGAACCTACATGTTTCCCAGGAGCGTGGTCAGAGGTTTTCCCTAAAGGCTCCTAAACTGTTCCTGGCAACCAGACATCACCGACAGAGAACACAGACATTTCAGAAGGGGGAGGACTGCACTTCCAGCGTTGCTTACTGAGTTTCTGTAATATGCTCACAGCATTAATGCAGTAATAGAGGATGTTTTAAACCAACCTACAAAAACAGGCCTACAGATCGACTTTTTTTGTTGTTGTTATTTCTTTTTTTTTTTTTTTTTTTTGAGACGGAGCCTCAAGCTGTCCCCCTGGGCAGAGTGCCATGGCTTTACAGCTCACAGCAACCTCCAACTCCTGGGCTCAAGCGAGTCTCCTGCCTCTGCCTCCCAAGTAGCTGGGACCACAGGGGCCCGCCACAACGCCTGGCCATTTTTGGTTGCAGCCATCATTGTTGTTAGGCGGGCCCGGGCTGGGGATTCGAACCCGCCACCTTAGGTGTATGTGGCTGGCGCCTTAGCCGCTTGAGCCACAGGCGCCGAGCCTGTTGTTGTTATTTCTTTCACTGTTTATTCATATGCAGTACTTTTTTATATAAGCATTATAGTGCAGAAATAATCTTGTATGCCAATTATTTTTATTTCCCTGTGTATTTTCTCACACAGCTACAAAGTTCTGGCATTCTTCTTAGTGGAAGCATAGTATTCCTCTGCAAACGTAAAAGAAGCTGTTTCTAACTTTTTGACAATTTTTAACTTAAGTAGTTTGACAAGGATTTTAACATAGAAGTGTTTAGCAAATAATGTATGCTCTGCTTTGCAGGTCTGATTCTTTTTCCTTGTGAATGATTTCTTTCTGTTCCGAACCACAGGCTGTCCCATAGGAGTTAAAGCATCTTTTCAGCCCTGCCCTGGGAGGGGAAAGGCCAGCCTGATTAATGGTTAATGATTGCATTGCAGTTACCACCATTCTGAATGACCCCAACCCCATCTGGCTGGTGGGCAGGGCCGCTGAAGCTCCCTTTGTGATTAATGCTGTCATCCGCTACCCGGTGGAAGTTATTTCATATCCTTTTGGTGAAAGAGTTGATGGTAGCTCAGTTTCCAAATAGTAATTATTCCTTGCTTGTCCCATATAGGAACAGAGGTGGGAAGCCTTAGATTGGAAATCAATGCAGTGTTGTAGCCCCACACAAATGACTGTGTCTATCTGTTGTTCATACAGGAAAGAAAGTTTGTTTCTTGTTTGTATTTCTTTGCAAGGAATTCTAGCTTAGAATCCTTCAAAATTATATCTTATTCATATTTTACCCCATTTATCTTAAGGATATTTGTAACCCCCTACCCATTTCCTGTGTGACCCAAACCTTGGCTTAACTTTGACTTACGCCAAGTAGTAAGAAATAAAATCAACACTGCAGAGAAACAAAAGAGAAGATGCTTTAATTGAAGTCTTAGCAATTGCAATTTGGGACATGCAAATCTAGCAAGCAGCGGACCTGTGTGCCGTCCAGGTGGGGTTAGGCAGGGGTTTATGAGGGCTACTATGAGTTTCCATGTCTAGAAGGTTTCAGCACAGTACATGATGGATGAGAGCTGGTTAACAGATGTCTCTAGCTGATGACGAATCTAGTAATTCAGTGTAGGTATCTCTCCAGGAGGTTGGTGATCAGGCGTAGTTTATACAGTCCAAATCAAATGCAACTGGTTTTACAGTTTGGCCAAGTTCAACAGATCAGATTCCTTCTAGGTGTCTAAGTGACAGCAGTTCAACTCCTCTTCCTCTCCCTCCTCCTTTTCAGGAATCTCAGAAACAACCGTCTCTAACTTAGATTTTCTTTTCACATTTAGAGCATGTGACTTGTGACTCCTTAACTGTCTCTACTTATCAGCCAGGATTCTGGGAAATGATGAAGTTTGCCTGGGTCCAGTATGTCAGTATCCTACTCGTCTTCCTCTGGGTGTTTCAAAGAATCAAGATATTTGTGTTTCAGAATCAGGTGGTGACCACAATCCCTGCAACAGCAATGCCCCGTGGAGAAGGGTATAAGGAGCACTTATCCTAAGAAGAGCGTTTCTGGAGACTTAGCAGGACTAAGGCTACCTCACTGTGGTCTTCTGAGAACTGCCATCTTGCTGATGTCCACTGGGAGCCCAGTGGACACCTGTGGGGTTCAGTGTTTTTCCCTCAGAGACAAACCAATTCTTTCCAGTTTTGCTCAACACAACTCGGGTATCTTCTAAGCACCTCCAAAGCCATTGGGAAGTAACTTGTAGAAAAATCTGAGGGTTCTGGTACGTGTTGTTTACTTTTTTTTTTTTTTTTTTTTGCCTTAGCCCTGAATTTCAGGAGAACATTACAGTTACTTCAGACATCCTGGAACAAGTCCCATCTCTGGTCCAGCAGAAGCTTTCTCTCCCTTGAAATGAGAAACACACTGTGCATTTCTTCACCCTGCTGTGAACTAGGTTTGCTCTTTTCAGGGCTGTGTGATGAGTATGTAAATCACTAGCACTCTCCACTCCTGGGCATCTCCATGTCCCACTCAGAGCTTTGATTTCCAGAACTGAGGCCTTTCACTGCAGAGGTGGAAGGGGCGGCACAAGGGCCACTTAGCTCCTGCATGAAGGTGAGCACCTGAAGGACATGGGGACCATCCACCTGCCTGGCTCCTTGCCCTGCCTCCTGCCCTCTGTCTGTGCCCCTGGAATGGCAGGCTGCAGTCGGAAGGGCCGTTTCAGTGGCAGCCCCCTCAGCAAGGCTAGGGGATGCAGGATTATAACCTCAGGTTCTCTCTGACGCTCACCCAGCAGCCTGGACATTTGCCACTGTTCTGCCATGATAGCCATCCCCCTACCTGTGAAGGACAGGGTGACCAAGGATTGTTGGTATTGGTTCCCAGTGCCTGACAACCCCAAGTTTATTTGGAGGGCTGGCAGGAAGGCCAGAGACTTGGCTTTCCCTTGACTAAGCATCAGGGTGCCCACCAGAGTGGGCAGCTTTGGGAAGGACACAGAAGCAGTGAGGGAGGAGAGAGGATGGCAACCTGGGCAGTTGGGCCCAGCCTGGCCATGAGCTGAATGACAAGCAGTCCAGCCAGGTAACCCTTGTGGCCGAGCAAGACCACGTGTTCCTCCCCATTCTCCGGAGGACACATGCAGTCTCTGCAAGGACAGATGGACCTGCTTTATGATCCCAGGCATGTCGTTGGTGCTGGAGGGACGTAGCCCCTATGGTCCATGCTTCATGCCCATGCACACACACCTCTCAGTGTGTGCCTCAGTTTACCTTGGAGATCAGTTCTTATATGCAAAGCACTTTTCCTTTCAGGCTGACCAAAATTAGAGCTTAGGAATCAAAGCTACTTTGAAGTATCCAGGTAGAAAAATTCCCTACTGCTGACACCACACAGTTAAACACACACACACACCACTGTTTTTCGCCTAGAGCAGTTTATATCCTTCAGTTTCTTTCTTGTGGTTAAATTAAAAGTGTTTTTTTGGGTTTGAATCCCCAAAAGGGAATGAGATACAGAAAGGTGAAGATGGCTAAAGATGGCTTGGCATTTTGTAAAAGTGTTCTAATGTAAAATGTGTATAAAGTGCCCATGATATTTTATAAATTTCTAATTAAAATGTTCAAAATGGAAGGTTGCATGTTTACTTTTTAGGAAGGATTGGAGGAGGGAAGGGAGGGGAGGGCAGAGACTGTACACATTTGTCTGAGTTACCAGCAACCTTGGAGTTATGACTTTGGAGATTGTCATAGCTTTTCTGAAAGTCCCCTGGTCCAACCCCAAGTAAATGAGGTTTCGGTGGAATCCACATGCCGTGTGGAAGACGGGCTGGAACTTCACAGGTGTACTGGTGACTATCAATTTATTCACAAATCAGATGTTGGTACCCTCTGACCTGAATCAAACAGCATAAGTTACCACATGCAAAATGGTGAGAATTACACAGGATTTTATCGACTGAGCTAAGCAGGGTTTGAGATACAGTAGAACCTCCGTAGTTGACCACCTCTTTCCATTGACCACCTCCTTAAGTTGACCTAATTGTCGTAGACTGGCTATGCATCACATGTACGTGTCAGTATAGTAGGCCTAGTTCCTTATGTTGACACCTCTGGATATTGACCAGTTTGTTACAGTCCCTCGCAGTCCCTCGCACGGTGAAGTTACAGAGGTTCTACTTTAATTTTTATGGGAGGGAGGGAGGTTCCTAATTATGTCAGATGGTTATTCTAGTATCTGTCTAAATAAGGCCAGACACTCTCACATCCCACTTAGATCCCGTAAACCTACTGTTTTTCTGTTTTATACAGATGGGGGTCTCACTCTATCACTCAGTCTAGGGTGGGTGGAAGATCATATTAATAGTTCACATTGTGTTTCACTGATTAATAACGAGGTTAAGGATTTTTCCCTATTTTTGTTGGCTATTTGTATTTTGTATTTTCTCTTTGATCAGGTAGCTATGCAAGTTAGTTGTTTTTGTTATTTATTATAAATTTCTTTATGTATTCTCCGTACTGCTTCATCAGTCATATGTACTGCAAATATTTTCTCCCAGTTTGTGTTCTTTTTATTTTCTTTATGGTAATGCTATTTGGTGTAAACTCTTGGTAAGCATCCTAAGAATTACTTCTTCTTTTCCTTTAAAAACGTACCCTATAGCCAGATTGGCTCACGCCTGTAATCCTAGCACTTAGGGAGACTAAGGTGGGTAGATTGCTTGAGTGCACAGAGACCAGCACGAGCTAGAGGAAGACCCTATCTCTACTAAAAATAGACAAACTAGCTGGGTATCATGGCAAGCACCTGTAGTCCCAGCTACTTGGGAGGCTGAAGCAGGAGGGGTCACTTAAACCCAAGTTTGAGGTTGCCATGAGCTATGGTGCCAGGGCAGTCTACCTAAGGCAACAGAGTGAGACCTCTGTCTCAAAAGAAATAATCATAAATAAAAGCCTAGCCTGCTACTAATTGGCGTGCATATACTCAGGGCAACTTGAATCTGTACTCCCAGGTTTCAGTCTTCAAACTTGGCTCAAATAAACTCTCTCCTTATATTAATTTTGCCTCAGTTTTTCTTCCTTTTTGTTGGCAAGTGAAATAAGTGTGATAGAGGGATGGGTCTGGAAAATATATATATACATCTAGTTTCTCTTGGCTTTATATTTGTTTTGTAATTTTTTTCAGGTTTGTGTTTTTCATAAGAGTTTGTGTTGCCTTTCATTTTTTTTTTCCCCATGGCAAGAAGTAGGTTCCTTCTTCACCCAGTCATTAAAATTTTGAAACATTTTGTCTGTTGCTTGCAAACAATTTCATTGCCCTTCCTGAAGACACTCTTCTTTCTGTTTGAATCTGGACATGTAGCTGCTAGGACCACTGCACAGAAGTCAGTCTAATATTCCCAGTTAATACCATTATTTTTAGTTTGTGTGTTTGTTTGTTTGTTTTTGAGACAGTCTCACTATGTCGCCCTTGATAGAGTGCTATGGCATCACAGCTCACAGCAACCTCCAACTCTTGGGCTCGAGCAATTCTCTTGCCTCAGCCTCCCAAGTAGCTGGGACTACAGGCGCCCACCACAATGCCCAGCTGTTTTTTTGTTGTAGTTGTTATTGTTGTTTGGCAGCCCAGGCCAGGTTTGAACCCGCCAGCCCTGGTATATGTGGCCGGCACCCTAACCAGTGAGCTACGAGTGGCAAGCCCCATTATTTTTAGTTTTATTGTGCATCTTTTTCTTTGTTACTCCTTTTTTTTTTTTTTTTTT
>NW_003852442.1:8378806-8385955 GCF_000181295.1 Otolemur garnettii
CCACCTTAGGTGTATGTGGCTGGCGCCTTAGCTGCTTGAGCCACAGGCGCCAAGCCTTGAAAGTTATGTTTAAAAGACTGGAAAGCCAAGATGACCATTACAGTTATTAATTTTTTTTTTTTTTGAGACAGAGTCTCACTCTATGTCCTGGGCAGGGTGCCATAGCATCATAGCTCACAGCAACCTCAAACTCTTGGGCTTCAGAGATCCTCTTGACTCAGCCTCCCCAGTAGCTGAGACTACGGGTGCCTACCACAATGATTAGCTAATTTTTCTATTTTTAGTAGAGATGGGGTCTCACTCCTGCTGAGCTCAGGTAAATCCACTTGCCTTAGCCTGCCACAGTGCTAGGATTACAGGCATGAGTCACCGTGCCTGGCCTATAGTTGTTGATGTTTAAAATGACATTTTAGATACTCTAATTAGCCCAAATAGAAATTTTTAGAGCCTATTGGTAATTTAAGTGTTTAAAATGTGTGATTTTTATGCTATGAATTTATGTGTTTTAAGTGTATACTTCAATGATTTTTAATAAATTTTCAGACTTATGCAACTGTCACCACAATCAAGTTTTAAAACATTTCCATCACCCCAAAGAGATCCCCAATGCCAGTTTCCTGTCATTCCTCATTCTCACCCCCACCCACAGGCAATTCTTAATCTTTCAGTCTCTAAAATTCTGCTGTTCCTGGACATTTCACATAAATGAGATCATAGAACATGTAGTCATTCGTGTCTGGTCTCTTTAGCTAAGCACTATTTTCAGTATTTTTAAACAGACATGATTACATATCATAAAATTCACCATTTTAATGTATGTTCTTTATTCTTGATTATGAAACTTCACAAGGATGCTAGCATTTGGGGGTTAGTTTGTTTGTTTCCTTTTTTTGAGAGACAGGGTGTCTCTGTTGCCCAGGGTGGAGTGCCGTGGTGCAATCAAAGCTCACTGCAGCTTGAAACTCCTGGGCTCAAGGGATCCTCCAGGTTCAGCTTCCCAAACTCTGGGATTACGGTTATGACCAATGTGGCTGGCCTGAATAAAGTATTCATTCTCTTAGGCACTTAATAAGCACTTGTTTTTTTTTTCTGCTCTGTATCATCTATAATTTAATTTTTTTTCTTGCTTTTATCCCTCTGTTATTTTATTCCTGAAATGCCTGTTAGACAGCCCTCCACTCTTCCATTCTGGATTTGCCTCTAAAGTTGATTTCCTTTATGACATTGTAAAATCTAGCAGTTCGTATTTTTAATTTCTAAGAGCTCTTTCTTGTTCTCTGTTCATTTTCCACAGCATCATGTTTTGGTTTTATGAATACAGTATCTTCTTGAGAATCTTTGAGTATGCTAATTAAGAAAATTTATTTTCTGTTCCTTCCAGGGTCAGCTGGAGTATTCGTCCAGCCTATTCTACTTGTGGGGGACAAGGGGATGGAGGAAGAGAGGAGGAACTGGCTGAGCTGTTTTGCTCCATAGCTGGACAAGCATCTGGCGCTTCCTCCTCCTTTGTGGCTTCCTTCTAGGTTGTGGCTTCCTTGTGTACAATTCCAAAAACACAGTGTAAAAGGTCAACCACAAGGATGTGGAAACAATACCTAGGTTCAGATCCCATCTTGCCACCAATGAATTTTGTGACCTTAGCCAAATTATTTTATCTCTTTTAAATATCAGTTTCACCCGTGAAATGAGAATAAAGATAATAACTTCACTAAGTTGTTTGGGTACCTAAGATAATACATAGGTAGCATTTGGCTTGGTGACACATAGTAAAAAGTTCAACTAATACTTATCATTCATCAAAAGCCTCTATCCTTGGTAACATCCTTTCAGAACTCTACTGTTATTAGCTGCTGTGGTCTGAAGGTGTTCCCCCAAATTCATTTGGTAGTAACATTAAGTGGTGGGTCCTTTAGGAGAGGATTATGTCAGGAGGGCAATGCCTTCATGGGTGGGATTCACTTTGACAGTGGCCATCTCTGAGGAACCAGTCCAAACCAGACATGCAACCTGCCGATGCCTTGATGTTGGGCTTCTTAGCCTCCAGAAATGTGAGAAAACAAGTTTCTCTTATTTATAAATTACCCTATGTCAGGTATTTTGTTATGGCAGCACAAACATTGGCTTATTCCTTCTTACAATTGTCCTGCTTTCACTTTTACAAGGTTTCAGAATGAGAGACAAAAGTTTCTGATCCAATAAATTGCTGCAATGATTTGAAATGTCTTTAAAATTTTTATTTTACTGGGCGGCGTCCATAGCTCAGTGGGTAGGGCACTGGCCACCCAGCCTGGGGCAGCTAAAACAACAATGACAATTGCAACAACAAAAAATAGCCAGGCATTGTGATGCATGCCCTCAGTCCCAGCTACTTGGGAGGCTGAGGCAGGAGAATCACTTAAGCCCAAGTGTTGGAGGTTGCTGTGAGTTGAGATGCCACAGCACTCTACCCAGGGCAACATAATGAGACTCTGTCTCAGAAAAAAAAAAAAAAACTAAAAATAATGGTATTAACTGGGAATATTAGACTGACTTCTGTGCAATGAGACTCTGTCTAAAAAATAATAATAAATTTATTTTACTTAAAGCTAGTACTACCCTGTAGAGGCTACATACACATAGTCTTCTTCCCATCCTGAGCCCGTGTCAGTCTTTGAATGGGCTCTTTCTGTCAGGGGTGTGTGTGTGTGTGAATTTGTTTTTATTGAGGTATGGGACACAGGGTGGGAAATGTTGCTGTGGGGTATGGGATACCCCTCCCTCACAGGGAATGTCCATTCTAATCTTCCTGGGGAGCTTTGTGGAACTTTTTCTTCTTCTTGGAGCCGCTCTTGATGCCTACAGCCTCTTCCGGCCCGCTGCCGACCACCTCCTCCTTAGAGGAGAATTTCCACTTTTTCTTAGACACGCTCTTGTTGCCTGCCTCTTCAGGATCACTAACTACCGTTTCCTCCTTGGGTGAAGCTTTCTTCTTCTTGGGAGGACTTACAATGCCCGTGGCCTGCTCAAGATCACTACTAACCAACTCCTCCTTGGAAAAAGATTTCTTTTTCTTGGGTTTAGATACAGGGATAGATGGGTGGCCTTCCATTCCATTCTCCTGAGGAACCTCCTGGGGCTTTTGCTTATTCTTCTTTTTGGGTTTTTCCACAGTATCCTCACACTCCTCCTGAGAGCTACTGCTGTTTTCTGAAGAAGCGAAGGCAAGTGCAGCCAGTCGTTTCTTTTCCTTCTTCAAGCGTTTCTTCTCCTGTTTCTCCAGTTTCCTAGTGATCTCAGCAGCCGCTTCCTCTGCCTGAACCATTGCTTCCTTCATGACATCCAGATTCTTGCATGGAATCTCTCCAGTCTCATAGAAGGACAGCCGCTCCTCAACTTGTTCCCGAAGCTTCTCCCCAAATACGCTCGTGGGCACCTCAGAAAAGCAATCGATTCGTGAGGCAATACTGCGTTTGTTTGCCAGGTATCGGGAAATTACGCCTTCGTTCTTGGCAGGTGCTCGGCCAATGAATGGAAAATGAGTCCATATTTTGGCGTGTTACCCCTTGTCTTCAGGGCTCTGGAAACTTGGTCCCTTTGCTGGGACCTGGGAATCACTCAGACACCAGGACAGGCCATTCTACTGTCAGTTTTAAATAGAGAACTTTCTTGTTCCTTTCACGAAAGTTTCCTTCATGAATATTGGGGCCCACTCTTAGCTAAACCAACGCTACAAATCTATTAATGATTACAGCTCTGCCAGTTCTTTCTAAATCTACGCCTCTGGCCTGGTGGGGTGCCTGCCATCACCTACTTTTCTCTGAGGCTGTAGAGAAGGGCCGGGTAGAGAGCGCCCGGCTGGAGCGGGAGAGATTTCTCCACTAGGGGGCGCGCCCGTGGGATGGGTCTCTGCGAGCCGTACGCAACGTCAGGGGCGGGAATACCTACGGCCCCGCCCCGCCCATCCGCAGCGCCCTGTGATTGGAGGGAGGAAGCATCACTGGGCAGCGCCGTTGGGAGGAAGAGGGCCGCGGCTGGAGGAGACTCGGAGGGGGCGGACGTGCGAGAGCTGGACTCTGCAGCGCTTAGGGAGCTCGTCTCTCTTGTTTCTGCAGTGAATGGCGATGAGATGGAGCGCGAGGGGAGCGGCGGCAGCGAAGGGTCAGCCGGGCTCCTGCAGCAGATCCTCAGCCTGAAGCTCGTGCCGCGGGTGGGCAACGGGACCCTGTGCCCCAACTCCACTTCTCTCTGCTCCTTCCCAGGTACGGCCCGCGCCTGCGCACTGCGCGCCCCTCGGACAGTTCTGGTGGGCTCAGTTCCGGTGCCGGAGGGAGGGTGCCGCTCGGTCGCCGGAGAGCGCCTTCCTCTCTTACTTCCGTCACCTCCTCGCCGGCCCCTCAGGCCGAATCCCCCACTAGCCTGTGTTGGGGACGAGATCGGAGGGGGCCGCAGGTGGGCCGGGTGGCTGCAGGGAGCTTGGCCGCCCTACCCCGACCCCAACCCCGACCCCGACCCCGACCCCAGCCCCAGCTGGCCCTGCCCCTCGGAGTTTCCGAGCTTCCCAGGTGCTGACCTGCATCCGACAGCACCCGGAAGGCGCTCATCCCTGCCCTGTTTATTTTCTCCTATGAGGGGAAACTCGGCTTTGGCATCCGGCCTGGCTGAGGGGCAGTCAGAGCTCACTCTTTTTGGTTGTGGCCGGTAGCCGCATCGCTCTGCGCCGGGAGCTTGTCTCTGATCGCCGGCACCTCGGTCCAAATTCACCTTCTTCAGCAGCTTCGCTTTTTAGGAATCACTTTCGGCGACCTGTTGCGGAGACTCCCACGCACTCGTTCAAGATTTTTGACACAGCTGCTTTTTAACTCCACCCCCACTGAATCTTCAGTTGGGCCTGGTAGAAGGATTTTACAGAGTTATAATGCAGGGAAGAACTCCTTGTGCTCAGAAAATTGAAGAGAGGAAAAATTACTTGGGAATATTGATAAAAATCTTTGAAGGGAAGGCATAGTTATTTGTGTTGGGCCCTTAAAGGCAAGAAGACCGAGGCCCATGACCGGAAATGGAAGGTGGGGCTCCCCAGCTGAGTTGGCTGGTATGTATTTGTGAACAATGAGAGAATGGAGCCAGGAGACAAAGTAAAGGGAAGGAAGCTGGGATCACAGACGCAGTCCTAAACAGACACCACTGATTTTTCATGGTGGGCACTGACTGGCAGGTACCAAGCAGTAGATACTTGGGAAACTTATGTGTATTACCTGCCTGGGGGTTCTCCTAAACAAGTCTGTGAAATAAAGGAGAAAGTCATAATTCGGGATGAAGTTAGCTTGTATCCATTGCTAAAATGGGAATCTGGCAGTTCAAGTTATTTCAGAAGGTACTAGTATCACATTGGACTCTGATTAAAAATATTTTTATGGGCTCGGCACCTGTGGCTCAGGTGGCTGAGGCGCCAGCCACATACACCTAGGGTGGCGGGTTCGAATCCCCAGCCCGGGCCCGCCAAACAACGATGGCTGCAACCAAAAAATGGCCAGGCGTTGTGGCGGGCTCCTGTAGTCCCAGCTACTTGGGAGGCTGAGGCAGGAGACTCGCTTGAGCCAAGGAGTTGGAGGTTGCTGTGAGCGTGATGCCATGGCACTCTACCCAGGGGGATAGCTTGAGGCTCTGTCTCCAAAAAAAAAAAAAAATATATATATATATGGCTCAACCGGCTAGGGCGCCAGCCACGTACACCTAAGGTGGCGGGTTCGAATCCCCAGCCCGGACCCGCCAAACAACAATGACGGCTGCAACCAAAAAAATGGCCGGGCGTTGTGGCGGGCGCCTGTGGTCCCAGCTACTTGGGAGGCGGAGGCAGGAGACTCGCTTGAGCCCAGGAGTTGGAGGTTGCTGTGAGCTGTGATGCTACGGCACTCTGCCCAGGGGGACAGCTTGAGGCTCTGTCTCCAAAAAAAAAAAAAAATATATATATATTTTTATATATTTGCATATATACATACATACCTATGCATGTATATGAAATAAATGTGAAATTTATTTTATGAAGTAAATATATATTTCATATACGTGCATATGTATGTATAAAATAAATTCCATGTTTATTTCATATAGATGCATATATATATATGCACATATATGTATGTACGTGTGTGGTGTTTGGAGGTCCTGTTCGGAAAATGGTCTCATAATCTGGAGGTACTACCATAACCAATTAATCTGGTTTTGTTGCCTTATTTCCCCTCACCGCTTTATTTTTAAAAATTTTAAACTTAGTGAAAATTGATAGACCAGTACAACCGATTACCCACGTGACCTTTACTTAGATTCATAGTATGTTGACTCCTTGGCTTTTTCATCATACACGTGTAACTTCTATGGACATGTATACATACGTACATCTCAACTTTCTAGGGAGTCATTTGATAGGAAGTTATAGACATCATAATCTCAGCTACACAGGAGGTTGAGACAGGAAGATTGTTTTAGCCCAGGAGTTTGAGATTGCTGTGAATTAGGCCCTGGTGACTGATACTTTAGCACATATCTTCTAAAATATTTTTTTCTTTTAAATTTTTAATTATTATGAGTAGATAATAGTTGTATATCTTAACGACAGCATTTTCTATCACAGCCACAAGGCCATACCGCACGTAAGGACTTTAACCTCAGTGGAATAATGTTATGTAATGGACAAGGATTATTTAAATTTCCTCAGTTGTCCAAACAGCTTTTTTCTTTTTCTTTAAATTCTATGATCTAGTCAAGGCTCACACATTGCAATAAGTTGACCTCTCTTTTTAGTCTCTTTCTCTTTTTTATTTTTATTTTTGAGATAGTCTCACTCTGTTGCCTGGGGCAGTGTGCCATAGCATCAGCCTAGCTCGTAGCAACCTCAGACTCCTGGGTTCAAGTGATCCTCCTGGTCCCCCACCCTGACCCCCCCCCCCATGTAGCTGGGACTACAAGTGCCCATCACAGCACCTAGCAATTTTTTTTATTTTTTATTTTTAGTAGAGATGGGAGGTCTCGCTTTGATCAGGCTGATCTGAACTCTCAAGCTCAAGCAAGAGTGCTAGGATTACGGGTATGAGCCATGAAGTACTCCGGGCCTCTTTAATCTTAAAGACAGAATAGTTCTTTCTCCTTTGTTTTTAAAACTGCCCTTTTTTTTTT
>NW_003852442.1:8386213-8392773 GCF_000181295.1 Otolemur garnettii
TTGTTGTTTGGCGGGTCCGGGCTGGGGATTCGAACCCACCACCTTAGGTGTACGTGGCTGGCGCCTTAGCCAGTTGAGCTATAGGCGCTGAGCCAGCTCATGCTTTTAATTATAGCACTCCAGGAGGTTGAGTCTGGAGGATCACTTGAGGTCCGGAGCTGAGGTCCAGCCTGAGCAAAGCAAGACCCTGTCACTACTAACAATAGAATAGTTAGCTAGGCATGGTGGCACAGGCCTGTAGTCTCAGCTACACAGGAGGCTAAGGCAGGAGGATTGTTTTAGCCTAGGAGTTTGAGATTGCTGTGAATTAGGCTAAGGCCCTGGCACTCCAGCCCATGCAACAGAGCAAGACTCAAAAAAAAAAAAAAAAGAAGACAGAGTCTCGTTCTGTCACCCAGGCTGGAGTTCAGTGGACAATCATAGCCCACTGCAGCCTGGAACTCTTGGGCTCAAGTGAGTTCCTCTTCTTCTGCCTCAGCCTCAGCCACATATAGGCATACCTGGCTGATTTTTCTTATTTCTTATACAGATGGGGTCATATTATACTGCCCAGGCTAGTCTCAAATTCCTGCTATAAAGTGATCTTCTGGCCTCCCAGAGTACTGGGCTTAAGAGTGACATTTTTGGAGAATCCATGCCAATTGTTTCCATAGAATGTTTTCAATCTAGGTTCATCTGATTCACTTCATGATTAGATTCAGATTAAACATTTTGGTCAGAATGATGCCCACTTATAGGTAAAGCCATATTATCAGTGTGTCATATCAAGAGACATTGAAGGTCAGTTTGTATTTTTTTTTCTCTGAGACAGTGTCTCACTCTGTCCCCTTGGGTCGAGTGCATGGTGTCATAGCTCACAGCAACCTCAAACTCTTGGTCTTGAGCAGTCCTCTTGCCTCAGCCTCAGAGTAGCTGGGACTACAAGCTCCCACCACAATGTCCAGCTAGTTTTTCTAATTTTTTTTTTTTTTTTTTAGTAGATACCAGGTCTTGTTCTTGTTCAGGCTGGTCTTGAACTCTTGAGCTCAAGCAATCCACCCTCCTTTGCCTCCCAGAATGCTAGGATTATGGGCTTAAGCCTATAATCTGTGCCCAGCCATTAATTGAT
The DNA here is from genome assembly GCF_000181295.1 of Otolemur garnettii. Taxonomy (NCBI): domain Eukaryota; kingdom Metazoa; phylum Chordata; class Mammalia; order Primates; family Galagidae; genus Otolemur; species Otolemur garnettii. The sequence continues at coordinate 8,387,322 of NW_003852442.1, forward strand.
AATGCTAAGTTTGATCATTTGACAAAAATAGTAGTGTATCATAACTCTTTATTGTAAAGGTACCTGAATCATCTCTTTCTTTTTTGAGACAGAGTCTCACTTCGTTACCCCCGGTAGAGTGCAGTGGTGTCATAGCTCACAGCAACCTCAAACTCCTGGGCTTAAGTGATTCTCTTGTCTCAGCCTCCCCAGTAGCTGGGACTACAAGCACCCGTCACAACACCCGGCTATTTTTTTGTTGCAGTAGTCATTGTTGTTTCAGCTGGCTTGGGCCAGGTTCAAACCACTGGCCTTGGAGTATGTGTCCAGTGCCCTACCTACTGAGCTACAGGTGCCACCTGAATCATCTCTTAATTAAGTGGGGTATATAGGGTGATACTTTGGAAGGGAATATTCTGTTCAATCTTTCTGGCTTTTTGTTCTTTCTCTCTTTTTTTTTTTTTTTTTTGAGACAGAGTCTTACTTTGTCAGCCTTGGTACAGTGCCGTGGCTTGGTAGCTTACAACAACCTCAAACTCTTGGGCTCAAGCAATCCCCTTGCCTCAGACTCCAAAGTAGCTGGGGCTACTACAAGTGCCTACTACAGTGCCCAGCTATTTTTAGAGATAAGGTCTCTTGCTCTGGCAGATCTTGAATTTATGAGCTCAATATTAGCTCCCTCTTAAGAAAAGATTGAGATAAGTAGTTTTGGAATAATAGTTTTGATATGTCATAGTGGAGAATCTGTTGCCATGGAATGGTTTTGCCCTTAGAAATTGTTCAGAAAATATTAAACTTCAGTATGTACTTGAGTTTATGGTTACTTCTGTGGACATTTAATTTGAGGGTGAACACCAGGCATCGTTCATTCAGTAAATGTGCATTTGGCCAAGTGCAGGCTCTGGGTGGGGGATATAAACAGATGTGAGCCGTAGCCCTGACCTCACCTATATCAGAATTTGGTGGTAAACACGTAATCTCCCTGCTGTGTGTCATCCTTAGCTAGAATGATGGGTATAATGAAGTTTGATCCGATTTGAGGTACCAAAGGCTGATTAGCAGGATTCATTGTCCCGAATTTGGCATAGTTTGCATTTTGGCCTCAAAGAAAAGGTTACAGGCAGTTTATGCCAACTCATTATGGCAGAATCATTGCTATGAAACATTTGAAATATTTATCTCTACCAGGAAGGATAGAATTGATTTTTTTTTAATTTTTTAGAGACAGAATCTCACTTTATTGCCCTTGGTAGGGTGCTGTGGCGTCACAGCTCACAGCAACCTCCAGCTCTTGGGCTTAGGTGATTCTCTTGTCTCAGCCGGGTCCCAAGTGGCTGGGACCACAGGCGCCTGCCACAACACCCAGCCATTTTTTTGTTGCAGTTTGTCCGGGGCTGGTTTTGAACCCACCACCCTTGGTATATGGGGCCAAAACCCTACTCACTGAGTCATAGGCACTGCCCTGAAATTGATTTTTTTTAACCTGCATTTGCAATTTAGCCATTTAGATGTCTACCAACTCTTTTTATCCCAATTGTTCAGATTTCTTTTGTTGTCATTTTTAACAAATCTGAATGCTAAGAAAGGCAGATTTTTTTCCTGTATCAGGAATGTTATTCATTTTCTGAAGAAATGGATTTCACTAAATCAATGGGAAAGTGCATCTCATAATAATTAAACTAAACTGCATTAATGTTTTGATTGTGCCAGTTTCTGGAAACCAGAATGGGTCTCCCTTGGATTTGTCATTTATTCATTTACTCAATAAATATTTACTCTGTTGATTGTGTGCCGGTGTTTTCTAGACACCAAGTAAAGATGCCTTAGTGAACAAAAGAATACCCCTTCCCTTGAGCTTTCATGCTCATGGAGAGAGAGAAGACAAATAAACAAGGACCTGTGAGTTGGAGCAGTTGGTGATGGAAGCCAGGCAGGGTGAGGGCCATAGTAAGTGGCAGGGTCTGTGTCACGGGGGAGGAAAACTTTCCATAAAGTGATCATAAAATATTATCAGGAATAGTATTTATGTGGGGAAGAGATGGAAGGCCAGATCAGGACAGATAAGGTCTGGCCAGGTAGGTCCAAGCCATGGGGGTGAGGCAAGCCATAGAATCTGGAGAGAGGTGGCAGAGTACAGTTGGTAGTCTTGATGAGTCAGTTGTCATTGTTAAGGAGGAATGGAGGGGACAGTGGGTCTCCTGGCAAGCAGTTAGGGTTCGACAAGAGAGTCTCTCAATGGACTGTAGACAGCTGCAGACTGATGGGTGATTAGCCTCAAGAGGCAGTCCAGGTCCAGCAGGGAGTTCCACGACTAAGTAGGACCCCAATCCCCAGGATGACCTATGTGGTCTACTTAAAACTCTGGCTTCCGAGGAGCTGGCTGTGATAACCCAGTTGTTTCACTGCAAGGCCAACGTCGGAATGGGGCCATCTGAAAGGATGGCTGAGTGCTGAGCCACACAAAGGCCACGCAGTTCAGACTCCTTCTGTTTCTGCTGGTTGGGGCCAGATTGGTCTTGAGCCCTTACTCAGAAATGAGATGACTCAGCTGCAGAGGTTAGGGAGCCAGAGAGCTGGCCATTATATACCCCTTTTGTTAATAGGAAATCACCTAGAAGATTCTGCTGTGTGGCTTTTCTCTCTCGCTATAATGTGTGTGTAAAAATATATTCCCAAATAAATAAGCTATTTGAAGGCAGGGATCTTTAGTCTTTTTGTTTTCACTGATGAACTCTATATTGACTGATGTATGAATAAATTCTAAATGTTTGTTATTAGTTTGCTCTTGCTACCGTAGTTAATTACTACACATTTAGCAGCTTACAACAACACAAATTTTATCATCTTACAGTTCTAAAGTCCGAAATGGGTCTCCTTGGGGTAAAATCAAGGTGTCAACAAGGCTTGGATCTTTCTGGAGGCCCTAGCAAGAATTTATTTCCATACCTTTTCCATCTTTTAGAGGCCACCTGCTTTTCTTGGAACTCAGTCCCTTTTTCTTCAAAGCCATCAGTATAACATCTTCAGATAGCTCTGCCTCTGACCTCCTGACTCCCTCTTAGAAAGACCCTTGTGATCGCATTAGACCCATCTGGAAAATCCAGGGCACTTAACTCCACCATTGCAAGGTCCTTAATTTCATCACATCTACACAATCCTTTTGCCAGGTAAGGTTAGGTATTCATAGGTTTGGGGGATGAGGATGTGAACATCTTTGGGTGCCCATTTCACCTGTGCTTATTCTCATTTCCCTTGCAATTGTGTATTATGGATTAATTATCTGACTTACACTTCACCATAGGGAATGGCACGCCCTTAGCTGCCAAGGTCAACAAGCTGAGATAATGCACTTGATCTGAAGCAGTGAACAAGGGAGTACTATAATCTATGTAGATAAAAGTTTTTGATAGGATATGGAGCCAGGGAAATGAAAAAAGTGCCAATGATGATTGATAAATAGCTATTAAATACTTGCCGTATTAAAGTGCACTAGATTAAAGGCAAATCACTTTGTTTTTCATGAAGTGTTTTATAGATCTGCCTTTGCTCTTAGAGTGCTGTAATAATCCCATCCATCTGAACGTCTTTTTTACTACACTACATCTAATACAATTAGACTTCATCTAATACTATGAAGCCTTTTTTTCTTTCTACTTGAAGTGACTTACATGGTGGGACATAAAATATGTAGGCACTGAAGGAGCTAACAGATGTGGATTAGTAGAGATGCAGTGTGTCTCCCTTTCTCAAAAAGCTCAGGAAGGTGCCAGCCTGCCAAGCCAGGTCCTGTTTACAAATTGGCCTTTAAGCTTCTAGGAAAATGGAGCCATGGCTTGTTCTCCTAGCAGGCCTCCTCGGGCAGGTGCTGTGCTCCTGGGAAGTGGGGAGAGATGTGCACTGCTGCCTGGGCTTGGGCTGCCATAATGAAATACCACAGACTAATTGTCTGAAATAACAATGTTTAAGAAGTTTTAAAGAGGGAAGGAGGGAGGGGGGTGGGGGGTCTCAGTGGGTGACACACCTTTTGGGGTAAGATACAATTATAAGAGGGACTTTACCTGACAAATGCAATCAGTGTAACCTGGTTTCTTGTACCCTCAGTGAATCCCCAACAATAAATAAATAAATAAGAAATTTTAGAGAGTGGAAGCCAGAAATCAGGGTGCTAGTGTGTTTCTGCTAAAGGCCCTCTTCCTGACTTGCTGTCTTCTTGCTAAGTCCCTGAAAAGAGATTAGGGTCTTTTCCTTTTAATGCCACAGTTCTGTTGCATTTAACATAGGAATTTGGGGGCAGACAGTTCAGCCCTTAGCAGTAGGGTGGCACACCTGTGTTCAGACCTACCTTTCTGGAAGTTACCAGCTTAGTATGTCTCTAGCAGATCAAGGTCTGGCCTCTCTGATCACTGCCCGGATGGCTCTGAGGCAGCAGGTGGGAAGCTAGGCTGCAGCGATGCCTGGGGCCACTGCAGAAAGGAGTGCTTCTCTCCCAGCCTGAGGAAGGCCCAGAGGGCCTCACGGCAGTGGTGCAGGCACTAGCCACAGGGTGATGGCTCTGAATTCTTAGAGGTAGGTTTATATCTGTATCCTATTTGGCAGTGAATTCCTGGTGCCATCATAGAACTTTCTGCAGACTAGGCGTTAGAGTGGTCAGTGCCAGAGTGATTTGGGGTGCAATTAATGAGGACCCTGGGATTGAAGATGGTGTTTCTGCTGTGGAAGAGAATTACATGGTGCTTGGGGACCAGCTGGCAACGGATAGTGTACAGAGGCCTTAGCTGGAGGCCAGGCTGAACCAGGGTGCAACAGTGGCTTTGCAGGCGGAAGGGATTTGTGGGCAGCAGAGCGCTGGCCGGTGCATTTCTGTTAGGGAGGAGGAGTGGTTGGACAGTGCAGCTTTTGGTGCTGCTGCCAACAGGGGCGGGAAGTCTCCAGGGCAGGGAGGGGCAGGAATAGTTCCTGGCCTGATAACCTGCTGAAAAGGAGCTGCAGTGGGACATAGGTTTGTTGTGGAAGAGGTGGGGCCTGGAACACCGAGGATGGAGAGTCATCCTGCCCTCACCATTGACACTATTGACTGGAAAGGGGACTTTTTTCTTTGTTGGCGGAAGGACAGTAGTTAGTGTATGTGTACTATGTATTTTATACGTTTTTATATTTGTATGCAAACATACATTTAATTTTTTAAATTGGAGGCATTAATATTTATTTTTTATTGAGATAAGGTCTGGCTCTGTTGCCCAGGCTACAGTGCAGTGTGTCCTGATTCTAGCTCATAGCAACCTCAGACTCTTGGCCTCAAGTGATCCTCCCACGCATTAGGCATTAGTATTTAATCACTTTACCTTCCATATTATCTGATTTAAACTTGTTTTGTTTTTTTTTTTGAGACAGAGCCTCAAGCTGTCCCCCTGGGCAGAGTGCCGTGGCATTACAACTCACAGCAACCTCCAACTCCTGGGCTCAAGCGAGTCTC
>NW_003852442.1:8393748-8395676 GCF_000181295.1 Otolemur garnettii
AAACTGCAAAAAAAAAAAAAAAAAAGTACTTGTTTGCATAATGAACCTATATTAAATATCTCCAAGCTTTTTTATATATGCACACATGTTTATGTTGTTCATTTTGTTTTCTCTACAAAGAAGATTTTTTTTTTTTTTGAGACAGAGTCTCCCTATGTTGCCCTTGGTAGAGTTCTGTGGCATCAGAGCTTACAGCAACCTCCAACTCCTGGGCTTAGGTGATTCTCTTGCCTCAGCCTCCCGAGTAGCTGGGGCTACAGGTGCCCACCACAATGCCCAGCTATTTTTTTCTTGCAGTTGTCATTGTTGTTTAGCTGGCCCAAGCTGGATTCAAACCCACCAGTCTGGGTGTATGTGTCTGGCACCATAACCACTGTGCTAAGGGGGCCGAGCCTACAAAGAGGATCTTATTGTATATACTATTCCACACTGCAACTTGTTTTTCTTACTTTATAGTGTGATTTGGTTATCTTAACCCATCAGTATAAGTGCATCTGCCTCATGGTTTTTGTTTTGGGGGGTGGGGGAGGTTTGGTTGTTTTTTTTTTTTTTTGAGACAGAGTCTGACTTTGTCACCCTGGCTAGAGTTCCATGGCATCATCATAGCTCAAGCCTAAAACTCTTGGGCTCAAGTGATCCTCCTGCCTCAGCCTCCCGAGTAACTGGGACTACTTATGCCCACCACGATGCCTGCTAGGTTTTCTATTTTTAGTAGAGGTGGAGTCTCAGTCTTGCCCAGGCTACTCTTGAACTCCTGAGCCCAAGCAATCTGCCTGTCTCAGCCTCCTAAAGTGCTAGGATTACAAGTATGAGCCATCGCGCCCAGCCCTGTCTCATGTTTTTCTGTGACTGTAATGGGCACATAAAACCTACTCTCTGGGTACACAGAGCATGTTTTCCACATTCTACCTTGATAGCCACGTAGGCTTCCAGTTTTGTTTTGTTTTTTGTAGAGACAGAGTCTCACTTTATCACCCTTGGTAGAGTGCCGTGGCATCACACAGCTCACAGCAACCTCCAACTCCTGGGCTTAGGCAATTCCCTTGCCTCAGCCTCCCAAGTAGCTGGGACCACAGGCGCCACCCTAGGCTTCCAGTTTTTGTTAGTGTAGCCGTGCTGCAGGGAGCCTCTTGTTTCCTCTGCCCTTTTCCTATATGTATGTTCCTGTATGTATTCCTGGAAATAAAACGGCTGCAGCAAAGGGTTTGCACATCTGACTTTCAAATGACCCTGCAAAAAGGTGGTTGTCCAGTTTGCATTCCAACTGTGTCACCTGGGGCCTGTGGAATAATGTCCTGACAACTCTTTACCGCTTACAGCTTTCAGTGAAAGCTTTCGTGTTGAAGTCCTTAGTGTGGCCTTGAAAGCCCCCTGTCCTGTGTAAAGACATTCGTAGTTTTAACCACCGTTGCTCTGGTAAAACCTCTACCCGTCAGTCAAGCCTGTGGTTTTTAATCAGGGTGGGTTTGCCCCCCAGAGGTCGTGTCTGGAGACATTTTGGTTGACAGAACTGGGGAGGAGTGCTCCTGGCTAGGGATGACTCTCCACCTTCTACAGTGGGTGGTGTAGCAGCCCCCACAACAAAAGTCACCTGGTCCAGATATCAGGAGGGCGGTGGTCAAGAAACCCTGCAAATAAAACTAAAATGTTCACTGGTCTCTAAGTGGGTTTTTGTTTAGCCATATAACTCAGACCTGTCTAGCCCGGCCGCTCTGTGTCATTATTACCAGCTTTGCCCTTGTAGCTGCAAAACAGTCATAAGCAATACTTAAGGAATGGAAATGAACTGAAAAAAAAAATTTTTTTTTTTTGAGACGGAGCCTCAAGCTGTCTCCCTAGGTAGAGTGCCATGGCTTCACTGCTCACAGCAACCTCCAACTCCTGGGCTCAAGTGAGTCTCCTGCCTCAGCCTCCCAAGTAGCTGGGAC
>NW_003852442.1:8396564-8403339 GCF_000181295.1 Otolemur garnettii
TTTTTTTTTTTTTTTTTGCAGTTTTTTGGCCAGGGCTAGGTTTGAACCCACCACCTCTGATATATGGGGCTAGTGCCCTACTCCTCTGAGCCACAGGCGCTGCCCCGATGCCACTGCATTCTATCGAGGGTGACAAAGTGAGGCTGTGTCTCAAAAAAAGAAAAAGAAAAAGAAAGACAACAGACATGAGTCTCAGTTTGCAGGGGTCACGCTGGAAAAGGCACTGATTCTCGGCCTTTGTCTCTCCTCGTAGAGATGTGGTATGGTGTGTTCCTGTGGGCACTGGTGTCTTCTCTCTTCTTTCACGTCCCTGCTGGATTACTGGCCCTCTTCACCCTCAGACATCACAAATATGGTAGGTTCATGTCTGTAAGCATCCTGTTGATGGGCATCGTGGGACCAATTACTGCTGGAATCTTGACAAGTATGTTAGACATTAAAATACCAGTCAAAAACGTTTAATATGACAAGTCAGTTAATTTCAAGACCCATTTTAGAAACGTATCTGAGTGGGATGAAGAGAGGAGTGGCTTTCCGCCATAAGTGCTGTATTTTTATGTTTGGGTTTTTTTATCACCCTCAGGGCCCTGTTATTTGGCTAACCTCTTTGAAATCCTGAGTCAGAGTTTATTTCTGTGGCTTTAGGGAACCCAAGTTAAGCTATGTGTGGTACAGTTTATGAGATAGGCCCCTAGCAAAGTAAAGAGAGTAGGGTCCCTCTCAGTTGACCACTCAAGAGCCTGTAACAAACTGGTCAACAGAAAGAACTAGGCTACTGTACTGACATGTACATGTGGTGCATCTCCGGTCTATGAGAATTAGGCCAGCTAAGGGGGTGGTCAGTGTCAGGAGGTGGTCAGCTGTATTCGTCTTTTTGGAAAGACAACTTTCTGATCAACTGTCATCTGCCTAGTGGCCTTGCTAGATGGTTGATGAGTTACCTTGAGGATAAAAGACAAGTTCTAATGACAGGATTTTTTTTTTTTTTTTTTTTGAGACAGAGTCTCACTTTGTCACCCTCCATAGAGGGCTATAGCATCATCACACACAGCAACCTCAAACTCTTGGGCTTAAGCGATCTCTTGCCTCATTCTCCCGAGTAGCTGAGACTACAGGCACCTGCCACAACACCATGCTATTTTTAGAGATGAGGTTTCACTCTTGCTCAGGCTGGTCTCGAACCCATAAGCTCAGGCAATGCACCCACCTCAGCCTTCAAGAGTGCTAGGATTACAGACCTGAGCCACCACACCCGGCTAATGGCAAGAATTATTTAGAAAGGTACCTGTTTGGGCTTTAACTCATGTCATAGGACACCATTATAGGGATGAGCATCAGTTTAAATCATTTTTAGACTCATGTATTTATATAAATTAGAAATTTTAAGTAAAATTTAAAATCCTCTATTTTCCCATCCCTAAGAATAACTACAATTTGCATTTTAGCGTGTATGCATTTTTTAGGTATAGGTGTAAACATAAACATACTGTTTATAGAAATGTAATTTTTCTACTAGTTTGTAACTTTATTTTTTTTACTGTGAATTATACACGTACCTTGAGCTTTAAGCAGAGATCTTCCTCTGTTTCTTTGACTTGAGGTTTTCTTTTTTCTTTTTTTCTTGTGAGAAAGTGGCCTAGTTTCTCTGTGTTCTCACTGTATCACCTTCACCTCCTGCTGCCTTAGGGAGCTTATTTCCAGTTTCTGTACTGGATTATTAGCTCCGATAGCCTGTTTTAGTTTGTCCCTCAGTAAAATAGGGATGCTACTAGCCACCTCGTACACTTGAACGGTGATTAAATGAGCTAATGTGCATAGAAAGTCTTAATACCAGATACATAGTTGTGCTATAAACACTAAGTTCAAGAACAACTTTATGGCTTAGAGTCCTTCTCTCTTCTTTTTCCCACCCCTCTCCTCCCTCCTCCTCCATGCATTTCTTGAAGGAAACTCTGAGTATAATAGAAGGTAGAGCAGAGTTTTCCTGTGGACTGTTTCTTGCTCATTCTAACTCGAAAGATTCTTAATCCTTTGTTGCCAAGAATTGGGTATCTGTTAAATGCTAGGCGTGGGGCTGATTGGCAGGGGAATGAGAGATGTTGTTGAGTTCATAATCAGGTCGTGAGATTTTGATTCTGACTTCCAAATTATTTTATTGCCTTTAACTCAATAAATTTAAGAGATTCTTAGTTTTAAGGAGTCAGCATCTGAAAGCACTCAATCAGTGATCTGCAAACTATGAAATAGATACTTCAAACCTTGTCAGCAGACAAGATAGGGAAAATAAAATTAATTTTAATGTATGTAAATTTGGAGTATTCTGCTTGTAGTAGAATTCTAAATGCTGTGTTTTCATGATTTTAACTTTGTTTGTTTGTTTCTTCAACACCCTGAATTTTTACTCAGGCGCAGCAATCGCTGGAGTTTACCGAGCAGCGGGGAAGGAAATGATACCATTTGAAGCCCTCACCTTAGGCACCGGACAGACATTTTGTGTAGTAGTGGTCTCCTTTTTACGGGTTTTAGCTACTCTATAGCATACCCTTATGCTGAGATGAACCTATGTTTTATAGAATTCTCAAAAAGAATCCATTGGGGAGTGTGGTATTTTCTTCGTTCTTCAAACAGAGTCAACGTGGGTGAACAGGAACGTGAAGGCCATCTCAGCCCTTTCCTTAGTTTGAAGCTCCTGGAATTGAAGATGTTTGTGAACTCAGCCTTCTCAACCAAAACAAAACAAGTTTCTTGGATTTCTTTTTTTGTAGATCTTTAAGCAGTTTTACACATGCACCTTGACTCAAATCAGGGCAGCAATGCCTCTGAATTGGCATCCTTTGCACTGAAATTAACAGTATTCTGTGAGATAAGGCGTTGTTGCTTATTGCAGAGAAACTATGGAAGATACTGGTTTATTTCAGATGAGCAGAGTATGTACTAAAATCTTAAATTGATCTAATCTTGATTAAAATTAGGCAGACTTTTTTTTTTTTTGGCTACATCTTCATGACATTAAGTGCCAAGTAGGTTTTGATTAAGTATAGCTTTGAAAACGTATTTGGTGAAATAAAACAAGAAAAAATATTGAAGTATAGCTCAAGTAGTGGCTTTGATTTCCACTGATTAAAGAAAAAGTAGGTAACACTGAATAATGTGATATTTTCTGGATAATTTTCCTGACCTCTGATTATCTGTTCTATTTTAAGAAATGTGAATTTGTTATTTTGTACATTTTATCAAAATAAGCTAGCTGGGACTTTAAACAAGTTTTTTGTTTTTGTTTTTCTTATAGTTGGGGTCTTACTACATTGCTCAGGCTGGTCTCAAACTCCTGGCCTCCAGTGATCTTCCCACCTTGGCCTCCCAAAGTGTTGAGACTGCAGACATGTGCCACTGTTCTCAACCAAGATTTTTTTTTTTTTTTAATTTCTGTACCAGTTTTTCTTATCACTTTTAATTCCCTTAATTGTATTTAGTTAAATTGGATTCATACATGCCCTATTAAATAGCTGGAGTTAGACACTATAAGCCAGATTGGTCAGGATAATCTTTGGACTTTGAGGCACAAATATTAGTTCTTACCTTGAACATTCTGTTATAATTTTTCTTAGTGACTTGGGTTTATTAATGACCCTTGAAAAACTGTAGAAATGCTTCTGAAACTAGAGTAGTGGTAGTTGGTTTCTTAGTCTTAATGTATTTACTTAGTGGTACCTAGCCCACTTGTACAGTATTGGGTGTCAACTCCCAGGAAGTGCCTAAAGTTGAATTTTCAGATATGCCCCCATTTCCCCTCTTGTGTTTTTATTAAAAAGAATTTATATCCTTAAAGACAATTAAATACCAAGAACTTTTAAAATTCTGTTTTAGCTATTTTAATTTTTATTCTTTTGCCTTTCGTTTTCATTAAAAGGCCTGAAAACTGTGACATTCAAAAGGGAAAGAATTACAAAAAGTAAATCTCTAACTTGATCCTCACTGCCTCTGCTGCTTTATATGGAATACAATCATTGTGGTGGTTGTTTCTGTTATCTGTTTTCAAAACAGTTACTGGTAATTAAATCTGACACTTTTAAAGGAAGGTTTTTATTGTGAGATTAAGGCTAATACCTCATGAAGTCATATGGATATGAACATATCTGTTCCTTTAAAAACAACATGCAACGCCTGGAGTCCCAGCTACTGGGAGGCTGAGGCAAGAGAATCGCTTAAGCCCAAGAGTTGGAGGTTGCTGTGAATTGTGGTGCCACAGCACTCTACCAAGGGCGACATAATAAAAATAAAATAAAATAAAAACAATAGGCACTCTGGCTTCTGATTAAAAATTACCAAGAGGACTAATTTTCCAGGGAAGGTCATAGAGAAAAAATTACAAAGCTATCACAAAAATTAATAGGACAATTTCTTTTGACTGATTAGCCCTCTTATAAAAATCATGATACCATACTCAGGCTGGGTGGGAAATTACAAGTAAAGCTGGAATGTAGCCAAATGTCCTTACTAATTCCCCCGAAAGAAGGTCAAATATTTCTTCTAAGCAAATTTTTAAAAATTCTTTTTTTTTAAATTTTGAGATAGGGTCTCACTATATTGCTCAAACTGGTCTTGAACTCCTGGCCTCAAATGATCCCCTCAACTCAGTCTCCTAAGTAGCTGGGACTACCAGTGCAAGCCACTGGGCCCAGCATTTTCTAAGTAAATTTTTAAAGATTGTAGTTTTCAGTTCAAGAAGCTACAGTTTTAAAAAGTTTGTCTTCCGTTTAAGAAATCTGGGGAAATTGTATCTTTTATTCTGGGAAGTGATTTTGATCATTTCTGTTGAAGTTTGCCTCTAATAGAGTTCTTTTGGATATAATTTCACAAGCTGAACGCAGACCAGTAGTTGGTAGATCCCTCCCCTTGAACAGTAATTTTTTGAACATATTGAGCCATGATCTAAATATTAGGTTATTTTTCTTTAGAGCCACAACATAAAATTAAGGCATTTTGAAGGTGGCCTTTTCCCCCATCTGTTTCTTGTTTGATTTATTTTGATTATCTACTCTTTTTAAAAACTTCAAAAAAATCTTTAAATTACTGAATGTTTCATCCATCCCCATATGTGAGGCATTCTCCTGTGAATAAATGTATATAAACTTTATATAGATTGAACTGTATAGCTTGAAATATTTTCAGGGAGAAATTATTTGAATGATAAAGAATGTAATGTCTTCTCCACTTTTTATTTTTCCCTTTTTTGTCTCAAATATAGAATTATTTCGGGGTGGTTGCTTAGATGGAAGAATATTGGCAATTGTGTCAAACATTTTATTTTACCTTATGTAGTTTTTTGTTTGTTTTTGAGATAGCCTCCACCTGTCGCCCCGGGTAGAGTGCTGTGGCATCACTGCTCACAGCAACCTCCAACTCCTGGGCTTAAGCAATTCTCTTGCCTCAGCCTCCCAAGTAGCTGGGACTTACAGGTGCCCACCACAAAGCCTGGCTATTTTTGGTTATAGTTGTCATTGTTGTTTGGCAGGCCTGGACTGGATTCGAACCCACCAGCCAGCTCTGATGTATGTGACTGGCACCTTAGCTGCTGAGCTACAGGCACCAAGCCAATTTTTTGAGAATTTTTGTCAGCTGATTTTCTGAGAGACATATGCAACCACCCCTTCCCTAGCTGTGCTTCTACTTACCTTTAAAAAAAAAAAAATGCAAGGGAAGGAAGCAGCCCCTTACCATTAAAAACTGATTTCTTGATTTTTTTAATGTGGATTTTGGGGTTAAAAGCATTTTGTGAAAACTTAAGTTCATATATAAAAGTATAGAGGACATTCCAAGAAAAAGATGTCTCTCTGTGCTGTTTAACTTACTTTTTTTGCCACACAATATTAGTTCTTAGAAAATCTTAAAACTCACTTAAAAAGTGTGTATAGGCTTTTGACTGCAGTGTCCTTTCTGACTGCTCCGGTTTGAATTCATTTCTTACTACACTCAGCTCACACCACCCTTCCCTAAGAGACCACTTCCTGCAATGTGAAGCCCTGGTGCCATTAGCAGTCCACACTCAGAAGGTTTTATGTACTTACATTTCTTTTTTGTGCTCTCTGTATGGCTGGTTGTGACTAAAATCAGCTTAACTCTTTGTATTAGGTTCTTTCACTAACTGCTACAGTCCAAATGATCAAACCTTTGTACAACAGAAAATTATTTAAATTTTATTTTTCTACTGACATTTCTAATTCTAAATGTTTGTCAATAAAGAATAACTTCCAATTCTGTGAGTTAGAATTGTATTTCCTTTTCAATCAATGGCCAATGAGTTTCATCTTTTGTAGTTAAGTTTGCAATCAAATTGTCTAACTTTAGTTTCTGGTTTATTTTAAATAACTTAGCATTTAATTATATATGTTTATTTTACGTTCAACTTCTTACTAATTTATGGTAAAATTTTTGTTTAAAAATGTGATTAAACTATTTACAAGGAACTTGACTGTTATTAACTCTACTTTGTGGCCCATATGTTGCCATCAAGAAGTTTTTATGATTCTACGTAGGGATAGCTGAATGCTGATAGAGTATACGAAATAGTAATTCTTTCACTGAAGTTATGGATGGCGCCTGTGGCTCAAGGAGTAGGGCACTGGCCCCATACACCAGGGGTGGTGGGTTCAAACCTGGCCCCAGCCAAAACTGCAAAAAAAAAAAAAAAAGTTGTTTAACATATAGTAAAGTTCACAAATCTTTTTTTTTTTTTTTTTTTTTTTTTTTGAGACAGAGCCTCAAGCTATCCCCC
>NW_003852442.1:8403957-8405263 GCF_000181295.1 Otolemur garnettii
GAGCTGTAATGCCACGGCACTCTACGCAGGGGGACAGCTTGAGGCTCTGTCTCAAAAAAAAAAGAAAAAAGAAAAAAAGGCGCAGTGAGAATACGTACCAGGCAGGGGAGATACCGTGATCTCGAAGGTGGTTTTCCCAGGGCAAGGCTTATCCATTGCACTCCAAATGTGCTGGCCCCTGCAATTTCCCCAAATGCGGGAAACTGGACTGCATAATTTGTGGTAGTGGGGAACTGCATTCACACTTTCCCTTGGAAAAAAAAGAAAGTGCAGGGAGGCTCAGTGCCTGTAGCTCAGCGGGGCCCCAGCCACATACACGAGCTGGCGGGTTCGAATCCAGCCTTGGGCCTGCCAAACCACAATGGCAACTACAACCAAAAAACAGCCGGGTGTTGTGGCAGGCGCCTGCAGTCCCAGCTACTTGGAGGCTGAGGTGAGAGAATTGCTTAAGCCCAAGAGTTGGAGGTTGTTGTGAGCTATGACACCACAGTACTCTACCGAAAGCAACATAGGGAGACTCTTCTCAAAAAAAAGGAAAGAAAATGTCATTCTAAGTGAAAGAGGCCAGTCACAAAGGCTACACATTCCATGATTTTATTTACATGAAAGTGTTCAGTATAGGCAAATCTGTAGAGGCTGGTGACTGGGAAGAAACAGGAGAGTCCTAAATGGTAAGGGGTGATAAAAATGTTTTAAAATTGATTTGGTGGGCCAGGTCTGGTGGCTCATGCCTGTAATCCTAGTACTCTGGGAGGCTGAGGAGGGTGGATGGCTTGAGCTCATCAGTTCGAGACCAGCCTGAGCAGAGTTATCAATGAGGAGCAATTTCCAGGTGAAAAGAAATTCACATATGTACAGAATATGAACACATAATATGGTAGTCATTTGATGTTTCATCTGAATTTGCTTCTGATTATTATCTCTTATAAATGGATTATAATTAAGATGTTTTAATCTGAAAAAATGGTAAAGACTATATGGTACTTCCATATGGTTTAACTTGAAGGTCCTTTTGGATAATATCTGTAATCTGGAATACAGTCCATTCTTGTTATTCACAGTAGTTATGTCTGTAAGGTTGTCAAGAACATCCTTGAATAAGCAAATACTGAACCATTGCACCTGGGAGAAAACCAGAGTTATGTTCCTGTGAACCTCTGGTCACAGCATTTTTGTCAGCTGATCAATATAGAATCTTATTTTATGTGTGTTTCTGTTCGAAGACATTTAATATGTATTTCTTAGAAATAATTACTTGCATTTTATTTACAATAAAATATTTCTATGAGAGCATTTTTTTTTTTTT
>NW_003852442.1:8406198-8418304 GCF_000181295.1 Otolemur garnettii
CTCAGCCTCCCAAGTAGCTGGGACTACAGGTGCCCGCCACAACACCCAGCTATTTTTTGGTTGCAGCCATCATTGTTGTTTGGCTGGCCTGGGCTGGATTCGAACCTGCCACCTTAGGTGTATGTGGCTGGCACCTTAGCACTTGAGCCACAGGTGCCGAGCCCTGCCTCAAATCTTTAAGCATTTTGGAGTAAGAGGGAAATGCAGTAGAGGTCAGGTACTTAAATTTGAGGCTGTGGTCAAGCATGGGGTCACACTCTTCATCAAAAATTTTTCTGAAGCAGAATTCCAGTCTGGTATTTTGGCTGCTGTGAGAGGGACAATTCTTGAAGATTTATGCTGACTTCCACTGCCATCCTCATCATCACTGACTCCAACACCTTGTTTTGCCATCTCATCTACATCTTCACCGGTTGGTTCTACTGCCTTCTCTGCCAAAACTGATTTCACGTCATCCTCCTTCATGTCATCAAACTCTCTCCACTTATTTGCTGTGCGATATGCATTACATTTTTGACACTGTTCTTTATATTTTCTGTTAACACTTTCAAAACCTTCAAAGTTGTCCACATAGTCCGACCAAGCATTTTCCCAACAACTGTTAACAGTAGCCGGCTTGATGCTATCCCAGGCTGAGCCAACATAATCAATATTGTTGCTTATAGTGACTGATTTCCAACAGTCCATTACTGTGGTTTTCTTGTTGGCCTGAGAGCCTCACAGGCCTATGTGTAAAGCTCCCTCTGTGTAGTGTGGCTTGAAAGCTTTTGTTATGCCCTGATCCAAGGGCTGGACCACAGAGACAGTGTTTGCAGGCAGAAATAGAACTTCTATGTTGGGGTGTGCATTTTCAAGTTCTTCAGGGCAATGGACTGAGGCAGTATCCAAAATTAATAAAATCTTGAAGGCAAGGTTTCTGCCTTGGAGATACTGTTCAACTTCTGGGATGAAACAGATGTGGAACCAATCAGACATCATCCATGCTTTTTCGTTCCACCTCCAATGGACTAGCAGATGGTTCACATTTTTCCCTTTAAGTGCTTGTGGATTTTGGGCTCTGTACCCTATTAGGGGTTTGCTTTTAAAATTGCCCTTGGCATTGGTGCACAATAGCGAGGCTGCAGGGTCTTGGCACTATTGGAAGCTAGGGGCTTTGGAGGCCATTTGCATTACATAGGTTCATTTGTCAACATCCTTGTAAAATAAGCAGGTCTCATCATCATTGAAAACCTGCTCTTCCACATAGCCTTTTTCCTGTAGAACATTTAATAAGTATTTTTTAAATTCTTCCGCGGCCTCCTGGCCCACAGAACTTGCCTCACCTGCAAGTTTAGCATTTTTCACCCGGTAGCCTGCACTCGCAGAGAAGGGCTTAACATTTCTCTGACCCTGGGTAACATGCCCATAAATTTCTTTGGCTGTCAGTCCCATAACAATGCTGTCCACAATGTTTGTTTGTTTTATCAGTGCTCATCTCAGGGATCCACACATTGAGCTGCTTTTCCATCTTTTCAATAGCTTCATCACGCGCTATAGATATTACTTGTAGCACTTTCCGGAGCGGCCTCACGTACAGATCGGCCAATTTACTCTTCCTTCATGTATCGGATTGTCGATTCGTTAACAGCGAGTTCATGGCCAACAACACTGTAACTTCAGGCCCCCACGGAGCTTATCTAACACACATATTTTCTCCATCAGGCATATCCAGTCTTCTTGCGCTTGGGAACACTCAACAGCACTTCAGGACTTCGCTTGGGGACCACGCCAAACAGCAAAATCACCAACAAAGAGCAAAAAATGCAAAGAAAAGTGTCACTAAACGGACCGAGTAAAGGGCTCTTGTTTACATCCTGAGAGCTGCAACCAGAAGGCGGATCTTCTGCCTGGTTCTGGCTGCAGATGGGAACCCGCACCTCGGCCAGCTCCAAATTTTCATCCTCTGTGCGTGCTCAGGAGTAACTCCAGAAAGTACTCCGAGTATTGATTGGGGGGGGAAGGATTCGCATATAAATTTTAGCAAGCAAGCGAACTTGAAAACCTGAACCCTTGAATAATAAATGTCAACATATTTCCATTAACGTGTAATTTTATTTTAGCACACTTTCTAAATCAAAGGGATGAGGTAAAGCCGAAGACTACAAATTCCAGCACCGACCGCTTGCGGGCGGGCGCGCACTCCCGCGACGGCCCCGGGAAACTCAGCCCTGAGGCAGCGGCCGGAAGTGTCGTATCTGACCACGTAGCACTTTCTGCGCATGTGCGAAACGTAGTCGGGGGCCGCCCTAGCTGCAGCCGCCCGAGCTCTATGGTCGCTCCCTAGACCTCCACGGTTGCGGGCAGCTGCTGCGGTCCTTTGGGTTCGCTAGCGCCGAGCGGCAGCGACATGGAGGAATTCGACTCTGAAGACTTCTCCACCTCGGAGGAGGACGAAGACTACGTGCCGTCGGGTGAGCGACTTTGCCTGACGCGAGAGGCGGATTGCCCCGCCCCACTCCTCGCGTGAGGCGCCTGGCCTCCGCGGGCATCGGCCCCCTGGCCCGGGCGGACCCCGTGGCACCCGGTCCTCGAGCGTACCGGCCCTCGGGTCCCTCGTCCTCGGCCGCCCTGGCCGCAGACTTGTGCGCGGGGACGTTCCGTGCAGCCGCTCCGCGTGGGCCAGCCTCGGCCGCCGCCCCTTTTGGAGCGCGGGAACCAGCACGAGAAGACGGCCCCTGTCCCTGGGGTCCCTGTCGGTCAGTGCTCAAACGACACTGCTGCTTCAGAAACCTTCCGGAAGGCAGTCTGACCTTTGGAGGTTTTTTTCCAGACCACTTGGATCGAGGGAGTTGCAAGCTGTACCACAAGTCCAAGATCCATCCACTTTTTGCCTGGTTAGAAAGTTAAGATTGTTAGAAAGTTCACATGATGATGCATGTTGGCTCTTTGCGACTTCTTCCCATTGCTTTCCTCTTAGAACTTTTTTGAGGGATAGGTATCTCAAACCGAATGGGGCCAAATTGAATCTTACCACCCAGACTTGTCCGTTCCCCATCCTGCTCCTCCAGACGTATCCATCCCTTAAAAGTGTCTCTACCCATACAGTTGCTCAGCTGAAAAACGAACCCTCTTACACCTCCCCCCCCAAAATCCGACCTATCCCACGAGTCGCCCTTATTCTCTATCTTCCATCCATTCAATAATTTCTGTTGTCTACGTGGAAAATTACTTTTTGACCACTCGCTCACCCATTTCACTGCCGTCGTTTCATTTGCAGCTACCTACCATTTATGGTCCTTTACTGGAATTCTCCATTGCTTCCTAACTGGTTTCACTGATCTGTTCTCTACCCAGCAACATTGGTCTTAATGTTACCAGAGTGATCGTTTGAAAACTAGTTTTCATTTTAATCAAAATTTTGCATGCATATACTTAAACATAGGTAATTTCTAAAAGGCTCGTTTTGAAAACTAGCAGTTCCTATCACCCTTCATCCCTCTTCCTTACAGAGGAAACTGCTTTCCAACTTTTTTCAATTTGGTGTTGCATTGCTGTTGACTTAACCTATGCATGGTGGATCTCTTTTTTAATACCCTCCTTCATTTCTCTCACCCCCTAGGCACAATTCCTCCACCTTTAAGGGCCACCACAGCACTCTAGTCTGCAATTTTAGTTAGATCACTTTCAGTATTTACTTTTTTTTCTCAATATTTACTTTTTTCTGATGACTATGGACACCATGTTCACATCTGAACTGTGCTATACTGTGATTGCTTTTTCTGCACTACTTTGTTATTCCGGGGTTAATTATTGCCACTTCTTGTTGTCTGTATACTTACTACTAATTTGCCTCTAAATTTTGAGAAGTGTCTAAATCATCTCCCAAAATATTTAGATTAATTAGGATTCTGCTTTCATCTTCTCAAAGTCCATCTTTGCCTTCTGACCTGCTCCACTTTGTCTTGGTTCCTTTTTGTGTTCTAGTTTTAAACCTAGGATCTTCTGTTACCATCAGTCTGGATTTTCCTTTTCTCTTTTCTATATTGGATTCCCTGTTTCTTGGATCTCATGTTGTCTTTTTTCTTAATGTCTTCCATGAAAATTAGAAAAAAATTCTCTAATAACTTCTTAAGGAAGGATCCATCAGGAACTATTTTTCCCTGAATGAAAATGAACTGGAAAGGAATTTTTTTTTTTTGAGACCTTCAATGTTTACAAATAATCATGCTAATCATCAGCTTGATGGATAGTTTGTTTGGTATAGAATTCTAGGTTGAGAGTGATTTTCCTGGAAGTAATGTTCCATCAGAATTTTAAAGATTGTGTTGTCCTACTGCTTACCTGGTGACTTCACAGTGTGCTTGTGCTGTAACCTTTATTGAAGGTGCTATTTGGTGCTATTTAGGGTAGGCTTAAAGTGCTGAGTGGTGATTTGAGTTCAAACAATAAAAAATTAAAATTCAATATTGTATAATTTTTATTCTATAACAAAATAATTTTAATGATTGTGCTGCATTACTTTCTAGATTTCTGTGCTGCCATTAGGAAATCTGCTTTTTTACTAATTTCTGCCTGTTGCATAAGAGCAGTTTGTCACTGTGTTGTACCTTGGTAAGAGTCCCTTTTCAGCCATTGTGCTGGGCTTTCTGAGAACTTTTTTCCCTAGAAAATTTTTTGACAGTTTCTCTACTTTCTCTTTTGTTTTTCTGAAATCTTCATTATTAATGTGTTGAACCTTATGTTAGACCTGGAGTGGTCCTTGAATTTTTATCCTTTTATTTTTTGCTATCCCTTTGACTTTTCTTTCAGTGTATAGGAAATTTTATTATCTTCTTGCCCTTCTTTTGGGTTTCCCCCCTTTCATAGTTTTAATTTTGAAGAATGTTTTTGTTCTTTGAATATTCCTTTTTTTATAGCATCATGTTTGGTGTTTCTTTTTCTTTCTTTTTTTTTTTTTTTGGAGACAGAGTCACACTATGTCACCCTCAGTAGAGTGCTATAGCGTCATAGCTCACAGCAACCTCAGATTCCTGGGCTCAAGCGATTCTCTTACCTTAGCCTCCCAAGTAGCTGGGACTACAGGTGCCCTCCACAATGCCTGGCCAGTTTTTTTTTTTTTTAGAGACAGGGTCTCCCTTTTGCTCAGGCTGGTCTTCAACTCAGTACGTAGCTTTTCAGCACAGTATGTTTGAGATTCACCCATGTTGTTGCACAATCAATAACAATTTGTGCCTTCTGTTGAGTGATAGTCCATCTTATGAACGAACCACAGTTTGTTTTATTTCCTCATTGACACACAGTGGGTTGTTTCCCATTTTCAACTGTGAATAAAGCTATTTATGGAGGCCACACAGCTTTTTCAGTGAACGCAGTGTGGGATTGCTGAATTTTATGGTGTTTGCTTACCTACACAAGGTTGGACAATTAAGTTCATGAATTCATCCTAGAAAAAGTGTTACATAACTCATTGCTGAATATTATTATGGTCTCCTTTGAGGTACTCCTCTGGCAAAGCTGTGCACCATGCAAGCACTTAGTCCACCCTTCAAAGCAGTTTTGAACTGGCCATCAGACCTGTTGTCTGGTGAGGTCTGACAACCAGGCTCACAAACTCATCCTAGAAAGAGTGCTGGATACCTTATTGCTGAGTATCAGGACCGTCTTCAGAGTACTCCCTTCCACCTTTTGGTGTCACAGGAGAGTTTCAGTTGCTCTTCATCCTCAACAATAATTGAGATGTCAAGTCTTTTTTTTAATATTACCTAAAAATTTAATTTGTATGTCCCTAATGACTAATGATGTTAAATGTCTTTCCATGTGTCTATTTGCTATCCTTATATCTTTGTTGATAATGTGTCTGTTCAGATTTTCTCCCACTTTAAAAATCGGGTTGTTTGGGCAGCACCTGTGGCTCAGTGGGTAGGGTACCAACCCCATATGCCAAGAGTGGTGGGTTCAAACCCGGCCCCAGCCAAACTGCAACAAAAAAATTGCTGGGCATTGTGGTGGGCACCTGTAATCCCAGCTACTCCGGAGGCTGGGGCAGGAGAATCACCTAGGCCCAGGAGTTAGAGGTTGCTGTGAGCTGTGTGATGCCTCGGCCCTCTACTGAAGTTGATGGAGTGAGACTCTGTCTCTACAAAAAAAATTGGGGATGGCACCTGTGGCTCAGTGGGCAGGGCGCCGGCCCCATATACCAAGGGTGGTGGATTCAAATGTAGCCCCAGCTAAATTGCAACAAGAACAACAAATAGCCAGATGTTGTGGAGGGTGCCTGTACTCAGAGCTACTCGAGAGGCTGAGGCAGAAGAATTGCCTAGGCCCAGGAGTTGGAGATTGCTGTGAGCTGTGACGCTACAGCACTCTACCATGGGCGATAAAGTGAAACTCTGACTCTACCAAAAAAAAAAAATTGGGTTGTTTTCTTTCCATTTGGGAGCTCTTTGTGTATTCTGGTTACAGTCCTTTGTCAGATATGTGTTTCGCAATATTTTGTCGGCGAGTATGGTTTGTCTTTTCATTCTAATGGTATTTTTTAGAACAAAATTTTTAAATTTCAGTGGAGTCCAGTTTGTCAAATTTTTCTTTTATGGATTGCGCTTTTGGAATCATATCTAAAACCTCTGTGCCTAACCCAGGATCACAAAAATACAGTATTCTGTGCTTTCTTCTAAAAGTTTTATAGCTTCGTAGTTTTAATAATTTGTTATTTGTTTTCATTAATTTTTGCTTAAGGTATGAGTTGTAGATTCAAAATTCATTTTTTTTTTGCATGTGGATATCCAGTTATTCCATCATCATTTGCTGAAAAGCTGTCTTTTCTCCATTGAATTGCCTTTGCATCTTATGTAGGCCTATTTCTGGACCTCTGTTCTGTTCCAAACTGCACACAATTTTACTTACTGTGTGTGTGGGGTTTTTTTAATCACTGTGGTTTTGATTTAAGTCAGTGGTTCTCCGCCTGTGGGTCCCGACCCCTTTGTAACAATGAAAATACATCGGACATGTCAGATACTTACATTATGATTCATAACAGTAGCAAAATTATAGTTACGAAGTAGCATTGAAAAGAATTTTATGGTTGGGGGTCACTACAGCATGAGGAACTGTATTAAAGGGTCACGGCATTAGAAGGCATTATTAGGAAGGTTGAGAACCACTGATTTAAGTGTTGAAATTAGGCAACTTTGTTCTTTCTCAGAATTGTTTTGAGTGCTCTTGTTCTTTTCTTTTCCATGTACATTTTAGAATCATTTTGCTAGTCTTTCCCAAAGTATTCTGCTTGGCTTTTGTTTGGAATTTTATTGAATCTATAGATCAGTTTGGTAAGAATTAATAGTTTTACAGTCTTCTCTCACAGTCTCTGAATATGGTATGTATTTCCATTTAAGTCTTTTAAGTTTTTATTTCTAATTGTTTATTTTATTTATTTATCTATTTTGCAGTTTTTGGCTGGGCCTGGGTTTGAACCCACCACCTCCAGCATATGGGGCTGGCGCCCTACTCCTTTGAGCCACAGGTACCACCCTCTAATTGTTTATTGTCAGCAAATGGAAATACAATACAATTGAGTTTTGAATACTAACTTTGCAGTCTACAACTTTGCTAGAGTCATTTACCAGTTATAGAGATTTTTCTAGATTTCATGGGATTTTCTGCAGTCATGCCAAATGTGAATAGTTTTTTTTTATTTTTTCCTTTGCAATATGTATACCTTTTCTTTTCTTTTTTCTTTCCTTTTTTTCTTTTTAAGAGACAGGATCTCAGCTGGGTGTAGTGGCTCACACCTATAATCTTAGTACTCTGGGAGGCTGAGGTGAGTGGATTGCTTGAGCTCACCAGTTCGAGACCTTCAGAGTGAGACCTCGTCTCTAAAAATAGCCTGGCATTGTGGTGGGCACTTGTAGTCCCAGCTACTTCGGAGACTGAGGCAAGAGAATTGCTCGAGCCCAAGAGTTTGAGATTGCTGTGAGCTGTAATGCCATGGCACTCTACTAGAGATGACAAAGTAAGACTCTTTCTCAAAAAACAAACAAAAAAAGAGACAGGATCTCATTCTGTTGCCCAGGAAGATCTAATCCACTTGCCTTAGCCTCCCAAGTAGCTGGGACTGCAGGCGCACCCCACCACATTCATATAATTTTTTTGTTTTTATTTTTGTAGAGATGGAGGCCTCACTGTATTGCCTAGGCTGGACTTGAACTCCTGGCCTCAGCAATCCTCCCACCTCAAACTCCCAAAGCATTGGGATTTTAGGCATGAAGCCACCGTTCCTGGCTTCTATTTCTTTTGTTTGCCTTAGTGTACTTGATACTTACAATATGATATTAAATAGGAATTATGAGAGGGAACATTCTTACCTTACTTCCAGACTTAAGGGTGAAAAATCACTGAATTATTTTATGGGCCAGTCACCCTGGTTCATGCCTATAATCCTAGCACTCTGGAAGGCCAAGGTGGATTGATTGAGATCAGGAGTTCAAGACAAGCCTGAGTAAGAGCCAGACCCTGTCTCTACTAAAAAATAGGAATGCTACTCGGGCATCACAGCAAACACCTATAGACCCAGCTACGTAGGAGGCTGAGGCAGGAGGATCACTTGAGCTCAAGAGTTTGAGGTTGCTGTGAGCTATAATGACACCAGGGTACTCTATCCAAGGAGACAAAGTGAGACTCTGTCTTAAAAAAAAAAAAAAATTTAGTATTAGCTATAGGTTTTTCACAGATGCTTTGTGTACATATGTGTGCTTGTGTGTGTGTGTCTTTTAAGCACTTTAACATTGTGTAACTCATTTTAATTTATTTTTTCACAAATAAGACCATTTATGTGTTGTTATTAAAGGGTCTGAATTTTTTATTTTATTTTATTTTATTTTTTGAGACAACGCCTCAAGCTGTTGCCCTGAGTAGAGGGCTGTGGCATCATCACAGCTCACAACAGCCTCAAACTCTTGAGCTCAAGACTTCCTCTTGCTTCAACCTCCAGTGTAGCTGGGGCCATAGGTACCCACCACAATGCTGAGCTAATTTTTCTGTTTTAAGTAGAGATGGGATCTGGCTCTTACTCAGGCTGGTCCTGAACTCCTGAGCTCAGGCAGTCTACCTGCCCTCGCCTCCTGAAGTGCTAGGATTGCAGGCAAGAGCCACCACATCTGGCTTAAAAGTCTGAATTTTAAACAGGTTCTTGGGCTGGTGGTTCCTAACCATTAGCTGATTCGACTTTTGCAGCTTGCCTCATCCGCAGTGGCTTTTCAGAACTACTGCCTTCACCATGAAGCGCCATGCGTTTTCTCAGTTCAAACTTGGGCTTCTTCAGCATTTCTGCTTATCTGATGGAGAGGATACATAGATTGACAAGCCTTTTCTATGTTTTTCCAATGCTGTCTGGAATCAGTTTATTGACTACCCCTTTCGAGTCATTTGTCCTCTGGCCATGATTTCTGTTATCTTCAGGATTTGGCAAACCTGTAGGCGCTGGGCATAAGAGGTCATCTGTATCTGATTTTTGCACTTGTTAGTAAAACCAGCACGGAGCAAACTAAGCAAATTGCCATTGGTAGTATTGACATCAACATGAGCTTCAATCACAGTCTGCCAGTTTTTAACCTTGGAACACATTTTGTCGTGGTTAAGATCCATACCATCAAAGTTAGGCAGTTTTGCCCTAAACGTCTTAAGTAATTAGCTTGAATTTTCCAGCTACAGCATCATCATTCTGCTGATCATCAAGACTCGCTTCAAAGATACAACACTTGAAGTCATTGGATGCAATTTTGGTTCCTTGAGTCCTGTTGTTTTTCTAATATTTCTTATATTGAACATAGTAGGTGCCTTCACATCTTACCAGTCTTTCTTAGAAAATGGATCAACCATGTTCTTCTTGGCTCCCTTCCTGCTGCCTTTTGTAAGGTGCTTGTTCTTGCCAGTTGCCATGGTGCTGCCAGTGAGCCCAAAGGCGGTGTAACTCACGTTTAGAAAGCTGGGGAGACGTCCAGGTAAACCACTAGCTTGTGCCCACAGGGAGACCTCAGAAGCAGAAAGCAGAGGCAGGGGACACTAGTACAAGTTGTTGGACTGTATACTGCTGTGTAGAACTTGTCTCGAGATGAATCTAGAACTTCATCACCACTGTATTGTCAAGGCCACCTTTGAGAGACCCACTGTGCTCATAACAAAACGGTCCCTGTTGGTCCCTTGCCCTGGACTTGTGACGTTGTGGACCAGTTCTGTTTTCAACTGTGGTTGAGTGTAACACATATGCAATAAATCATGTCTCCTGCTGTCTGAGCTGAAGAATAAAAAAATTGGAAAATATTTGACAAAAGAAAGGATAGATATGTATGCCTACACCAATTTTTTTCTTACTGTTAAACAGTATCGTACAGCGACTACTCATATAGCTTTTACCGTATGTTAGATACTATAAGTAATCTGGAAATGGCTTAAATTATTCAGGGGGATGTGCATGGGTAGTGTGCAAATACTATGCCGTTTTATATAAGGGACTTGAACATCTGTAGGTTTTGGTATCCTGGGAGTAGGGTCCAATTTCCCAGAGATACCAGGGGGAACGGTAGTTTGTTGAGGGTTTTTGCATGTGTGTTTATGAAAGAAGTTAATCCGTTGTTTTTTTTTGTGTGTGAGACAGAGTCTCACTATGTCACCCTTGGTAAAGTACTGTGGCATCACAGCTCACAGCAACCTCGACCTCTTGGGTTTAAGTGATTCTCTTGCGTCAGCCTCCCAAGTAGCTGGGAATACAGGTGCCTGTCACAACACCTAGCTGTTTGGGGGTTGCAATTGTCACTGTTGTTTAACAGGCCCTAGGCCAGGCTTGAACCTGCCAGCCTTGTTGTATGTGGCTGGTGCCTTAGTCACTGAGCTTCGGGCGCAGAGCTGATCTATTGTTTTCTTGTGATTTCCTTGTGTGGTTTGAGTATCAGATAATGCCTCATAATAGGAGGAAACAGTCTCTGTTCCTTACAGAGTGCTTTTTATGCACCCTGTAATTTTAGGGCTTAATCATGTTAGAGGCTTTCTCAGATTTTTGGTGATTCTTGGTGGTTTGGCTCATATTTAAGCATAAGGCACTAAAAAGGTGACTGGAAGCTCTGAGTCTTTGGACAAGATGTGTTCTTCGTTGTCTGTAGGAATGTTCTGGTTACTTTTTTTCTCACAGTAACTGCATGGAATGTGATCTTGAGTTTTTTGCAGTTTTGTGTAAAGTTTGCTTATCTCTTACCATTGAGATAAAGCATTTTTTTCTTTTCTTTTCTTTTCTTTTTTTTTTTTTTGAGACAGAGTCTTAAACTATGGCCCTGGGTAGAGTGCAGTGGCGTCACAACTCACAGCAACCTCAAGGTCTTAGGTTTAAGCGATTCTTTTGCCTCAGCCTCCCAAGTAGCTGGGACTACAGGTGCCTGCTACAATGCCTGGCTACTTTTTGTTGTTGTTGTTGCAGCTGTCATTGTTGTTTTAGCTGGCCCCGGCTGGATTCTAACCCACAGCCTTGGTGTATGTGGCCGGTGCCCTACCCACGGAGCTACAGGCACCACCCAAAGCATCTTTTTTCATGTTTACAGTACAAAGCTATGTGCGTCTCAATATCAGAACTATCTGTAACATTTGCTCATTTTTATGCTGAAAAGTAACCTTATATTATTATAGAAGCAGGGCATGGGCTTTGTAGAAAATTAGGAAATGCAGGGCGGTACCTGTGGCTCCGTGGGTAGGGTGCTGGCCCCGTATACTGAGGGTGGCAGGTTCAAACCCAGCTCCAGCCAGAACTGCAACAAAAAAATAGATGAGCATTGTGGTTTGGGTGCCTGTAGTCCCAGCAACTTGGGAGGCTGAGGCAAGAGAAAAGCCTAAGTCCAGGATTTGAAGGTTGCTGTGAGCTGTGATGCCACTGCATTCTACTGAGGGTGACAAAATGAGACTCTGCCTCTAAAAAAAAAAAAAAAAAAAAAGAAAGAAAATTAGGAAATGCAGACAATAAAACATAAAAGTGGAGTCATTACATTCCAATTATCTATAGAGAGCAGTGTTTTTTAACCTTTTTTATCACACAGCACACTTGATGATCAAACTTCCTCAGCACACTTAAATTATGTTAATCAAAAAAAAA
>NW_003852442.1:8418914-8419766 GCF_000181295.1 Otolemur garnettii
GCCTCCCAAGTAGCTGGGACCACAGGCGCCCGCCACAACGCCCGGCTATTTTTTGGTTGCAGCCGTCATTGTTGTTTTGGCGGGTCCGGGCAGGGGATTCGAACCCGCCACCCTAGGTGTACGTGGCTGGCGCCTTAGCCATTTGAGCTATAGGCGCCGAGCCCATACTCTGCTTTTAGAAAGATTCACTTGTACCCTTGTAAAATTAACCATAGAGGTGACCCCACCAATCACCCTCCCTCCCCCCATCTACTTTGAATTTCTTTAGAAAATAAATTAATGATCTTTAAAAATTTTCACGGCACTCCCAAGATCCTTTCAGGGCACACGGGTTGAAAATTATTGATGCCGAGATTATTAGTGTCAGTCTCTTTGTGAATACTCACTCTGATCTTTTTCTATACCTGGGTGTAGATATTTGTATTTTTCCCCACCCTGAAATGATAGGTTTTCTTGTTATTTTGCAACTTTACTCTTTAAGTGAACAGTTTCTACCCACCATGTTAGTAAAATTTTATCTAATATACAGACCACATTTAGATTTTCCCATCTGATCCAAAATGACTATAGCTTGTTTATCCAAAGAAGTGGGGAACCTGCTGGTTCAAGGGCACACGTGGCCCTCCAGATCCCAGGTTCAGTCCCGTAACCAAATCAAAACTTCGCAGAACAAATCCCTTCATTAAAATTTGGCTTCAAAAAATTTTTTTGGCTTCAGTCTTAAGGCCATACACAAGGATCCAGAAGTCCACATGTGGCTCCAAGGCCACAGGTTCCCACCCGCCACATGTTTTGCTCTGGCACACTCCCCCTTCCATGTTGACACTGATCTGAGCACACTCCCCTTCCATG
>NW_003852442.1:8420123-8433849 GCF_000181295.1 Otolemur garnettii
CCCCTTCCATGATGACACTGATCTGAGCACACTCCCCCTTCCATGTTGACACTGATCTGACCACACTCCCCTTCCCATGATGACACTGATCTGCTGAAGAGTTAAAGCCACATGTCCTGGATTTGTCTGGTGGTTCCCTCATGGTGTTTTAGTGGTTGCTTTGTTCCTCGGGTTCTCAGTAAATTGGAAGTTAGAGCTGAATGTGTAAGGGATTCACATGAAATATTTTTGGGTAGAGTACATTATAGATGGCTTGTTTTTTGTATTGCATAACATGATTTCCATGGTTGTCACTCTTGACCAAGGTGATGACGGTCTGATCCCTCTGTTAAAGAATTAGTTTTTCCTTTGGAACTGGAAAGCATTCCATGTGGCAGTATACTGAATGATTAAAACTTAAATTGCTTCTTAGCTATTATTAGTTTTTTTTGTTATGGGATCTTTCTGTGTTGCCCAGGGTGGATTTGAACTTCTGAGCTCAAGTGATCCTCTGGCCTCAACCTGCCAAGCAGTTGGCACTACAGGCACCATTGTGCCCCACTCAAGTCGCATTTTAATGGTTCTTCATAACCCTTGCCTAAATTACTGCTGTCTTAAGAGTTTGAGAAATGATGTTTTCCTAATTCTGTGGCTCTTCTGTATTTATCAGTTGATGTTCTTCTATAAATTATAGCTTTTTCTCCTGAGCTAAGACAGAATAAATGTTTCATTCTTTTGCCTTAATTCCAATTTTCAAAACAGGGAGTATTTTTCTTTTTTACAGATAGAGTCTCACTTTGTCACCCTCGGTAGAGTGTTGTGGCGTCACAGTTCACAGCAACCTCCCCCTCTTGGGCTTAGGCAATTCTCTTGCCTCAGCCTCCGGAGTAGCTAGGACTACAGGCACCCACCACCACAACTGGTATTTTGTTGTTGTTGTTGCAGTTTGGCTGGGGCCGGGTTCGAACCCTCCACCCTCAGTATATGGGGCCAGCGCCCTTTTATTTTATTTTATTTTATTTTGAGACATATTCTCACTATGTTGCCCTCGGTAGAGTTCTGTGGAGTCACAGCTCACAGCAACCTCAAACTGTTAGCCTTAAGTGATTCTCTTGTCTTAGCCTCCCAAGGAGCTGGGACTATAGTTGCCCGCCACAATGCCCGACTATTTTTGTTATTGTTGTTGTTGTTATTGCCATTGTTGTTTAGCTGGCCTGGGCTAGGTTCGAATCCACCCGTCTTGGTGTATGTGCCTGGCGCCATAACCACTGTGCTACACACCGAGCCTCACAAAGTAATTTTAATAGCATCCTAAAATGGTACGAAATGGTTTTTCCTTGTTTTTTTTTTATATCATAAAGAGCTCACAGATTTTTTTTGGTTTGGTGTGTTTTAGTTTCCTAACAGTTATTCCTTTCAATGTGCAAGTCCACTAGATGCTCTTTCAAACCAAATCCTGCATCACAACTTTTAAACTTGTTCTATTATTGTTAAGTAACTTCCTGGCTGTGGACACAGCAAGATGTATTGGTTTCACCTTGTGCTTTCCTCCCTTCAGATTGGGATGAGCTGGGTTTTGTTCAGGGCCCCCTTGATACCTCATATCAAAGAACGCAAGCTAAACTTAGATCTGCTCATTGCTCCGAGAGCAACATTGTTTCTGTGCCATTTCAGTGGATAAAACTAGAACATATTTGTATTCCGAGTGTTATAAGGGGTTCATATGATATTTTAAATTCAGTATTAACATGTTTCCACTTAAATTTCTTTGATTTTATAATTGCATGTCACTTGCTCTGAAAAATCTAGATTTGTATCATGATTAACTTTAATTGCTTTTCGCCAATAATATAAAGGAAGTGGTTTCAAAACAGCAATATCGATGTCACTACATGATGTAGAATGTAGAACTTTTTGTCTTTAGAATGCATCTTGATAAAGACATAAGTCAAAATATTATGTTTTTAAAGTCTGTGGAATAAATCCTTTCCTTCTGGTATGCAGTTCCATTTGTTTATTCCGACTTCTTAATCTAAGAGATGTTCTAAGTTCTGTGGGAAAACACAGCTGTAACCCTTCCTTCACCCTCGCTGCCTTTGCCCTGCTTTATCCAGCCCTTACAGGCGGCTGTTTTCATTAGGTTCTTGTTTGTCCTTCCAGTGTTGCTTTTTCCCACCTAGGAACAAACATGTATAAACATATACTTCATTTTGCCTTTTTCTTAGTCAAAAGTTGGCGTATTCCATATACTGCCTTTGTCCTCCTTTTTTCTCTTTAACTTAACACTGTATCCTGGATTTAAATAAATAAAAATCCTTCACGTTCCACTGTAGTGTATGTGGTATTCCATCATTTAGATTAGGCGTCCTCAAATTACAGCCCATAGGCCACATGCGGCCCACCTGGGACATTTATCTGGCCCGCCGGGTGTTTTTGCTGCCACTGCCTGTCCTGCTTAGCAGCCGTCTCCTCCCAGGGTCCGCAGTCTGGCCCTCCAGTGGTCTGAGGGACAGTGAACTGGCCCCCTGTTTAAAAAGTTTGAGGACCCCTGATTAGATGCACCATGTATGATCTTTTCAGTCACTTACTGCTGGACACCTTGAGCTGTTTGTAATTTTTGTTATTACAGTCAACACTGAGTGAATAACCATTATACAGTGATGGCATGCTTCTATATTATTTTGTGCCTAGTTTTCTTATATTTGTAAAAATATGATATATATATAGAGAGATATATATAGTATGTATATATATAGTATGTATAGAGATACGTATATAGTTTAAAGAATGCTATTCTGCTCGGTGCCTGTAGCACAGTGGTTATGGCACCAGCCCCATGCACTGAGGCTACCAGGTTGAAACCCAGCCTGGGCCAACTAAACAACAGTGACAACTGCAACAAAAAAAATAGCCGAGTGTTGTGGCTGGTGCCTGTAGTCCCAGCTATTCAGGAGGCTGAGGCAAGAGAATTGCTTAAGCCCAATAGCCTGAGGTTGCTGTGAGCTGTGACGCCATGGCGCACTACTGAGGGTGACATAATGAGACTCTATCTCAAAAAAAAAATAAAATAGGCTCGGTGCCTATAGCTCAACCGGCTAAGGCACCAGCCACGTACACCTAAGGTGGCGGGTTCGAATCCCCAGCCCGGACCCGCCAAACAACAATGACGGCTGCAACCAAAAAAAATAGCCGGGCGTTGTGGCGGGTGCCTGTGGTCCCAGCTACTTGGGAGGCAGAGGCAGAAGACTCGCTTGAGCCCAGGAATTGGAGGTTGCTGTGAGCATGATGCCACGGCACTCTACCCAGGGGGACAGCTTGAGGCTCTGTCTCAAAAAAAAAAAAATAAAATAAAATAAAACAGAGAATGCTATTTAAATGAATACTCATGTAGCCACTACTCAGTTTAAGAACTACAATATTAGTACCTTAGACGCTCCCATGTACCCGGCTTTTCTTTATAGATTTATCACATGTAAATATGGTTTTGAAAATGTGAGTAGTAAACAAAATGTAGCTGTGTAAGCAAAGGGCAATACCATCGGGAGTCTTAGGATTTAGCTTTAATTTTCTTGTTGCTCGCTTGATGCTCCTGATATCCTTAGAGCACCTACAGCCCCAACTACACTTGTCATCCCCGAGTCCAGTGGGGCTCCTCCAGGCAAGGCCTTCAGACTGTTGCTCAGGGGGTGGGGATTAATGCTGTGGTAGAGCTGGTCATGGTGGCTTAGAGTTGTGGAGGACTAAAGGGTTCTAACTGCTTCTTTTATAGCTTTTCCTGCTTTGGGGGCTTACCCTCAACCCTGGTTCCAGAAGCAGCTGGTACTGTTGGTCCCTATGCCTTTTGAGGCTTCTGCATTGTATATAGGTAGTCTCTGTGTTACAAACATCCAACTTACATACAACTTACTAATGGAGGCTGTTAGAGGTAATAGGTATACCAGCCTGTTCCAACTTGCGTAAGAATTCAGCTTTAAAACCTGCAGAACCTCTCTCGTTTGTAACCCAGGGACTGCCTTTATCAGCTCGAGCTTTTACTCTCTCCAGGTCTACAAGCAGTTTACTGCCTGCGCTCCAGGTTCCAGAAGCGTGTTGCTGTTTTCTCCAGCATTGTGGGTGTCCATCTTTGAAAAGTTCCTTTGCAGTGGGGATTTTACTTGGGCTTACAGGAGGAAGTGAAATTACATTTCTGTGTAGATGCTGCTATCCTAACCCTGAACTCAGGCCTGTCCTCATGAGGCACTTTACTTGGCCCTTGGTATTTGGGGGACCAAACTGGTTTCCATTTTAGAACCTTTATATTTTCTCTGCCCACAGCCTCAAATGCTTTTCCTTTCCTTTTTTTTTTTCTTATAATTGTCTCTGTTTCACTAAAGAGTCCTCAAATGCATAATCTTCAAATTTTCAGTTTTCATGAGTTTTTTTTTGTTTTGTTTTCTGAAATTATAAAAAATTGTCTTATTTTTATTTCACGAATGACATAATTTCTCTTATCTCTTTGAGGATATTAATGCCAAAGGTTTTTTTTTTAAATATTTTTAGTTTTTTTCCCCTGTTACCTTTACTGATTCTGTTTCTTGTATATTCTTTTCTGTTTAAGTCTTTTCTTTGATATCAGAGGCTTTCCTCAAGTGTCTGGTGATCATTGGCTCATTATGAGTGAAGTATTTAAAGGTTGATTGGACGTGCAGGAATAGCAAATCATTACTGTTTCTGTTGGACGTGCAGGAATAGCAAATCATTACTGTCCATCAACAGTAGAAAGGATAAATAAATTGTTGCATGGTCTACAATTAAATACTATTTAGGAATAAGAATGAATAAAGTGTAGTTACATGCAACAGTTTGGGTGACTCTCTCCAACACAGTGTCCAGTGAAAGAAGCCAGACCCAGCAGAGTACATACCGTAGGCTTCTGTTTGTTTAAAGGTCAGAAACACACATAACTCATCTGTCACATCAGAAGCCAACATAGTGTTTCCCTTTGGGGTGGCACAGTGTCTGAAGGGAACATAAAGGGCTTTTTGGGGCGCTGGTCATGTGCTGTTTCTCAGTCTGGGTCCTGATTATGCAAGCATGTTCACTGTATGTTATTTCATTGAACTGTCCATTAAATATGTGTGCTTTTTGGTGTGTGTACTTCAATGAAAATTTACATGAAGTTAAGGAGAAAAAAGATAGTCAAATCTCCATGTGGCTGGCTCCGCGCCTATAGCTCAGCCGGCTAAGGTGCCAGCCACGTACACCTAAGGTGGCGGGGTCGTATCCCCAGCCCGGACCCGCCAAACAATGACGGCTGCAACCAAAAAATAGCCAGGCGTTGTGGCGGGCGCCTGTGGTCCCAGCTACTTGGGAGGCGGAGGCAGGAGACTCGCTTTAGCCCAGGAGTTGGAGGTTGCTGTGAGCTGTAATGCCACGGCACTCTACCCAGGGGGACATCTTGAGGCTCTGTCTCAAAAACAAACCAACAAAAATCTCCATGTGGCCAAGGTTGGTTTATTGACTAGTGCCCAGAGTGTAAGAAGAGTGGGCATCTAGGCAACACTGTTTTGTTGGGGTCCCCTGGAAGTCCATGTCTGAAGATGAAACACAGACATGTTTGTTCGTTCGTTCCTTCTTTCTTTCTTTCTTTATTTTGAGACAGAGCCTCAAGCTGTCACCCTGGGTAGACTGCCGTGGCATCAAGCTCACAGTAACCTCCAACTCATGGGCTCAAGTGATTCTCCTGCCTCCGCCTCTCAAGTAGCTGGGAATACAGGCGCCCGCCACAACGCCTGGCTATTTTTTGTTGCAGTCATCATTGTTGTTTGGCGGGCCCGGGCTGGATTCAAACCACCAGCTCAGGTGTATATAGCTGGCACCTTAGCTGCTTGAGCCACAGGCATTGAGCCCATGTTTGTTTTTTATGCCGTGTTTGACTGGAAGGCTTTAGATTTCTTTCTTAATCTCTTTTATTGACAATATAAGGTATCTTGATTAGTTTTAAAAGATACCAGGATGAGGTGGAACATGTTTTTTTTTTTTTCCTTAGGGAAGTACATTAGAAGAATTGGAATTTCCATTCATTCATTCAGCAAATGCTTACAAATAAAGACAGTCAGGATTACGCCCTTGGGGCAGGTAGACATAGCCGAAATTGCAAACATTAAATATAAGTAGGATGAGTTACGGAGGGGAAGGATGGACTGCTACTGAAGCCTAGATGATGGACCTTAGTCTAGTCTTCAGGGGCAAGGAAGCTTCCCTGAGGAAGTGATGTTTAGTTGGGTGAAGAATAGGGGAAAGTATTAGACTTTTTTCTTGATGAAAATGTCTCATCTTGATGTGAAAGTCTTTATTCTTAATGAAAATGTCTCATCTTGATGTGAAACCCTTACTCCTGTCTGACACTCTTGTTATGTGATTTCAGGTGGAGAGTATAGTGAAGATGATGTAAATGAATTAGTGAAGGAAGATGAAGTGGATGGTGAAGAGCAGACACAGGAGACCAGAGGGAAAAAGAGAAAGGCTCAGAGCCTTCCGGCCAGGTGATGCTGCCCTCAAGGCCCTTAGAAGTCAGGGGCTGCTGTCACAACCATTCTGATGGTGAAGATTAGTCTGGTGATCAATTTCTTATTGCCAGGGTTTCTAAGCCCTTTTCTTTGTGAGGGTTCAACTATTTGCTGATATTTTAAGATTAAATTCTTGGTCTCTGGCAAGCATTAAAAATTTTTGATCTTTAATTGAAGAAAATTATAGTAGGTGATATACATACATAGGTAAAACAAAAAATTCAGTTACTAGAAAAATATGCCCTGTTCCTAGCCCTGTTTGCTTTTGCCTCTGAAGAACTATGTTACCAGAGCTACTCTGTGGGTATACAAGCATATATGTGTATGTTCCCTGTTTTTAAAAAATAATTACAAATAGCCAGGTGTGGTGTATGTGCCTATGGTCCCAGCGACTCAAAAGACTGAGGCAGGAGGATCACTGGAGCCCAGGAGTTCAAGGTCACCCTGGGCAACATAATGAGACCTTGTGTTTAAAAAAAAAAAAAATTACAATTACAAATAGTAGCATATACTCCTATCATTTCTGAGTTTCATTGTTTCCCATCTTGGATTTAGTACATTTAGAAGTTCCACCTTTTCAATGACTGCATTGTATTATATTATATGAATAGGCCTTACTGTATTTAAGCATTCTTATATTGAAGGATGTATGGATTGTACCTAGTCTTTAGCATAGCAAATAAGACTGCAGTGAATATTCTTTGTATGTGTCTATTTGCACGTATGAGTACACTTGTATGCATGTAAGTGAAATTTGTAGAAGCAGAATTGCTTGATGTGAGGTTATTTGCAGTTAGGTTTTTGAAAAATAGATACTAGCAAATTACTTTCCATAGCTCTATTTTGGAATTATACTCCCACCAAAAATTGTGAAAATTCTGACAGGTTTTAACTCAGATAAAGGCTTTCGTAGAAATTGCTTACCACTTTTGTTTTCTTAGACTTTGAAGCAAAAAGCAGATTACAGTTCATGAAAAGGAAAAAGAGAATTTGAGATATTAGATGATTCATCTGAAGTCAAAATAAGTCTAAGAAGCAATTACTGTTACAAGTTTTGGGCTGGCTTCTTATGTCCTTGAGTTTTTCTGTATTCTGGCCTTCATTTCCTCAGAAAATGGGAAGAAACTTTTATATCTTCTTCCCTGAAAACTCTTGGAAGAAATAGTGCAAATGAATTGGAGGCTTTTCTCAGTAGAACTTGTTCTCCCAATGGAGTGGTTTTAAAAACTCAGAAGTATCTGGTGTGTATCAAGTACTTTTAGAATATTTTTTCTGAACAGATGAATTCTGTTAGGTGATTTTAGGTGGTTTCTTGGTGAAAATAGCTAGTCCTGAGTTCAGAAGGAGAACACTATTTTTGAGTCTTAGTGACTGGGGATGCTAACAGAGCTCAATTCTTTTTTTTCTTCTCTAAAATTTCAATTGACCTCTCCTACACCCTCCCCCCTCAGTATATACATTAAATCAGTAGTCCCAGATTTAAAAAACTTTTTTTTTGAGACAGAGCCTCAAGCTGTCCCCCTAGGTACAGTGCTGTGGCATCAAAGCTCATAGCAACCTCCAACTCCTGAGCTCAAGCGAGTCTCCTGCCTCAGCCTCCCAAGTAGCTGGGACCACAGGCGCCCACCACAGCGTCCGGCTATTTTTTGGTTGCAGCCGTCGTTGTTTGGCGGGCCTGGGCTGGATTCGAACCTGCCACCTTAGGTGTATGTGGCTGGTGCCTTAGCCACTTGAGCCACAGGTGCCGAGCTTCCAGATTTAAAATTCTTTTCAGATTTGCACAATTCTGTTTGGGTTGAAAAAGGGGTCATTGAAATCATTTTGCATTGTCTGACTTGTCTCTCCTTTTCCTTGTGACTGTTGATGAATAGGAAGAGAAAACAAGGTGGCCTCTCATTAAAAGAACAGGAAGAGGAGGACGCCAGTGCAGAATCGGAAGGGAGTAGCAGTGAGGAGGAAGATGACGCTGCAGAGCAGGACAGAGGCCTTGGATCAGAGAATGCAAAAAAAAAGAAGGAGGATGAACTCTGGGCCAGCTTCCTCAACGACGTGGGACCAAAATCAAAGGTGCCACCAACTACACAAGCTAAGGTAAGATGAGAGTTTGCGATGAATGCCTCTAGAAATACTCTAAATTCCTCAGTTGGACTTTTTTTCTTAAATTATAAATTAAGATTCAGAGCTTACAATAGAAATCAGAACTAGATGCTTTCTTTTTTTTGAGACATAGTCTCATTTGTTGCCCTTGGTAGAGTTGCCCTGTGGCATCAACCACAACCTCAGACTCATGGGCTCAAGTGATTCTCTTTTCTCAGCCTCCCAGGTAGCTGGGACTATAGGTACCCGCCACAATGCCCAGTTATTTTTAGAGATGGTGGTCTTATTCTTGCTCATGCTGGCTTCGAACCTGTGAACTCAGGCAATCCACCTGCCTCTGCCTCCTAGAGACATGAGCCACTGTGTCTGGCCTTAGATGTCTTTTTTTTGTTGGTTTTTTTTTTGTTTTTTTTTTTGAGACAGAGCCTCAAGCTGTCCCCCTGGGTAGAGTGCTGTAGCATCACAGCTCACAGCAACCTCCAACCCCTGGGCTCAAGCGAGTCTCCTGCCTCCGCCTCCCAAGTAGCTGGGACTGCACGCGCCCGCCACAACGCCTGGCTATTTTTTTTGCTTGCAGCTGTCATTGTTGTTTGGCGGCCTGGGCTGGATTCGAACCCACCACCTTAGGTGTATGTGGCTGGCGCCTTAGCCACTTGAGCCACAGGCGCCGAGCCAGATGTCTTTTTTTTTAAGTTTCAGATTGATGTGAGGGTGCAGATGTTTAGGTTACATTGTTTTCATTTGTAAGGTAAAGTTCAGGTTGTACTTGAACCCTTCACACAGGGGGGATGCTGAACACCCTCATATTGGGCACATTAGGTAAGGGGATGCCTTTTGATAGAAACTCAACTAAGTGAAAAGCAAAGGATTCCCTCTAGTAGGAAAATAGGCCTTTCTAACCAAATAAATCTCCAATAGGTTTTTAACTGGTTAGAGAGGAAGTACAATAGAACCTCTGTAATTTGATTACCCAGAAGACTATAACAAACTGGGTAGCATAAGGAGATGGTCACCATCAGGAACTAGGCCTACTGCACGGATACATACATGTGCTGCATGTCCAGTCTTTGAAATTAGGTCAACTGAAGGAGGTGGTCAACTGAGGAGGTTCTGTTGTATTTTTTTTTTTAAGACAGAGCCTCAAGCTGTCCCCCTGGGCAGAGTGCCGTGGCACCACAGCTCACAGCAACCTCCAACTCCTGGGCTCAAGTGAGTCTCCTGCCTCAGCCTCCCAAGTAGCTGGGACCACAGGCGCCCGCCACAACGCCTGGCTATTTTTTTTGCTTGCAGCTGTCATTGTTGTTTGGCGGCCTGGGCTGGATTCGAACCCACCACCTTAGGTGTATGTGGCTGGCGCCTTAGCCGCTTGAGCCCCAGGGGCCGAACAACCATAAACAGCATGTTTAGATGGTTCCTTTAGGTTTCATCATTTGGTGAAACTGATGATACTTCTTGTTTTTGTTTTTCATAGAAAGGAGAGGACTCTGAAGAGACAAGTTCAAGTAAATTGTTGGATAAAGCAGAAGAGCTAGAGAAACCTAAAGAAGCAGAAAAAGTGAAAATCACCAAAGTATTTGATTTTGCTGGTGAGGAAGTGAGGTAAGGAGACCTTCACAAATTAATGCTCTTAAAAATGAGCATCTTTATAAATAGTGTTAGCCATCTATCTTCATTCCAACCTATTCAGAAATTTTGGGAGAGAGATTTGAACTCAAAACTATGGCTCTATAAGTCATCAGAGAACATGAGAAAGGCCCCTTCACATACAGTAATGTAGTTTTTGAGTTTTATGAAATGGTAGCTAGACAGAAGCAAGGACATGTAGGAGTTAAGTATTTGGTTCCACTTGCTCTTTGCCATGTTTTGTGACTTTGCATAAGTCATTTCTCCCCTTTTGGGGGGCAGGGGTTGAGGTGAGACAGGGTCCTTCTCTGTTGCTGGGGCTAGAGTGCAGTGGTATTATCATAGCTCATTGTAACCTCCAACTCCTGCTCAAGCAACCCCCCGGCTTAGCCTTCTGAGTAGCTGGTTTTTTTTCTTTCTTTCTTTTTGAGACTGAGTCTCACTTTGTCACCCTCAGTAGAGTGCCATGGTGTCCTACCTCGCAGCAGCCTCAAACTCTTCGGCTGAAGTGATTCTTTGGCCTCAGCCTCCTGAGTAGCTGGGACTACAGGCATCTACCATGATGTCCAGCTATCTTTAGAGGCGGGGTCTCACTTTTGCTCAGTCTAGTCTGAAACTCCTGAGCTCTGACATTCACCTACCTCACCTCCCAGAGTACTAGGATTACAGGCATGAGCCACTGTGCCTGGCCTGTTTTCTGTTTTTTTTTTTTTTGTAGAAACCAAGGTTTTGGTCTTGCTTAGGCTGTTCTCAAACTCCTGGCCTCCAAGTAATCCCCCCCACTTCCAGAAGTGCTAGGATTACAGGCATGAGCCACTACAGCCAGCCCATTTCTCCCTTTATTACTTTCCTTGACTATGAAATATGAGTCAAAACATCTCTGCATAGAACTCACTGAAGTTTTGGCACTGCGTAATCCAAAACCAAACTCTGTACAGGTTGAGTATCCCTATCCTCAAACTCTAAAAGTCCACAATGCTTGAAAATTTGAAACTTTTTGAGCATTGACATGATGCTAAAAGAAAATGCTCATTGGAGGCCCAGCATAGTGTCTTATGTCTGAATCCTAGCACTGTGGGAGGCCGAGGTGGGGGGGATCCCTTGAGCTCAGGAGTTCCAGACCAGCCTGAGTAAGAGGGAGACCCCATCTTTATTAAAAATACAATAATATGCCAGGCATTGTGGTGGCTCCTATAGTCCCAGCTACTTGGGAGGTTGAGTCAGGACGATCCCTTGAACCCAGGAGTTTAAAGTTGCTGTGAGCTAGGCTGATGCCACAGTGCTCTAGTCTGGGCAAGAGAGTGAGATTGTCTCAAAAAAAAAAAAAAAAAAAAGTAAGAAAAAAAGCTCATTGAAGCATTTCAGATATCAGATTTTGAGATGAGGGATGCTCAACCATTAAGTATAATGTAAATATTCCCAAATCTGAAACACTTCTAGTCCCAAGAATTTCAGGTAAGATATAGATACCCAATTATATATGAAGGGTCATAGAGTAAGACCAGTGTGATCTTGGTTGGTCTTCATTTTTTTGGAATCATTTCCATTATGTGGTTAACTACTGCTGCTGCATTGAGAAAAGGTGTGTTTTCTTTATGGAAACATCCACTGAGGCTTGTTTTGTCATCAGTAAATTAGGAAATAATACTGATTTTACTTTCTTAATTTAGTTAGTAATTTTAAACTCTGGGCTGAGTATCACTTAGATTTTGGATTTTTTTTTTTTATTTTGGACTATTTGTAATATTGCTGATTGAGCAACCCAAATATGGAATTCAAAAAGTTCAGTGATCATTCCTTTGAGTATTATGTCGGTGGTGCTCAAAAAATTTAGGATTTTGGAGCATTTTTGGTTTTCAGATTTGAGATGCTCAACCTATGTAAATTTTAAAAATTAAAATGACTATAAAAATAAGTTAAGGCCAGGTATAGTGGCTAATGTCTGCATTTCCAGCACTTCAACAGGCCAAGGCAAGGGAATTGTCTGAGGTTAGGAGTTAGACACCAGCTTGAGCAACAGGGTGAGATTCTGTCTTTATTTAGGAAACTGAGATCAGAGGATTGCTTGAGCCCAGGATTTTGATGCTTCATTGAGCTATGATCATATACTGCTCTCTAGCTTAGCTTGTAAAAATAAATGCTTATTTATATTTTTGGATTTTAGTTGTCACAATAACTCTTGAGTATCAGGAATATCTTTGAGTATCTCACACATTGTAATATGTTGTACTATGACTTACTATACACAAAATCATAGCACATGACTCACCTTGCAGATTTGACAGTAACGGAACTGGTCTATACTCTGTCAAATGCATTGAGTCCACTGATGATGTCTTGAATGTTGTGACCACGTCGCATTGACAGCCAAGTTTCTAAGTATAATTTCTGTACCCATCTCACCTTGGACCTGCACTTTGAGTAACCCTATATGGAAATGATGGCTTTCAACATTTTCCCCTCTTATCCGAGTAATGTTCTTAATAGCTATATTTCTTGTTCAATCCAAGATTAAATACCACATTTTCTTTTTTTTTGCATTTGTCTTTTTAACCTCCTTAAACATAAAACTATTTTCAAGCCTTTTTTATATTTCATAGCACTGGGTTTGGGGGGGAGGGGTTTGAGTCCAGGCTATTTGTCTTACATAAAGTTCCTCAGTTTGGATTGTTACAGTATTAGCTTCATTGTTTCATTATTCAGGTTAATCTTGTTACCAGTGGTTTTCAACCTTCCTAAGGCTGAGACTCTTTAATACACTTCCTCATGTTGTGGTGACCCTCAATCATAAAATTATTTTCATTGCTACTTCATAACTGTAATTTTGCTACTGTTATGAATCGTAATGTAAATATCTGATATTAGGCGACCCCTAAAGGAGGTCACGACCCACAGGTTGAGAACTACTGCATTAGACAGAAATACTACATTGAAGATGCTTTCCATCCATTGAGGAACCAAGTATTGGTGATTATAATTTAGACCACTGAAAGCAGTATCTTCCAGAATTCTCCATTGTAAGGCATCCTTTTCTTTGGCAATTAGTTATTTGTGGATCCATTAAATAATTATTGATGTGGATTAGTGTAATGTATTTTGTCCCAGAAACCATACTGGAAGCTATTGAGTTGTCCAGTAGGGGGTAGCAGAACACTGACAGTAAACCTTCAATGGTTTGAAAATCCTATAAAAATAAGATGTAGAGTATATTACTGTACCATTAGGAATATAGGTTTAAAACTTTTTAGAAGTTTTTCTCGGCTTAAATTGCTTTCCATGTGACATGTAGCATATCTAAAGATTTATTTGTAACTAACTTTACCAGGGGCCTATATAAAGAGTATGAAAATCTGGTTAGTTGCTGTTGCTATGAGAAATTACATTTCTTTTTTTTTTTTTTTTTTTTTTTTGAGACAGAGCCTCAAGCTGTCCCCCTGGGTAGAGTGCCGTGGCATCATGCTCACAGCAACCTCCAACTC
>NW_003852442.1:8434273-8440134 GCF_000181295.1 Otolemur garnettii
CCACAACGCCTGGCCATTTTTTTTTGGTTGCAGCCATCATTGTTGTTTGGTAGGCCTGGGCTGGGGATTTGAACCCACCACCTTAGGTGTATGTGGCTGGCGCCTTAGCCGCTTGAGCCACAGGCGCCGAGCCACCTTTTTTTCTTTTTTAAGACAGAGTTTCACTTTCTCACCCTCAGTAGTGTTGTGGCATTATTGCTGACAGCAACCTCAAACTCTTGGGCTCAAGTAATTCTCTTTCCTCAGCCTCCTGAGTAGCTGGGACTACAGGCACCTGCTATAATGCCCAACTATTTTTTAGAGATGGGGTCTTGCTCTGGTTCAGGCTGGTCTGGAACTTCTGAGCTCATGGAGTCCGCCTGCCTCAGCCTTCTAGAGTGCTGGGATTACAGGTGTGACCCACCACGCCTGACATCCTATTTCATTTTTAAAGCAGGTGGATGGTAATTTTAAATACTTGATAGGTATGTAGAGAATCTGCTGTTTTCATTTTTTTGTCAGAAGAGGGTAGTACCAAGTCTTTATCAAAAATAAAACAAGTGTGGGCGGTGCCAGTGGCTCAGAGGAGTAGGGCACCGGCCCCATATGCTTGAGGTGGCGGGTTCAAACCCAGCCCTGGCCAAAAAAAAATAAGTGCAAAAAATAAAATAAAATAAAACAAGTGGAATATGGAAATACTTTTTCTGTAAATTACATACTATCACAAACATATATCTTGTTTATATAATATAAATATTTTGGTGTTTAATATAAACAATTTAATATTTGAATACTTAATATGAATATTTAAATACTAATGAAGCCTTATTACTTATAAAAATTATGTTACAGAAATATGTGACATGTATAACATGACAAGTAAAAGTTCTCTGTAACTCCTTCCCCCTAAAGAAAACAAGAATCTTTTAATAGTTGGCATAGTGCCAGAATTTTTTTTAAAAATTTAAGTTATTTATAGTTAAATTTAGGTATTATAAGAAACTCATGAGAAAACTTAGGAGATCTGAATTTTGTTAATAACCAGATACAAATTTGGTGTGTGGGTTTGAGCATATCTTTTAATCTTTTGATGTCATTATTCTGCTTTTTCTTTTTTGTCTTTGTATCAAGTTAAGAGCATTACTACATCTTTAAGAAATGTGAGAAAGAGCTAGTGATGACTGGGAAGAATTTGTAAGTATAAGCATAAGGTCGTGTTAGCACAAAGTTAGTCTTTCAGTTTTTCTAACTATGTTTAGTTGTTAAATTTGGGGGTTTTGCCATTTTGTTTTTTCCCCACTTGAAAAATGTATAGCTTGTCAACCTTGGGGAATGAGGGAAAATAGTATATTTCTGAGCTAACCAGTTAGCTCAGATTTTCCTAAATGATTCACCTTTAGGAAAAGAGCTGTCATGGAAAATTTCTGCTCAAAGAGCTTTCTGGAAGTCCTAAGTAGGTGAAAATGAAGTTAAAGTGGAATTTCTTCTGAGAACACTTGGATTAACTATTACCAAAAAAAAAAAAAAAAATGGGCCTTTTCCTTTCAGGGTTCCCTCTTGTGTTGTAGAGATGGTCTATAATTTAACTGTTCTCTTACTTTAAGATATTTGATAGCTGACTCTCTTAATTACTAATTAAAAGTGAAGTTCTCCCAGCAGACTATCAATGAAGAATCTGCTAATATCACTTGGTCAGTTATTGAGAGAAGTTCCTGAGAGAAATATACCGGTGTTACCTATAACTATGGATAGGACTTTCAAACTGAGAAATTTGAGAATTCCACAGACTGTACTTTTTCCAGGCTTCGTTCCTGCCGCTTAACTATGTATCATACACTGTCAAGACTTATTTTCATGGCTGGCTGTTCTGCTGGACTGTGAAAAGCTATATTATATTTTTAAAAATATGTTTAACATCTGCCAGTGCCTGGATGTAGGTTGCTT
Organism: Otolemur garnettii; assembly: GCF_000181295.1. Classification (NCBI taxonomy): domain Eukaryota; kingdom Metazoa; phylum Chordata; class Mammalia; order Primates; family Galagidae; genus Otolemur; species Otolemur garnettii. The sequence goes on from NW_003852442.1 coordinate 8,436,197, forward strand.
TTCAGAAAATGCTTAATTGTCTTAGCTGGCCACTCTAAGGCTTGTAAAACTAGTAAAAAACAGAACCGAAGATGTTACATAATGGCTGCTTTTCCTTTTCCTGAGGCCTGGGCCATTTCTTCTTGATTTTCATCTTTTCTGTCACCGACATTCTGAAATTTCACAGTGGTGTGCCTTGATGTGGGTCTTTTGAAATTTGCTACATCAAATGTGCTGTGACTGTTTTTGTGGAAACTTATCCTTCACTTCTAGGAAATTTTGTCATTGATAAATTCCCCCTATTTCCTCTTTTTCTGAAATTTATATTAGTTGAATTAACGTAATAGGATGGTGTATGCCAGGCGTCCTCAAACTACGCCCCGTGGGCCACGTGCAGCCCGCCTAGGACATTTATCCGGCTGCTGGTGTTTTTGCTGCTTCTGCCTGTCCTGCTTAGCAGCTGACTCATCCCGAGGCCTTCAGTCCGGCCCTCCAACTGTGTGAGGGGCAGTGAACTAGCCCCCTGTTTAAAAAGTTTGAGGACCCCTGCAAGGCTTTGCTCGGGTAACAGACTCAGCAACTCAGTAACTTAATGCAGGACATACGTATTTCTTATTGGTGCAAGTGCAGTAACAGGCTAGGTAGCGCTCCACTTTATAACTCAGCCATCCAGAACAGTAGCCTTGCCTGTGGCAAGGGAAGAGTGAATAAATAGATTTGCATTTAATTCCTCTGTTTTCAGAGTGGACTTCAGATCTGCCTTTTGTGAGTCTGGAACTTCTTTGGTTTTCATTTCTCCCAAGAGATGAGCTTCTGCCGGGCTGGGGTGGTGGGTAGCTACAGTTTGAGATGCTGGAGGGGATGTGGGGGCCTCAGACTTTGAGCCGGTTTTAGCCTGATTTCTCTTCTCTACCTTCAGAGGTTCTTGGTATCTCAGTTTAATCAGCCTTCTTGCTTGTCATTGGCCATGCCATGTGACCACAGTGAAGCTCCTGGAGAACGAAACCCAGAGCCTGCTACTACTCGTCTGTCTGCTTTCTACTTCGAGAAAATTTGATCAGAATCTCTTGTCTATTCTGCCTTTTCTCATTATCCGGTGTAGTTTTATCTTTTTTATTTGCCACTATTCGGTAGAGTTTATGTAGGAGTGGAGAATAAAGTGTGTGTTCAGACTGACTGCTCTGTGTAAGTTCGAAGTTTCTACTTGTTCTTCATTAGCTGTTTCTGGTCTGCCTCAGATTTTACCCACAGCAAGGGGATTTAAAGGAACTCTTTCTAGTCCAGCACTGTGGAACTCATCATAAGCCTGAGATTTGGATGTGGGTTTATTTTGATTTCATCCCAAAAATCATCCCAAAATTTAGTAGCTTAAAAAAAAATTGCTTTATTAGCATTTGTCACAGCTCTAGGGGTGGCTGGGCTCAATGAGGCTCCCTTGTGCAGCTGGGGTCAGGCATATCTAAGTCTGGAGCCATCACTCCCATGTCTGACCCACACCTGGGAGTTAGAACAGGTGCCTGAGGTGTCTGTCTCTGTGTAGTCTTCCTCTGTGGTCTCTCACTTAGTGGCTTCAGAGCAGCCCAGACTTCTGGTGTGCTCACTTAGATTTCCAAAGGTGTTTTCTTTTTTTTCTTTTCTTTTCTTTTTTTTTTGCAGTTTTTGGCCGGGGCTGGGTTTGAACCCACCATCTCCAGTATATAGGGCTGGCACCCCACTCCTTTGAGTCACAGGTGCCACCTAAAGGTGTTTTCTTGAGTGAGAGAGTGAGGTGGAAGCTAAATCGTCTTTTGTCAGCTGTCCTCAGTAGTTTTGTAGTGCCACTTTGGCAGAGTTCTGTGAGTTGAGACAGCCACAAAGGGCCACTGAATTTCAAGAGATGGTGACATAGACTCCTCTCTTCCTAGGGTAGTGTCAGTGGAAGAATTTGTAGGGATGGTGAATTCGTGGTGTCCATCTTTGGAAACTTATCTGCTATAGGGTTCTCTGTAGCATTCCTGCCTAATCTCTGGATAGTCTTAAATAACTTAAGCCTTTATATTTCTGTTTTCTCACTCACAAAATGTAAATGTGTCAATCAGCTGTTGCAACAGTAATACTGTGTAGCACCCATCCCAACCTCAGAGGTATAGTGCAGTAAGCATTTATCTGTTGCCCTGTGCCTCTGGGTATCTGGGGTTCAGCTGATGGAGGCTTGGCCCTGCATGTCCTTCTGCCATCTGGGACCAGCAGCCACTTGAGGAGTTACTCTTTTTAGGACTCAAAAGAGGAATTCAAGGGGGACAGTAAAGCAGCACGAGCATGTTTAAAGCTTCTGTTCCTCTCACGTTAGCCAGTATCTCCTTGGCCTTTGAAGCAGACATCCAAGCTCAGCATCCGTGGGGTAGGGGAATATGTTCTTTGTTAGTCAACTGAACAATATTCTAATCATTTAAGCTTTTCCTCTTATTTTTGAGGTTGGGAGAGTAGTGAGTTGAGGCTGATGTAGAGAAAAGCCAGATTTCAGAGGGTTCTGAATGTGAGGTTCAGCAGTTTATATTTGATTCTCTGAGTACTAATATATCATAATGAGAACAGTGGAGAAACTATTTTTAAAAGTTGCCTTTTAAGATTAACTGAGTGGTCTTTCCTAGTAAAGATTCTTAATAGAAAAATCTCCCAAACTCTTTCTGTGCCACCTGTATACGTGACACAGTGGCAGGTGCAGAAGTGAGAGGCGTGTGAGGTGACTCAAAGAAAATTTGTCCCAGAAAGAGGGCCAGAAGGTGGATAGAGACCTACATTCCTTAAAGATGGAATTTATAGGATTTATCTGTTATTATTCTTGGCCAGTATTTTTCTGGATGACCTGGTTGAACACTATAATCTTAGATTCTCCTACCAGTAGAATTTTAACAGCATTCCTCGGCGTTTGTGTTGCCCTGCCAAGCCTAGGCAGGCGCTAGGCATTTCTCCTTTCTTTATCTGAAATTTCGGGGGTCATAAGTATCCCTATTTGATTCTTCAGGACTCAGTTTTTTCAGATTGAGTTAGAGTTCTTGATGATGTTGCCGTCATCCATTCCTCAATTATTACTAATTCAGCCAGCTTTAAGGGATGGTTTTATCTTTGAGTTGTGATTGGTGTAGAGTAGGAGCCCCCTACAGAGTATTTTTCAGTTGTTCATACTGTTGCTTTGTTCCTTGAGATAATGTCAGTGTTCTTCTCCCCAAATTCCACTTCCCCATCTCAACTTTTACTGGGCCTTTAAGTCTGAACACTAATCTACGGTGAGGGCTTTTTTCGGCCTTCACTCCAGTAACCTGCCACGGACTGAGATTCAGTAGTGACTACTGGGGTGTGTTTCTTGCTGACAGAAGTCATGGGGGGGATTTTAGGGAGATAAAATTTATATACATTATTTGTTTAATTTGTTCATTTTAGGGAAAATGTCTATATAAAATTGTTGTAGTAAACTTTAATCTTAAGGCTCAGCAGCTAAAACTTAATGAAAGCTTTGCTTCTCTCTCTTGAGTCCTCTTGTAAACTTAGATGTCTCTTTCCTTGGCACAGGGTGACTAAGGAAGTGGATGCTACATCTAAAGAAGCCAAATCCTTCTTCAAGCAAAATGAGAAAGAAAAACCACAGGCCAATGTCCCTTCAGCTCTACCGTCACTCCCTGCTGGGTCAGGGTGAGTATTTAAATCTTGGTCTCAGGTGTACTTGACATGTGGGAAAAGCAGTTTTCAGTGCAAGGACCTGCTTTAGCTGTAGCTCTCGTGACTCCTTTCCGGAGAGAGGGATTACCCAGCTGCTTGACGTTTGCTGAAATATTTACCAAATCAGAAGGTGCAAAAGAAAATGAGCCGTAGTTTTCATGTTTGATTCTAGCCTGGAAAAAGTCCTGGTTTACAGAGTTGACCACAGAGCTGAACTTAGACATTTTACATTTAAAAATAATAATTTTTTTTTTTTTTTTTTT
>NW_003852442.1:8440233-8442801 GCF_000181295.1 Otolemur garnettii
CTCCCAAGTAGCTGGGACCACAGGCGCCTGCCACAACGCCCGGCTATTTTTTGGTTGCAGCCGTCATTGTTGTTTGGCGGGTCTGGGCTGGGGATTTGAACCCGCCACCTTAGGTGTACGTGGCTGGCGCCTTAGCCGGTTAAGCTATAGGTGCCGAGCCAAAAATAATAATTTTTGAATGAAAATATCAGCAGTTCCTCAGTGAAGATTTGGATTGAGGACTTATTTCCATTCTCCTTGATCTCAAAGTAACACAGAAAGGTTAAAGGTGATTAACAAATAATTTTCTTAACACTTTGTCAGGAACGTAATAGTTTTTTTCCCCTACGTATTTTTCTTTTTCTTTCTTTCTTTCTTTTTTCTTTTTAGAGACAGAGTCTCACTTTGTTGCCCTGGGTAGAGTGCTGTGGCATCACAGCTTACAGCAGCCTCCAGCTCTTGGGCTTAGGCAATTCTCTTGCTGGGACTACAGGTGCCCCCCACAACGTCTATTTTTTTGTGGCAGTTTGGCTAGAGCCAGGTTCAAACCCGCCACCCTCGGCATATGGGGCCAGCGCCCTACTCACTGAGCCACAGGCGCCGCCCTTCCCTATGTATTTTTCATATTGCTTGAGTTGTTGTCAGCTAACAACTAGAATCCTCTTTAGAAGAAGTAAAAATTGCTTTCTTCTTAAGCTGAATGTGAGAAGTAAAGCATCACAATACATAAGAAAAGCCTAACACTGTGGCCCATGGAGAAGTGAACGTAGACTTCATCCCAAGGGTAGCCCTGACCACCCAGCTGGCTTCTTGAACCCCAGTGTTTGGGGTAGACCAAATCTCCTAAACTGGCTTTTGTGACCCTTTAGTCAGATTGTTCTCTCTTCCGTCCCTCCTTGAACATAGGAGAGAAGGAACTGTCATTGCCATGAAGAGTGAAGTTTTGTTTCGCATGTCTTTTAGAGCCACGATTTTCCTATCAGAGTGTGAATTTCCTCACCTGTCGCCCTGACTCTAAACAGCACTGTATTATGCGGTTGCATAATACATAACTCTCTCTGGGTTGCATTTACCTAGAAGCAGACCCTGAAACAAAGGTTTTGGTGGAAGTCACTTATGTAAATGGTGATTCCAGGAAGCCCTAACAGGGAGGCAAAAGGGAGGAAGGAAGCCATTAAAGGGTGAGTTATCAGGCAGGTGACTGCTGACAGTAGCTGGCACACAGTCCCGGTAGGGAACTGAGGGAGACTGGGTGGTTCATCCTCTGGAGCCTGGCTGTGGTGGCTTCCACACATGCCCTGCCCTTTGTCCTCAGGCTGTGAGCTGCAAGCGGTTACATGGAGGTGCTGCTCTTAGCCAGTGTCATGGCAACGATTGCCAGGCTAAATATGCGTCTTCTTTATCTTCCCTGTACTGAGGGTATTTCTCTTCTCATGAAGCTACCAGGTGGCAGAAGTCATGTCATAGTTACACAGAAACCTACGAAGGAAGGGATTTTACTTCTTGTCACCACTATGAAAATGACATAAAAACAGTGAAGGAGCAGAGCTTCATGGTAATGTGAAAAAGTTCTCCACGCCTGGCCCTACTAATGCTCTAGGCCAGCACTTTTTTTTTTTTGTATTTTTTTGGCCAGTGGCCAGTTTGAACCCACCACCTCTGGTATATGGGGCTAGTGCCCTACTCCTTGAGCCATAGGTGCTGCCCTAGGCCAGCACAACTTTTTTTGTTGTTGTTTTCTTTGTTTTTTTAGAGACAGAGTCTCATTTTGGTAGAGTGCTGTGGCATCACAGCTCACAGCAACTTTCAGCTCTTGGGCTTAGGCGATTCTCTTGCCTCAGCCTCCCAAGTAGCTGGGACTACAGGCACCACCACAACACCCGGCTACTAGGCCAGCACTTTTTAAGCTGTGCTTTACAATCCTCAGTTAAAAGAAAATACCAATACATTCCATGTAACAAGAGTAAATATTGTTTCATAAAATTTTTGTTTGATTTTTGAGAACAGGATCTCACTCTGTCATCAGGGCTGAAGTGCGATGGTGCAGTCATAGCTCACTGCAGCCTCAAATCCCTGGGCTCAGGTGAACTTCTTGCCTCAGCCTCTTGGGTAGCTAGGACTATAGGCACATGCCATGACACCTGGCTAATTTTTTTTATTTTTTGTAGAAGCAAGGTCTCACTCTTTTGCTGGTCTTGAAGTCCTTGCCTCAAGCTGCCCTCCTGCCTCAGCCTCCCCAAGTGTTAGGATAATAGCCACAAACCACTACCCCCTAGCCTGCTGCATAAAATTTTTATTTCAGTTGCCAATATACTGGGTATAAACTTTTTTAGTGAGGATTGAGATTATTTTTTAAAAAGTAAGGCAGTTGGGGCTCAGCGCCTGTGGCTCAAGTGGCTAAGGTGCCAGCCACATACACCTAAGGTGGCGGGTTCGAATCCCCAGCCCGGGCCCGCCAAACAACGACGGCTGTTTTTGGTTGTTGATGGCTGCAACCAAAAAATGGCCAGGCATTGTGGCAGGCGCCTGTAGTCCCAGCTACTTGGGAGGCTGAGGCAGGAGACTCTCTTGAGCCCAGGAGTTGGAGGT
>NW_003852442.1:8443709-8445062 GCF_000181295.1 Otolemur garnettii
ATGGCACTCTACCCAGGGGGACAGCTTGAGGCTCTGTCTCAAAAAAAAAAAAAAAGAATAAATATTATTTACTAAAAGAAGAAACTGTATGTTTCAGAAATTACTCTGTGTTACTGAATTATAAAAAAATGCAGAAGTGGCTGCTTAACAGAGTCTGCTTATGTCAGTCACTAAGTCTAATAGAAATCTCTCTCCTTTCTGTGTATCCGTGCCCACCCTTTGTTAGAAAGAGCTAATAGCCTTTCTAGAAAAAGAGATCTGTTGAGATGATATCTGTATTAGGGAGACCCAGCAGGAAACAGATGGCAGCCTCCAATTAGGATGCTTTGAGGAGAATTTAATAACTCACAGAGTGATAGAAAACCACAGGGGTAGGAATAGTGCAGCATCCCTGGGGCAAGTAATAATGAGACCCCATTGCCACCCTAGGCCTGAAGGGGTGGGGGGCGGCACTTGGTGGCAGTGGACAACAGAGGGCTCTGTGAAATGGACCTTCTGACAGGAGCTGAAACCTTCAGTTGAGCGAGGGACCTGCCCCCCCCCGGGGTGAGGGGGAACCAGGGGAATAAACACTCAGATTTCTCTTTCCTCCCTCCCTCCAGTCTCTTGTCAGAGCAGCACTCTATTGCCCAGGGAAGCTTATTAAAGAAAAATTTATTCTGGTGCTTTTTAAAACAGTGAGGAAGACTTTATTCAAGACTATTACAATAAGTGTCAAGATTCTCTCTGAGGAGGGGAAGAGAGGACTCAAATCCAAATACAGCAAAGATAGCTGTGGATTTATAGCAGGATGGGGGTAGGTACCAGTGGATGGAAAATTACTCAGAGAAAACATCAAAGGTAGGGGGATTCTTGCTAAACTTACTTGCTTCAACAGGATTCTCAGTGAAGGCAAGCTAGGGTGATCAGACATCAAGGCTAGGGGGTACTTTCTAAACTGGCTTAACAGGATTCTTGCTAATACAGGGCTCTGCAGGCCGAGCAAGAACAGGGCCAATGTTAAGGCTTGGTTGAGAAGAGGGCTCAGAGAAGTCTGGCTAAACTTCATTTTAAGGAGAGAGTCTTCATCAGGGTGACTGTACAGTGCAGCTCCTGGAGCAGAGAGCCACATGGAGAAGGGTGTGGAGGGGGAGGCCAACCAGGAGCTATTCCAGGGGACTCTTACAGTGAAATATTTTTCCATAAATGAGTGCACTGCTGTCTGCTTTATAAAGGAGGAAAAAGTGAAATTTGATCAAAATCAGCTTCTTTGAAAGCTCTAATGGAGCATAACAGATTATAAGGATAAGTCTGCTAAGTAAAAACTACCCAGGCTTTTACATAAAATTGTACACAATTTTTTTTTTTTTTTTT
>NW_003852442.1:8445465-8455449 GCF_000181295.1 Otolemur garnettii
GGCTCAAGCGAGTCTCCTGCCTCAGCCTCTCAAGTAGCTGGGACCACAGGCACCTGCCACAATGCCCGGCTATTTTCTGGTTGCAGCCGTCATTGTTGTTTGGCGAGTCTGGGCTGGATTCGAACCCACCACCTTAGGTGTATGTGGCTCGCAACTTATCCACTTGAGTCACAGGTGCCGAGCCATAACTTGAATTTCTTAATAAATCCAGAATAACCTTACAGGTTGATATACTCATTTTTTCTGAAATGCATCTCCAAAAACTTTACAGTTATAATTGTACTTGAGAGAAGAGCAGGCCAAAAGGAATTCAGCTGGTGTGGGAGAGCTGAGTGGGTACATTTTATCATTGCAAGCGTTACTATCTGCTGAAGATTCCACAGGCAGGGCGTAGGAAGCCTTTTCAAGGGAATAACTTACAGAAATAATCTAACATTAAAGTTATCTTAATGAAGTAACAATTTTTCCCCATAGAGTTTTTTTCATTTGGGGAGCTGCTTCAGTTTATAGAAATTGTCCACCAGAAGCACTTTATTTATTTTCCTTCTTTCTAAACAGATTTAAGCAATAAGGAAAACCAGAGCAGAAGAGTAAAACATCCTGTCCCACATCTTCTGCTAAGATAAGCACAGATTCAGAAATAAGAGCAGATTTGGAGGAGCAAATGTTTGTAACTGAAAATGCATTTCCTCCACATGTTTAAAATAGCACACTGCTTAGGCTATAAAAAGCCAAAGTTTATGTTTTGGGAATGGAGTAAGCCCAATTTTAATTAGAGGCAGGAATCAGACTGCAGAAAGTACTCTCTTTACACATGGTAGTAAAAAGCACAAACTTCAGTGTGTCTAAGTTCCCACGGTCTTGTCGTTCCAAGGCCTCGATCCACCTCTTCCCCCATTCCCCAGACCTCACTGCCAATACTGTCAGCTACTTGCATCCCATTTCTGCCACCATATCCCAACTGGCCAGGCTTCAGCCCCACGCTACTTACTTTTAACCCAACATCTCCTCCTTACTTTATTCCAGCACGGGCTACCATTAGTCTCATTAAAATTTGTAATTTGGCCAAGTACAATGGTTCAGGCCTATAATTTTAACACTTGGGGAGGCTGAAGTAGGATTATCACTTGAGGCCAGGAGTTTGAGAGCCTGTCTTTCCAAAAGATTAGCTGGGTGTGGTGGCACGTGCCTACAGTCCTAGCCACTTGGGAGGCTGAGGCAGAAGGATTATTTGAGCCTGAGAGTTGGCGGTTGCAGTTAGCTAGGATTGTGCCACTGCATTTCAGCCTAAGAGACAGAGTGAGGCCCTATCTCTTTAAAAACAAAACAAAACTTAATCTCACCCATAGGTATTAAGGGCCTACTACTATTTAGCTTCTTCCTTACAGATTGGAAATGACCCAAGCAATAAGGGTAAAAAACATCATTTATATTCTCATGTAGTATCTGTCTTGTTTTGGTCTGTTGAGTGGAAAAAAAAAAAAAGACCCTGTCATTGAGTCTCAGACATCATGGGTGGTGTAAGTTTAGCAATGTTTTCCCCAAAGATAGAAGACACAGAATTCTTCACATTGCTGTAGTGGAGATACAAGACCCAGACTCAAGACTGAGAAGACAGTTAATGCTGGCTGTATACTTTGCCAGTCTTCTGCATATTGGACCAGTCCCCAGGAGCTTTTCATTTGGTTAACAGTCTTTATGTCTGAGCAGTTAATGGTCTGATCTCTCCCAGTCCTCTCAAAAGTGAGTTAATGTGAACTTTGTTTATCTTAGCTTTTAAGTTTTAAAATTAAGTGCAGGCTTGGTGCCTAAAGTCAAGCAGCTAAGACGTGAGCCACATACACCAGAGCTGTGCGGGTTTGAATCCAGCCAACAACAATGGCAATTACAACCAAAAAATAGCCAGGCATTGTGGCAGGCGCCTGTAGTCCTGGTTACTTGAGAGGCCAAGGCAAGAGAATCACTTAAGCCTAGGAGCTGGAGGTTGCTGTGAGCTGTGATGTGACAGTACTCTACCCAGGGTGACAGCTTGAGGCTGTCTTGAAAAAATTTTAAAAAATAAAAAATAAAATTCAGTGCAATATTGTATATTGTTTTTTGGTAAAGAGCATTGAGCATTTCATTGAGCCACAGTTGGGAGCAAATATTTCCAATTTTTTATCAGAATCTCTTTATGATAATTACACAGTCAGACCTCTGACCTATGTTGATTTTTTTTATTTCTTAGGACCTGGGCTGTGCTGAACTGTCGTGAAAAATGAGTCAGTTACATGCTTTAAGTGCTTCTTGAGTGTAAGGAGGAGAATGGAATGGGTACTTGACGTGTGATTGTCATGAAGTTTACTCAGTACAATAAATAGAAATTGATTTGGGAACAAGGATGTGAAGACCTTTGTTTAAGGAGAGAATCATGCTCTAGGAATGAGGTGAAAATACTTTGGGTTGGTTAACTTTTGTTTCACGGGTTTGAACTTCTGTTAGCATACACTAGAGGGCAGAATTTTCCCTGAAAAGAAAGCTTTTCTTTGGCAAGATCCCAGCAACTTGAAGCATTCTTAAGATTGGGTTATAAGTGCTGTACATTTCTTTGCCTGATTAGATTAGTTTCTTGGTATGAGATTTCTGCGTACTACGCAGTTTCTGCATTTTTCTTGTATTGCAGTTTATTTTGTTTTGAACTCTACTGTTGTGCTTAGAAAGTGAAAGACGATTTTTCTTCCCAGTTTTGGATCTTTTCCCTTAAAATACAAAATCCTTTTTGTTGTTTTGGGGGTTTTTAATTACAGATTAAGTAAAAATGACCTCTAGTTCCACCACTTAAATTTTTTCAGAACGAAGGCAGTGAAAATTTCGTCCTGCTTGATCCTTTATTCTCCTCCTCAAAGAGGGATAGTTGTTAACTGATCATCGATTTTGTTCAGATCCTTTCCTGTGCTGTGTTAATATGTTATATTCACATACAGGTGTGTACTTAAGACAGAAATGAATTTACAGTGTCAGTTGTTGGTCTGCAAGTTAGATTTTTACTTTGAACAGTATTTTGGACGTCTTCCAGGTTCTGCATAAGCATCTGTATTTTTTTACATTTGCATGATCTTCTCATTTACTGAATATTCTATAATTTGAACAACGATTTGTCTTTCTGATGAATGTTTAGTTTCCCAAATTTTACAGTTATTAATAATTCTGGGATAATCCTTGCACGTTTTTTATGTTCTGGCAGACAGATTCTTAGACATGAGGTTGCTGAATCATTGAGTATTTGCATGTTAAATTCTAATAAACGCTGCTAACTAGGTGATACCCGTTTGAAATCGTGCCCGCATTAAGTCAGGGGACCCATTTCTGTCCATCATTAGCAGTTTGTTTTCCTCAGGGTTCTCTCTCCATGATTGTTGCATTAACCGGATCATCATACCCTTTGTAGGACTTGTGGCTTAAAATTTCCCCCTTTTTGAAAACCTTTACCAAAAATGGACTTTTTATCAAGGTAATGTTACCTTTTTTTACATTTGTCAAATGTAGGACAAATAAATTAAGGTCTGCTTATTACTTCTGGGTAGTCTCCATCCTATAACAAATCATCAGAATTAATTTTCACCCGTTTAAGAGTTCAGCCATTATGTGCAGCTAAATAAGCTACAGACCGAAAGACAGATGTCACATATGGGAGCTAAAACAGTGGATCTCATGAAGATAGTAGATTGGTGGTTACCCAAGGCCAGGAAGGAAAGGAGGAATTGAGGGGCAAATGCAAATGTATTTATTACCACTAAACTCTACACTTAAAAATGCCAAAGATGGTAAATTATATACTTTTTTTTCTTTTTGAGACAGAGTCTCAAGCTATTGCACTGGATAGAGTACCGTGGCGTCATAGCTCACAGCAACCTCCAACACTTGGGCTCAAGGGAACCTCTTGCCTCAGTTTTTGTATTTTTAGCAGAGACAGGTCTCACATTTGCTAAGGCTGGTCTTGAACCCAGAGCTCCAGCAATCTACCCTCCTCGGCTTCCCAGAGTACTTAGATGACAGGTGTGAGCCACTGTGCCTTACCACATATATATATATTTCAACTCAATTTTAAAAAGGGTTTGAGTGGAAAATCTGAATTTTATAAACACTGAGAGAAACTGTGAGCCAATTTAGGGACTGTATATTATTGAGCCTTCAAAAATGCTGTGTGCCGTTTCTCTCTCAGGTCCTTTGTGTTGGAAGTTACTCTAAAATATTTTAATGTCAGTGAAGAATGTCATTCATCCCAAGCATAACCACCAGACTCTTATGTTCTGATCAAGGTTCCGAGAAAGGCAACTTGCTGCCACTTCATGGATGTTTACGATTATGCAGAAAGATTCATATTAGATAAATATTTTAATTTGGTTTGGGGAATTTTTCTTTTGGGAGTGTCTGAGCAGCTGTGTTCTAATTATTTCAGTCAGGGATTGAAAATCAACCTACTCTAAAGTCCAGTACTTAACTATATTCAGTTACTTAGCCCTGGATTCTTGCCAAAACTAGGTTACTCAAGGGAACCTATGATAAATTTAAGCTGAAACAATTTAAAACTAGGCTAATAATTCCATATCATTGAGAAAATCGAAGATTCTAAACAAACATTCATCTTTAGACCTAATAATTCTGGATGCTTAGGACTATGAAAATTCACAGCCTTTTAATTTGAGCATTTTCTTAAATTTGAAATGCAGTATAATTCCAGTCCTTGCTAATTTGAGGATGAGCCGGAAAAACTTATGCTTTGCATTGGCATCTGCTTTAAACAGAGACCCTGAAGTCCGAGTGCTTGTGAGATGATGTGCTTGCAGGAGGCGGAAACAAGAGGAAGCGTTTTTCTCTGCGGTCTGATAGATAGTCATGACATGACTTGTTTGGTCCAGAAGTGAGAATTAGAAAGATCCAAGGAATACCATGTACAAAATGCTCTTGAACTTGGTCGCTTGTATAGTGTAACTAGCTTCAAAGCAAAGATCGGAGGGAAAGTTTCCTTTAGAACAGTAACCACATGCATCTCATACGCTTCCCAGACATGTTTCTGTTATGCTTGGGTTAACTAAATCCAAATTTTTGATACCAGTTCGGAGAGTCATTCCAATTTAGTCTGTGTTGGACCAGTCTGATCTCAATTTCTCAGTCTTGATGTGGTGAGAAATGCCTCATGGGCTAACTTGGGTCAGCTGTGTCTCACAGCATCCTGCAAGCCTGAGACTGACAGAATTGCAGCTGTGTGAAGCCTTAGATTATGAAGTGTCTATCCTTGAAAACTAGAATATTTAAAAAAGAAAAAACTTTCCTTTGAAGTAGGACTTTTAACACCATACTGAAAGCAAAGGATCGGTGTTTCCCAGCATAAGAAGGAAGGTCTGTGACAAAGGCTTTTATTTTCCTTACATTTTATTGATCACTGAGGAAATTAGTTGGCAGTGGAAAATGGGACACACACACACAGCTCCTCTCTGCTAATATAGTATGTCATCTAATTACGATACGCTGTCTCAGGATACCTCTTCCTGATAAGACGGGTGTGCCTCTGAGCTTTCTAAGGCTCTTTCCTGTACTCATGTAGGGTTTTCCCAAGATTTCACAGGCCTCTTCTCTTTGAGCATCTAATAATAGTATCTACTCCTTACAGCTTTAACCTAACCATCTCTTCTATGTTGACAATTCTCTCTCTGCTTCGTCCTTTCACTGCTGCCTTCTCTGGAGCCTCAAACATGTATATTCACTGCTCTCCAGAAATTTATTCTTAATCCTCTTGACTCCACAATTGGTCTAATATTCAACTTATTTTCTCCAGAATCTCTCATGTTACAGAACTAAAGAATCCAAGCCTACGGAGTTAAGTAGCTTGGTAAAGAGGGCAAGCCTGGATTAGACTCCAAGGCTTCTTTATTATCTAGTGTTCTCATCTACTGGGCTAAAGTGCTATTTTGGGCGGGAGAGAGGAGCATACCACCACTGTTCCCTCTATCTCTTGGCCCCCAACCTCAGTGTCAACTTAATTCTCTCTTTTCTCTGCCCCCACATACAACTAACTGCCAGATCCACTCAGTCTTTTTAACTCTCCCTTCAGCATGTCTCCATTCATTCACACATACCCCGCTTTTTTACTGGGCCTTAGCATTCTTAAGCATCTGTCTCTATGTAATTGGAATATTTTCTTTTTTTTTTTTTTTTTTTTTTTTTTGAAAAAAAACCCCAAACCGGCCCCCCGGAGAAAAGGCCGTGGCATTACAGCTCACAGCAACCTCCAACTCCTGGGCTCAAGCGAGTCTCCTGCCTCCGCCTCCCAAGTAGCTGGGACCACAGGCGCCCGCCACAATGCCCGGCTATTTTTTTTGGTTGCAGCCATCATTGTTGTTTGGCGGGTCGGGCCTGGGGATTCGAACCCGCCACCTTAGGTGTACGTGGCTGGCGCCTTAGCCGGTTGATCTATAGGCGCCGAGCCTGGAATATTTTCTAAAGTCTTGAAAGGCTCGGACTATTGTAATCATTTCCTAAGTTTACTTAAAGCCTGTAGTCACTCTTCCTCTCTCCGCTCTAAATGCCGCTGCTAGGATAATTTGACAGAGATTCATGTCACATGGTCAAACATTTTATCCTCAGAGCTTACAATTAACTTCAAAGTCGTTAGCCTCACATTAGAGAACTCTATACTTTCTCTAGAAATTCCACTTTTTCAGCTTGGCGCCTGTGGCTCAAGTGGCTAAGGCACCAGCCATATACACCTAAGGTGGCAAGTTCGAATCCAGCCCAGGCCCACCAAAACAACAATGACGGCTGCAACCAAAAAATAGCCGGACGCTGTGGCGGGCCCCTGTGGTCCCAGCTACTTGGGAGGCTGAGGCAGGAGACTTGCTTGAGCCCAGGAGTTGGAGGTTGCTGTGAGCTGTGATGCCACGGCACTCTACCCAGGGGGATAGCTTGAGGCTCTGTCTCAAAAAAAAAAAAAATTAAAAAAGAAATTTCACTTTTTCTACGTTACTCTATTTGACAGCCCAAAAGGACTCTTGGGCCTATATTCTTCTCCCTTAGCTTTGTTCAAGCTGTTCTCTCTCCTTCCCTGGTTGACCCCTCTGTAGAAATTTTGCCCATTCTTCTTTTTTTTTTCTGAGACAGAGTCTCACTCTGTTGCCCTGGATAGAGTGTCGTGTCATAACTCACAGCAACCTCAAGCTCCTGGGCTCAAGTGATCCTCTTACCTCAGCCTCCTGAGTAGCTGGGACTATCGGCTCCCGCCACAACACCTGTCTAGTTTTTCATTTTTAGTAGAGCTGGGACCTCAACTCTGGCTCAGGCTGGGCTGGTCTCAAAATCCACCGCCTCTGCCTTCCAGAGTGCCAGGATTACAGGTGTGAGCCACCGCGCCTGGCAGGAATTCTGTCCGTTCTTTAAGCCAGGTGTTGTCCCCCCACAGTTTTCTGCAGTAGATGCTGTCGGGTACACCCTTTCTCTTTATACTTTTGTTTCCTCAACCGCCTGTTAAATATTTGACTGTGCATATAGTTGTTTCAGTGTTTCTCCATGTCTTACAAAGAGTAAAAGCTCTTTGAAGATCTTTTCATTGTCTTTGGATTCCTGCAGTTTCATACAATGTCAGTGGTATGAATTTAGTTTTGTATCTGAAATCTGAGGATTCATCATGGCTTTTATTGGTTCTGGAAAATTCTCAGGTATTATCTTTTGAATGTTGCCTTTCTTGAATTTTATAATCTCTTTCTGGAACTCCTGTTAGGTAATGTCCGTTCTCCTTATTGTCCTTCATATCACTTAACTTCTCTTTGATACTTTTCATCTCCTTCTTTTTCCGAGTTCCTTTTCTTTAGCTGTGTCTAATCTGTCTTATCTTGTCCACTGCATTTATTTTCAGTGACCATAAAGTGTTTCATTTTTAGAAATTCTATTTTGTTTGTTTTCAAATATGCCTATTCTTGAATTTTCCATAAAATCTTATACTTAACACTTGAGACTTATAAGGCGTATATTTATCTTCTTTTTTTTTTTTTATCATCATCTTAACTTCCTTTATAGTTTCTGATTGTTTTTATCAAATGTTCTTGGGTTCTAAAGCTGCTCTTGATTTGTTGGCTGTTAAGATAGATTTTTCTGTTAGTGTGTAGTATTTTTTATTCCTTAGCAAAGTTTTTAACCTGTGGGGTGGTTTTTTGTTTTGTTTTGTTTTGTTTTTTATAGTTTTTTTTTTTTTGGCTGGGGCTGGGTTTGAACCCACCACCTCTGGTATATGGGGTCCTACTCCTTTGAGCACAGGCTCTGCCCAAGCTGTGGGGTGGTCTTATATGACCTAGGTTAAGTTGTATTTTTCAAATAGGGATAAATTTGCTGCTTCTAGGTGGCCTGGCTTGGGCTAATTTTTATGGTAATTTCTTGGTTTTGAGAGTTACTAGAACATTCTGGTATTATTAAAATTACAGTTTTGAAGCCTAAATCCATATCATCCTCCCCCTTGTCCTCCCAAAGTGCTGAGATTACAGGCATGAGCCACTGTGCCCACGTTTCCAATTCTCAGGAGAGACTTCTTCCTATCCCCAGTGACCTGAGCAGGGATAAGCTTTCTTGTCGGCTCTCTGAGCTGTTAAATGAATTTTTTCCCTACACCATCCTTTCATTGAAGATCCTGAGAGTTTGCTCTTAGTTCTAGTTCTCCGCTTTCTTTTAAGCCCAAGATTATTCCTATTATGTGGCAAACAAAACCCAGGCCTGGAAGTTACTGAAACTGTCTTCCTCAACTCCACCCACCTCCCTAAAGCCACAATATCAACACATGTCCTAGTACTGTGGTTTTCAGTTCCTTCTTTGAGTCTCATCCCCAGTGTTGCCCTTTGTTTCTTATAAATTAAGCTACGTGTTGAAAATAATTTTGGATTTTTTGTGTTTGTTTTTCTTGCTTTTTTTTTTGTTTTTGAGACAGAGTCTGTGTTGCCCTTGGTAGAGTACAGTGACGTCACAGCTCGCAGCAACCTTTAGATCTTGGGCTTAAGCAATTCTCTTGCCTTAGCCTCCCAAGTCTCTGGAACACTATGCGCTCGCCACAATGCAGCACTATTTTGGTCGCAATTGTCGTTGTTTGGCAGGCCAGGGCTGGATTTAAACCTGCTGGTTCCAGTGTATGTGGCTGGCGCCCTAGCCACTGAGCTACCAGCACAAGCCAGTTTTTGGTATTTTTATTTAATATTTCTGGGTCTTTATCTGGAAAATGTGTGGGATGTCACCATCCATCTTACCTAAAATGTAAGTTCATTGTGACCTTTTGAAGAATAGATACCCTGTGTTGCTTTCTTTTTCACGTTTTCCAGCTTCTGATAGAGTTGTTAAAGGAAACATTTATTTCTGACTATTCTGAGCATAGACAGGAATACCCAGCACCCTTTTTAAACACATTTGATGACTTAACTTTTATATCTGCTTCTGTCCAAAACCTATTGGTTTTTGTCATTAAAATTTATTAAAATAGGACAGTGCCTGTGGCTCAGTAAGTAGGGCGCCCGCCCCATATACTGAGGGTGGAGGGTTCAAACCCAGTCCCGGCCAGACTGCAACAACAAAAAAAGAATTTATTAAAATACTTCATATTTTCAATTTCTAAAGTCTTTCCTTCTCTCTTTTGAGCTATTTACATTGTTCCCACCGTTGGTTTTCTCTTGTGGTTCAGTAACTAAATATCTAGGATTCTTTTTTCTTTTCTTTTTCTTTCTTTCTTTTTTTAGAGGCAGAGTTTTGCTTTTTTGTCCAGGCCGGAGTACAGTGGTGTCGTCATCACTCACTACAACCTCAGACTCCTGGGCTCAAGGCATTTCTGTCCCAGCCTCCTGAGTAACTGGGACTACAGGCGTGTACCACCACACCTGGCTAATTTTTGTGTTTTTTTGTTTCAGCGAGGCTGGTTTGAAACTCCTATCCTCAAGGAATCCTCCTCCCTGGCCTCCCAGAGTTCTGGGATTATAGGCA
>NW_003852442.1:8455629-8462487 GCF_000181295.1 Otolemur garnettii
ATCATTGTTGTTTGGCGGGTCCGGGCTGGGGATTCGAACCCGTCACCTTAGGTGTACGTGGCTGGCGCCTTAGCCGGTTGAGCTATAGGCGCCGAGCCCACTGTGCCCATCCTTAGGAATATTTCCCTATATGATCTCTAAAACTTCATGAATGTTGAAAACTCCTTGACATCCGTATCAGTCTATTTATAACCCATTTCAGCTTCATCTTAATGTCTTTTTTTGAAAAATTTTTCCCCCTTCTTCCTTTATTATGGGCCTTCTTTTTGTCTATCTGGCATCTGACCCCTTAGAAATCTTCAAGAAGCCTCATAGATGCCAGTATTGCCAGGATGCAAGAACTTGAAAATTCAAAACCCTTGATTTCCAGCTCTTTTGCAGCTTGATTTCAGTCATGAGCCTCAGTTTCACCAAATCAGATGCCTGCAAGGACTTGGAGTTCAGGGGGGTGCAGCAGACTCAAGAAACACTGAAAGTCCACTTGGGCCTGCCAGGGGTGCTGGCTGTACCAAGTGTGTGGCAGCCACAGCAGTGGCGTCCTCACCAGCCTAGGTCCGGGATGTGATTTGGGGCATTGTTTTGGCCTCTGAACTTGGTTCTGAAATCCTCCTGGATTTTGTGAATGACTCTGTACCCTTTAAAAAACTAAACCTTTTCTTTTCAGGGATTGTAGGCTTACATGTAGTCATTTTAAGTAATATAGAAAGATTCCTTGTACCCTTGACCCAGTTTCTTCCTTTGGTGCTGTGACTGGGGGACATTGACATTGATACAGTCAAGATGCAGAAAGTTTCCATCTCTCCCAGAATCCCTCACGTTCTTTTATAGCTGCTCCACTTTCCACCCACCCCCTATTTAACTTCTGGAACCACTAATGTAGAAATTTGCTTTTTGGAAGTTTTTAGACAACACAGTCTATTTCCTTAACAATTATAGGGCTCTGTAAGTTATCTGTTGCATATTGGAGGTGTTATAGTAGTTTGTATTTTTTGAGGAATCATTTAATTCCTGTTAATGATAATTTGTGTCTTTGTCTTGCTAGAAGGTTATTGATTTTTTTTTAAATTTTGTCTTTTTTTCAGTAGCCTCTCAGCTTCATTTTACCTCTTACCACTCCAGCCTACTTTATACACAGTGTTAGATTCATCTTACAAAAACAGCTCTGACCATGGATCCCATGCACGTGTTCTGTCTCCCCGACTAGACTGCAAGCTCCTTATGGGCAGGATCTGTGTCTGAGTCATCTTTGTATCTCTCATAGCACCAACCAATAAATATTTCTTAAATGAAAAAAAAATTATAATAAAATTTTGTCTTTTTTTAATCTCAGATTAATATGAGGGTAGGAATGATTAGGTTATAATGTTTGCATTTCCTAGGAAAAGTTCAAGTTGTAGTTCAGCCCTTCATCCAGGAGGGGTGTTGTATACCATGACATTGTACACATTAGGTGAGAGCTTACCAGTCTTTTTCCTTTTTCTTCTTTTCATGATTTTTTTTTTTTTTGAGACAGAGTCTCACTTCGTTGCCTTCAGTAGAGCGCTGTGACATCACAGCTCACAGCAACCTCAAACTCTTAGGCTTAAATGATTCTCTTGCCTCAGCCTCCCAAGTAGCTGGGACTACAGGTGCCCACCACAATGCCTGGCTAATTTTTTTTTGTTTGTTTTTAAGTTGTAGTTGTAGTTGTCATTGTTGTTTGGCAGGCCAGGGCTGGATTTGAACCCACCAGCTCTAGTGGATGTGTCTGGCGCCCTAACTGTTGAGCTATAGGCGCCAAGCCCCAATTTTATTGATTTTTCAAAAGCCCAGCTCTTTGTTTCATTTCTCTTTCTCTGTTGTCTTTGTTTCCAATTTCATTGACTTCTACTCAGTTATTTCCTTCCTTCTGCCTGACTTTGCATGTATATTGCTCTTCTTTTACCCGGTTCCTGAATTGGGAGCTTAGATTGTTGATTTGAGACTTTCCCTCATTATAGTATGTGTACTTAATAGTGTAAATTTCCCCCTGCCCGGTTTTGTTGTGTCCCATAAATTTTAATACGTGTGTTCTCATTTTCATTCTGTTAGTTATACTTTTTTATTTCCCTTGAGACTTTCTCTGTGACCCATTCATTATTGAGAAGTATATTGTTTTATTTCCAAGTGTTTGGAGGGTTTTCTGTTGTCTTTCTTTTTATTGCTTTCTGGTTTTATTACATTGTTGTTAGGGAACATACTCGTTACAATTTTAACTTTCAGGGTTTTTTTTTTTTTTCTGGAGACAGAGTCTTGCTTTGTTGTCCCCAGCCAGAGTGCCGTGGCAGTGGGTCATCACAGTTCACTGCAACCTCAAACTCCTAGGCTCAAGCAGTTCTCCTGCCTCAGCCTTCCAAGTAGTTGGGACCACAGGCAAGTGCCACCACACCTGGCTAATTGTTTCCTGTTTTTCATAGAGATGGGGTCTCTTGCTCAGACTGTTTTCAAAGTCCTGAGCTCAAGCAATCCTCCCACTGCACTTCCTGGAGTGCTAGGATTACGGACATGAGCCATCGTGCCCACCTAACTCTTTTTGATTTGTTGACAATTTATGGGCCAGGATGTGGCCTATCATGTTACATGTAACAAGGACACTTACAAAGCCCAATATGTATTTTTTTCACTCCAATGTTTTAAAAATAAATTCCTTTTCTATCAGTGTCAGCCAGTCAGTGTATCTTGCATTTAAAAACTCTCACACTCCTTTCCAACTACATTTGCTTAATAACCTTCATTCTAGCACTTATTATATTACACTCTACTTGTCAGTTTATATTTTGGTCTCCACCACTATACTGCAAGCTTGAGAGCATAGAACTTGTCTTTCCTTTGTGTGTCTAGCCTGTTGCTTGGTAAATAATTTAGAAGTATTTTAATTGAGTAAGTAACTTATTAATGATCATCATTTCTTAAAAGTCAGAAGTAGGCCAGACACAGTGTCTGACACCTGTAATCCTAGCACTCTGGGAAGCTAAGGCAGGTGGATTGCCTGAGCTCATGGGTTTGAGACCAGCCTGAGCAAGAGGGAGACCCTGTCTTAAAAAAAAAAAAACAAAAATAGCCAGGCATTGTGGTAGGCACTGTGCTTAAGCCCAAGAGTTTGAGGTTGCTGTGAACTGTGATGCCACAGCACTCTACCAAGGGCAACAAAGTGAGACACTGTCTCCAAAAAATAGTTACAGGTAAACTTTGATCCATGGAGATTTATTTAATTCTTATTCTTCTGGTTGTGTATATTCTGTCGGTCTTAGTCGTGAAAGCAGGATGGTTTTTATTCCACAGCTTGTGTTCAGCAAGTAACTGACCCCGGAAACGGACTGTAATGTCTATTATGATTGGAATGACATTTTATTTCAGCTTAATCATGCCACAGTTCAAGCATGGACACGTAGAAGTTCTTTACTCATTCCATAAGACCGATTTTGCAATTCCTGCTATTTCTTTTATTTTAGGTTGACTTGTCCTCTTGTTGTAGAATTGTTGTTTCCACAGCAATACATTTCACAACACACATCCCTGTCAGAGTCTGCAAAAGCTCTGCTATGTACCTGGAAGCCTTGTTTCCTCAGGGTTTTCTTTCTTTCTTTTTTTTTTTTTTTGAGCCAGAGTCTCATTATGTTGCCCTCAGTAGAGTGCTGTGGCAGTAACTTAAACTCTTGGGCTTAAGTGATTCTCTTGCCTCAGCCTCCCAAGTAGCTGGGACTACAGGCACCCACCACAGTGCCCAGCTATTTTTTTGTTTTGTTTTGTTTTGTTTTTTTTAGTTGTAGTTGTCATTGTTGTTTAGCAGGCCTGGGCTGGGTTCAAACCACTGGTATATGTGGCTGGCACCCTAATCACTGAGCTACGGGTGCCAGGCCTATGTGTAGGTTTTTGATCCACTTGGAGTTAATTTTCACATATGGATACTTCTTAGATTTTTATATGTTACATTATTGAAATACCAACATTTTGGATATATTGAGTTAAATAATGGATTAAAAATCACTTGTTTTTTTCACATTTGTTAATATGGCTACTATAAAATTTTAGTTAGGCTTCCAATATACTTATTGGATAGCTCTGTTGTAGACCTTTCTGTAAGCATTTAATAATCTCTGTATTCAGATGTGTGTCTGTATGAGTTTTTTTTTTCATTTATAAGTGGTGGTTTTGTTTTCAATTATGTAAGTGGAGTCACCTAAGCATACTTTCCTGAACTTTGTCTTTTTTGCTTACCAGTGTGGAATATATACATGTTGGTGCACGTAGGTCTGCGTGATTCTCGTTGTGGCTACATGGTGTTCTATTGTGAATGTTCTGTAATTAACAAAACCAATTCCTTATAGGGAATTTAGGTTATTTACCATTTTCTCTCTGATAAACAGTGCATCTGTAGAGACTGCTTCATGTTTAGAAAAGTGATAAAATTCATACTAGAGTTTTCTTCTCAAGCAGAGATAGTTACTGCATCTAGGATGAGTGGACCATGTTAAGGAAGTCAGGGCTTCCCTTGTAAAGGGCAAAGTCACAATACAGTCTTATAGGGGAGCAAACCCTTTGAATAAAGAGGATTTCTCCAGCTGGAATTCAAACTACTCTTTTCTTCACCATCAGTTACACAGGTTACACAGTGAGTTTAGGCAGAACAGGGGGGCACAGAGAAAATACGCCCAGTGTTCTGTGCCTAAGCTTAGAGGCATTTATGATGCCTACCATGTAAAAATTCTTTTGAAAAGTCTCCCTCGGCTCGGCGCCTGTGGCTCAAGCAGCTAAGGCGCCAGCCACATACACCTAAGGTGGCGGGTTCGAATCCCCAGCCCGGACCCGCCGAACAACAATGATGGCTACAACCAAAAAATGGCCAGGCGCTGTGGCAGGCGCCTGTAGTCTCAGCTACTTGGGAGCCTGAGGCTGGAGACTCGCTTGAGCCCAGGAGTTGGAGATTGCTGTGAGCGTGATGCCATGGCACTCTACCCAGGGGGATAGCTTGAGGCTCCGTCTCAAAAAAAAAAAGAAAAGTCTCCCTCTTCTTCTCCAATTATTTTCTTTGTATTGTTCTGGTTTTTTTGCAGTTTTTGGCCAGGGCTAGGCTTGAACCTGCCACCCCCAGCATTTGGGGCCGGCACCCTACTCCTTTGAGCCACAGGTGCCACCCTATTTTCTTTTTCAGTGTAAAAACTTTCCTAATATTTATAAAACTTGGTATAAGGCCATTTTGTGGGGAAAAAGTCCCCTAAGAGAATGAACCTGTAATCATTAGCAAGAGTGAATGAGATGAGATTATTTAAATATACTTTGGCCAATTATCATCTGTGTGTGAAAGTGTCGAAATGGGTCATCCTATCATTTCCATAAATTAGCCTGGGAAATGTGCCTTCTTTTCAATTAGTACATGTAACTGGATAAACCTAGACATTGAAGTAGCGTTTAGAGGAAGGAGGGAAAGCAGACAGATGGGAGCAGCTGCTCCAGCATAGGTGTGTCAAGCACAGCGGCCCCGTTTTATCTCGGGGCCAGAGCTGTTTCAGATCCTACAGCAGGAATTAAGTCTGTGGTCTGATTCCATCCCTGGGAATTCCTTTAAAACAACAAGGTCATGAACCCTGTTCTTTCTCTTAGAGTTGATAAAGTTAATTTCCTTTTGAGTTAGCAGTTTGCCTTGAGAACTCTGGCCTTGCTGAGGCTGTTCTTTTCCCCTCCTTGACACATGTTCTGGTTTATTTAGGATTCAGACAGGCATTTGAAGGATGTGTGTGCGTCCATGCATGTGTGTATCTTTTTAAAAAATATGTGTGTGACAGGAGTGCCCACAGAAAAAGTGACTACGCCCTCTTGTATGATTTTTTTTTACATGAAACAAAATCTGGAAGGAGAAGTTGAATCAGTTTTGAAAGCAGTTGTAAAAGTAGAGTTTAAGTCTTCATCTTGCTTAGGTTTTCTGTGGATTGTTTCATAAAGAATATATTTGATACACAGAGCTTGATCTATTGTTGGTTTGAATTTCTGGTTCTGGTTGGAGTCTAGAACCATTTGTGCATTGCTTCTTTAGGAAAATGGAAAGTTCTACTGATCTGGATCCTTGGGTAGCAAGTAGACTGGTCAGTACTCCTGCCTAGAGTCTTAAAATCCTGGGTGTTTCTGCTGCCCCTTGTTGAGTTATTCATGAACTGATACGAAAACCGTATATGTCTGAATTTTGCCTCCATTAGATTGTGTTGAATTTTTTTTTTAATTTGGGGATTCTTAGATCTATGTCAAACCTTTTGGGGTTTGTTTGTTTGTTTTGAGACAGGGTCTCACTCTGTCACCCAGCTGTAGTACAGCAGCAGCATCCTAGCTCACTGCAGCCTCAAACCCCTGTGCTCAAGTAACTCTCTTGCCTCAAACTCCTGAACTCAAGCAGTCCTCCCACCTCGGCCTCGCAGAATGCTAGGATTACAGGGCTTAGCCACCATATTGACATCAGGCCATCTGTGTCAAACTCTTAAAACCCTTCTTTTCGCTATTATTTGGGGCCTCTTATAATTTACAGGAGAGGGAAGAGAATGCTATCGTGAGTGTTGCTGGCTTCTTCTTTGGACTTAGGTAAAGTATAATTACAGAGGCTTTTACCTTAGACTTGCCTGGTTGAACTATTAGTTTTGCTTAATTCTTTCAGCGGTGAAATAGAAATTATAATTCCCATTTCATAGAGCTGTTTTGAGAATGAAATCAGATAAAAGTGTTTTAATACAGTTCCTGACACAGAAGGGCTCAAAAAAAAAAATTACTAAGTTTTCTCTTTTTTTCCTTCTTTTTTTTTTTTTTTTAGACAGAGCCTTAAGCTGTCTCCCTGGGTAGAGTACTGTGGCATCACAG
>NW_003852442.1:8462617-8464941 GCF_000181295.1 Otolemur garnettii
GCCCAGGCTGGATTTGAACTCACCACGTTAGGTGTATGTGGCTGGCGCGCCTTAGCCACTTGAGCCACAGACACTGAGCCTCTTTTTCCCTTCTTAAATAGCATTATTCGCTTACTAGTTTATGTTAGGACAAGAAAATTATAAAATGATCAGGAGAAATAAGGAGCAGAGTTAAAAATAAATGAAACTTAAAACTATTAAAAACCTGTGTGTAGGTGGCACCTGTGGCTCAGTCAGTAGGGCACCAGCCCCGTATACCGAGGGTGGTGGGTTTGAACCCGGCCCCGAGCAAACTGCAACAAAAAAAATAGCTGGGCATTGTGGCAGGAGCCTGTCATCCCAGCTACTCGGGAGGCTGAGACAAGAGAATCGCCTAAGCCCAGGAGCTGGAGGTTGCTGTGAGCTGTGACACTACAGCACTCTACTGAGGGTGACAAGTGAGACTCTGTCTCTAAAAAATAATAATAAAATAAAAACCTGTGTGGATTTAATCTATATGTTTATCCTCTTCCTACTAAATGAAACCTTTCAGTTAGGGAATACTCGTGACTAAAATTGTGCTTCCTCTTTTTTCCTTTCCTCGTCCTAATATATAATAAAATATGTGGGGGGGGGATCCAGAAATAGAGATTCTTTGAATTTTAGGATATAGGAATGTTTTTATTTATTAAAATATATACATAAACCTATGTTTAGAAAAAAGCTTGAGTTTATAGAGTAAGAACTTTCCAACTGAAGAGGAAGCTTAACCATAAGACTTAAAAATGGAGATATTTGTTTCAAAGAAATTAGAATTTATAGAAATCTTTTCAGTTTCTTACTTTGCTTTAACATCACTAGTTTTTAGTGTCCACAGTTTCGTTTACTTAAGATATTGGCGGCCAGTATTTGATTAGCATACATACAGGAATGAGAAAGGGAGAGAAATTATTAATTATGAAGTTGTATATTACATGTCCTAGGGGATAGTTGACAGTGTCAAAAGACATTTGTGGTTGCCATAACCTGGTCCTGGCAAGGGATCTACTGGCATCTGGGGGGTAAAAGTTTGGGGTGCTGCTAATAAGCATACTGCAGTACAAAGATTTGTCCCATTGAAAATGTTAGCAGCACCCACGTTCGGAAGCCCCGTGTGGCATT
The DNA here is from genome assembly GCF_000181295.1 of Otolemur garnettii. Classification (NCBI taxonomy): domain Eukaryota; kingdom Metazoa; phylum Chordata; class Mammalia; order Primates; family Galagidae; genus Otolemur; species Otolemur garnettii. The sequence goes on from NW_003852442.1 coordinate 8,463,758, forward strand.
ACAGTGAAGCTCGTGTGAGCATTTAGTAGTTTGATTATTTTTTACAGTTCGGGAATTGGTCTTTTTCTGCACTTGAGATAATTAGTTTGATTAATTTTTAATTCTGGAATTTGTCTTTTTTTCTGCACTTGGCACAGTGTATGTTCATGTAGGATGTATTTGAAAAATGCACGAACTAACAAACTAAGGGAGGTTCCATCTTGAATTCTGTAGTGGGCAAGTCCTTTTGCAAGTAAGTTGATTTCTGCAAGTGGATCTTTAATTTTGTTTAATAAGGTCTGTGGACTGTTGGCTAGAAGCCTCGTGTCAATTAAAGATTCTTAAGGAAAATAGATGCGGTATTTAACATCATCCTTATATTAAAGGTACATATAATACATAGTATACGAGGCAGCAAAAAAAAAAGGATGGGTTATATTTAAGTGCCAGAACGTATTTTAAGAGGAACCACATGCACACACATACAAATGCAACATTCCTTACAATTGAATCAGTTCTACCTGATTGACACAGGGTAGGGAACATTCTGTATGCTTTTACATCAGTCTAGGGCAGAGGTCCCAAATTCCAATACCTACCAGTCAGCTGTTGCTGCACAGAAATGTTATCTGATCTTTATTTGGAGATCTGGGTTTTATGTGAATTTGTGTGAATTTTTTTGTATTTTTTAAAAAGCAACGTATAGGTCAAACAAAAACAGGTCACTTTGAAAAGTCTGGTCTGGTTCGTTAAGCTTGTCTTGCAACTAGGAGCAATAGAGAATAGTCTGGTCTTGGTGCTGTCCTTTTTCTTTCTCCTGATTCCCTTTGTGTCTGGTAGACAGATTTGCAAAATTGCTTTTCCATTTTCATTGCAAGAAACAAGTATGGAGATACATATGACTCTAGCAATAGTCTGTAGTTAAATTATCGCAGGATAAATAGGCTACTCACTGCAAAGCCGTGAGTCAAAATGTATTTCGTAGTGAAAGCAGAAGCTTGCTGCTAGCTAGAATGTTATATAGCAGTACGTGCTTTAAGCTATTTACATTATTATTCCCCAAATAAAAATAATTTCTCCTGTGCCTGATGAGATCAATCTCATTTGCCTTTAAAACCTATACCAGGGGCTCGGCGCCTATAGCTCAACTGGCTAAGGCGCCAGCCACATACACCTAAGGTGGCGGGTTCGAATCCCCAGCCCGG
>NW_003852442.1:8465415-8480044 GCF_000181295.1 Otolemur garnettii
AAAAAAAAACAAACCTGTCTCCACAAAGAATAGAAAAATTAGCAGGGTGCCATCACATGCGTCTGTAGTTCCAGCTACTGGTAGGTTGAGGCAGAATGTTTGCTTGAGGTTGTTGTGAACTAGAATGACACCACTGCACTCTACTCGGGGTGACAGAGCAAGACTCTGTCTAAAAAGAAGGAGGAGCGAGAATGGAAAAATGAAAGTGCTGATTCCAATAAGAAAATGTATAGTCTCAGACTCCTTAAAAAAATAGTTTTATTATGGAAAATTTCAAACATACATGCAAGAGGGAGATACAACATCTCTACCCATCACTAAACTTGGACAATTATCAATATTTTGCCAGTCTTTTTTTATTAATAACATACTCGTATGTATGTATATGTTTAGAAGGTGCCAAAAATATATATATGATAAGAAAGGAAAATAACTATTAAATTTGTAGTACTCAAGTCACATTTGAGTTCTGTAATTACAAGAGTTCTCAACATGACTTGTATTCATCTTTTGTTATTGGTATGTATTGAGTGATACAGTTTTTTCCTTTCTTACAATGTGCATACATTTTGGGACACATATACATATACAGTACAATCTCCGTAAGTTGACCATCTAAGGGTCTGTAAAATACTGGTCAACATACAGAGGTGGCCAACATAAGGATCTAGGCCTGCTGTACTGGTATGTACATATGGTATGCATGTACGACCTGTGAAAATTATGCCAACTTAAAGAGGTGGTCAGTGTCAGAAGGTGGTCAGCTCTGAAGGTTCTAGTATAAACGGAATCATACCATCTAGTCTTTTATTGTAAGGCTATATTGCATTATAAGTATCTATTCATCAGTTGATGGACATTTGGGTGGCTTCCACTTTTGGCTATTATGAGTAATGCTGCTGTGAACGTTTGTGTACATGTTTCTGTGTCAACCTGTTTTTGGTTTATGCGGGGGTGGAGGGTTGGGATTTTTTTATATGGAGAGCTGTGGGGTCACAGCTCACAGAAACCTCAAACTCCTGAGCTCAAGTGATTCTCTTGTCTTAGCCTCCCAAGTAGCTGGGACTACAGGCAGCCACCACAACACCCAGCTATTTTTTTGTTGTAGTTGTTGTTTGGCAGGCCGAGGCTGGGTTCAAACCCGCCTGTTTATGGGGCTGGTGCCCTAACCACTGAGTTACAGCACCAAGACTGTTTTTATTTCTTTATGATTGACACCTAGGAGTGGAATTGCATTGACACCTAGGGTGGCATGGCAACTTTATGTTGAAAGGTAATTTTAAGAAATTCAATAGTTTTGGGCAGTGCCTGTGCTTACTGGGTAGGGCACCGGTCCCATATACCGAGGGTGGCAGATTCGAACCTAGCCCCGGCCAAACTGCAACAACAACAACAAAAATAGCCAGACATTGTGGGGGTACCTGTAGTCCCAGCTACTTGGAAAGCTGAGGCAAGAGAATCACCTATGCCCAGGAGTTGGAGGTTGCTGTGAGCTGTGACATCATAGCACTCTACCAAAAACGATAAAGTGAGACTCTGTCTCTTAAAAAAAAAAAAGAAAGACATGTAATAGTTTTAACTATAGAGGATTAAACATCATACTTACTACAACAGCCACCAATATCATAACTCATCTGAGGAATTACTGAGAACAAGACATTCTCCTGGCAAGCCTGGAAATCTCTTGTGACTTGGAAGGTGAGCCACCAAGTAACTCAGTAATCCTGGAGGAGCAAAGTTCAGTCCTGTAGTAGTAAGGCTAGTGTTAGACATTGAGCATTTTATGGCAGTTCCTTGGAGGATTAATGAAAACAACTTGCATGTAGTATTTCTGGAGATCATTTCCCTTACGACCCTTGAAGATCATTTCCTGGAGTACTTACTCTCTTGGCACCTGTGAGATCATTTCCCTGAGCACACAGCCCCTGCATGTCTTGGCTTAGTAATCTTTCTGCCCATTATGTATCTTCAATAAAAGGACTCTGTGAGAAGTACTTGGGGCTATCCTGCACCTATGGTTAGCCTCACCTCTTGCAGCGTGTACTATCGATCCGTGTCTCGCATGATCATTTATGCGGTCATGACATTTAACTCTTTTTCCAAGTGGCTGCACCTTGGCTCGGTACCTATAGCTCAGTGGCTAGGGTGCCAGCCACATACACCAGAGCTAGCAGAATCGAATCCAGCCAGGGCCTGCCAAACTACAATGACAACTAGCCAGGCACTGTGGCAGGTGCCTGTAGTCCCAGCTACTTGGAAGGCTGATCATGAATTGCTTAAGCCCAAGAGTTCGAGGTCGCTGTGAGCTGTGACAGACAGCACTCTACCCAGGGTGACATAGTAAGACTTTGTCTCAAAAAAAAAAGAGTGGCTGCACCATTTTCATTCCCACCAGCAATGGATGAGGGTTCCTGTTTGTCTGCTTGCTCACCAAGTGCCAGTGTCAGTCTTTTAACCTACTGGCTGTTGACTGGTACCTCATTGCGCCTGCATGTCCTTACTGACCAGTGATGTCGAGCATCTTTTCACATGCTTACTAGCCATTTGTGATGGGTCTTTGATGGATTGTGGGTCATGTGTCTTACTGAGTTGAGACCCCCCCCTCCTTTCCAGCTGTTCTGACAGCCAGACTGAGTACTGTCTCCCCAGGCCACAGAGGAGCAGCTTTCTGCTGGCATTCCAGCCCTCCATGCCCCAGGGCTAACTCAGATCTCACAAAGTCAGTTTCCTACTCCCAACCACTGGCTCCACTCCAATTTCTGCCTGGTATTGGTGGTTCTCTGGTCTTTTTAAACAGGGTAAACTTTTTTTGTGTTGGGCAGAGTTTATAATTGTTACTTGTGTGGGGGAGAGTTATTCCCAAAAAGCTACTCCATTACCGTGTTATTCCATTTAATAAAGGCTTCTCTCTATACTCTCCCAATACAGATACACCATCTGTTTAACTTTAGAGCAGCAGAAAGTAACCTGGGGGATTATTTTCATACAACCTTTACACACAGAATTTTAGATATCACACATGACTTGAAATTACTTGCTAATTTATAAATTCTTTAAGGCCTTAGGGTAATTCATGTATTAATATGTATGTGAGTTATTTAAGATGATATAGGAAAACAACTAGTCAGTCACCATGGTGAAATCTGTGTTGTCTTAATAGCCAAATAATCTACAGCACATTGTAGCCACAAATAAATAACTTGGTTTCTTTCTCAGCACCCATCTATTTTAAACACTCAAAACATCCACCAGCATGATGCAGTAGACGCCAGTATTTAGCAGGGTTAACAATGAACAATTGGCATGTGTTTATAAATGCTTAGTGGTTCTCACACTGTTTAGTCTTAGGACTCCTTTACATCCATAAATCATGGGGGACTCCAAAGAGCTTTTGACAACTATTAATATTTACTATATTCAAAATAAAACTGAGAAATTGAAAACACTTATTAACTTATATTCAACTAACAGTGGCAAACTCATTTCATGTTAACATAAATAAGCGTATTTTGGTGAAAAACAAATATATTTTCCAAGGGCAGTGCCTGTGGCTCAGTGGGTAGGGCGCCGGCACCATATACTGAGGGTGGTGGGTTCGAACCCGGCCCCAGCCAAACTGCAACAAAAAAATAGCCAGGTGTTGGGTGTCGTGGCGGGCGCCTGTAGTCCCAGCTACTCGGAAGGCTGAGGCAAGAGAATTGCCTAAGCCCAGGAGTTGGAGGTTGCTGTGAGCTGTGATGCCACAGCGCTCTACCGAGGGCGATAAAGTAATACTCTGGAAATATATATGTATTTCCAAAACAAAAAAATTTAGTAAGAAGAGTGGCATTGTTATACATTTTTACAGATCTCTTTATAATAGCTATCTTAGAATATAGTCGGACTCTATCTGATTCACACGTTTCCGTTAGTGGTCAGAGCCATCCATACCATCACCTATCATGTAACCTCTGGAAGATGCTACTGTACATTTGTGTGGGAATAAGACAAATAATGTCTTAGTATTGTCGTGCAAATAGTTCTTTAAAATAGTTTTAACCTTTCTGACTCCTTGAGAGGAACTCAAGGCTTTCTGGGGTCCTTGAACCGCAGTTGAGACCTGCAGGTTTAGGATAACTCTAGTAACTAACAATAGTATTTGTCTCAGTTTGGAAAGGGGAATTTGGCATGTGAAAGAAAGTAGCAGAGAGTAATGTGGGGGCTTATTTTCATACAACCTTAGACTGTTTGGCTTTGTACATTACCAGCTTTGAAAAGTAAGTTGTTAAATAAAGCCCTTATCTTCCTTCTGACAGAAAGGTGCTTAAAGTAACAGACTTTTTAAAAATCATATTATTTCAGACATACAAGTTTAGAGGGGAGAAGAATGTCAGGAGACAGCTCTGCAATCTAAATTAGGTTCCCACTGGCATGAATGCTCATAACCCCCAATTCTGTTCTTTTATGGCACTTATAACCTCAATTTGCAATTGCTTGATTTTATGTGTGTGTGTATATTTCACCTCGTTTCCGCCCACTAGACCGTTAGCTCCCTGACAGCATGAATCATATCTGTTTGCTCACTATTCTCAGTTCAGCACTTGGTTCAAAATAGTTTGTTAGTAAGTCTTTATTGAATGAATGCACGAACAGGGATCTTTGGGGAACTCATATCAGCTCCCTGTTCGTCACTGCTGAGCAGTTCTGGACAGGTGCCAGAGGACAGATGTCTTCCTCAAACACCCTTTTTTGCATCATTTGGGTAAAATGCTTTCTGATCTGTACCAGTTCCCCACTAGTACAGATGAACTAGATGAACAGTAAGTTGTTTTTTGTGTGTGTGTTTGTTTGTTTCCAGTTTTTGGCCTAGGCCAGGTTTAAACCTGCCACCTCCAACATATGGGGCCGGCGCCTACTCCTTTGAGCCACAGGCACCACCCAACAGTAAGCTTTAATAAGCAATTTAGAAGGTGAGTGTCACAAGCGGAGATCACAAAATGGTTATTATTTTTGTGCTTGAGCTATTTTAAAGATTCCCTTCTCATTCTTTGGCTTATCATCTTCTCTTGATAAACAAAATAAGCATTTTAAAAAAAATATCTTACTGGATTTGTCACACCTGACTCCATTGTCAGGATGAAGACCATCGTCACACACTTCCTTGTGCCTGAGCGAAGTTTGGCCACATGCTTACACCTGTTTCCCTGTGGTGTTTCTTTTAGTATTCTCAGCTTTCAAAGCTGGATTTCAAAGCCAGCAGTTTGCTTAAAAGCTACAAGACCTCCCTTGCCACTAGATCTGCCGCTGCCATCGTAACAAAACGTCAGCTGGAGCTTTTGCTGCAGCCATTGAGGTCCTCTCTGAGGCCTTCAGCTCTTGCCTCTGGTTCCATGTATTATCAGTTTTTAGTAAGAATTAATGTCTGTTCTATATAAAACAACCCTGTGGGACAGAAGTTTTGCAGTCATTAACAGGATGTGCCATGGTGATCTATTTTACAGTTTCATAGTAAAGCAGTTGTTTTGTTTTGTTTTTTATTTAGTTTTTTTGAGACAGAGTCTCTCACTTCATTGCCTTCGGTAAAGTGCTATGGCCTCATAGCTCACAGCAACCTCAAACTCTTGGGCTGAAGTGATCTTCTTGCCTCAGCCTCCCAAGTAGCTGGGACTACAGATGCCCGCCACAGTGCCCGTCTATTTTTAGAGATGGGGTCTCCCTCTTGCTCGGGCTGGTCTCAAACCTTTGAGCTCAAGCAGTCTACCGGCCTCAGCCTCCTGGAGTGCTAGGATTATAGGCATGAGCCACCACACACCCGGCTTTTTTTTTTTTTTTTAAGACAGTCTCACTTTGTTGCCCTAGGTAGAGTGCTATAGTGTCATAAGTCACAGCAACCTCAATTTCCTGGGCTCAAGCAATCCTCTTGCCTCAGCCTCCCTAGTAGCTGGGACTAGGGTAAGTAGCTGGTACCCTCCACAACGCCCAGCTAATTTTTCCATTTTTAGTAGAGATAGGGTCTTACTCTTGCTCTCCTGAGCTCAGGAGATCACCCACCACAGCCTCCCAGAGTGCTGGGATTATAGGCCTGAGCCACTGTGCCTGGCCTCATAGTAAAGCAGTTGTTTTCTCTCTTAGAAAACAGAACTTTGGCTTGGCTCCTATAGCTCAACCGGCTAAGGCGCCAGCCACATACACCTAAGGTGGCAGGTTCGAATCCCCAGCCCAGACCCGCCAAACAACGACGGCTGCAACCAAAAAAAAATAGCCGGGCTTTGTGGTGGGCACCTGTGGTCCCAGCTACTTGGGAGGCGGAGGCAGGAGACTTGCTTGAGCCCAGGAGTTGGAAGTTGCTGTGAGCTGTAATGCCACGGCACTCTACCCAGGGGGGACAGCTTGAGGCTCTGTCTCAAAAAAAAAAAAAGAAAACAGAACTTTAACTTAGGTTTGGTTGTAAGTGGAGGAATAAAGAACAGAGTAATTGTCATGGAGGTACCGGTACCTGAGCTTACAGGTAATAATGAAATTGTCTTTATTATTGTATTACATATTTTCTTAAGCTACGGTGAGTATGTTTTCCAAACCAAAAGTCAGCACACCTTCTCTAAAAGCATTTTTCTATTTGTAGATTTCTTTATAAGAAGTGTATCAAATATACATTTAGGAATAAATTATTAACAGTTGAGACTATCCAGGATAACCTGACATTGGGTTGTCTTGCCTGGAAGACAGGAGGTTGACTCTTCAAAAGAGAAGTATGCTGTATTTTTAATTTTACTCTACTGGTCTTTCAGCACGATGTTGGTGTCAACACTCTTAAGAGCTGCAGCCTGACATTGCCTGTCTACCCAGAGTAGAGAGCTAGACCACTGGTCTGTGTGGAGCCTTGATTTTTATTATGAAAGACATCTTTGCCTGTCCTTGAAGCCTGTAGGATGGATAAGTAGAAACAGTACTGACCCAGGAGTGTCCCGTCTGACTGACCTTATTACCTAATATGCCTTGATCATACACTTAGGAATTAGCAGGTTTTATGGTGGCACATGCACCTCAGGGAACAAATAACTTCATTGAACTCTTGGGTTTTTGTGAGTTTCTTCCTCTTGTGCAAATGACTTCCTGTAGATATGGGAAATGTTGGTCAAGGTAGGCTCTTTTCTTAGGCCATGCGTCCAGCCGTGCATAGATGCGTACGGCAGAACAGGAGAAGGAAGAGAGCAAAGAAATAACAAAAGTTCCGAAAACAAACCAAGGAAGCCAGGGGAACTAAAGAGGAAACAGACATTGAGAAATTCAGAAAGAAACGAGACAAGTAGAGAACATGTTCGTGTGTTCAGAGTTATTTTCTGCAGTATACACGTATTTGTGGAGGGTACAGTTCTGTTACGTATTATAAAAAATTTTTCATTCTCTGAGATTTTCAAATGATTATCCCTTTCTAAGTTTTTGTAATGGCTGGCTCCACCTTCTATGTTATAAGATTTGTACTTCCTACTAGACCTCTTATCCCAAGACAGCAAATTCTGCGGCTGCTTTCTGGCAGTGCTAGAAAGTATCTTGAGTAGCTGGATTGTTTTCTTGCCCCAAGACATGGAGTCATCTCCCATCCAAGGAGTTTGGGTTCCTTTTATTTATATATTTATTTATTTTTTTGAGACAGAGTCTCACTATGTCACACTTGGTAGAGTGTCATGGCATCACAGCTCCCAACAACCTCAAACTCTTGGGCTTAAGCGACTCTCTTGCCTCAGCCTCCCAATTAGCTGAGACTATAGGCGCCCACCACAACGCCTGGCTATTTTTTGATTGCAGTTGTTGTTGTTTTACCTGGCCTGGGCTGGGTTCAAAACCTCCAGCCTCAGTGTATGTGGCTGGCCCTGTAACCACTGCGCTACAGGCGCCGAGCCTGGTTCCTTTTAGTGGATTGTGATTACATGTGTTAGAAGCCAAAATCTGGGTTCAAGGCAGCTCATGAGTGCTGGTGACCAGCAGAAGTACTGCTGTTGCTATTGAACTAATTTTAGTGACAAAGCTTTACTTTTTTTTTTTTTAACTGCAAGACTTTTTTTTGTTTTGTTTTTGTTTTTGAGGCAGAGTCTCATTCTGTCACCCTGGGTAGAGTGCTGTGGCATCATAGCTCACAGCAACCTCTAACTCCTAGGCTCAAGTGATCCTCTTGCCTCAGCCTCCTTAATAGCTGGGACTACAGGCCTACACCACAACATCTGGCTAATTTTTCTATTTTTAGTAGAGATGGGGTCTTGCTCTTGTTCGTTCTGTCTCAAACTCCCGAACTCAAGCAGTCTACCCACCTCAACCTCCCAGAGTGCTAGGATTACAGGTATGAGCCACCCTCCTCCCCCGGCCTTGCAAGATAATTTCTACATTCAAAAAAAAAAAAAGTATATAAAATGTATGTGTAAGAAATAAAAATAAAACACCCATATACTCACTTCTTAGCCTTGTCTGTATAGCTTTCTGTATTAGATTGCCTCTCCTTCTCAAAGAGGAAAGTAACTGGTCTTAATTTTTGTTCTTACCATTCTCTTACTTTATATAGGTTTTTGTTTATTTGTTTGTTTTTACCATTACATGAGTAGTACTACATAGTCATTATTTGGATTTGCTTGTTTTTGAGCTTGAAATATGTGCCACCTTACAGCGTGTATTTTTTTCTGATTTTTTCTCAGCATTATTTTAAGATCCATGTCGATGAAGCTTTAGTTTGTTCGTATTTACTGCTTTATTTTATTCTGATGTATCAATATGCCATAATTTTTATGTCTTCCTGTAGTCTAGTTTTTTGCTGTTGGAAAAGTGCTGCTGTGACACATTCCTGCATGTTTCCTCATAGGAGTTTCTCCAGGCTGTTATTTTTGTGAGGCATTTTTACATGGCCCCACTGTAAGAAATGTATGTTCCTTTGTTTGTTGTTTTAAAAAAGAAGGTGCTCCCTCTATTCTCCTTCTGCCCTTTGCCTAAGAAATATACTTCATCATGAATCACAGTACATATACACACACGACTGAGCCAAATATTTTATTATACTTTAATATAATAAGGTAACCTGCAGTACTTCCATGTAATGAGATAAAAATGTAACAAACACTGTTCTGTTCTATTTCATTAAAATTCTGTCTGTGACCCACTAAATTGATTTGAGACCCATTGGCTTACAACTAGTGGTTTGAAGAACTGCTTTGAGGATGAATTTGCTGAGTCTAGAATGTGTTTAAACGCTAACCTAGGCTCAGTGCCTGTAGCTCAATGAGTAGGGCGCTGGCCACATACACAAAGCTGGCAGGTTTGAGCCTGGCCCACACCTGCTAAACAACAATGACAACTGCAACCAAAAAATAGCTGGGCGTTGTGGTGGGCGCCTGTGGTAGCTACTTGGGAGACTGAGGCAAGAGAATTGCTTTAGCCCAAGAATTTGGGCTGTGAGCTGTGATGCCATTGCACTCTACTGAGGGGCACATACTGAAACTGTTTCAAAAAAATAAATAAAAAATAAATGCTAACCTAAGAAAACTATGTCAGTTTGTTTTTCAGAGTGGTTGAACCTATCGGACATAGGAGGTGAAACTTCCTTTTGCTCCAGCACACCCTCGCTGTGTTGGCAGGATTGCTGTTGGCAGGGTGGTCTGTGTCATGGGTATAAAATGGTATATCCTAGAGTTCTGATTTGCATTCCTCATCACTGATTGATCATCTAGTGAAGAGATAGTTCTAGGCAGTGTTACAATGCAGTAGTAGAGCTGTGCTCCTGGTGTAAACTAGAGATCAAAACACTGAGCCTCGGGCAGTCAGGGAAAGCTCCACTGGTAAGAGCTTTCAGAAGGTTGTCTATGAGAAGCTCTTTCACATTTTAGAAGTCATTTCTTTTTCTTTTTCTTTTTCTTTTTTTTTAGACAGAGTCTCAATGTCACCCTTGGTAGAATGCTATGACGTCACAGCTCACAACCTCAAACTCTTGGGCTTTAATGATTCTCTTGTCTCAGCCTCCCAAGGAGCTATAGGCGCCCACCAAAACGCAGGGCTATTTTTTGTTTCAGTAGTCATTGTTGTTTAGCTGGCCCAGGCTGGATTTGAACCCGCCTGGGCCAGCTAAACAACTCAGTGTATGTGGCTGGCGCTGTAACCATTCATAAGTCATTTCAAACCTGAATTCTTCTAAGGTAAAATTTTTTTTCTTCTGTTAGTGTGCTTTTCTAAATCTCAACCTTTCTTGGATCTCAACCTTTCTTGGATCTTGAGTGAGGCCTGTCAGTACTTGATGAAAATTATGGACCTGCTTCTAGAAAAATTATATATGTGCACATATATAAATTTGACATACAATTTCAGAGAGTTCCTACCTTTCTAGGACCTTCAGGGAATGGGGTAGCCAATAAGAAGTTCCAGGCACTCTCCAAAAGAGAAATGGCTAATTTTCTATTGAAGTCTGAGTTGTTGACTATACTGGGTTGAGACCACTCCTCTTTGCCAGGACTCACCCCCCCACCTTCTGTAAAAGTTTAATATGGCCTTTCAGCTTTGCTTTGGTGTCAGAATTGAGTTGGTGTCTGGCATGAGGCCCCACATATAGACGATGTATGTATAAGAAGTGTGTGCCGGCTTGGCGCCTATAGCTCAACCGGCTAAGGCGCCAGCCACGTACACCTAAGGTGGCAGGTGCGAATCCAGCCCGGACTCGCCAAACAACAATGACGGCTGCAACCAAAAAATAGCCGGGCGTTGTGGCGGGCGCCTGTGGTCCCAGCTACTTGGGAGGCGGAGGCAGGAGACTCGCTTGAACCCAGGAGTTGGAGGTTGCTGTGAGCTGTAATGCCATGGCACTCTACCCAGGGGGACAGCTTGAGGCTCTGTCTCAAAAAAAAAAAAAAAGAAGTGTGTGCCGTTGGGCAGCACCCATGGCTCGAGGGCGCCGGCCCCATATACTGGAGGTGGCAGGTTCAAACCTGGCCCTGGCCAAAAACTGAAAAAAAAAAGTGTGTCCTGAAAATGAGTCGCAGAGCTGAGATTAGGAATTTATAAGAACACTAAAAATTGAAGCTGGAAGCAACTAAGAAACACCTTCAGACTATGTAGAGAAAGTTGATGGATTGCATGTTTTCCCAAAAAGGAAATGTTAGATTGAACCAATTTTATTTAAATCTTAATGGACAGGATAACCCAGGAGCCTTGAGGCCTTGGTGACTGATAAGGGTTACATGGGCCCCAGTTATACACAACCGATTTGTTCATGCCTACTGATAATAGTTCATAGATGGGCTTAATTTTATATGTGTAAATTGATCTTTAAAAAAAAAATTGGTTTATGCTTTCTTTATCTGCCAGTCCACAGACATTTTTCAGCTTTTTCCCTAAGGCTTTAACTTGTTTAGTGCCAGGATTTAGAATCTGTCCTACCACTTTGGCTCCAAGGAACTATTCACTACCCAGCCATCTGACTCAACATCCAGTAAGGGCCTGACTTAATTAGATGCCTCCCTCTCTTCTGAGATTCCTCTAGCTCTTCCCCACCTTCCACCCAGAGTCCACGAGTCTGAAATAAGGCTGCATTGTAATAGAGGGAATCCTCTGTGAACTTTCTGAAATGACCTTCTAGAAGCTATCTTTTGTTTGATGCGATAAGAAGTATATGTGTCTAAGTCACAAAACAGGTATTCTGAGCTCTGTCGGGAGAGTGGCATTTTAGAAGGTAGAAAGTATATGATTCCACCAAGTAGAAAACTTGCCCCTCAGTGGATTTTTTTCAGCTTCCTTTGGAGAGTAGCTTTGGCCACATAAATGTGAAGGTTGATGCACAATAAAGAAAACTTGTATTGGTAACTGTAGATGGTACAAATAAAGCAGGAGCACTCAGAAGAATTGGGTTTGATCAAGGAGACTGTGACGCACGTCTCTGTTGAGCCAGAGGTTGTTATCCTTTCTTCTGAATTCAAAACCAATTATTATATTTTTAATGGTCCTGAATATGTTTCCAAATTTACTTAGGGGCTGTTATCCGTGGAACAAAAGGTGGGCTCTGATAGGAGCAGTTAGTGACCAGGCAGCTGCTTATAGGTTATAATGCATTGGAGTCTCAAGAAAGATTGGTTTTATGATTTGGCAAATCCAAGGCATGGGGTTTTGGTGGTTTTGTTGTTTTCTCTTTATTTTTTCACTCTTTAAGAGTCTTGGCGGGGAAAGACTCCATTTCACAGCTTTTATGAGATAGACTCTCACTCTGTTGCCTAGGCTTGAGTAGTACAGTGGCATGATCATAGCTCACTACACCTTTGAACTCCTGGGCTTGAGTGATCCTTCTGCCTCAGCCTCCCATGTAGCTGGGACTACAGGCCTGTGCCACCTGGCTAATTTTTTATTAGGCTAATTTTTTATTTTTTAATTTGTTTGTAGAGATGGGCATGGGGGAGTCTTGCTATGTTGCTCAGGGTGGCCTCAAACTTCTGTCTTCAAGGGATCCTCCCAAAGCGCCAGGATTATAGGCATGAGCCACTGTGCCCAGCCAGATTGTTGTCTTATTTTAATAAATAGCTACAGCTACCCCAGCCTTCAGCAACCACCACAGTCAGCAGCCATCAACATCAAGGCAAGACCCTTAGACCATCGAAAAGTTTATGACTCCCTGAAGGCTCAGGTAATCATCAGCATTTTTTACTACTACTAAATATATATATATATATATATATTTTTTTTTTTTTCCTTCTTTGAGACAGAATCTCACTGTGTTGCCCTCGGTAGAGTGCTGTGGCATCGCAGCTCACAGCAACCTCAAACTCTTGGGTTTAAGTAATTCCCTTGCCTCAGCCTCCCAAGTAGCTGGAACTACAGGTGCCCACCACAGTGCCCAGCTACTTTTTGCAGTTGTCATTATTGTTTGGCAGACCCAGGCTAGATTCGAACCCACCAGCTCCAGTGTATGTGACTGGCGCCCTAGCCGCTGAGCCTACAGGCGCCAAGCCAAATAATAAAATATTTTTTAACTAAGGCATATACATTGTTTTTTGTTTTAGACATATGCTATTGTACATTTAATAGACTCCAGGATAGTATAACCATAATTATTATGTACTTTAGGAAAACCACAAAATTTGTGTGACTTTATTCATTATAATATTTGCTTTATTGCAGTGGTCTGGAACCAAGCCAACTGTATCTCTGAGGTGTGCCTGTACTTTTCACCCAGCTCCCCCTGTTAACCTCTTACACAATCATGCTAACCAAACTCCACACTTTATTCTGATTTCCCATTTTCCCACAAGCATCCCTTTGCTGTTGTAGGATCTGGTCCAGAATTCCCTATTAGATTTAGGCAGCAACTTTTAAGACAAGACTTTTCCCCTTTCTCCACCACATTTTAATAAAATACATACATTTTAGATTTATGGTAGAGTTGCAAAGATAGAACAGAGTGCCATGTACCCTTCACCCAACACGTTGCATTAACCATGGCTCATTTGTCAGAACTGAGTGACTTAACGATGCCACTGTATTTTTATGTCATCACAAGGACACTTCCCCTGGATTTATGTCTTGCTTTTTTCAGGACCTCCAAGGCTATGAGTGCTCATGTGACTTCAAGATTGGAGTTACGCAGGTTAGGGCTTCTCATCCTTCCCAGGTCATGTCCTGCTGTGTCCTCCCTCAGCGACTTCCTCCACAAATAGATAAAGGCAGTGCCTGGCTCCGGAAAGAATGTGGCAGGCACTAGGCAAACTACTGTATGTGTCCCTCGATTATGATGGGGTTACATCCCAATAAACCTGTTAGTTGAAAATATTTTAAGTGGAAAATGCATTTAATACATCTAACCTACCAAAAATCATAGTTTAGCCTAGCCTACCTTAAATTTGCTTAGAATGCTTATATTCCCCTATCATCATCTAACACAAAGCCTGTCTTTTGGTTTGTTTTTTGTGGGGAGGAGACAGAGTCTCAGTTTGTCACCCTTGGTAGAATGCCGTGGTATCACAGCTCACAGCAACCTCAAACTCTTGGGCGCAAATGATTCTCTTGCCTCAGCCTTCCAAGTAACTTGGACTACAGGTGCCTCCCATAACACCCAGCTGTTTTTAGAGATAAGGT
This sequence comes from Otolemur garnettii, assembly GCF_000181295.1. Taxonomy (NCBI): domain Eukaryota; kingdom Metazoa; phylum Chordata; class Mammalia; order Primates; family Galagidae; genus Otolemur; species Otolemur garnettii. The sequence goes on from NW_003852442.1 coordinate 8,479,483, forward strand.
CTCTGTCTTGCTCAGGCTGGTCTTGAACTTGTGAGGTCAGGCAATCCACCCGCCTCAGCCTCCGAGAGTGCTAGGATTACAGGCGTGAGCTACCACACCTGGCCTGAATCCTTTTTATGTTCATGTATACCAATTTAAAAAAAACACATAGTCCCTCAAAGCCTATATATACTAATAGAGCAAGCTTTTCATTGGCTTCAGAATTTGTGAGCTATTGCCAACGGTTGGTTTGTTTCATGAAGCAGCCAATCAATTGGTCCATTGGGTTTTAGGTAACTCTGCTTTATTACAGCCCATTGTCATGCTATAATTACATTGAATAAGACATCTAGGGCTTGGCTCCTGTAGCACAGTGGTTACCGGCGCCAGCCACATACACTGAGGGTGGCGAGTTCGAACCTGGCCCGGGCCTGCTGGACAGCAGTGACAACTCACCAAAAAATAGCTGGGCATTATGGCAGGTGCCATAGTCCCAGCTGCTTGGGAGGCTGAGGTAGGAGAATCACTTAAGCCCAAGAGTTTGAGGTGCTATGAGGTATGACACAGTGAGACTCTGTCTCAG
>NW_003852442.1:8481265-8485113 GCF_000181295.1 Otolemur garnettii
GTCTCAGCTACTTGGGAAGCTGAGGCAAGAGAATTGCTTAAGCCCAAGAGTTGGAGGTTGCTATGAGCTGTGATGCCACAGCACTCTACCCAGGGCAATGTAGTGGGTTTAAAAAAAAAAATTCAGTGTCATGCAGTAGAATTTTCCAGTCTAGCCCAGGGACTCTTTCCATTTTTCTGAGGACTTAGCAAGTCTCTGTCTCTCAGAACAACCAGAAATTGGTACTTAACCAGGTATGTGTTCACTCATGGGCCTGACCTTAAGGAAATCTTGCTTCCTTAAATCTAGTGTCCTTCTTCCAAGTTGCTCAGAGTGCTTTATTAGGGAGGCTGCTATCTTCACTGCAGCAGATCTGCAGAGTTACCCCCACTGGATGGAGGGGCTGCCATCGCACCCAGGGCAGGGCTTCTCATCGTTGGCACTACTAACATTCCGGGCAGGATAGATCTTTCTTTGTCTTGTACGTCAAAGGATGTTTAGCAGCATCTCAAGCCTCTGTCCCCTAGATGTCTGTAATGCCTCTCCCTTGCCCCAAATTGTGACAACCAAAAATTTCTCCGGACAGTACCAAATCCTCCTTGAGGGAGAAATTGCCCAAGATTTGAGTATCACCACCCTGTGATGGAGATTCCTGACTCTTAACCCAGCCATTTAACCTCAGAATATTTTTTCTTCAAAGAGCCTAGAGAAAGGATACCTTTCCCACAGTGGTGTGCAGGTCGAGCACAGGCGTGCAGATATACAAGAGCCAGGCAGAACTCAAACTCCTCGGTCGGCATTAGCTATCACTGAGGATGAGAAATGATGAGCCAGTGGTGAACTTACTACGTCCCCTCTTATTCCAGTTAAACAAACTTTCTGTTAATGATTCAACTGGTTAAGAAAACACTCTCCTTTGCCAAAGCTGTTGTGAATCTGAGACACAGGGTTTGGGACACGTAAGTTCCCGTTCTACTGACTTTTTCTTCCTGGCAAATGGGGAAGGACACTGATGAAAATAGAAGTGCCAATGAGGGTTTTTCAAAACATTACATCTAGATACTTCCAACAATAAAAATAAGTAGCCAGCCTTTTCCATATCTTATAGTGAGAAGTAAACTCTGATATTGTTGATGCCATAAATGATGCTGACAGTAGATTTTTGGCAAGGTGGTGGCAGTGGGAAGCATCCATGGTGTGGCCTGTGACATTCAGGCACGTGAGGTACATGTCTGGAGTTCTTACTTTGAAAGGTGTGTCCTATGCAAATATTAGGAATTAATAAAATGCCACTTGAGTGTTAGAAGAAAGGGGGAACCACAGGGACCCACTTATTTTAGGGAAACGAAGCTCCGAGGCCTTTGTCTTTTGATTACTCTCTTGGTTAGTGAGAATTATTTTTCCGGGGAAGAGCACTACTTTCTTACCTGTCTGCTTCAGAACCATGAACTGAGACGCGTAGAAAGGGAATCTTAGTAAGGGTGGCGAATGCAAAAGGCAAGAAGGGGAAATGGAGTACAACACCCGGGCTCCCCTCGAAATGCTGTGGCTGGAGCTCTGGAAAGTGTTCCCTGGTTAAGTGATTTTAAATTTTCTTTCTATACCAGTGGTTCTCAACCTTCCTAATGCTGCAGCCCTTTAATACAGTTCCCGTGGGTCGTGACCCACAGGTTGAGAACCGCTGTTCTTTACCCTACCTGAAACCTTTTGCTGTTTGCAGAAAGGCTGAGGAGGCCTTTCCAAGGCATAATTGCCAGTGCATTGCCAAATACATAGCTCTACTTCTAGCCCCCCGACCCCCACCAAGAGGCTTACCTTGGAGGTTTGCTTTAAATACTCTGCTAGTCTAGCTAATCTCTTATTTTGGACAGAAACTGCCAGTCTTTTCATGACAGTGCAGTGATGACCCAGTCTTTTATGCTTTCCTCTTCAAGGTAGTTGCCGGGTGCAACATTATAAAAGAAAGCCTTTCTGGCCAGGTGCAGTGGCTCACGCCTGTAATCCTAGCACTCTGGGAGGCTGAGGCGGGTGGATTGCTTGAGTTCATTAGTTGGAGACCAACCTGAGCAAAAGTGAGACCCCTGGTTCTACTAAAAATAGAAAAACTGAGGCAAGAGGATCACTTAAGCCCAAGAGTTGGTGATTGCTGTGAGCTATGACATCACAGCACTCTACTGAGGACAACAACTTGAGACTCTGTCAAAAAAAGAAAGAAAGAAAGAAAGCCTTTCTGCACATTATAGCAAAACCAGTTGGGTTTTCATAGGGTTATTAATAGCTTTGAATCCTACTTTGGGCTAGAAACAGTAGGTTCCAGACAGGAACAGTAGCTGTCAAGAATTGTAGCTGATAGTGGTATGTGGTGCAGGTGGAGAGGCAGGCCATTACTGCTGAAACTTGCTTAATTTACAGCTATTAACATTTGTGTAAAAATTCATTTAAAAACTTGTGCCTTGTCAGTAAAACCCAGTGAGGGACATATAGCATCATTAGAACCTAATTCACTGGAGAACAGAAAAGCATTAGAAAGTGTTCTGGGAGTAGAAGCCTTGTGCTTGCCTGTTAGACCTTTGGGCCAAATGTAACACCAGCCTGAGAAAAGAATAGTCATCATGAAAATATTTTCTTTTCTTCCAAGTCAGGAAACAGACTCACAATGGAGTCTACTTCTCCACTCTGAATTTTGAGATGTGCAGGAAACAACCAGCCATTACCAGCTGAGGTTTTCCTGCAGATAAATGAACCCTGAGGCCACAGTGACCTGTCTTGTTAAAAGAGTTAATGAAGAATCTGGTCCTTGCATGACCCTATCCTTAAAAGCTTTCTCAAGAGCTGAAACAACATTCCTCTAATTTATGAGTTAACTGTTTCTTACTCAGCAAAGGAGAAACAGAAGGCAAGAAAAAAAACCTGTGTGGCAGAGAAGTAGAGCGTCTACCAGGGGGCTTCTGTTTCTTAACATTTTTATTATTTGAACCTTAACATCATTTGTAGAACGTAATTTCATTCAAAAAATAGTTTTGTCTTATTGCAGAACCTTAAGAAAATTGATTTTTATTTGCTATTTTTCCCTTTACCCCAAGGCATTTTATGAAGAATTTCTCCACCATTTTATTCAGACAAGAATCTGTTTTGGGGTGGAGCAAGATAACTGGTTTGAGTTTTACGGCAACATTTCGGGGGATAGGTATTTTCACTTCTGTAAGTAACCATTGTTAACCAAGCAATTTATTAAAAGGGGACAGATTCTGCCTATTGTTTACTAAAGAAAGAATAGTCTCTTTTAAATTAAGTATTTCTTCTCCCAGATTATTTTTTCTCCTAGGCCACTGATTGTTGGTGATGTTCTATAATTTGAAGGCGCACCTAGGGTTGTTGTCACCACCCTTTTTAGAGGATCAAAGCTGAGGCTTTGTAGTTCTAGAAATGTGATTTATTGGTTAATTACATTCTGATGAATTGATTCATGACAGTCATAAGGCTAGTATTAAATTTGTTTTCAAAAAACCCAAATGCTTGTTTATTAACTTAAAATTAGTATTTCAGTAACTACAACAGAAGTCCTACTGGGTATCCCAAAACCAGTACTAGAAAATCATAAAAAGTAACAGGAGGATTTCTTTAGTAAGCAAAGCGAAGAAAACAGACTGATCATCTTAAGATGTCTTCTCCAGGTTCAGCGCCCGTAGCAGGGTGGTTACGGTGCCAGCCACATACATCGAAGTTGGTAGGTTTAAATCCAGCCCTGGCCAGCTAAACAACAATGACAACTGCAATAACAACAACAAAAAATAGCCAGGTGTTCTGACAGGTGCCTATAGTCCCAGCTACTTGGGAGGCCGAGGCAAGAGAATCACTTAAGCCCAAGA
>NW_003852442.1:8485359-8491525 GCF_000181295.1 Otolemur garnettii
GAGTCTCCTGCCTCAGCCTCCCAAGTAGCTGGGATTACAGGCGCCCGCCACAACGCCTGGCCATTTTTTGGTTGCAGCCATCATTGTTGTTTGGCGGGCCTGATTCGAGCCCGCCACCTTAGGTGTATGTGGCTGGCGCCTTAGCCGCTTGAGCCACAGGCGCCGAGCCATTATTATTATTTTTTTGAGAGAGTCTCACTCTGTTGCCCTCAGGAGAGTGCTCTGGTGTCATAGCTCACAGCAACCTCAAACTCTTGGGCTCCAGTGATCCTCTTGCCTCAGCCTCCCAACTAGCTGGGACTCCAGGTGCCCACCACAACACCCAGCTATTTTTAGAGACAGGGTCTTGCTCTTGCTCAGGTTGGTCTTAAACTGCTGAGCTCAGGCATTCCACCCACCTTGGCCTCCCACAGTGCTAGGATTACAGGCATGAGCCACTATGCCCAGCCCCCCATTTGGAAATTTTTAAGAAATTTGTGTCTTCCACTATAAGGCACGAATTTTTTGGGTGGTTAGTATTAGAGGTTCCTTCTGGAAGCACACCTTTTTTTTATACCAAAGGCTATGTCTTGCTAGAAAAAAAAGTAAATAATAAACAGAATATCTTCTCCCTGATTAGTGCTAAATAGTCCCTGCTAAGGTTCAAGGTGGCAAACTGAACCCATGCCACCACACATGTATGCTAAATCCTTATATATCAGACATACGTCCTTAACAGTGCTGGAAGACGTGTCCCGAGTGGTCTAGAAATCGGAGGAGATTTCATGGAAGCCAGAGTCTGAAAGCCCTGTGTGTCCTGCACTGGCTGTGCTGAATGGAAGACATGGTCTGCACACACCAGGGTTTAAAACAGCACGTGAGCAAGCACATGACTGAGGGTCGTCAAACATTAGAGGAAAGCCAGCAGCATAAAAGGGAAGCACCAAGCCCAAGGAATTGAAAAGCTAACATTGGACAATCCAAGTAGATAGAGCATAAAGGAGACTGTAAGGGGTTTTGTATCCTGAAAGAGATAAAAAGATAATACCATACTCATGAAATAAGAACAGACTGTTACGGTTCATTGCCTGTAGCACAGTGGTTATGGTGCTGGCCACATACACCAAGGCTGGCAGGTTCAAACCCAGCCCAGGCCAGCTAAACAACAATGACAACTACAAAAAAGAAAAATAACAGAGCATTATGGCAGGTACCTGTAGTCCCAGTTACTTGGGAGGCTGAGGCAAGAGGATCACTTGAGCCCAAGAATTTGAGGTTGCTGTGAGCTAGGACACACCATAGCACTCTATCCAGAGCACAGGGTGAGACTCTGTCTCAAAAAAAAAAAAAGAAAAAGAAAAGAAAAGAATTTTATTTCTTAGACCTTGGAAATAAAATAGGATCATTTAGCTACAACCTCACTAACAGGGCTCAGTACCGCCATGGATATAACCTAAAGGGAGTTAGTGCGCAGGAGGAAAAAGCCAAAGAATTTCCCTAGAATATAAAATAAGACAGGAGGGTAAGAGAAAAGTAAATATTAATACACTAAGGATGGTAGTTTCAAAAGTTCCAGTATGCGTCCAATATGAGTTCTGGGAGGAAAAGATTGGAAAAATAGAGGGGAGAAAAATATCCAACAAATAATGGGAGGAAATTTCCCAGAACAGAAGAAAAGCTGTGATTCTTAGAATAAAAGGGTCCACTGAGTCCCCAGCATGGATTTTGTGAGTTAAGACTCATATTTTACACGTATAATGGAAGCTTCAGAACACTAAGGATAAGCAAAAATGCCAAAGGCTGTTGGAGAGAGAACAGTCCAGCCTGTGAAGGAACAAGAATCCAGCTGGCATCAGAGTCTTCTGGCAACACTGGATGCAAGATGATGAAGCAACACGTTCATAATTCTGAGAGAAAATGGCGTAGAAGTAAGAGTCTGAACCCAGGGAAGTTACCGTCAGATAGTAAGGGCAGATGAAGACGTTTTCAGGTATGCAAGAACTGGCTTTCTCACTCAGAATCTCTATTTTATAGAATTACCAGAGGGATGTCCAGAAAAATGAAAAGGAAAAAAAAGAAAAAAAGCCCAGGAGAAAATGCCTTCAATCATTACTCCTCTGGAACTTGTACAGCCACATGCTTCTTATAGCAATGACGTCCCTAGACATAGGCAAAAGCAGCCACCCAGAGATGCATCGAAGGTGTGCCCTGGCGTCCACTGCAGTCATCACCAGAAGTCCAGGCCTCCAGGTCATACCCATCTTTAAGATGCTCATCCCCGCTCCGCCCTGAGCATTCCCTAGCTAGGCCCCACTCCCACCCCTCTCTATCCTCACCAGATTGGCAGAAATTCTGAAGTTCGATAATGCTGCTTTGATGAGAGTGTGGCTGTCCATGTTTATAGTGGTGTAAGATTGCCATTGGCAGTCCTTCAGATACTACTGTTTGATCATTTATAGTTACATAGCTTGAAAAGAATAAAGATGTGCTTGAAGACTAGTAGGGAATTATCTCTGAAATAAGTGTGCAGTAGGAAGGTGGGAGCAGAATACTGTAGGGTGCATACAACCATTTGAAGGGGGGATATATACATTGTACGTGCGTGGCATAGCTCTGGCAGAAAGGGTCCTTCTCATGGACCTGCTCAAGTCAAACTCCCTTTTTCTATCTTTGACCACACTGAGCCCAGGATCACCACCTGTTCTTGTTACTTAGAATTTTCTCTCTGGGCTGGGTGCAGTGGCTCATGCGTGTAAGTGTAGCACTGTAGGAGGCCAAGGCAGGTGAATCCCTTGGGCTCAGGAGTTCCAGACCAGCCTTGCAAGAGCAAGACCCCATCTCTACTAAAAGCAGAAAACCACTAAGGTGAGCTTGGGGAGGACAGAAGCCTCCCATGGAGCAGAAGGGCAAGAACTCACTTGATCTTGATTTTCAGTATGATACAGACTGTGAAAGCGGGCCCTCATGATCCTTCTGACCTTTTGGGTTTTAAGTAGGAGGTGTCAGAAAAGTTACCACGGGGATAACTGGCTTGTGGCGGCCAAGCGTTCGTAGTGACATCACTTTTTGATCCTTGGATGTTGGCTCTTCCTATCATTGTGAAGCAGAATTCACCAAGCATTGGATTGTTCGCGCACTAATAGGGATCGTGAGCTGGGTTTAGACCGTCATGAGACAGGTTAGTTTTACCCTACTGATGATGTGTTGTTGCCATGGTAATCCTGCTCAGTACGAGAGGACCCACAGGTTCAGACATTTGGTGTATGTGCTTGGCTGAGGAGCCAATGGGGCGAAGCTACCATCTGTGGGATTATGACTGCACACCTCTAAGTCAGAATCCTGCCCTTTTAAATTTGGGGAAAAAAAAAAAGTAGAAAACCAACTGGGTGCCTGTAGTCCCAGCTTCTCAGGAGGCTGAGGCAGGAGGATTGCTAGAGCCCAGGAGTTTGAGGTTGCTGTGAGCTGTGATGCCATAGCACTCAACCCAGGGCCACAGGATAAGATAAGTGGAGATTTCTCACAAATGCTTATAGATCAGATAGGAAATCTGCTACAGTAGGGGAGGTAGTCTGTGAGCCACCGATGACTGCATATGCAGATAATCTCTATAGGGGGACACACAAGAAACTGATAATAGGTTGCATCAGAAAAAGAATTGGTTAGTGGGATGGGAAGGTGGATAGGAAATTTTTCACTGAGCTCCTTTTTGATCATTTTGAATTTTTTTTTTTTTTTTTTTTTGAGACAGAGCCTCAAGCTGTCCCCCTGGGTAGAGTGCCGTGGCATTACAGCTCACAGCAACCTCCAACTCCTGGGCTCAAGCGAGTCTCCTGCCTCCGCCTCCCAAGTAGCTGGGACCACAGGCGCCCGCCACAACGCCCGGCTATTTTTTGGTTGCAGCCGTCATTGTTGTTTGGCGGGTCCGGGCTGGGGATTCGAACCCGCCACCTTAGGTGTACGTGGCTGGCGCCTTAGCCGGTTGAGCTATAGGCGCCGAGCCGATCATTTTGAATTTTGACCCATGAGCATAAACCAAATAAAAGGTGTATTTTCCTCCCAAGAGCAAAGAGTCACTGACAAGGCATCTGACAAAATGCTACTTCATGTTCTCAGAGCTCAGGCATTTCACTGTAGATGGAGAGACCTAAGGGGGGCCAGGAGCAGTGGTGTAACACCTGTAAGCCCAGCACTTTGGGAGGTGGGGCACTTAGATTGCTTGAAGCCAGGAATCTGAGCAACATAGTGAGGCTATGTCTCTACAAAACATTGAAAAATCAGCTGAGTGTGGTGGCACATGCCTGTAGTGCCAGCACTCAGGAGGTTGAGGAGGTTGAGGATCACTTGAGCACAGGAGGTTAAGGTTAAAGTGAGCTATAATCAGCCACGATAATGCAGCCATACACTGCATTCCAGCCTGGACAATGAAACAAGATATTATCTCAAAAAAAGAAAAAGAAGAAGAAGACTCAAGGGCATTTGAAGGCTGACCAGGAGGCAGGTTACCACATTTATGAGGTGGGAAGGTCTAAGTTAAACCCAAACAAATGATGGACTCCACCATGATCACAGAGCCAGATGGGTCATGGCCTTCAGGTCTCCCATGGGAGACTAATGTCAGAGGTACTTGATCATCTCTCAGCCTCCACATGCATGCCCGTCTTAGTCTTTCAGCTGACTTGCTGAATGGGTGTTTGTCTCCAAACTTTGGTATGGTTTAGACAGTGCTGTGAGGTCTGCCTTTTGTTTTCTTTTTAAGCCTTGTTTTGGCAGAGTTTAACGTGAATAGTGGAAGAGCAGCAAGAGACTTTCTGCGCTTTGCATGACCTCTCCTTTCCTTGCTTCTTTACTCTGATGTAGACGTCGCCCACCTTCCAGCATTGGGGCCAGGCCAGCTGGCCACCCAGCAGCCTGTTTCTGGGACTTGCATCCCAGGAACGTGCACATTTTCTCTAGAGTATTTCGAGCTGGCAGAATTGTCTGCACAGAGGATTGTTGTGATAGTTTTATTATCGTTACCATCCTCCTTCCTGGTCCTTTGCACCCATTTTAAAGGATTGTATTGGGATTAATTAATTTACAGAAGGGCTGGCTGGACACCTGTAGCTCAAGCAGCTGGGACACCAGCCCATATACCGGAGGTGGCAGGTTCAAGCCCAGCCTGGGCCTGTACAAACAGCAGTGACAACTACAGCAAAAAAAATAGCCAGGCATTGTGGCAGGCCCCTGTAGTGTCAGCTACTTGGGAAGCTGAGGCAGGAGAATCACTTAAGCCCAAAGAGTTTGAGGTTGCTGTGAGCTGTGATGCCAAGGCACTCTATCAAGGGCAACATAATGAGACTCTGTCTTTTAAAAAAAAAAGAAATAAGAAAAAATAATTTATAGAAGGTGGGGAAAAAAGCAAGCCTTTGCACAGCTGCAGTGGATATGGTGCAAGGGGAGGGCAAGTCGTGGATACGTGGGAGCGGGTGGGGCTGGCAAAGACTGGCCTTCCCAGATGATGGGGACGTAAACTGGCATTTTAGTACCTGTGTTCTACAGAGGCTCTTGCAGAGCTCTAATGATTAATGAAGTTCACAGCCACTCACAGAATTAGATTGCTCTCTCGGTGTCTAAGTCACTGAAGGAAAACTGTGAAGGAGTGATTTATCCAAGGTGGGGGCACCACATGGCAGATGAATTAGGAGAGAAGCCCAGAAGTCTTGGCATCTTCACGCCTTGCTCTGACCACCCTCACTTCCTTCCCTATTTTTGAATCAGCTTGTGGAGGCAGTGAAAAAAGGAGTGGGCTCTATTAGTAACCAGAATGTGGTGTGAAAGGCTTTAAAGACTTCCTGTTCTCATCTTTTTTTACTTCCTTCCCCTTATTTAAGAAGCACAGCTTTCTGGTTTGATGACAGCCTCTGGCATCTCAGGACTTCCCTTCCTAAATCTCATTTGACAGAGCCAATTCCTGGGATCTTCTTGAAATCTGTAACATTACTACTTTTGTCCCATTTTGTTGGCCCACTAGCCATGCAGATGCCCCTTCTACCCATCAAAACAGCATTAAGAACATGAGTAGGCAAAGCCACAAGCAGAAAGGACGTGATTGAAAAATATACATCTGGCTCGGCGCCTATAGCTCAACCGGCTAAGGCGCCAGCCACGTACACCTAAGGTGGCGGGTTCGAATCCCCAGCCCGGACCC
>NW_003852442.1:8491680-8493902 GCF_000181295.1 Otolemur garnettii
GGACAGCTTGAGGCTCTGTCTCAAAAAAAAAAAAAAAAGAAAAATATACATCTGAAATATTTATATGTAAATATATATAGAACTTTTTTAATTTTTAACCTTATTTTTTAAATGGCAAAAAAAATTGGCATTTAACAAAAGAAGATACACCAGTAAGCTCATGAAAAAAATGTTCATCATCATTAGATATCAAGAAAACACAAATTATAAGCACACTAAAGCTTAGTTCATGCTCCCTGAAAAGGCTAAAAAAAAAAAAAGCTGATGTATAACTCCAAATGTTTGTGAAGATATGGAGCAGCCAGAACTCTGGTACGTTGCTGGGAGGGGTGTAAATTATGCTTGTAAAGTTAAACATACACCTACTCTGTAATTCAGCACTTCAGGTTTTCATCCAAAAGAAATGAAAACATATGTCTACAAAAAGCCTTAGACAAGCGTGTTGTATTCACATTGGTGTAAAGCTGGAAACAGCCCAGGTGTCCACCAGTAGGAGAATGGATGAACAAAGTGTGGCAATAACAAGGAATAGAGCGCTGTGCACATGGACGGACCTCAGAAATGTCGTGCTGCGTGACAGAACGCAGACACAGAAGAGTAAATGCCATGTTATTCCATCTATACTAAGTTCCAAACAAGGCACGGCCAATCTATGATGATGGACGTCGAAATAGTCATCACTGGTAGATGGGGGATTGACTGGGAAAGGAACTTTCCAGGATCATAGAAATGTTCGGTATTTTGACTATGGGTGTGAAATACATAGGGGTGTGTGTTGGCTAAAACTGATGGGAAGGGATACAGTATCTTTATACATTTCACTATACTTATATGTAAGTTTCAATGCCCAAAAATGCAGGGTTTCAGGGCAGCACCTGTGGCTCAGTGGGTAGGGCACCAGCCCCATATACCAAAGGTGGCAGGTTCAAACCCAGCCCCTGCCAAACTGCGACAAAAAAATAGCTGGGCGTTGTGGCAGGTGCCTGTGGTCCCAGCTACTCAGGAGGCTGAGACAGCAGAGTCACCTAAGCCCAGGAGTTGGAGGTTGCTGTGAGCTGTGTGATGCCACAGTACTCTACCAAGAGCAATAAAGTGAGACTGTCTCTACCAAAAAAAAAACGCAGGGTTTGGGAGGTGGGAGAAGAGCCTAGGATGCCACTGAGCCAGAGAGTACTCACCCGTCCACCCAGCTATCAGTGCATGACTCCTGATTGGGGCAGGGAACACAAACTGCATTTGGTCTCCGTTGGTTCAGGGCAGGTGCAAAGGCAGGCGGTGCTGCTGCTTTAATTCCCCCTTGTGAGCTCCTGGCCGTCAGTGCTTCATGCCTCCGCACCGCAGATGAAGCGGTGCTTGTGGAGAGGAGGCCTGTCCCGAATAGCTGTGAAATAAGTCCCATTGCCTATTGAAGTAGGTCTGGTGAATAAGGCCCACTTTGTGTTTTTTTTAATAACTGGAATTGCTTCATTTTTTTCATAAGGACTGGCTTGTCTGCCTGAGAGGCAGCCTTCAGAATAATAGCAAATTGTGCTGCTTGGACTCAGTGTACTTGGAGATGAACAGTGGAACTTACTATTAGTAAATTAAGCAGCATTCTTATCTTACCAGAATTTTTTTTTTTTTTTGCAGTTTTTGGCCAGGGCCAGGTTTGAACCTGCCACCTCCAATATATGGGGCCAGCGCCCTGTCCTTTGAGCCACAAGCACCGCCATCTTACCAGAGTTTTAAACTCTTCATATTCTAGTTTACAGCATGCAGAGTCTGCTGAAGCATAAATAGAATTCTGCAAAACCTTTTCATAATAGGTCTAGAAGACCATTCTAGCTTTTATTATTTTCATTATTTCACTGTTTTTGAGAATTAGCCTCTAGCTGGCTTAATGACTAGGCCCACAGCCTTGCCCATTCACTTTTATCTCCAAGCCTTTAATATTTGGGTCATTACTTAAGTGGCAACTTGCTTCACTGGACAACATCAGGAACTTGCTCTAAAATAGGGGCCCTCAAACCTTAGTGTACCCATAATGAAGATCACTGGGACTCTGCTCCCTGAGAGTCTGATTCAGGGGGTGAGGGAGGCGGCTGTAGAGCTGGCATTAATAACCTTTGGGGATTCTTTTTTTTTTTTGAGACAGTGCCTCAAGCTATCCCCCTGGGTAGAGTGCCATGGCATCACGCTCACAGCAACCTCCAACTCCTGGGCTCAAGCGAGTCTCCTGCCTC
>NW_003852442.1:8494824-8497355 GCF_000181295.1 Otolemur garnettii
GCATGTCCACAGTTCCAGTTACTCAGGAGGCTCAGGCGGGAGGATTGCTTCAGCCCAAGAGTTAAGACCAGCCTGGGCAATGTAGCAAGACCTCTTCTCATTTAAAAAAAAAAAAGGAAGCCCAAGGGACCAATATGGCTAAACTGAAGGCTTCCCAGGGAAATTCTCTTCCCATTTTTTTCTGGCACTAAAGGAACAGTAAGATCTGTTAAGCCAAATTGGTTATCATTAATTTTTTTTTTAATCGAAGCTATACACATGCATAGTTTGAAAACTCAAAATGTCTGACCCAGCCCAGTCCTGGGTCCAGCTTTCCAGGGGCAATCACTTTAAACTCTCAGCTATTTCTTCTGGTATTGTGGTCCATATTTTTAAATACCATACTTACTATACTGCTGTTTCTTGAGGTATCACTCTTAGACATGACTTACTGACTTCCTCTTCACTCTAGTTTTTAAGAAGCACCAATTCCTGTTTTAGAAGAGGATTTAACACTCTAGTCCCACCCCCATGACTCGACATCCCAGTTCTCTTTCCATTCTTTGAATTAGGTTACGTTGTAATTTGGTATTGACCTTATTGTCACTGGGACAATATTAGTTAGTATTGTTAGTATTGTTCCTACTGAGCCGGAGAGTTGACTGTCCTTGTATTTCCTGTCATGTACACTTACGTATATTTGATTGGTTGGTTTTCTATATCCCCACCACAAATTATTTCCTAAACTCTCCGACAAAGCTGTAAAATCCCTCTGAACACTGTTTTCTGCTATATTTTACTATATTCTGTGCAGTATTCCACTACATTCTGTAATCAGCAGTCCCGTCCTCCTCCGTCCTCCTGCTCTAGCTTGGCTTTCTGCGTCTTTGTTTCCTCTCTGTGGAGCTCTCCTGTTTCTTGGATCCTATGTCTTCCTCTCCGAGGGTTATTTCCCTATTTTGATAAGAGCTCACCCTCAAGTTCCCAAGGAAAAGCTCTATGGGAGATAAATTTTTGAAGATTCGCATGTCTAAAAATGACTTTGTTCACTCTTCACGCTTTATTCTTGGTTTTGCAGGGTGTAGTGTTACAGGTGGAAAGTGCTTTGCCTTCAGCTCTGTGAGGACATCGCTCCACTCTCAGTCTTCCAGCTTCCCCTGCTGCTCTTGATAAGCCTGAAGCCATTCAGAAATCTCGAATCTGAGTACATGGCCTCATTTCCCCCCTCTCTCTTTGGAAGGCTTTAGAATCTTCCTTTTTATCCCTGGGGTTGTCACCGGCCACCGAGATCCCTAGCAGTGAGAAGCACTGATTGCCTTTCACATCTTCTTCTAGCTGCCCTTGGCCTTACCTGCTCACTGTGCACACCAGCTCAGATTCCCACTGAACAGGAAAGTTAGTGTCCACTTGATTCTCCTTCCTTGGAGTAGCTGGATGTACAGTGGGGGGAGTGGTCATCTTCTTACAGCTCAGCTTGCTGTCTGTAGCAAATTCGTACACCTGAATGATTCATTCGGGCAGATTCTGACAAGGAGACGTTCAGTTGACTGAGTAGTGAGTGAGCTGATGGCTCTAATTATGTCCATCCAGTGTTGGTGTTTAGCTTCCAGACTGGACCAAGGCACTGCTCCTGGCTCCTAACACAGTAGTATGTCTGCCTTTAAAACGAGCCCTCTAAAACTAAACAAATGCAGCCCAGGAGCAATGTAGCCAAAGACAAGGGGGAAAAACTCATTTGCCACACACAGAGTCTTTCACTTCGTCTTCTGATGTGGTTGTTAGCTTCCTTTTCACATAAAATGAATTCAAATATCACTTTTTTTTAATTTCAAAAATCCTGTTATCGTGGACAGAAAAGCAAAGAAAAAAATTATTCAGCATTCTCCTTAATTCTACTCCTCATTTGTGTGTCAGTGAAGATATCTTAACCCTTGTACTGCAGATTATAGCGTATGACAAGATTGTTGAGCATTCTGCAGGCTCTCATGGGATGGTGCCTAGGCCATTCTGGGACAAATTCCAGGCTACTAACAGCCATTCAGGAATGTCTGTCATCTGTTGCATGAACAAATGCTTTCCTGTACTTGTTCTGAAGTACTTAGTTCCCTTGCAGAAAACCTAGCTAAGGATGGGTAGCAACTAAGAGATTAGCCACTGCTGACAGTTGTTACGTTAATAGGTATCAGTAGTTGGAATTTATTTATAATTCATGAGTTGATATGTTTTCATATCAACTTTCATAAGGTCCATCCATTGTTTTAACAAATGTTTATTGAGTGCCTACCAGATGCCAGGCACCATGCCAGATGCTGGGTTATATCAGCGAGCAACAGACATTGGTTCCAACCCTTGTGGAGTTCCATTCCAGCAGGGAGATAGACAGAAAAACAACAAACATAATAAATAAGTTAGAAGGTATATTAGAAAATGCCAAGCAAGGGCGGCGCCTGTGGCTCAGTGGGTAGGGTGCCAGTCCCATATACTGAGGGTGGCAAGTTCAAACCCAGCCCTGGCCAAACTGCAACAAAAATAGCTGGGCGTTGTGGCGGGCG
>NW_003852442.1:8498787-8628387 GCF_000181295.1 Otolemur garnettii
TTTTTTTTTTTTTTTGAGACAGAGTCTCTCTATGTTGCCCTCAGTAGAGTACTATGGTGTCACAGCTCGCAGCAACCTCAAACTCTTGGGCTCAAGCGATTCCCCAAGTAGCTGGGACTACAAGGCGCCCACCACAACGCCCGGCTATTTTTTTTGTTGTTGCAGTTATCATTATTGGTTAGCTGGCCCAGGCCAGGTTCAAACCCCCCAACTTCCGTGTATGTGGCTGGCATTGTAACCACTGTGCTACAGGTGCCGAGCCCATTATCTTCATTCTTAGAGGGAAACTTCCTCGGTGTGACTGGGGTCGTGTTTGGATTTTGTTCTGTTTTTTGCATGACTATTTCTCCTTTCAGTGGCATCATTCAGATAAGACCACTGGTGTTGTCCCCTGGTCTGAGCCCCCACCCTTCATTTGGTCAGTAAGAACGATGACCTTGCCCACACAGTCCTTGTAATTGCCTTGCAGTGAAGGGAAGGGCACCACAAAGCAATGAAGAGTGTTAGTCACAGACATTCACAGGCTGCTTGGCCGGCTTTGAGGTGAGGAGCCACAGGAAGCTTTGCTCTCACACCAGGGGTATGGTAGTGCCATGTCTCCCAGAGCAGGCAGCACTACATGCTTCACATCTGTAATCCTAGCACTATGGGAGGCTGAGACAGGTGGACTGCTTGAGTGCAGGAGTTAAAGATCAGCCTGAGGAAGAGCGAGATCCTGTTTCTACTAAAAAATAGAAACATTAGCCATCTTGGTGCACACCTTTAATTGAAGGTGCTCGGGAGGCTGAGGCAGGTAGATCACTCAACCCCAGGCTGACATCCTCAAGAACTTTTTCCACACTTTCTTCTAGGATTCTTATTGTTGCATGTCTTAGACTTAAATCTTTTATCCATCTTGAGTCAATTTTTGTGTAGTGAAAGATGCAGGTCCAGTTTCAGTCTTTTACATGTGATAATCCAATTCTCCAAACACCACTCTTTAAATAGGGATTCTTTTCCCCAGTGTGTGCATTTGTTTGGTTTATCAAAGATGATATTGCTCTGTGACTGGTTTCATCTCGTGTTTTCTGTTCCGTTCCAAATGTCTATGTCTCTATTTTTTGCCAATACCATGCTGTTTTGATTGCTGTGGATTTGTAATATAACCTAAAGTCTGATAGAGTGATTCCTCTAACTTTGTTTTTATTACTAAGAATTGCCATGGCTGGCTATACAGGGTTTTTTCCATTCCTTCAAAGTATGACATTGGTATTTTAGTGGGGATTGCATTGAATCTGTAGATTGCTTTGGGTAGTATAGACATCCTGACAATGTTGATTCTTCCTAGCCAATAGCATGGTATGTGCCTCCATTTGTTAATGCCTTCAGCTATTTCATTTCATAGGGTTTCATAATTCTCTTTGTAGAGGTCCTTCATCTCTTTTGTTAGATGTATCCTTAGGTATTTCATTTTCTTTAAAGCTACCATGAAGGGAATTGTATCTTTTTTTTTTCTTTTGAGACAGTCTTGCTTTGTCATCCTCAATAGAATGTCATGGCGTCATAGCTCACAGCAACCTCAAACACTTGGGCTCAAGCGATTCTCTTGCCTCACCCTCCCAAGTAGCTGGGACTACAGGCACCTGCCACAACACCCAGCTATTTTCTTGAGATGGGGGTCTCGCTCTAGCTCAAGCAATCCACCTACCTTGGCCTCCCAAAGTGCTTTAATTAGCTTCTCAACTTGGCTATTATTGGGTGCATACAAAGTGTACTGATTTGTGGACATTGATTTTATCTCTGAGACTTTACAGTATTTCTTGATCTCTTCCAGGAATCGTGTAGTTGAGTCTCTTGGGTTCTCTAAGTATAAGATTATAGCATCTGCAAAGAGCAAGAGATTGACCTCCTCTGCCCCCATTTGGATGCCCTTTATATCCTTCTCTTGCTTGATTGCATTGGCTAGAACTGCAAGAACTATGTTGAATAGTAGTGGCTATAGAGGACGTCCTTGTCTGGTTAGTTTTAAGTGGAAAAGCTTTCAGTTTTTTGTTTTGTTTTGAAACAGTCTCACTTTAATGCCCTGAGTAGAGTGCTGTGACATCATAGCTCACAGCAACCTCAAACTCTTGAGTAGCTGGGACCACAGGCACCTGCCACCATACCTGGATTGTTTTTCTAGTTTTAGTAGAGATGGGGTCTTGCTCTTGCTCAGGCTGGTCTCGAAGCTGTAAACTCAGGCAATCCACCTAGCCTCCCAGAATGCTAGGATTACAGGCATGAGCCACTACACCTGGCCTGAAAAGCTTTCAGTTTTGCTCTATTCAATATGATATTAGCTGTTAGTTTGTAGTAGATGGCTTAATCAGTTTAAGAAATGTGCCTGGCTCCGCGCCTATAGCTCAACCGGCTAAGGCGCCAGCCACGTACACCTAAGGTGGCGGGTTCGAATCCCCAGCCTGGACCCGCCAAACAACAATGACGGCTGCAACCAAAAAATAGCCGGGCGTTGTGGCGGGCGCCTGTGGTCCCAGCTACTTGGGAGGCGGAGGCAGGAGACTCGCTTGAGCCCAGGAGTTGGAGGTTGCTGTGAGCTGTAATGCCACAGCACTCTGCCCAGGGGGACAGCTTGAGGCTCTGTCTCAAAAAAAAAAAAAAAAAAAAAAAAAAGGTGCCTGCCACCTGGCTTGTAGTGCCGGCCACATATCCTAGGGCTGGTGAGTTCAATCCGGCCCAGGCCAGCTAAGCAACAATGACAACTGCAACCAAAAAATAGCCAGGCATTGTGGCGGGTGCTTGTAGTCCCAGCTACTTAGAAGGCAAGAGAATTGCTTAAAGCCAAGAGTTTGAAGTTGCCATGAGCTGTAATACTAACAGCAATCTACTGAGGGTGACATAGTAAGACTGTCGTTAAAAAAAAAAAAAAAAAAGACAACCTCGAGCTTTCTCCTTTGTGAAACTGAGTAACTGCAGGTGCATGGTGCATAGCGGCTAGCCACATAGCCTAACAGGTAGTTGGAAATAACAGATTTGGAGCTCAGAAGATGTGCAAAGGCACTAAACATATTGATTTGGTATTCCAAAGTAAATTCAAGACAAATTAAAGAATAAAATATAAAAAGTAAACAATGAAATAAGAAAAAAAGAAATGTGCCACCTGTGCCTATATTTTTAAATGTTCTTGTTAGAAAAGGATGCTGAATTTTATCAATTTTTTTGGGGGGGGGAGACAGAGTCTCATTTTGTCATCCTCAGTAGAGTGTGATGACATCATAGCTCACAGCAACCTTTAACTCTTGGGCTCAAGCAGTTCTCTTGCCTCAGCCTCCCAAGTAACTGGGACTACAGGTGCCCGCCCCAACACCTGGCTGTTATTAGAGATGAAGTCTTACTCTGACCAGGCTGGTCTGGAACTCCTGAGCTCAAGCAATCCACCTGCCTTGGCCTCCCAAAGTGCTAGGATTACATGCATGAGCCACACCCCACACCCACAGCCCCCCCCCAAATGCTTTTTCTGCATCTGTTGAAAGGATCATATGGTCTTTGTTTTTGCTTCTGCTGATACGGATTTATGGATTTGCATAGGTTAAACCATCTGTGCATCCCTGAGGTGAAACTTACTTGATTGTGATGTATAATTGCTTTAATGTGTACTAGTAATCTATTGGCTAAGATTTTGTTGAGTATTTTTGCATCAACATTCATTAGTGAAATTGCTCTCTAGTTTTCTTTTTTACTTGGGTCTTTTCCTGGTTTTGGTATCAGGGTGATGTTTTCTTCATAGAACATGTTGGGGAAAGTTTCTTCCTTCTCAGTGTTTTGAAATAGGTACAAGCTCTTCTTTGAAGGTTTGATAGAATTCTGGTGCATAGGTGTCTGGTCCAGGGCTTTTTTTTTGTTGGAAGATTTATTATTTCTTCAATTTCAGTGTTTGATATTGGTCTGTTCAAGAGGTCTGTTTCGTCCTTAAGTCTAGGGAAACAGTGTGATTCAGATATTGGTTCATTTCCACCACATTGTTAAATTTCTGGGCATAGAGTTTCTTGTAGTAATCAGAGATAATCTCTTCTAGCTCTGTGGTATCTGTTGTTATTTCCCCTCTTTCATTTTTGATTGAGGTTATTAGAGATTTTACTTTCCTTTTTTTTTTCTTTGAGATAGAGTTTCACTATGTCCCCCTCCGTAGAGTGCTGTGGCATCACAGCTCACAGCAACTTCAAACTTTTGGGCTTAAGCAATTCTCTTGCCTCAGCCTCCCAAGTAACTGGGACTATAGGAGCCCACCACAATGCCCAATTATTTTTTGTTGCAGTTGTCATTGTTGTTTTTGTAGTCCTGGGCCGGGTTCAAACCCACCAGCCTTGGTGCATATGGCTGGTGATGTAACCACTGGGCTACAGGCACCAAGCCTAGAAATTTTACTTTTATGTTTCTAATGAATCTGACCAAAGGTTTGTCAATTTTATTTATCTTTTTGAAGAACCAACTTTTTTTTCATTCATTTTTTGAATGATTCTCTTGTTTTCAGTTTCATTTATTTCTGATTTAATTTTGGTTATTTCTTTTCTTTTCATAAGTTTGGATTGAATTGCTCTTCCTTTTCCATTTCTTTATAATAATTCATTAAGTTGTTGATGTGGTCTCTTTCTGTTTTTTGGGTGTAGGCATCTAATGCAGTAAATTTCCCTCTTAGGACTATTTTGGCAGTGTCCCACAGGTTTTGGTAGCTTGTAGCTGCATTGTTGTAATGTTCAGGGAATTTAATAATTTCCTTCTTTATCTCTTCCTTGACCCAAGTGTCATACAACATAGGGTTGTTTAATTTCCATGCCTTTGTGTGGGGATGAAGATTTTTTTGTTGGAGTTGACTTCTACCCTTATTGCCTTATGGTCTGAAAAGATACATGGTATAATTTTAATTCTTTTAATTTTGTTGAAGATGGATTTGTGTCCTAGGATATGATCTATTTTGGGGTATGATCCATGGCCTGAGGAGAAGAACGTATGTTTCTTAGCTTTGGGATGATGTGTTCTGTATATGTCCATTAAGCCCATTTGTTCTAGGGTCACATTTAAGTCCTGTATCTTTGTCTAGTTTTTGTTTAGAGGGTCTATGCATTTCTGTCAGAGGGGTATTAAGGTCCCCAGCTATTATGGTATTATAGGATATCATACTGCTCAGATCTTTTAAGGTCTGTTTCATGAATCTGGGAGCATTTAAGTTGGTTGCATAAATATTTAGAATTTCAATGTCCTCTTTTTTATTGTTCCCTTGACCAGTCTGAAGTGGCCCATACTTGATTTTTTTAAGTTAGAATTCCCTCAGTCTGTGCCTGGCAGAGTCTGCCAGCTCTGTTTCAGCAGACCTTCATCTACCAGCCAATGAATGCTAAAGCATCTTTTTCTAACTTTTTGGCCGTGACCCATAGTCATACATTTTCCATTATGACCCATTGTGGGTCATGGTCACAAAAGCACATGCTCTGAGGGAGGGTCTCAGAATGCAGAGAAACTGTATTTGTTCAAGGTTTCATCTGTCACCTAGCAGTAGGAAGGGGTGACAGGAACCTTGGAGGACAATCTACATTTCTGAATGAAAAAACCGCCTTAGCAACCTCTGGCTTGCAAATTAAGGAGACTATTTAACTGTTTTTCTCTTGCTTTAGAGATGAGCATGGGGATTTTGGTGGTTGGTCATTGATGCCGTGGGTAAAAATCTTCCATTTATTAAAGAGAAACCACATTGTGGTTTACAGACGGCTCAGCTGTGGTTAGCATCTATGAAAACCATTTCCTGCATGCAGTAAAAAGAAAGTTTTATGTTTTGGGTACCAAAGTACGTGGGAACAAATATTCTCTGTTGAAATGCATCGTAGTGCTTTAGCAAAGTAACAACATCTTGGGCTCATGCTTAAGTGAACCCCTTCTTGTAATTACCCTTATGGAGTTAATTGCTTCTCAAGGGCTCTTTAAATCCTGGGTTGTGTGGGGCAGCATGACACGGGGAATGTATCATTGCCCTTTTTTGTTTTTGTGACAGTCTCACTATGTCGCCCTCCATAGAGTGCTGTGGCGTCACTGCTCATAGCAACCTCACAGCAAACTCTTGGGTTTAAGCGATTCTCTTGTCTCAGCCTCCCAAGTAGCTGGGACTACAGGCGCCTACCACAATACCTAGTTATTTTTTTGTTGCAGTTGTCGTTGTTTAGCTGGCCAGGGCTGGGTTTGAACCTGCCAGCCTGGGTGTATGTGGCCAGCGCCAAGCCTGTATCCTTGCTTTTTGAGGAGAGGAAGGAGCTGCCCCTGGAGGGAGAAGGTCAGGTTGGGGGTCTGAGCCTCGTTATGTTGCCCACTGAGGTGAGCGACCCTGGCAACTGAGGGAGCAAGTGATGTTGCAGATGCCACTGGAAATAGATTTAGAAGTCAGAGCCCAGCAGAACACCGAGTGCTTTACCAGCTTAGCCTCATCTCATAATGAAAGGACCACAAAGCACACTCCCCTCCAGACACAGCTTTGAGGCATCTGGAATCACAGCTGTGGCCAACATCCATATCCTTCTCATTTGGGATTTAGCATGCTTATTTAGGACCAGTTCAGAGAAGTTTGGGAAGGAGGAGTAAATTGGCAAAATATATTCAGACCGTATGAGGTTCATTTAAAGCCATGGGTTTAATGTGCCTACCTATTTCTAGAAAGGGGCAGGCATAACCCATTTTAAGTAAGGTCTCTGCTGTAAGACTAAAGGAACTTTGGGACTTAGTCCTGTCCCTAGAGATGGTTTAAGACATTATAGAGGAATAAAGGAATTATTTCTTGTCATTGGATATTCCCGTAGCCTGAAACTTTAACCTGGTCTCAACATGGGAGGTAGCCAAAACTTAAAATTTATTTTATGTTGACAAGCTTAGATCTTTTTCCATGTGGAGACAGAGACCTGCCTGGGAGGAAAAAGAAACTTGAAAGTCAAAGAAAAGTCAGAACACTGAGCTTTAAGAAAGCCTACTAACTCCCTGGGCAGCAGTTAGCCAGCTGACCGCCACTGAGTCACGTTGACCTTCCCTGTCGGTGCCGCGTTTCTCATGTTGGATGGTTGGAAGGATGTGTCGTTTTCCAGCCTGTGTTGTCCTGATGGAAACAGGGATGGGGAGGCATGAGAGCATGTGGCTTTCGGTGCCAGATCCCAATTCCGCCTCAGTTCCTTTTGACCTCTGTAGTTGAGATTTGTTGGGAGCACTTATGGAACCAATATCTGGGACATAAACTGTGCCTGCCTATGTTGAACACCCAGGTTCTGCAGAAAGAAAAATGGCATTATGAGCTTTGTCAGAAGCTGTATTTAATAATTCCTTTGAAATCCTGTCTCAGAAACGTAAATTGTTTGTGTTGGTCAACAAATTTCTCTCCCCAGCTGTGTCTGATTGTACAAATTAAAGCCAGAGCTGTTTGCACCTCAGGGGCAAAAACATCTCCCCCCAGGCATGATCTTAGTTTTCACTAACCGAACATTTCCTCCTGGAGAGCCCCCAACCTCCTTTACCCACAAACTCTGCTGTAAAAGGGTGGGATGCCCTCCCTAGTTTGCCATAAGTCCCCCACCACGGAATGATTCAGGAAGGAAATTGCTGGAGTAGAGGTGGGAAGGGCCACGACATTATCTCTTTCCCAAGGAATGAGATGAAACCACAGTTGAGTGGGACAGAAGGGGAGGGAAATTCAGAAGTATCATTTCCTAGAGATCTGCTGGCAGGTCAGAAGGATTTTTCTTTGCCATTGACATCGTGTCATTTAACCCTCACGCACACCAGGCTCCAGGTCCTTGAGAAGAACATCCAGACATCTCGCTGAGTGGCTTTGTGTTGGCAGGAGAAGCTTCTGTCCTCTCCACTTGCTTGTCCAATCTAGGACTGTGCTGCTGATCCCATAATCCTTTGCCTTTTCTCTAGTTACTACTCTTTCGTTTTTTAAAGACTTTTTTTTTTTTTTTTTTTTTTTGAGACAGAGCCTCAAGCTGTCCCCCTGGGCAGAGTGCCGTGGCATTACAGCTCACAGCAACCTCCAACTCCTGGGCTCAAGCGAGTCTCCTGCCTCCGCCTCCCAAGTAGCTGGGACCACAGGCGCCCGCTACAATGCCCGGCTATTTTTTGGTTGCAGCCATCATTGTTGTTTGGCGGGTCCGGGCTGGGGATTCGAACCCGCCACCTTAGGTGTATGTGGCTGGCGCCTTAGCTGGTTGAGCTACAGGCGCTGAGCCTTTTAAAGACTTTATTACAGCTAGAGTATTATTCTTGGGGATAGTTTGAAGAGGGTTCTCCCCAGCTGTGTTTGATCATACAAATTAAAGCAACAGCAGTTTGAACCTCAAGGGCATTTGATGATTTGTCCTTCAGACTGGATCCTTTACTATTCCTTTACCTTAGCCTGTCCCTAGAGATGGCTTGAGGCATTCTAGAGTGAGGCACCGAACAAAAGAAGCAGTCAGACCTTCCTGAACTTCTTGAGAGTATTGACCCACATACCACACGCTTTGCCACCAGAATACTCAGGCATATTTCAGATACATGTCATAAAGCTGTAAAACAGCTGAAATCATATGAGACAAATTTAAGTGCCCTTCATTCTTGGATTAACATAAGAGTAGAACTGAGTATCAGATCATTTTCTATTTGTATAAAACCTATGAAGCTGTTACTGTGCCAGCATTTCTTTGCACCTTTTGCTGAAAGATGTCACTTTTTTTCCTGGCATTGTATCAACTTCAATAATAGATCTAAGAGTTCTCACAATTTTTCAAGCTACAAGATGTTTGAGATGATTTGGAACCTCTTGTCTTCTGGTTTTTCACTTTTCTGAGGTCAGCTTCCCATAGAGTACTGTCAGTGCAGTATTGAGAAGTGAATGGGATTCAAACCATCTCCCTAATGTACCATTAGCTTCCAGTTCATTTCCATGCATCATCAGAGATTGGGCTTTGAAGAGATTACTTAGAGATTTACACAGAAAATTAGCCCAGGGATTTGTACTGTACTTTTCATTCTTATAGATTTCTGCAACATGCAGAGATATCTGAAAGAATACATTGGTTCCAGGCAGACAGCACACAGGACGAATTATCATCTTAAGATTTCTGCTCATTTCTCAGACCTGCCAGGTCCAGGCCCTCATATGTCTCTGAAAAAAATAGTTGATGTGTGAGCTCCATTTTTGTCAGGCATGTTGGCACTCATGGGGCTTTGGGCAGGAGGATCACTTGAACTTGAATTTGAGTCTGTCTCTAAAAAAAAGTCCACAAAGGCTCAGCTCCTGTAGCTCAAGCAGCTAAGGCGCCACCCACATACACCAGAGCTAGTGGTTTCGAATCCAACCTGGGTCTGCCAAACAATGACAACTATAACCAAAAAATATCCAGGTGATGTGGCAGGCACCTGTAGTCCCAGCTACTTGGGAGGCTGAGGCAAGAGGATCGCTTGAGCCCAAGAGTTTGAGGTTGCTGTGAGCAGCGACGCCATGGCACTCTACCCAGGGCGACAGAGTGAGACTCTGTCTCCAAAAAAAAAAAAGTCCACAAAACGGTATACTCCTGCCTTATAAGCAGATGACAAATACTAAGAAAACTGTATCTCTGGCAAAGAATCTTTGTTCCAAATAATTTACATGTCGTGGTTATTCAGGTTATGAGCAGGAAGGCATAGACTTGAGCTAGGCTTAGTATGTTGACATTCTGAATTAAGATCACGCGTGCTTCCAAACACGTGTTAACCCTATCCTTGCTGTTCCACTTTGGCAACTAACTTTTCTGGTCTGTCAGTTCAAATGCTATATTGAATCTTTTTGTTTTGAGAAAAATACCACATGGGTAAGTCCATTGTTAAATCATGGGACTTTCTTAAAAATGTAATGATTGTGCACCATGGACAAGTCTTTGGGCTACACTGTGGTTGGGTCAAAAGCGAGACCTGGGCCCTGCATGCAGTAAGTTCCAGGACAACAGGGGAAGTAAAAGGAACCCCTTCTCCTAAATTAGCACTGATAGTACTCCCTAAATCTATCAAAATTTTAAAAGGGGGTGATTCTTTAAAAGATCTCATCATTGGTCTGAGCTGCTCTTAGCCGTGCACTCTATGATAGGAAGCTGATTAATGGGAGTGAAGACCACACTATCTGGGCAGGATTAGTCTTTACACCAAATTTACAGTAATACCGTCAGGAAAGTAGTGTGATGTTCAGGAGGAGATGGTTGAACTGTCATTCCGACGTTGGTAACTTCTTGGTAGTAACAGTCCCAGCGTGGCTCAGTATGGTATTGTGCCTGTAATCTGTATTGTCTTGGGGATAGTCTGTAGAGCACACTCTCTGGCAGTACCTTGCCCTAATGGCCTAGGATCCAAAGCAGAGAGAAGTCAATGGTTCTTTTGGTCTGGAACTATAGTGATCCTGGTGATAACAGAGAAATCTCCCCGGGGATTCTGATTTGCCCCTTCCATGGCTTTCCAGTATATGCTGCCAGTACTGATCTGCCCCCTTGTAGGCAGCCTGCAGCTGGCAGAGGGAGACACAGGGGTACAGCGTTCTCTCTGATGTCCTTCCTCAGTGTGGAGTCAGCAGCCCCTGCCAGAAGCTGGTTCCTGCTCGCCTTCCTCTGCTCCCCAAAAGCCTGGTTGATGCACCTCAGCAGCAGAGAGGGGGCCGAGGTCATGGTAAAGGTGCTTCCTGAAAGCTGTTGTGATGCCAGGATTATGCCACCAAAGCCCTATGTTGGGGTGGGGGACTGACTGGGAGAGCTCAGCAGCCTGCAGGGAGCCCACATACCAGGATCTAGGAAGAAACCCCTAGTCTCTCAGTTGTGAGGAGCCACCTCTGTGTTTTGGCTGCTGCTATCAGTGTGTCGTTCACTTTGATTTAGCCTTAAGTAAAAGACGGGTTATTTTGCTTTAAATACTGTCACATGAGGACATCATAAACCAAATTAACGACCTGGAGAAGGCAGAGCTGGAAGCTTCCCCAAAAGCAAATAGCACAGGTGACGTTTTGCTGATGTTTAATGGTAAGCAAGGGAAAGGGGGAAAGTAGCTTTTTTCCGTTTCTGGAAACTTCTCACTGCTGTACAGAAAAAAATCATATTCTCATAGACTTCTCAAAGTGATCCCTTTGTAGCTGCGGCTGAGGGGAGTAATGGTATACATAGTCTGTGATGCTGTCCAAATAAAGTGGGGAACCCTGATCTATCGAGAGTTGATGATATAATAAAGGGGGCATCATTCCCCGTAGGAGTCCCAAATGTCCTGAATGTGGCAGGGCTCTGAACACCTTTTTTTCCTCAAAGATCTGACTCTTTTCCAGTAGTTGGTTCTGTGATCCAGGTGGTGATGTTGACTTTTATCAAGCAATATCCACAGGGTGTGGAAAGGTTTGGAGACACAGGGACTTAAATATCCACAGAGACCTAGAGTGTGTGCAAGGAAAAACATTTTTCGCCTGAAAGTCTTAGGTTCCCTTCAAAGCAGAACTCAAGGTAAGGATTTTGAGCATAAGGAATTTATTTGGGAAATGATCCGAGGAAGCAGGAGTGAGGGGGTAGGAAGAATGAGACAAGGAGGGTGGTGCCTATGGCTCAGTGAGTAGGGCACTGGCCCCATATATCAAGGGTGGTGGGTTCAAACCCGGCCCTGGCCAAACTACAACAAAAATAGCTGCACGTTGTGGTGGGCGCCTATAGTCCCAGCTACTTGGGAGGCTGAGGCAAGAGAATAGCCTAAGCCCAGGAGCTGGAGGTTGCTGTGAGCTGTGACGCCACGGCACTCTACCGAGGGTGACAAAGTGACACTCTGTCTCTAAAAAAAATTTAAAAATAAAGGAATGAGACAAGGAAAGAAGAGCCAATATAAGAGCATGTTTTCAAGGCTATGAGGGCTCAGTGCCAGAACTTCTGAGAAGCATCAGGGCACCTCCCAGAGTTGCCTGTGTAAGGATAGGAGACAGGGCTACTTAGCCTGCAGCTTCTGTCCCCCTTGAGGGTGTCCCCAATGGCAGGAACCCTACCACTTATCTGGGCAGTGCCAGAGAGCTTCAGGTATGTGCTTTTGGGGCGATGTCATGGATAGTGAGTCTTCGCTTGCCCAGAACTGTCCAGTGTAGCTGCAGCTGAAGCATGAGACAGGCTCCTAAAGACAGTCATCTAAAGACAGGCTCCAAGACTCCACTTGGAAAGAGCTGGGTGTGACAGAAACACCACTGAGGGGCACCTGATCCAAAGATCAGGAAGGACTCAGGGAGTGCTTCCTGGAGGAAATGGAGGTTTGTGTTTTGTGTTTTTTGTTTTTTGTGGTTTTTTTTTTTTTTTTGAGACAGTCTCACTTTGTCGCCCTTGGTAGAGTGCCGTGGCGTCACAGCTTACAACAACCTCCAGCTCTTTGACTTAGGCAATTCTCTTGCCTCAGCCCCCCGAGTAGCTGGGAGTACAGGTGCCCACCACAACACCCAGCTATTTTTTGCTTGCAATTTGGCTGGGGCTAAACCTGCCACTCTCATTATATTGGGCCGGTACCCTACTCACTGAGCCACAGGAGCTGCTCAGAGTTTTTTTGTTGTTGTTTTTGTTTTTGAGAGATGAGGTTTCTCTTCCTTGACCAGGCTGGAATACACTGGTATGATCATAGCTCACTGCACCCCCAAACTCCAGGGCTTAGGTGATCCTCCTGCTTCAACCTCTCAGGTATCTAGGACTGCAGGTGCAAATTTTTATGTATTTTGTAGAGATGAAGTCTCAATATATTGCCCTGACTAGTCTTGAACTCCTGACCTCAAATGATCCTCTAGCCTCACCCTCCCAAAGGGCTGGGCTGGGATTAAAGGTGTGAGCCATAGGCACTGCCCAGGAAGTGTTTTTTTTTTTTTTTTAAATCAAAACTGTGTACATTAATGCAGTCATGGGGTACAGTGTGCTGATTTTATATGTAATTTGAAATATTTTCACCAAACTGGTTAATATAGCCTTCATGGCATTTTCTTAGTTATTATGTTAAGACATTTAGAAAGAATCACATGTATCCTTGTAAGATGGACCATAGGTGTGGTCCCACCAATCACCCTTCCTCCACCCGTCCTCCCCCTTCCCTCCCCTCCCTCTCCCCCTTCCCCATATTCTTGGGCTATAGCTCTCATATGAAAGCCATAAATTAGTTTTAGAGTAGGGCTGAGTACATTGGATACTTTTTCCTCCATTCTTGAGATATTTTGCTGAGAAGAATATGTTCCAGCTCCATCCATGTAAACATGAAAGAGGTAAAGTCCCCATCTTTCTTAAAGGCTGCATAATATTCCATGGTGTACAGCCAGGAAGTGGTTTTAAGCTGAGACAAGACTATGAATGAGAGGAGGCAGATAGAAGTGAACTACAAGCTCCGGGCTATGTGTCGGGAGCATAGATTCTAATGATAAATGCAGCAAGTAAAGAAGCTTAGACTTCATGATAAGGGTGTTTCAGGGGTCAGTGAAGAGGCATGTCAGCAGAGGCACGTGGTAAGTAAGCTTTGCATTTTATGAAACTCTCCCATGTCAAGAGATGCCGGCAAACGTGTGTTGAATGAAGGAGTCAGGCGGCTACCGAATTCCCCAGGTGATACAAGAACGAGAACTACAGCGGCAGCAGTGAGGAAGGAGAGAAGGGAAAAGACTTGAGATAGATTAAGTTCCCACATCACCACTCATTCTGATATGAGTACAGTACAAAGGTAGAATAGTTTGTATATTATTGATAGATTGCTGTCAGGGTTGAGTTATCTGGAAAAGAACGTGAGAACATGTGAATTGAAAGTTCATAAAGAGCTATTTACATTCCTCTTAAGCACACTGGGAAGTAGAACAACTGACAGAAAATCTCTGCAGTAACTTCTCGCCTTAGAGGCAAGACAGCACAGCACAGCACACTTTGAGCCTGAAGAGACCTCACTTTGTCCTGGAGCTGCCACAGCCTCTGTTGGCTTGACCTTTGTTGTATCAGTTAACCTCTCTGAACTTTATTCGTCCAACCCAACCCAGGGATGATGAAGCCTATCCAGCCTATTCAGAGTTGATATTAAGCTCAGTGTGTGGACTAAGCTTAATATCCTCTCTCCCACCGTTAATAGAATGAGAGTGGTTAGGGTAGTTGTTCAGCCCCAAGAATCTTGTGCCCATAGCTCAGTGGTTAGGGCGCCAGCCACGTACACCAGGGCTCACAGGTTGAACCTGGCCCGGGCCAGCTAAAACAACAATGGCAACAACATCAAAAAATAGCCGGGGCATTGTGGCAGGCGCCTATAGTCCCAGCTACTTGGGAGGCTGAGGCAAGAGAATCACTTAAACCCAAGAGTTTCAGGTTCCTGTGAGCTGTGACGCCACGGCATTCTACTGAGGATGACATAGGAAGACTCTGTCGTCCTCTCCTACCCCCCAAAAAACCAGAATCTTGTGTTTGTTGTGGACGTTGCTCACCCCAGGCACACAGGTGAATAGTCCTTCACCCATGCTGTGTAGCAGGGAGGCGGGGTTTCAGAATCGGTGAGGGTGATGCTAGCTCCTCTCAGAGCTGATCCCCTTCCCACTCGGAGACCCAGTGTTGCTCTATCTCATGTCTTAGAATAAGTTGAAAAGATGGCTATGCAGGCATTTGCGGAATGAGCATTCTAGGCAAGTGAAAGTTACTGTTATAGGTAGTAGACCTTGGGAAGTTAGCTCATGGTGTTTAACTGTTTTAACTCTCTCGCCTCCCTGAGGCAGAAAATAACTTCCAGTTTCTTACAGTTTCTTGCTAGTAGATAACTTGTTTTAGTTTCATGAAGAGTCTGAACCTTCCCCTCCTGCCACCACCTTAACAGATACATTCTGTTTTTCTTATTTTAGTTCATACATTTAACATGAATTGGAAATGTTTGGCTTGCAAAGACTTGAATTTGAGCATACAGGTTTCTCCTACAGTCCACAGTAGCATCTCCAGCAAGTAGCACACAGGTGGTGCATTCCCTGCTTTCAGAGTGAGGAATGTTCTCCAGCTCCTGGAAAAAGCCAGGACCTAACTCACAGGAATTGAAAAGAAACTTATTTAGAGCCTTTTCATAGTACTGTGACTTCTTGCTCATTAGTGTTGGGAGCTGGTTTGCTTTACAGCGGTTCTCAACCTGTGGGTCGGGACCCCTTTGTAACAATGAAAATACACCCTGCATATCAGATATTTACATTACGATTCATAACAGTAGCAAAATTACAGTTAGGAAGTAGCAACAGAGATAATTTTATGGTCACCACAACATGGGGAACTGTATTAAAGGGTTGTGGCATTAGAAAGGTTGAGAACCACTGTCCTAAAAGACCCCCCTCCCCAGGGCTTTAAAGCTTAAGTGATGACAGTGACTCAGAGTGGCTAATGATTATTGTACCCTGTGCAGCCAGATGCTATTCTAGCCCTTTGCATACCCACAGCCTGTGAGTAAGCATTCACTTTGTGAACTAGGAAACCAAGGAACATGCAGTTAAGAAACTAGTGTAGAGTCACCAGGTAAGCTGGAAATTGGACCTGGGCATGTGACTTCAAAGCTCTGCATGAACCATGCTGCTCTTCCCACTTCTTGCAAGCAGAGACTTGTCTCACAGAGGTCTGAAGGAGGCAGGATTTCCTGTTGGAAGCCCAGGAGAACAGTCAGAGGTGTTAAGCAGGAAAAGCACATTAGCAGTCTGGTCTACTTACAGTGTTCTCCACCCCGGGAAGGAAATACCCTAGATACGAACATGGCTTCCACTAAGATAAGTGGCTCCAATCCAGCAGACCCCATGCCCACCAGAAGAACCATTAATCAAGAGATAGAGTTTTTACATGCTACATCTTTTGTGTTTTCTCTTTCTTTAGGTTAAAAAGATCAAGTGGTATGAGCAATCTTTTGGGGAAAATTGGTGCCAAGAAGCAGAAAATGAGCACCCTTGAGAAGTCCAAATTGGACTGGGAGAACTTCAAGGAAGAGGAGGGGATTGGTGAAGAACTGGCGATCCACAATCGAGGGAAAGAGGGGTAAGGAGTAGATTCTGTTCCTTTGACAATTCTCAGAACTGGGAAGTGGTTTCTTGCAGATAGACTGCTCAACTGAAGCAAACAGGAGGTTTTCATGGTGAAATGACAAATGTGAGTGCTTCGGTTTGTCAGTGAAGCTCTGTTCTTGTTGGGTGAGTCCTGTCAGTGGTAAAGGGAAGGTGACATGTGAGCCGCACTTCTCTTGGGGCCAGTCACATCTGCCAAGCTGAATTTGCTGAGCGACAGAGCCAGTGAACTGGAAGTCACCTAATTTATTCACATGATCGGACCTGGCTCACAGTAGCACCGTTGGCCTGATCTGAATCATTTGGGCTTCTGACAAGCTGGACATGCTCAGCTGCTCAAAATGCTTCAAAAATGAGTGCATAGGTGTTGTGGCCCCTTGGCTGCAGCCTGTGTGATGTGCCAGGGCCTCAGACAGCACCCCAGGCTGTCACTTAGACCCCTTCCTTCACTTTGGAATACAAAGAGGATTCCATAAACTCTGTATTCCGTTAAAAAGGATCCCTTCCTTGTCCTGTTTGTCTTTGTGATGATTAAACAAAAAAATCAAACAAGAAATGGAGTTCAGTAAGTACTTAGGGACCTCAGAAGGAGCTGAGAAGTGTGTCCATCACTCAAGGTCAGCATTCCTTAGGCCTTACAGTGAAAGGAAGTGTTGGGTCGCCTCTGCCCCCTCTGGTCAGCTCTCCCCCAGCACGCACTGGGCACCCCTGAGGCTTGGCAGCTTTGCCAGTAAAATTGGAACAATGATACCCTGACTGTGTGATTATGATGAGCTCATGAGAAAATGTATGTAATATATATCTATTAATTACACGTATATAATACACAGGAAGCACTTACAGAACACCTGTCACAGCACACAGCGCTTGCATTAAGTAAAAATAAAGACAGGTGAGGCATTTATTTTGGGGGTCATACTTCTAAATTAGGCTTTAAGATTATTTGAATGAACTTAGAAGAGAACTAGTATGTTTTTTTAAAAAAAAGTTGAAATTCGGCACCCATAGCTGAGCTTATGGTTAGGACGCTGGCCACATGCACCAGGGCTAGTGAGTTCGAACCCAGCTAGGGGCTACTAAACAACAATGACAACAATAACAAAAAAACCCAGCTGGGTGTTGTGGCAGGCACCTATAGTCCCAGCTACTTAAGAGAATCACTTAAGCCCAAGAGTCTGAGGTTGCTTTCGCTGTGAGCTGTGATGCCGCGTCACTCATACTGAGAGTGACATAGTGAGACTCTGTCTCAAAGAAAAAGAAAGGAAAAAAAGTTTAAATGACTTTGTAATTTCATTTAACTACCAGACTTCTAGGTCAGTCTTCTCTCCCCCCACCCCCATCTCAGCCTCCCAAGTAGCTGGGACTATAGGCACCACCACAGCACCTGGCTGTTTTTAGAGATGGGGTCTCACTGGAGCTTGAGCATTCTGCCTGCCTTGGCCTCCTAGAGTGCTGGGATTACAGGCTTGAGCCACTATGCCCAGCCCAGGTCAGACTTTCTAAGGTGAAATGCTACAGAACAGGGGAGGAGGAGCCAAAGCCATGTGGAGAAGGCCCAGGAGGAAGTGCATGCGTGAGTCAGGGTTATCTTTCCACCACTCTGCTAGATGAGGTGGTTCATGCCTATAATCCCAACCCTTAGGGAGGCCAAGGCCGGAAAATGGAGAATCACTTGAAGCCAGGAGTTTGAGACCAGCCTGGGTAACATAGCAGACCCTGTCTCTACAAGAAAAAAAGAAAAATTAGTTGACCATGGTAGCATGCATCTGTAGTCCCAGACACTCAGGAGGCTGAGGCAGGAGGATCACTTGAGCTCGTGAGTTTGAGGCTACAGCAAGGTATAAATTATACCACTGCATCCCAGCAACAGAGCAAGACCCAGTCTCTAAAAAAAAAAAAAAAAGAGGTGGTGGGAGGCTCTGATATTTGCCCCAAACCTCTCCACTCTGGTTCAGCTCTAGTAACTCACAACTCCTTCCTGTTCTCTATTCTTGCACAGTGACGTAAGGCAGCAGAGGAACTGCCGGTGTGTGCTATCTTTTATATGGGTTGGGCAACGTTCACTCTGCTTGAGTTAATAGAGGTCTTATAAAAGTAAGGAGTGGTGCTGTTGAAGATAAGAGTTAATAAAATGTGGGCTGGAAGAGAAAACAAGATTAAAAAGGACATCTGCCCAAGGAGGACATTTTAGGCAATGGAAAAATCATATAACAGGGTTAGGGAACTACTAATAGCATGCCACTTTTATGCTCTGCTTCTCCCTCCCCTGTCTGAGGCTCTTCCCACCCCCAGGCCAGACAATTCTGCAGACGTGCTTGTGTTTTTCCAGTGCAGATCTAATGACTTCTGTGCTCTGCCTTGGCCCTTCTCCCCTGCCCTCTTCAGTGCCCATCCTGACCCCTCCACACCTTTTCTAGCTCCTGCAGGTGGATTAAAGGAGCCCAGTGCTCAGGCCAGGGAAGAGTTCTTCAGCTCTGGTTCTCACTTTGACTGAGCATGTGAATCCCCTGGGGAAATTTTCCAAAGTTCATATGACCTCTGCACAGAGGTTCTGAATCAAGATTCTAGAGCAGAAAGGTCACAAACATCTGTATCTTTAAATTTTACTCCATAGGTGATTCTGATGCACAGCCAGGGTTGAAAAATCACTAGACCACAGGATCAAAATTCTAGAGGGGTAAGTTGGGAGTGGAGGCTCACACTTGTAGTGCAAGCTGTTCAGGAGGATGAAGCAGGAGAATCATTTGAGCCCAGGAGTTCAAGTCCAGCCTCAGCAACGTAGCAAGACCTCCATTACTTAAAAATTCAAAGGTGAGCACTCTGTGAGGCCGAGGCAGATAGATTGCCTGAGCTCACAGGTTGGAGACCAGCCTGAGCCAGAGTGAGACCCCATCTCTAAAAATAGCCGGCACTGTGGTGGGTACCTGTAGTCCCAGCAAATTATTTTTAAGTTTCTTGTTTACTTTAAACACAGTAGGCAGGCTCAGCACCTGTAGCTCAAGCAGCTAAGGTGCCAGCCACATACACCAGAGCTGGCAGGTTTGAATCCAGCCTGGGCCTGCCAAACAACAATGACAACTACAACCAAAAAAACAAAAAAAATAGCTGGGTGTTGGTGGCAGGCGCCTGTAGTCCCAGCTACGTGGGAGGCCGAGGCAAGAGAATCGCTTAAGCCCAGGAGCTAGAAGTTGCTGTGAGCTGTGATGCCACAGCACTTTACCCAGGGTGACAGCTTAAGACTCTATTTCAAAACAAATATATTAATAATAAATACAGTAGGCATACCTATTATAAAATATGTCTTTTGGTTTGGCGCCTGTAGCTCAGCAATTAGGGTGCTGGCCACATGCACTGGGGCTGGCAGGTTCAAACCCAGCCCAGGCCTGCTACAATGACAACAAAAAAAATAGCCAGGCGTTGCGGCAGGCACCTATAGTCCCAGCTGCTCAGGAGGCTGAGGCAAGAGAATTGCTTGAGCCCAAGAGTCTGAGGTTGCTGTGAGCTGTAAAACCATGGCACTTACCAATGGCGACAGAGTGAAACTGTCTCCAAAAAAAAAAAAATTCAAAGGTTAAAGAGTCGGGCAACCATTTGCCTTCCAACACACACACACACACACGTGGAGAACTGACTTCAAAGATGTCAGGAAGGATAAGGATATTTTTGTTGAGAAGCATGTCCCATGCAGAGTTGACAGGAGGGAAGCATGGGAACTGAGGCTATAAGGGCTCTCAGGGCAGAGACAGCTCAGGCCCCAGCTTCTCTTACACAGGTGCCAATGACAGCAAAGCGATCACTTGTGGGGAGCTTACTCTGAGAGAACATTTAGACTCCTCAAGGAGTATGCCTCTTTTTTGCTGAAACTAAGAAGGGATAAAGAGCATATTGGACAATAATGTCATGTTTGTCCTGGTTCTACGTGTGTGGGAAGGGAGGCTTGGGGTTTGTTTTTTGAGATAGGGTCACTGAGGCTAAAGTGCAGTGGTGTCACTGGGTTCACGCAGTCCTCCTGCCTCAGCCTCCTGAATAGCTGGGTTTACAGGCTTACACCACCATGCCTGGCTAATGTCTCTATTTTCAGTAGAGATTGAGTCTCACTCTTACCCAGGCTGGTCTCAAAATCTTTTTTTTCTTTACTTTTGAGACAGAGTCTCATTCTTTTGCCCTTGGTAGAATGTCATGGCGTCACAGCTCACAGCAACCTCAAACTCTTGGGGGCGATTCTCATACCTCAGCCTCCCAAGGCTGGGACTACAGGGCCCTCCACAACTCCCAGCTATTTTTTGTTGCAGTTGTCATCATTGCTTTAGCTGGCCCAGGCTGGGTTCAAACCCACCAGCCCCTGTGCATGTGGCTGGCACTCTAGCCGCTGAGCTGAGAGACATATTTTATAACAGGTATGCCTACTGTGTTTAAAGAAGTAAACAAGAAACTTAAAAATATTTTTTCAGGGAAATGAACCTATAAAAAGTAGCCTAGTACATTTCAAAGAGAACCAAACAGAACATATGGAAATGAGAAATGCAATAACCATAATTAAAAACTAAATGGAGGCAACACCAGTGGCTCAGTGAGTAGGGCACCAGCCCCATATGCCAAGGGTGGTGGGTTCAAACCCGGCCCCAGCCAAACTGCAACAAAAAAATAGCTGGGCGCTGTGGCGGGTGCCTGTAGTCCCAGCTACTTGGGAGGCTGAGGCAAGAGAATCGCTTGAACCCAAGAACTGGAGGTTGCGTGAGCTGTGATGCCTCGGTACTCTACCTAGGGAGACAAAATGAGACTCTGTCTCTAAAAAAAAAAAGAACTAAATGGACAGATTTAACAGTGGATTAGACAAAATGAAAAGAAACTCTATAAACTAGAAGCTGGTTCTGTAGGTGACACCTATAGTCACCGCAGCTTGGGAGGCCGATGTAGAGCCAGGGACGTTGAGGGTATCATAAGCAATGATCAGGCCATTGAACTGCAGACTAGATGGTGGACCAAGCCTCTGTCAAGAAGGATAATAAAATTAATTTTCTAGAATAGGAACAAGATGTATAACTGCCAAAGAGGGAAAAATGGGATATTTTTTTAATTAACCAAAAGAAGACATAAAAGGAAAGTTAAAGAAACAGAACAAGAAAAAAAAAAGAACAAGTAGGACAAATAGGATGCACAAAATAAGAGGTAGACTTAGGACTAAATTTATCAGTACTTCCTTTAAATGTCAGTAAACTGTATGCTCCAATTAAAAGACAGAGATTGACACGCTGAATTAAAAAGGAAAAACAAAAAGACTATTTGCCATTTAAAAGAAGTATATCTAAAACAGTGAAATACAGAAATGTTGAAAATCAAAACATAGGAAAGATAAATCATGCAAACACCAACCAAAAGAAAAAGCTGATGGAGCCACATTCACATTGGACAAAGTAGTCTTAGCAGGACCTTCACCAGCAATGAGAAGTAGGTCTTCTCATAATGACAAAAATGTCTGATTTATCTGAATTTAAATTAGAATGTGCCATTCGGCATTACCTACCAAAGGGATATATAGTCATTCCTGTGACTCAGCAGTCCCACTCTAGCTTTGCTCCCAACAGAAATTCAGTTGTATGTTCTCCAGATGACATAAAGCAGAATAAAAATAACATCCAAAAACTAGAGACAATCCAAATGTTTATCCTCTGGTATAACAGAGGAATCGCGATATGTTCACACAGTGGCATACGCTTCAGCAATGGGCATGAATATAACATCATAGCACAAAGGATGATTATTTTGTTTTTGTTTTTTATGAGACAGCGTCTCACTTGGTCACCCTTGGTAGAGTGCTGTGGTATCTTAGTTCACAGCAACCTCAAACTCTTGGGTTCAAGTGACCCTCTTGCCTCAGCTCCCAAGTAGCTGGGACTACAGGCGCCCACCACACACCTGACTATTTTTAGAGACGGGTTTTCACTCTGGCTCAGGCTAGTCTCGAATGTGTACGTTCAGGCAGTCCACCCGCCTTGGCCTCCCAGAGTGCTAGGATTATAAGTGTAAGCCACCACACCCAGCCCTGATGAATTATTTTTGGAAATGGAATGTAAGATTCCATTTCCATGAAGGTCAAAGACAGGCAAAACCAGTATATACATTATTATGTCAACTTGTGAAAGAGGCAAGTCACAAAAGAATATACACAGTACAATTTACTTATGTCAAATTCAAACATAAGTGCAACTGAACTTGAATGTGAGGAAACAGAAACCTGAAAGGAAAGCAAGGAAGTAAGGACGCTGATCCTGGGTGAGCTGTCTCCTGAGTGGGCTGCCCATGCTGGGCAGAGAGCCACACAGGGGCCTCCTGGAGGCTGGCCGCCCCCTTCCTCGGACTTGGTAGTGGCCGCACGAGTGTTTACTCTGTGATAATCCACTTGCCCATCCCATGCACTCTTCTGGGCAAGTGTTACACTTTACAGTAAACTGAATTGAACGCACATTCAGATCTGGGCTCTCCCACCATGCCATGGGCTCAAGCCCCAGTTTTTTCATCTATAAAGTAGAACTATTTAATATGCCTCTCAGAGTTGTCACGGGAATTGAAATTAGGGGAAGTGCCTGGCATGTTTATAAATAGAAGCCCCCCAGTCCTCTGCTCACTTTTCTTTCTCCCACCTGCCAAGTCTCAGGGCCTCCTGGAAAGCTAGATATGTTTGTTACTCCTGTAAATCCCTTCCTGAGGTATTCCTGCCAGTTCTTCAGGAATATTCTCCACAATATGGGAAATAAAGCTTAGAGGTATCTCCTCCCAGGCCTCTCCTGGGCTATTACACTTGGGAAGTCCCAAGGCTGGGCCCGAGGCAGCCGTCTCTTCTTCCTCTCCTGGAAAGCACCCTAGTTTCAAGATTCAGCTACCATTTTCTGCCAGTGACTCAAAAAAAAAAAAAAAAAAAACTAGCTGTTTCCTGTCCTGACCAATCCACCAAGCCCCAAACTGACCTATCAGCTGTTAGTTGACATCTCCGTATGGATGTTCAAGATACACATCACACTTAACATCCAAACCCAAATGCTTGCTTTCCATAAACTGACTTCCTCCTCAGACTTGTCAGGAAATGGCACAGTCACTGTACCCCTCACTGTTGAAAGAAAAACTAGGCATTATCCCCAGTTCCTTCTTTCCATTCACATCCCACAAGTCCAGTTGGTGATTGGACACAGTGTATTTCAGGGCCTCCCTCTATGCAACACCATTCCTACCACCCCAGCACAAGCTGCAGACTCTGCCTGCTACCTGAGTACCCTTGATGCAGTCTCCACCCAGCAGCCAGGCATGGTAGCTCACACCTGTAATCCCAACAACACTGTGGGTGGCCAAGGCAGGTGGATCACTTGAGCTCAGGAGTTCAAGACCAGCCTGAGCTAGAACAAGACCCCATCTCTACTAAAAAAAATAGAAAAAACTAAAGCCGGACACAGTGGCTCACCCCTGTAATCCTAGCACTCTGGGAGGCCAAGGCAGGTGGATTGCCTGAGCTCACAGGTTTGAGACCAGCCTGAGCAAGAGCAAGACCCTGTCTCTAAAAATAGCCACGCATGTGGCAGGTGCCTGTAGTCACAGCTACTTAGGAGGCTGAGGCAAGAGAATCATTTGAGCTCAGGAGTTTGAGGTTGCTATGAGCTATAATACCATGGCACCTTACCAAGGGTGACAAAATGAGACTGTCTCAAAAAAAAAATAGAAAAAAAAATAGCCAAGTATAGTGGCTCATGCCTGTATCAGGAGGATTATTTGAGCCCAAGAATTTGAGGTTGCTGTGAGCTATGATGATACAATGCCATTCTACCCAGGGCGACAGAGTGAGACTATCTCAGTTTTTTGAAAAGGATCATTTAACAATGCAGACCATTATTTCTTCCCTGCCAAAAGCCCTCCCTCCAGTAGCACTTCAAATCAGTGTTCACCAGGCCCTCTGCTCTGGGCTCACTGCCCCCGTATAACGCTCCACCACCAGGAAGCTCTGGTTGGTCATCCAGGGTACAACTGGGATGGTACTCTTTAGGTAGCCCCACCCCGGGAGCCCTGGGTCACATCATCCCATTTGATTTTCTCATCTACTATGCTGTTGTGTTTGTTCATTTATGGTAAACCCCCAAGGGCAGGGTCTTGTTTCATACTCTGTCACCAGCCCAGAGCAGATGCTGCACCATTTTGCTATCTGAACAGCCATCCCACTCACCAGCAGATAGTCACAGCTTTTGTTTGGTGGCCTAGCTGGATTAGAACTAACCACCCAAGGCTGGGCGTGTAGGTCACGCCTGTAATCCTAGCACTCTGGGAAGCCCAGGCCGCTGGATTGCTTCAGCTCAGGAGTTTCAGGACCAGTCTGAGCCAGAACAAGACACGGTCTCTAAAAAAAACTGGCTGGGTATTGCGGTAGGAGCCTGTAATCTCAGCCACTCAGGAGGCCAAGGCAAGAGAATCACTTGAGCCCAAGAGTTTGAGGTTGTTGTGAGTTTTGATGCCATGGCACTCTGCCGTGGGCGATAAAGTAAGACTCTTTTCTCAGGGACAGCACCTGTGGCTCAATGAGTAGGGCGCCGGCCCCATATACCTAGGGTGGCGGGTTCAAACTTGGCCCCGGCCAAATTGCAGCAAAAAAAACAGCTAGGTGTTGTGGCAGGCGCCTGTAGTCCTAGCTACTGGGGAGGCTGAGGCAGGACAATCACCTAAGCCCAGGATTTGGAGGTTGCTGTGAGCTGTGTGATGCCACATTACTCTACCGAGGGCAATGAGGTGAGACCCAGTCTCTTCAAAAAAAAAAAAAAAAGACTCTTTCTCAAAAACAAAAAAGAACCACCCAGAAAGAAGGGCATAATACATTTAAAAAGATGGAAACTTTATATCTTTTGTATTAACTTAGATAGGATTGAAATCTTCTTAGTAAAATAAACGTAAGAATCGAAAAGCAGGTATCCAGTGCATTTCATATTAATGTGAAGCCAGTAGATGAACTAAACCATGCCCACACAAGAGAAAAACTCAATTCAATTCAAGTCGGGGAGGGGAGAGGAGACAAAAAAAGAGAAGGGCATAATCTAGCCCAGAGTGATGTTTCTATCAGGCATCATTTTCAGTCAGCGGAGCTGGTTGAAATGGCTGTACCAGGGGCAGTCATCTGTCTAGCAAAGAACAGCTCTCTTTCCTCTGACCCCCACAATCCAGGGCCCAGTGCTACATTCCAGGGTCAGAATCAGAAGCCAGTACTCAGGCACTGAGCGTGTCTTCCTGTAGCTGACAATCCCACAGATTTCTTGGTGGTGTTCACCATCAGCAACATGCCTTTCTGTGCCGACGTGGAGGCCAGCAGGCTTAGGGGAAGGGGTCCATGCCCAGAAAAGAAGAGAAATACAGGCTTGGTGTTGGTTACTGCTGTCTATCCAAACTGGAGGTCATAGAGCTCGATGATTAGTAAGCCAAGTGTGTTTGTGAGTTGGATGGCCATGACGGAGGGATCAGAGAAAATAATTTTATTTCTCCAAAGAATCTTGTCTCCATGACTCTCAGGGGTCACTCTTTCAGGAGCCAGCACAACCTGGAGGTAATATGGGAGGAAAGCAGCGGAGAAGAACCTGAATTAAAATCACTACCCTTCCCGTCTGGCCCTTGAGATGTTTGCAAGTTAGATGGGGGCAGGGGCTGTAGTGTCGGTCAGACTGCTTCTTTCCTGTCTCTTACATCCATCTGGGAGCTTTATTCTAGCCTCACAGCACTTCAGTGGCTTATTGCTTTGTGTGTTGGGAACTGAAGCTTATGCACGTTCTAGCCCATGTCTGTGCTTCCTTGAACACACACTTAGGGAACAAAACACTGACTCTGCTTGGAGCATCATGATAAAAGCACAGCCTGCAGGCCTCGATTATGTGCCTAGTTCACTTTCCCTGAGCCTCCCTGAGCTCACTCTTCTGACCAATGTGCAGGAGGCCTCTCTAGTGCCCAGCCACAGGTGACCACATGACTGAGATTTTGAAGGTCAGTGTACCTTTGGGCCTTCCCACCCTCAAACCGCTCTGAGCTCTTGTGGGGTGAGTTTCCAAGAGTACTGGTTGTATATCTATTATCCAAATTAGACTTCATCCAATTTTGGAACATTTATACATACATTGTGTGATATCTTGGGGATGGGACCCAAGTATAAACACAACATTCATTTATGTTTCATATGTACCTTATACATATAGCCTGAGGGTAATTTTATACAATTTTTTGGTTTTTTAGAGACAGCATCTCATACTGTAGCTCAGGCTAGAGTGCAGTAGTGTGATCATAGCTCACTGTAACCTTAACTCCTGAGCAGCTAGAACTACAGGCATGTGCCACCACACCCAGCTAATTTTTTTTGACCTTTTGTAGAGATGAGGTCATGTTGTGTTGCCCAGGCTGGTCTCAAACTCCTTGCCTCAAGGGATCCTCCTGCCTCAGCTTCCCAAAGTTCTGAGATTTCAGGCATGAGCCATTTTGCCCAGTTATATGATTTTTTTTTTTTTTTTTGAGACAGAGCCTCAAGCTGTCCCCCTGGGTAGAGTGCCATAGCATCACAGCTCACAGCAACCTCCAACTCCTGGGCTCAAGCGAGTCTCCTGCCTCAGCCTCCCGAGTAGCTGGGACCACAGGCGCCCACCACAACACCCGGCTATTTTTTGGTTGCAGCCATTATTGTTGTTTGGTGGGCCCGGGCTGGATTTGAACCTGCCACCTTAGGTGTATGTGGCTGGCGCCTTAGCTGCTTGAGCCACAGGCACCAAGCCTATATGATATTTTTAATAGAAACAAAGCTAAGTTTTTGTATATTAAACTATCAGAAAGCAAAGGTAACAGCTGTGGAATTTTCCACTTGAAGCATCATGTTGGTGCTCAGAAAGTTTTGGATTTGGGGCTGGGTACAGTAGCTCACACCTGTAATTCTAGCACTCTGAGAGGCTGAGGAGGGTGGATTGCTTGAGCTCATAAGTTCAAGACCAGCCTGAGCAAAAAGCGAGGTCCATCTCTACTAAAAATAGAAAAATTGAGGCAAGAGAATCACCAATCCCAGAGGATCGCCAGATGCCATAGCACTCTACCCAGGGCCATGGCTTGAGATTCTGTCTCAAAAAAAAAAAAAAAAAAGTTTGGATTTGGGAGCATTTCAGATTTCATGTTTTCAGATATGGTATGTTCAGCCTGTGCTCACCCTGTATTCCCTTCTCTTGTCCTCTTCTTTCATTTCTCCCTCCCTCTCCATCGGCCTGGACCTCAGAAAAAGTGGTTCTATGAAAGTAACTTGGGTTGGGGCTCATGCCTGTAATCTTCCCAGAGTACTGGGAGGCTGAGCTGGGAGGATCCCCTGAGGTCAAGAGTTGGAGGTTGCAGTGAGCTATGATGCTGCATTCTAACCTGGGCAACAGAGCAAAAAAAAAAGTAATTTGGTTTGGAAGATTCATAAGCTGTCAGAACCTTTTATGTCTAACCTGGTTCCAAAAGGAAAAATCAGAAAATCCCTTAGGTTCTTAGCACATTTTATTTTAAAAAGTGCAGAGCCTCTCAAGTGGGCCACAGAAGGCAATAGTAGCAGTAGCAGAAAGGATGATGCACCACACCCCTAGGCTTCCCTCCCTGTGGACTAGGCTGAGTCATGCTGGGTCCCCAGGAGGGCTGGGCACAGGCCAGAGAAGCACCAAGATGGAAAATGAGTAAGAGCCATCCGAATCACTTGTCAGCGGGAGGTTCTGTTCTGGGACTGTGACCCACTTGAAGTGCCGAAAACTTCCTAAGACTTGATGGCCACTGTGAGGAAATGACCTTCCTAATGAGGACTTTCTCTTCCTGGAGCATGTGGTCTCTGACCCGGTTGTCCTGGGCTCATAGGCTCTGCAGTGATGAAGTCGAGTCAGAAATGGAAGCCCAGACCCTATACCCCAGCACAACTCTCATAGCCATTTTTGTTTTTATTGTTTATACAGCACTCCTCACAGAGTTTCATTTATTGTCAGAGGTATTATAATTTTTATTCCTGTTTTACAGAGAAGAAAAAAATAAGACACAGGAAATCAGGTATCTTGTCCAAAGTCACAAAATAGTAAATGTCAGAGCCACTCACATCATCAGCATGCTTTCTGTCAGCAGTGGGGGCGTCCATATTCAGTAGTTTTGCTCATGGTCAGCTCTTGGCAGTAAACCAAGGCCATCACAAGCATCCTGTTAGCAGCTGCAGATGGCTGCACATGGGGGAATAAAGTCGCCAGCCCTGCCTTGATGGCCTTTGTCTGGGCTGCCCTTGAGAATTCGGTTGCATCCTGCACATGTGCGCCTCATTGCTGCCTTAGGCCTTCCCTCAGCCTGAGCTGCACCTGCACCTGCCTGTTTAGTGCCCGGCCTGGGCTTTGCCCTTGATAGTCTCAAGGTCAGCCAGATCCAGCACAGCTTCCAGGAACCTGCAAGGCCTTTACTGATGCCCAGCAAGCATCCTAATTTAAGTATCCCTTCCTCTTTACAGAGAATCATGAAAAAAGACTACAAATACCTCCTGGTCTTTGTGGTAATGTGGTAACTGCATATTACCTCCTCCCCTCCACCTGATCTCCCAGCAGGTAGCACTAGCAGATCTCTTGAAACATGCCCTAAATTACTCTAGTACCTGGGTTAATAACAGCCACACAAGATCTCATGCATGGGTCACCCATGTTTTCTGCTGACACTTCTAAGGAGCAGTAAAGGGCACTGCTGTCAAAACACGAATCTCCAAACCGGGCATGGTGGCTCATGCCCATAATCCTAGCACTCTGGGAGGCAAGGCAAGAGGACTGCTTGAGCCCGAGTTGGAGGTTGCTGTGAGCAATGACACTATGGCACTCTACCCAGGGCGACAGCTTGAGACTCTGTCTCGAAAAAAAACTAATCTCCACGGTAGTGAGCTCCCCCAGGGCCAGTAGCTGAGGTGGAGGGAGGACTGCTGTGGTGGGTGAGGCCACTCTGGCAATTTTGGTTAGCAGCCCCCACTAGAGAATTACGTGTCCCGTCAGTGGTAGACGGGAGGTGAGTTTGTTGTGTTGTGAGTCTATACTTACCCACCCCGGTGCCTATGCCCCTTTTTTCTCAAATCAAAAGGGGTCTGTAGTC
Source organism: Otolemur garnettii (assembly GCF_000181295.1). Lineage (NCBI taxonomy): Eukaryota > Metazoa > Chordata > Mammalia > Primates > Galagidae > Otolemur > Otolemur garnettii. Next base: position 8,527,952 of record NW_003852442.1, read on the forward strand.
TACAGCTTCTGTGACTGCCAGGAAATCTGAAATTCAAATTTATTTGGACATCCAATATCTTTACTTGCTAAATCTGACAACTCTAACCCTGAGGGTGTCTAGTGTTTCCAGCCATTCTGGCCTCCAGACCAGGTGGTGGTTACTAGCTGCTGATAATAGGCATTGAGACCTGTGCCATCTCGCATATATCTGCAGGACTAGGGAAGCTGGCTTCCTAAAATGATGGTGACAGCATTAGGTACCATTTTATGAACATTTGCTCTGCGCCCAGCGTTGTGTATACACCATTTCATTCAGTCCACACAACAGCCCTTCAGAATAGGGACGATTAGCACTTTTTTGTTTGTTTTGGGTTTTTTAGCTAGCATTTCTTTTTTTGAAGAGGAAATAAAATTGGCAATGTTATGTGGCTTGCCCAGAGTCACATAGCAAGCAAGTCAAGATTCAAACTGAAGCACACACCTGTAGTTCTAACTACTTGGAAGCTAAGGCAGGAGGATCACTTGAGACCAGGAGTTCAAGGTTACAGTGAGCTATGATCAGGCCACTCCACTCAGCCTGGATGACATAGCAAAACCCTGTCTTAAAAAAAATTTTTTTGGAGGCAGTCTCACTTTATCACCCTCGGTAGAGTGCCAGGTGCCGTGATGTCACAGCTCACAGCAACCTCCAACTCCTGGGCTTAGGTGATTCTCTTGCTTCAGGCGCCTGCCACAATGCTCAGATATTTTTTGTTGCTGTTTGGCTGGGGCCGGGTTCGAACCTGCCACCTCCGGTATATGGGGCTGGCACCCTACTCACTGAGCCACAGGCACTGCCCTTAAAAAAAATTTTGGACTCTGAGTCCTCTAGTCTGATACCCTGCATGCCTCTGGCCAGCCCTCTGTAGTAAGGTCTAGGGTTGGTGGCCACTAGCCTGGCAGGAAGGCAGATAGCTTAGACTGCACTTCCCAGGATGCAGCTGAGAGGGAAAATAAGGCCCTAAACTCAGCAAAGGAACACCGGTTCCTAAACCTGGTAACATTCTTACTATAAATGTAATGACCTTGTAATGAGATGCACATTTTCCACAATGCAATAAAAGAAAAATTAGTGCAGAGATTCAATTATGTCTCCCATTTTCAATGGCAATTTTGCTCTCTCAGTAGATTAATTAGCAGCAGAGATCTCCTCCCCCCAGGCAGACCTCGGCACACTTTATGACAAGAGGGTGCATTAAAATGCAGCTGGTCTCGTTAAGCAGCCCCGTCTCCTCCTGGCAAGCATGCCCACCCTCTCCCCCCCCACCCCCCCGCTTTAGCCTCAGTGTCCTTCCACCCTACCTGGGAGAACGAGGGAAGCCTTGTTTGCTGATCCTGGCCCCAGATTAGGGGGCAGAGTATCCCCCTTTTAAAGGATCCTGTATGTGAACTAGAGGCCACAGAGGCCCTTAATCTCATTCCTTTAGAGGGATTTAGGAAAAGGGCTCCCTGTCATCCTCACAGAAGCAACCTGGCCCCAAATCGAATGGAGAATACCAAGGGGAGAAGAAAAGGATGAAGGGAAAGAAAGCTAAAAGCAATTGAGTTGTATCTGTTGCGTATCCATCACTTTGAGAGGCAAAAGCCAAAATAAAACAGCTTCTAAGGTGTGGCTTTAAGTACCTCTGCTCACTTTACCCGCACAGCAGCCCTTGGTGCTGTTTTTGCTGTCTTCGTTCTTCCATTTCTAGATGCACCCTTTTCACTTATGTTTTAAGAGACTGGGTCTCTGTTGCCCAGGCTAAAGTGCAGTGGCATTATTGCATCTCACTTGGAGCTCAAACTCCTGTGCTTCAGCCTTCCCATTAGCTGGGACTACAGGCACCCACCACAACACCTGGCTAATTTTTCTATTTTTAGTAGAGACAAAGTCTCACTCTCACTCAGGCTGGTCTCAGACTACTGAGCTCAAGGGATCCCCTCACCTCATCTTCCCAGAGTGCTAGGATTACCGCACCAGCCCCTTTTCTCATTTTGATTATATATGCAGGATGCATAGCTTTTGCTCACCCACCAACTCAGCACACCACCAAGGCTGCCATGTTGCTGTGGTGAAGAACAAGGCTCAGAGATCTTGTCTACCGTTGCCCAGCTAACACGTAACCACGCAAGGATTTGAACCTGTCCTTAACCAAGCCCATGTTCTTTCTTCTTCCCTCAAAGTCTTATAAATTGCAACATTTGCCCGTCCCCTAACCTGTGATGTACTTTCTCTTTGATAAGTTGGTGCCCTGTCCTTTTCATTTTTTTTTTTTTCACTCTGAACAAGAAATATCCGTCCTCTTTGAGGCCCAATCTGAGTGGTTTGGTTGTTACCAGGGTCATGGGTGGTCATTCTGGGCACTGGCTGTGTTCTGTTCACGGTGACTGTAACCCGGTTTACACCTGGGGATGGGACCGTGTAGGGGAGGCAGTTTCTCCTCCTGGATTCTGCTGACAAGCATTGTTTCCATCTTCTTCTAGGTACATTGAACGGAAAGCTTTCCTAGACCGAGTGGATCACAGGCAATTTGAAATTGAGCGAGATCTTAGGCTGAGCAAAATGAAACCTTGACGTCCTGGGCAGAATCAATAGCAACTTAATCCTGTTTACAATGTGAGCTCCTTTGCGTCTGTGAAATATTTTCCAGTGTTTCTCATCACCTGTTTCCTAGTAAGGTCTGTCTTTCTACATTGAAATTCTTTCTATCTTGATTTCACGTGATTTCATTCATTTTACTTTGAAAAGTTTGTCCTGAAATAAATAAATAAATAAATAACCAGTCCTTTGAGAAGCTGTACAGATGATGACCTCGCTTGCCCAGCCTCTGTTCTGCTGCAGAGCCCTCTCCAGTCCCAGCCAGCACCTGCCAGCCGTGGTGAAGAGAGCTGACCAGCCAGGCTGTGAATTTTCTGGGACCGTGAGGCTCTTCCTGGAGACCTCTTTACATGAATGGATCGCCAGGGCCTGGGGAATTTGTTCTCCATTCCACTCAGGCCTGCCTCATGCTCTCTCTCTCTCCTGAATGGGATTCCTACTGACATCATGTAAGGCAGAAAATGAGGATATATTATTGCTGAATTAACAAATTTTTTTTCCTTCCTTTTTCTTCTTATCAAAAAGTCAAGTTGAGATTGCTCCCACCTCCATGATTCATCGTTTTGGTTTATAAAAGTATATTCCGAAGGACTTTCTTTATTCTAATCCTTAAGAAAATTTAAACCCAGACTTCTGCTTTAGAGTCTGACTTCTCTAAGGAGCAACAAAAAAGAGAGAAACAAATCTTCGGTGAAGAGGGAAATGGATGGGGGTAGAGACCATTTCTATTAATAAAGCACTACACCCAAACCTTCTAGTGTGCATGGGTGTGCATGTGTGTTACCTGAGTCACATACATACAAGGTTGGGGTGAAGGTTCCAAAGACCGGGATCCATTTCCTACTCAGACATTCCCGGCTGTGTAACCTTGATCACAGGGCAGTTTCCTGCACTTTGATTTTCTGGTCTGTAAATGGCATGAGTAATGCCAGTACTACTGGGGTGAGGTGAGCTGATGACAGCTGAGGGGTATGAGCCACCGCTCATGGCAGGTCTCCCAGTCTAGGCCTCTACTGTGTGGTCAGAGTTCATGACACCCAAGACCTGATTGTCAACACTAGATGGTTATGAAATTATGGATCTCATTACTCAGAATGGTCACTTACAAACTACATTTGAGGACATTATTTATATCCACTCTGATAGAGGATTCTAAAAGTGGTAATAGAGCTGTCAGGCCAGCCATAGAACAAGTGGCTGGCGAAGTCTCGGTTGTGAGATTTCTACACTAAGACCAGCCAGCATTTTGTTTTTGCCATGGCCTCACATAGCTGGGACTACACAGCAACCTCTAACTCCTGGGCTTAGGCAATTCTCTTGCCTCAGCCTCCCGAGTAGCTGGGACTACAGGTCCCCGCCACAACACCCAGCTATTTTTTTTTTGTTACAGTTTGGCCAGGGCCAGGTTTGAACATACCACCTAGCACTCTGGGAGGCCAAGGTTGGGGGGATTGCCTGAGCTCAGGTTCAAAACCAGCCAGAGCAACAGTGAGACCTCATCTCTAAAAAAAAAAGCTGGGCATTGTGGCAGGCTCCTGTAGTCCCAGCTACTCAGGAGGAGGAGGCTGAGGTAAGAGAATCACATAAACCCAAGAGTTCAAGGTTGCTGCTGTGAGATGTGACACCAGAGTATTCTACCAAGGGTGAAAAAGTGAGACTGTCTCAAAAAAAAAAAAAAAAGAAGAAGAATCACCTTTACAGTCTTATTTGAATAACCACCTACACACTCATAAGGAATGGCAAAACATAACTATAGTCCAGAAAGTAGAAGGGAAGAGGAGAGAGAAGGGAAGGGAGGGAGGAGAGTAAAAAAAATAAATAAAGTCCTATTTGAACCATGGCAGACATGATCACATCTATGGTTTTTAATAACAAGTGAATAATATTTTATCTGGCTCATCACATTCACATTTAGTGAAAACTAATCTGTCCAACTCCAAAGGAAATGATGTCCCTTATCCAGGAGTTTGGAATTGTCAAGGAAAATGTTTGCAGGAAGTGGGAAGTGGAAAGGATGAGTCAGGCTGAGAGGCGTCTGGCTGTCCTCTGCCTGTAAGTGCTCGTCCCTGCCAGGGCCTGAGTGGCTGACAAGGACAGTCCAAGGACTCCTCCTCAGCTGCTCCTGCAGGACCCAGGGACTCCCTGGGAGCTGAGCTTCCTGGCCTTGCTCTTGCTGTCAGTCCTTTGTCTTCTCCATGTCCCAGATGTGCTTATTGGATTTCCAGGACATCTGGTCCCTTCTCGTTACTGAAAAAAACTGCCCTAATACAGGGTAAGGTCAAAGAATCAAACAAGCCTCTTGACGCGCTCTGCTCACCTACTTCCTGAGGAACAAGGTGCTCTAATTAGCAACTCGGCGTAAGGTCTCTAGGGGCAAAAGGGGGCACGTGAAGAACTAAATCTTGAGTGAGCTGTACACTGTTGGAGCCATAAGGAGGGACTGGACAAAGAGCCCTGGCAAACACTTAGCCTGGTGCCATCTTCACGAGACTGTGCCATTCAGCAGATTAGCCCAGTGGCTGGCACTATGGAGGGCAGAACTGGGCAGAATGGAGTGATGATGCCTCAGTCACCTGGCCAGAGACCAGGAGGCCAGGCGATGGGCTCTCCAGGTGCTGTGCTGCCTCGTGGCATCAGCAGGCAGGTAGTGCAGTGGGCGTGGCAAGATGGAGTGTGTGATGTGATGTATCGATAGTTGGTGTGATGTGTGTGGTTTGTGCGGTGTGATTTGTGTACTCTGGTATGATGTGGGGAAGGGACCTAGAACAGGCTTTCGAGAGTGTGGCCTTCTGCTTTTTGGTATCATTTCTTACCCACAACTGGAATTACTCAGGCATGTTGGGTAAGACTCAGGACTTTTTTTTTTGAGACAGAGTCTCACTATGTCACCCTTGGTAGGGTGCCATGGCGTCACAGCTCACAGCAACCTCAAACTCTTGGGCTTAAGCAATTCTCTTGCTTCAGCCTTCCAAGTAGGTGGGACCACAGGCACCTGCCATAACGCCTGGCTATTTTTTGGTTGTAGTTGTCATTGTTTTTGGCAGGCCCAGGCTGGATTCGAACCTGCCAGCTCTGGTGTATGTGGCTGGTGCCCTAGCTGCTGAGCTACAGGTAAATCAAGGCTCAGGGCTTTTTATTTTTTATTTTTATTTATTTATTTTTTGAGACAGAGTCTCATTTTATCACCCTCAGTAAAGTGCTATAGCATCACAGCTCACAACAACCTCCAACTCTTGGGCTTAGGCAATTCTCCTGCTTCAACCTCCCAAGTAGCTGGGACTATAGGCACCCACCACAATGCCCAGCCATGTTTTTGTTGCTGTTTGGCCAGGGCCAGGTTCGAACCTGCCACCCTTGGTATATTGGGCCAGCACCCTACTCACTGAGCCACAAGTGCCACCCTGACTCAGGACTTTTTTTTTTTTTTTTTGGAGACAGAGCCTCAAGCTGTCCCCCTGGGTAAAGTGACATGGCATCACAGCTCATAGCAACCTCCAACTCCTGGGCTCAAGCGAGTCTCCTGCCTCAGCCTCCCAAGTAGCTGGGACTACAGGCACCCGCCACAACGCCTGGCCATTTTTTGGTTGCAGCCATCATTGTTGTTTGGCGGGCCCGGGCTGGATTCGAACCCACCACCTTAGGTGTATGTAGCTGGCGCCTTAGCCACTTGAGCCACAGGCGCCGAGCCAGGACATTTTAATTACCAAAACTCTAAGTGCAAATAAGAGTTGGTCTGAGAATGGTGGGCTCTGGGGGAAAGATCAGAAGCTCTCCACTTCAGCCAGGTGCTTCCTCACGTTTATCTAGTTAGATCCCCTGCCCATCTTAGAGGAGGAAACTTGCCTGAGGTCATCCCGTAAAACAGCCAGTGGTCACACCCACGGGGCATGACTGCAGGCAGGATGTGGGAGGGACGAGATGAAACAGCCTCCCCTCCCCTTCTGGATCCCAGCACCGTGGGAAGGAAAGACTTGAGGGCAAATGGTTGGGAGAACCAAAGGTTGAGATGCCTGCAGTCCGAGAGGATGGCAGCCAGCCCACCAGTGCCAGAGTTTCCATCAGAGTTCACCAAGATGTTGGCACACTGGCTTCAGCTCCCAGTCCTGCCCACTCCTGGGCAATGTCTGAACTGCTCTCTGGCAGGGGGAGGGCGAGTCACCAAGAAGCCCTCCCCTACACGCCCTTCACCTTGGTTTAGACAGGCCTGGTGTCAGGTGTTACCATGTCTTAAGCTCCACCAGTGATGACGGTTCTGCACTGAGCAGTGCTGTCTTCTCTCCTTTAGGGCATGAGGGAAGGACTTAGTGCCCAGATGGCTGCAGGCACTTGGTGTGTGGGAGGCTCAGAGAGTTGTACAATGAGTGCCACTCCCACTGTCCCACCCTCCTAGCAGGTGTGTCCAGGATTCCCGCCTCAGCCTTTCTTGCTGAGTCTCTTTACTGCTACTTTTGTTTAGACCCTCTTAGGACAGTTTGGCCCCCAAACAGTACAGATGCAATCTTTGTGCAGAGGCAGGGTGACTTCAACAAGGAAGTGGTGTAGAAGTCCAGCAGCATCCTTGCCAGCGCCCTGCAGCGGCCCACACCACAGAGCCCCTCCTCAGAGCCTCTTTCCATGGTCCAGCTTTCGGTGTTTGTGACCTCAGAAAGCTGTGGGTGGACTTTCTGAGCCTGGGCTCAGAGGTACCAGGTGCCTATGTAAGGAGGGTGGCAGCGGGTCAGCCCCTGGGTGGCATCCTGCCTCTGACTGTCCTAGTTCAGCCTCTCTGAGTCTCAGATCCCTTGCTCTCAAAGGTTGTTGAGATGGCTGGGCACAATGACTCACACCTGTAATCCTAACACTCTAGGAGGCCAAGGTGGGTGGATTGCCTGAGCTCATGAGTTCAAGACCAGCCTGAGCAAATGCGAGAGAACCCCCCCCCCCCAATCTCTACTAAAAAATAAGATAACAGGCAAGAGGATAGCTTGAGCCTGAGTTGAAGGTTTCTGTGAGCTATGATGCCACAGCATTCCACCCAGAGCGACAGCTTGAGACTCTGTCTCAAAAAAAAGAGCACAGTTATTAATCCTCTACTCACCCTCCAACATTTTATTAAATGAAATATAGTATCCAAGTGTTAAGTTACTGTAATTGTCCACCTAGCTCCTTATTCCCAAGAAAGCCAAGCCTATGGATGTATCAATCAGAACCACTTTAAAGAACACTTTGGCAAACCTTAATAAATCTGCGTCTGAACCAGGTCTGTGACCCAGCAACGCTATTCCAGGGCTGACGCCCTTGAGAAGTACCAACACACGGAGACAGGATTACAGCTAAAGTGTCCCTTACTGGAAATGCTTGGGACCAGAAGTGCTTCCGATTTTGGATTTTTGGGGGGATGTATATTATTCATTATACCTTATAATCCCAATATTTGCATTATTCCAAATCCAAAATTCTGAAATTCCAGATGTTCCAATGAGCATTTCCTTTGAATGTCAACATTCAAAAAGTTTGGGATTTTTGGGCCACTGTACCCAAAAATCTCAAAAAAATCTCAGTGTCTACAGTATAGACACTGTACATCTATAATCCCAGCACTCCGGGAGTCTGAGGCTGGTGGATCAGCTGGGCTCATGAGTTTGAGACAAGCCTGAGCAAAAATGAGACCCTGTCTCTAAAAATAGCCAGGCATTGTAGCGGGCACCTGTAGTCCCAGCTACTTGGGAGGCTAAGGCAGGAGGATTGCTTGAGTCTAGGAATTTGAGGTTGCTGTGAGCTATGACAGTATAGTACTCTACAGAGGGCAACAAAGTGTGACTCTGTCTGAATAAATAAAACAGAAAGGTAAGAGTTTAACAAGGTTTGTTTGTACAGATTTCTCTCAGCCTTCACTTCCCATCCCCGCTGATAAGAACATCTTTTCCTTTTGGCATAGGGAAGACACACTTCATCTGCTTTTAAGGAAAGGAAGGAAAGTTAGAGTGTCCTTGCATCTGCTATTTTTCAAGGGCCTTTCACTCAACGTGGTCAGTAGACCAGAGTGGCATATTTGGAGTGGCATGTTCTAAATGCCTTCACAACCCAGTGCCCACTAGAGAATGGATCGATTGTGAAAAGTCACACAATGGCCTACAACTCAGCAGGGAGATGAGCCAACCAGAGTCCTCTGCATCAACGTGGATGAACCTTGTAAGGAGCAGTGATGCACAAAGCAAATTGCAAAAGACTCACAATCCCAGCTATACCAACTTAACAACATGCAAATACAGAGGTGAGGATAGCCCACATTGCAAGTGCACTACGTGCCACTGAACTACACACTTTGAAATGGTTTTATATTCTGTGAGTCTCACCTCAAAAAAAATGTTTAAACCTATCGAAGATACTGTACATTGGTTCAGAACATGCATATACCTCATGTATAGTGACATACAGTGATAAACATGATCAGAGAAAAATTAAAATGGAGCTTCATTTACAGGTGTGGTTTTATATGTTAAATTGGGAAGGAGCAAAGAAAAATTTTTAAAAATCAGAAAAATCAAAAAAAAAATAAGCTGGGAGGTAGGGACACAGCTATTTCCTCTATTGCTTGTTATACCATATAATTTCAATATTTAGGAATTTATGTATTGATTCAGAGATGGAGGCTCACTATGTTGTTCAGGCTGTTCTCAAACTCCTGGACTCAAGCAGTCTTCCCACCTGGGCCTCCCAAAGTGCTGGGATTGTAGGTGTGAGCCACTGTGCCCAGCCTCCATTATGTACATATCTTATTATTTATCTGAAATATTTTGAGATGACTTTTTTCAGAATAGAGACAAGCTGACAGATAAGCTTATATTGCCTCAGTCAGCTTCCTTTCTAAGGGCCCAAAGGAGCAGTTCAAAGCAGGATGGGTGGGTGAGCTTGCTGGACAGGGAGCTTTCTGTGCATCCCGTTCTAAGTAGCAGGCATTTCCAGAGCGGTCTCCCTAAGTGGCTCCTGAATTTTTTCCCAGGAGGTAAGTGGCTCACATAGTTGACCTACCGGGTGCCCCCACGCCCCTTTCTCTGCAGAGCAGGTTTGAGGAGGCTGGGGCAGCCAAGCGGGGGATTGTCCCTGCCAGCTGACGGTGTGAAACCTGTGAAGATCAGCCTCCCCACCCCTCTACCCTGCAATGTGGCCATGACAGAGGCACAGGGGCAAGCCATGAACAGGCTGTATGTTAGAAAGATGCTGTGCGGGCCTCAACTCGTTAGATGCACAATGAATGGTTCCTGACCTGGATAAATGAGCTTGAAATTGGATGATACCAAAATGAATTACATTTGACGTGTGATTTTCTGGCAGAAATCACATGGCTGCTTGTCTTTAAATCCCACCCAATAGCCTGAGCTGTCCCACAGCCCTTGAGACCCAGCTGTATGCCTTGAGACAGCTAATAAGTCGCTTCTCTGGCCACATTCCTGAGGGTGTGGGGTCTCACTGGGCCAAGCCCTCCACTCTGAGATCTGACACTTGCCTTCTGACCTGGGACTACTGGAGTTTGAGACACCCTGACTAACACCTGGACCATGCCTGGTCCCATTAGTGGGTCTTTGAATTTGAGGTTTGGGTTCCTGAGACTGGTGGGGAGGCAGTCGCCCAGTGGCTGTCTCCCCCCACTCCTGTACCAACAGCGTCTGACGTGTGCCCTTGAGCTAGCTGCAGACAACTAGGCTAGAAATGATAAGAATAAGTATCATCACACAGGCCTATTTTGGCTTTGCAAGGCAAGTGGTGTTTTCCAAAAAGCTGCAAGTTGGCTTGGTACCTGTAGCTCAGTGGCTAGGGCTCCAGCCACCTACACCAGAGCTGGTAGGTTTGGATCCAGCCTGGGCCTGCCAAGCAACAATGACAACTACAACCAAAATATAGCTCAGGAGTTCAAGACCAGCCTGAGCAAGAGTAAGACTGCCATCTCTGATAAAAATAGAGAAACTACCTGGGCGTTGTGGCAGGTACCTGTAGTCCAAGCTACTTGGGAGGCTGAGGCGAGAGAATCACTTAAGCCCAAGAGTTTGAGGTTGCTGTGAGCTGTGACACCACGGCACTCTTTCCAAGGCGACAAAAAAAAAAAAAAAAATCTGCAAGTACCCCATGTAGTATAATAAAAAAGTAAGTACTTGGTTTTGGTGTTTCTGCAACAGAGCTTCTGAAACGCTTGGAATTTACTGTTTGTTGTATGCTAATGAAGGATCCTGGCATATTGCGGGGAGGGCCTTAGGATAGGGGCTGGTGGACCCAAAAACCTCCCATGTGATTAGAGGGTTAGGACTTTCAGGAGAGGAGAGGGGCCAGAGATGAGTCCAGTCAATGACAGTCGATGATGAGAATGAACAGAATTAAACTTTCAGTAAAACCTTTAAACAGGCTCAGCTCCTGTGGCTCAAGTGGCTAAGGCACCAGCCATGTATACTTAAGGTGGTGGGTTCAAACCACCAAACAACAACGGTTGCAACCAAATAGCCGGCATTGTGGCAGGCGCCTGTGGTCCCAGCAACTTGGGAGGCTGAGGCAGGAGACTCGCTTGAGCCTAGGAGTTGGAGGTTGCTGTGAGCTGTGATGCCACAGCACTCTACAAAAGGTGACAGCTTGAGGCTCTGTCTCAAAAAAAAAAAACAAAAAACAAAACTTTAAACCGAGGCCAGGCGCCATGGTAATCTTGGTACTCTGGAAGGCTGAGGCGGGAGGATTGCCTGAGCTCTGGAGTTCCAGACCAGCCTGAGCCAGAGTGAGCCCACCATCTCTAAAAATAGCCAGGCATCATTGCAGGTGCCTGTAGTCCCAGCTACTCAGAGACTGAGGCAGGAGGATCACCTGAGCCCAAGAGTTTGAGGTTGCTGTGAGCTGTCATGACGCCATAGCACTCTACACTAGGTGACAGAGTGAGACTCTTTCTCTAAATAAATAAATGACAGGGTTGTGGGAGTTAGGTGAACACCCACATGCCAGGAGGGTGTTGTACTCCTAAGTCCATGGAGACAGAGGCTCTTTTTCTTTCTTCTTTTTTGAGACAGAGTCTCACTTTGTCACCCTCAGTGGAGTACCATGTCGTCATAGCTCACAACAACCTCAAACTCTTGAGCTCAAGTGATCCTCTTGCCTCAGCCTCCCAAGTCACTGGGACTATAGGCACCCACCACAACACCCAGCTATTTTTAGAGATGAGGTCTCGCTCTGGCTCAGGCTGGTCTCGAACCTATGAGCTCAGAGAATCCACCTGCCTTGGCCTCCCAAGTGCTAAAATTACAGGTGTGAGCCACTGCGCCTGGCCTGGGGACAGAGGCTCTTTCAGGACCCTTCCAGACCTCACCCTATGTACTTCATCTGGCTGTAACCTATATATTAAACTGAAATAGTGTTAAGTATAACACTTTTATGTATAATTGTTAAGTATAGCAAATTATCAAACCTGATGGGAGAAAGGGTTATGAGAACTCCCAAATTTGTAGTCAGCTGAGCAGAAGTGTGGAAAGTATGAGTATTCCGTTTGCAGCTGACATCTCAATAGGGGCAGAAGCCCTTAACTTGCGAGGTGTGCACCAATTTGGGGTAGTGTCAGAATTCAACTGAATTGTTGGACGTCCAGTTGGTGTTAGAGAATGGATTGGTATTGGTGTTTTTTATACACCCTCCACCTTTGTCTAACTCCTCCCTTGAGGCCAAACAGCCGCCACAGAAAGTTGAGGGGCAGCGGGAGAGCATAAAAAACAGCCATGTCGGACACCCAGACTCTAATCCCAGCTCTGCTGACCAGCTGGTGGCCTGGGCACGTGGCCTGGCCCTCTGCTTCCTGCACACCATTTCTGCATCTGAGGGGGCAGATTAAAAAATCCCCAGGGTTTAGCACTAGGAAATCTACACTTCTGGCAAGCAACCAGGGGATTCTTAGGCACTCCGAAGTTTGAGAACCACCGCACATGACCTCTCTGCCTATAAAAAAATGTGAAAGCCTCCAGCTATGTATTCAGGAACATTACGTCTTCCCTTATCCTTACCACTTCAAATAGTTCGAATTCCTAAACTGCTGCCACACCAGCAAAGCCCAGGATGAGCAAGCCAGCCCGGGTTCCCTCCCCGGCTTCTGCTGACACCTGTAGGAACTCCATCCTCCTTCCCAAAGTCTTTGCAGCTCCCCACAAAGAACTTGGCTGAAGTCTCCCTGAAGTTGTCGGCAACTGGGAGAAGCAGCTGAAGTCAGGCCTGGGAAACAAGTGAGAAACTCAAACAAAATCCACCCAAGTCTTAACACAGCTGAAGAGGCGACACTTTGCTGCCAGGTTGGCAACAGATGGTGAGACCCATGGGCGCACGTGCGCGCACTCCTGCCGGCTGTTTGCGGTGTGTCATCAAGGTTGTCCTACAGGTTGGAGAAGACCCAGCCACTGGGGCACAGCACTCCTGTCAAAACAAGCCCTGTGCAGACAGACTCTCCCTGCCTGGCTGCTCTTGCCCTCCTCTCTCCCCTGGGGTGCCTCTGCTGTTCTTCTGATTAGAGAAGAAATCTGTTCATTGTGTGAAAATTTGAAAGCAGAAAAATTAAACACAGAAAATTGAAATCTCCCCCTATCTTAGGGAAAGAGAAAACGACTGCGGGCCCTGGGAATACTGTCAGCTGTTTTTCATGTGTTCTTCGCAACTTTTTTTAAAACATGATTGCGATTTTAGTGAAACCGTGCGATTCACTACGGGGGGGCTATTTAAATTTTAAAGTTAGTAAAATTAAAAATTCTGAAGTTCTGCATGGATACAACAAAAATAAAAAAGTTAAATTAAAATTTCAGTTATTGCACTAGTCAAGATTTCAAATGCTCAATAGTCTTAACATGTGGTTTGTGTCTGGAGTATTGGCGAGTGGTATAGCACCTTTCTGTCACCGCAGAATCACATCAGACTACACTAGTATGTGTGATTTTGTATTCTATTTTTTTAAACCAAATGTTACGAACATTTCTCCATTTACTCAAACATCCTCTAAGAACGTAATATTTTTGGTGAGGGAGACAAACTCTCATTCTGTCACCCTGAGTAGAGTGCCATGGTGTCATCATAGCTCACAGCAACCTCAAACTCTTAGGCTCAAGCAATCCTCTTGCCTCAGCCTCCCAAGTAGCTGGGACTACAGGCAGCCTACCACAATGCCCAGCTAGTTTCTGATTTGTTTTTTTTAAGAGACAGTCTCACTTTGTTACCCTCGGTAGAGTGCCGTGGCGTCATAGTTCACAGCAACCTCCAGCTCTTGGGCTTAGGCGATTGTCTTGCCTCAGCCTCCAGAGTAGCTGGGACTATAGGTGTCTGCCACAACACCCGGCTATTTTTGTTGTAGTTGTTGTTGTTGTTGCAGTTTGGCCAGGGCTGGGTTCGAACCTGCTACCCTCAGTAATGGGCCAGCACCCTACTCACTGAGCCACAGGTACCGCTCAAGTTTCTCTGTTTTTATTACAGATAGGGTCTTATTCTTGCTCAGGCTAGTCTCGACCTCCTGAGCTCAAGCAATCCACCCACCTTGTCCTCCCAGAGTGCTAGGATGACAGGCATGAGCCACAGTGCCCAGCTGAGAACGTGATTTGTAAGGGCCGCATGGCAGGCTGTTATGTGATTGGACCAGAGTTTACCAATCTTCCACTCTTGACCATTTAGGTCACCCACTTTGTCATTATAAATAATGCTGCAATGAACTGCTTTGCCCTTGGACCTTCCTCTGCATCCCTAATTATTCCTGGATTGCATTTACAAGCAGACTTGTGTCAGGGAAGGCGCACATTTCCAAGGCCGTGAAATAGAACACCGATTACCTCCCAGGCTGCTCTCCGCTTACATGAACCCTCAGAGAAGAAAAGATTCATGGAGGAAACCCTGCCTGCCTGTCTCTGAGCAGAGCCCTGCCCTGAACTAGGAGGAGAATGGCCATCCCAGGACAGACTGGACTGGATTGTCCCTGAGTTCCAGAACCTTCTGCCACATCAGCCCAGGGCTCTGTCTCTGAAGAAGACATTTGGACAGGGCAGGGACATGCCCCAGTGACCCTTGATTCATCACAAGCCCAGCTTTGTGGCACACTGCTCTAAACATTTTCTGGATCCCTTTATCCTCTCTCTCTTCAGGGTGAGTGAGTTCTGTTCAGTTCAGTGTTCCCGTCACTTCTCTCTGCTCCCAAGTGGATCTGGGTTTGGGGAGCAGCTCCACGTTGGCCCTGCTCTCTGCCTCACGACCATGTGGGCTCTGACCTCCCCTGACTGAGGCTCTTCTTCCTCAAGAGCGTGTGACCCTCTCACTCAGCTACTCTCCTTTACTCGTCACGTGCTCTGGAGCTCCAGGTATGTCTGGACTCGGTACACATGGATTCAGGATTCAGGCCCTTTGCGTCCACTCTGGCAGTCCTCTCTCCTTCGTAATTTTGACTGCTTCAGACAGCCTCATTTTTGCCCTCTGTAAAATGGGAATGCCTCTTGACAATTGCAAAGCAACAAGACTGGCCTTGTGGCAGCTCTTTCATTCACTGTGTCCCCAGGTGAGCGGGATCTCCCAGCCAGGCTCCCAGATGGTGAATTGGCCCCTGTTCTCAGCCACATGGGACCATGGGAAGCCCAAGATGAGCTGGATGAATGTAGGTAACTGTAGACCTCAAGGATGGTGGAGATACCATCCCAGGAGATGGGTGGAGGGAGGATCCCGGAAGCAACCACTGAAAACCAAAAAAGTCGTATCCTCCTCAGATGCCTGAGACACTGGCCACAAGAACAGCACCCCGAGATGGTCAGAGCATCTCAGGCAGCTGCCCTGGCCTTTGACCAAGCTGGGTCATGGCGTTTTGTGCCCTCCAGGCTGCTGGCTGGCCCAGGGCGTTGCTGCATCCTGTCCCCAGCCTTTCTGTAGCAGGACTAGGTTATTTAGCAGCCCTAACCAATGGGTCTGGAAGCCAGAGAGCAAAGGAGCTGACCTTTGCTCACCAAGGGTGCTTTTCTCCAAAAGGGAGGCTCTGTCATGGACTTTCTCCCTAGAGGGAAAAGAACTAGAAGTCAGAAGACCTGGGGCCTGCCCCACCTCTGTGGGGCCTTGGCAAAGCCCCTTCCTCTGGGGCTCCCTCCTGAGCAGGAAAGCCCTTGGCGGGGGAGCCTTCCCTTCCCTCCCTGGGGTGTTCTTGCTGGAGGGATGCTGGGTGGAGGAAGGAGAGAGTGATAGGGAAGTTTGTGAGAAATCCCATCCTCACCTGTTTACTGTGCTGAGGGGCTCAGGGGCCTTTGTGCAAGCAACCTGGGGAAGAAGGGTGTCCCAGATAGGGCCTGTGACATCACAGAGATTTGGCTCAGTAGGGGAAAATGAACCTTGACTCATTAGGACACAGGAGGTGGGCCCAGAACCCCTTCCTCCGTCGTAGCACCATGCCCCGCTGCTGGGAGGGTCGGCTGCTAACTCTGCCTCCCCTTCTCTGGAAAAGTGCCCTTGGCACAGTGGAACCTGCCCACCCCACCCCAGCAGAGTGTGAGCACCATGTCGCTCAGCTCAGCTCTCCCCCACCTTGTCCCTCGTCCCCTCTGACTTCTCACCTTCCCTGTGGTGGTCGCCCCGGAAGCTACTTTCAGGAGGCCCCTCTACCTTCCTAGAACTGACCTGAAATAATCTCTACAATTCCTTGCATGTTTTAGGTACTCAACAAATACAGAGGGGGCCAAAAAAAAACACGTATGCACATTTTAAGCAAGGAATAAACTATTTAACCTTAATAAATATTGATAATGCTGGCTCAGCGCCTGTGGCTCAAGCAGCTAGGGCGCCAGCCACATACACCTAAGGTGGCGGGTTTGAATCCAGCCCGGGCCCACCAAACAACAATGATGGCTGCAACCAAAAAATGGCCAGGCATTGTGGTGAGCGCCTGCGGTCCCAGCTACTTGGGAGGCTGAGGCAGGAGACTTGCTTGAGCCCAGGAGTTGGAGGTTGCTATGAGCTGTGATGTGCTGTGAGTTATAATGATGCCATGGCACTCTACCCAGGGGGATAGCTTGAGGCTCCATCTCCCCAAAAATAAATAAATAAATAAATATTGATAATGCTTGTTATCTTGTATATCGTATTTCTTGGAATTGCAGAAATCAAATGTGAGTTGAGTATTGCAATTTTAATACAGTTATTTCCTTTCTTAAAATGTGTACATGTATTTTTGGCACCCTGAATACACGTATTTGCCAGGATGATTCCTACCCTCATGGAATTTATAGTCCAATGAGGAAGATAGAAAGTTATTGAACAAACAAGTAAATACATAAGATAACATCAAGAAGTTGTAAGTAGGCCAGGCCCTGTAATCCTAGCACTCTAGGAGGCGAAGGCAGGTAGACTGCCTACCCTCAGGAGTTTGAGACCAGCCTGACCAAGAGGTCTCTATTCTCTACTAAAAATAGAAAAACTTGCTGGGTGTCGTGGTAGGCATCTGTAGTCCCAGCTACTTGGGAGGCTGAGGCAAGAGGATCACTTGAGCCCAAGAGTTTGAGGTTGCTGTAAATTATGATGATGCCACTGCCTTCTAGCCAGGGCAACAGAGTGAGATTTTGTCTCAAAAACAAACCAACAACAACAAAAAAATTACCATCAACAAAAATGACTCCCATGGCTAGGCTCAGTGGCTCACACCTCTAATTCCAACACTTGGGAGGCTGAGGTGGGTGGATTGCCTGAACTCACAATTTCAAAACCAACCTGAGCCAGAGCTAGACTCCATCTCTAAAAAACAGCCTTGAGTTGTGGTGGGCACCTGTGGTCCCAGCTACTTGGGAGGCTGAGGCAAAAGGATCACTTGAACCAAAGAGTTTGAGGTTGCTGTGAGCTATGACATCACAGTACTCAACTGAGAGTGACCAAGTGAGACTCTGTCTCAAAAAAAAAAAAAAAGATGGCTCCCATGTATTGAAGTTTTTCATGTACTCAGCCCTGTTCTGTTTTATTCAAATTATCTCATTTAATCTTTGCAGTAAAGCTGTGATGAAGTAATGTTCCTGTTACAATAGAAATGTAAATCAGTGAGGCAGGAGGATCACTTGGGGCCAGGAACTTGAGTTTGTGGTGAGCTATGATGACGCTATACTCTAGCCCAGGCAACAGAGCAAGACCCTGTCTCAGAAAAAAGGAAAAAGAGAAAAATCAGGATATGGGGACAGGGTATCATCTGAGAGTATACACTGAGCCTCAATCAGGGAAGGCTTCTTGAGAAGGTGACCTTGAAGGAAGGGAAGGGTGAGCGAGGGCAGACTTGAGGTGATGGGGACCTGTCAAGGGCAGACAAGCAGTGCAAAGGCCCTGGGGTAGCATGGTGCCGACTAGAACCCAGCACAGCTATACTTTATTTGTCCAAGCTGGGCTAAGCCATGAATGGTCGAGGTTCACAAACCTCACTGCACAGGAGTGGAACCCACCTCAGCAGCTTTATTACTATTATTTTTTAAAATATTGGTGGCTGAGTCTCAACCCAAGCTCATTCAGTCAGAGCATCTCTGTTTATATGTTTCAAAAAACTCCCTAGTGATTTTAAAGTGCTCTGGGCTTGGGAAGCACGGAGGAAGGGACTTGTAGAACTCTAGGATTGGGGCTGGGCATGGTGGCTCATGTCTGTAATCCTGGTTCTCTGGGTGGTCAAGGCAGGTGGATTGCCTGAGCTCACAAGTTCAAGATGAGCCTGAGCAAGAGTGAGACTCCTCCGTCTCTAAAAATAACCAGGTGTTGTGGTGGACAGCTGTGTAGTCCCCAGCTACTTGGGAGGCTGAGGCAAGAGGATCACTCAAGACCAAGAGTTGGAGGTTGCTGTGAGGTATGACACCACAGCACTCTACCAAGGGCAACAGCTTGACACTCTGTCTCAAAAATAAATAAAATAAAATAAAATAACTCTAGGATTTATGCAGTGGAAAGGGCTACCATGGTAGGGTTTCAGCTGGAAGGGGACATGGCCTAATTTTTTTTTTTAATTATTTAGGGCTAGCAGAGAAGAGGTTTTAGAGGCACAGGTGGTGAGTACTGTCATGGTCTAAGATCATTCAGACTAGGAAGTAGCCACAGAGGTGGCGGGAAGCAGCTGGATTCTAGAACTACTTTGAGGTAGGACTAGGGGGCCAGGCACTAGATGCGAGGTATAAGGAAGTCTGACTGCTACCTGGACTGCTCCCTGGACTGCTCCCTGGACCACTGCAAAGCTGGGGGTCTTGGAGAAGGGTTGGGTATCTGATGATTCTGGGCTTTACAAACTCTCAAAATAACATGTCTGCCTACCCCGGACTTCCACCCCTCTATATCCAGGTTTCCACCAGAATGCAGGTGCCACAAGGAGTCTGCTCCTGATGCCTTAAGATACCTGGGCATATTTATTAAATGGAGGAGAAAAAACACATCACCTAAGGAAAGGGAAGTAGATCCCATCTGGCATGGTGACACGGCCTGTCATCCCAGCTACTCAGGAGGGTGAGGTGGGAGGATGCTGGAGCCCAGGAGATCCAGGCTGCAGTGAGCTATAATCACACCACCAAACTTCAGCCTGTGTGACAAAGCAAGATTCTGTCTCTAAAAGGAAAAAAAAGGGCTCAGCACTTGTAATTCATTGATTAAGGTGCCAGCCACATGCACCGGGGCTGGTGGGCTCGAACCCAGCCCAGGACTGCTAAACAAACAAACAAAAAAATAGCTGGGCATTATGGCAGGTGCCTGTAAGTCACAGCTACTAGGGAGGCTGAGGCAAGAGAATTGCTTGAGGCCAAGAGTTTGAGGCTTGGTACCTGTGGCTCAAGCGGCTAAGGGGCCAGCCATATACACCTGAGCTGGCGGGTTCAAATCCAGCCCGGGCCCGCCAAACAACAACAGCTGCAACCAAAAAATAGCCAGGCATTGTGGCAGGTGCCTGTGGTCCTAGCTACTTGGGAGGCGGAGGCAGGAGACTCACTTGAGCCCAGGAGTTGGGGGTTGCTGTGAGCTGTGGTGCCACAGCGCTCTACCAAGGTCTCAAAACAAACAAAAAAAAGGTTGATCCCAAGATGGCTGGAGTTGGGGCAAGAGTCAGGTCTCCCCCACCCCCTCTCAGCTCTCCACACAGCAGCCCACTGCACGGAAGATACATTCTGAAGAGGGGCCTGGTCACCCCTCCCACTAGGCTCTGCTTTTCCAAAACCTCATTTTGTTTCTCCCCAAGCACTGATAGGGCTCAGGCCACTGGACTCTGGGAGGATGGCCACTCTCCACACTGGCTTTGCTGCCCAGAGAGGCCCCCAGAACTCTCATCCTGCAAGCTCCTCTTCTGGGGCCCCTTCCTCCAGGAAGCCTCTGCCAATCCCTGGCAGGCCAGGAGAGAAGAGCCCCCAACTCCAGCTCCTCTGCCAGGGTCTAGCTCTGTTATCAGAGGCCTTATGGGGTAGGATGCCCTCAGGGAGGGAGCCTCACTCCATCCCAGTCAGCAGGTCTGTCAGCTGGAAAATGTGCAGCTCCTTCTACAACCTTCTGTCAGACATTCCTTCTGTCAGACATTGAGCCCAAGGGCCTCGTTGAGCCCCAGTAAAAAAACTGCCCGAGATGGTCCAACAGCCCGCACTTGGGCCAGCCTCCAGCAATCGTATTGGTCTGTCCTCCGTTCAGCCCTCCGTACACATGGGGGCATCTTCTGGAGGAGCAGGGCCATCTGCTGTCCTTGGGGAGCTTTGGAAGCAGGAAGGTCAGGACAGGAAGCACAGGCTGGTGGATGGAGGATGGAGAGACTGAGTCATACGGCGATCCCCACGGCCCCAGTTGAGTGCTTCCTTGGTGCCACACCAGCCCCCTAGGCTCTGTACCCAAATCCTTCCAGGATCCCGAGGATGCGAGGATGCTGCAGGTCTGGATCAGGGTTGGGCTCACTTTGAGTAAGACAGGGGTCATGCTCCCTGCAGTTGTGAGGTATTATGCCACTTTATTAACCCCTGTTTTACTGGGCTGGGTGTGGTGGCTCATGCCTGTAATCCTAGCCCTCTGGGAGGTTGAGGTGGGTGGATTGCCTGCCTGAGCTCAGGAGTTTGAGATCAGCCTGAGCAAGAGTGAGACCCCATCTCTACTAAAAATAGAAAAATTAGCCAGTGTTATGGCAATCACCTGTGGTCCCAGCTTCTCTGGAGACTGAGGCAAGAGGATCACTTGAGCCCAAGAGTTTGAGGTTCCTGTGAGCTATAATGATGCCACAGCACTCTACCCAGGGTGACAGTTGGACTCAGTCTCCAAAAAAAAAAAAAACCCATTTTGCAGATGGAAAAACACATGCCCAGAGAGTATAAATACCTTGATGAAGTTCACAGGATAGGACTAGAGCCCAGGCCAGCCTGCCCTATCACTGAAAGTCAAAGGTGACAGGCAGCCTGGCTTCTCACCAAAGGGCAGACCTCGCTCCCTGCAGTGAGTCCTGTTTTCACGGGATCAGTCTCGCTCCCAGGGAGCAGGGAGATCTTCCCAGTGCCCCACTCCTGCCCGGGCAGGCCTTGGGCCTTGAGCAACATCACCGAGCAGCTGACCGGGTGCCTGGTGTTCAGGCCTCACTGAGAACGTGAAACTGCAGCTCCAGGGACTTGCTCTGGTGACCCCAGCGTGGCAGCCACTCTTTCGGCTCTTTAATAATTTAGAGAATGTTCACTATTCAGCAGGCAGCTTCATCTCTGGGTTCAGAAACACAATGCCCTGGGGATTGTTTCTAGTGCAGAGTGAAATTCCACTTGTCACAGCCACTGGGGGGTCAGGAGCCTGTTCCCGAAAGGGGCTCTGGTGTTGGGGTGTTTGCAAGCATCCTAGAAGACCAGAAAGCCGGCAGCCAGCGCCCAGGAGCCGAGGTGGGGGCCTGGGAGTCTGCTACAACCCAGCGGTTAGACAACGGGGCCCCCTAGCACGGCCCTTCCCCCTCTTGCCTGGTCAGGGAATGAGGGGCTGCACAGATTGGGGGCTGTGGCGCCACATTGTTGCTGACTACTTGGTTATACCCCCAACCTCCCTCATTGTCTGACCCTGGGAAAGACCCTTGCACCAGGCCCCAGAGGGGCCATGGGAATCTTTCCAAGGAGGCTTGCAGTTCCTAGAACTTGGTAATTGCATTTTTCCCTCAAAAATTATTCTTAAAAAAACTTACACATCAAAAACATAAATAAATAAATAAAACACACACTTTGAAACATGATGCTAAGTGAAATAAGCCAGACACAAAAGGACAATGTTTAATTTTATTTATACAAAGTACAATGAGCCAGTCCATAGAGACAGGTAATAGAAAGGGAATTGCTAGGGATGGGGGTAGGTGGGGTGGGGAATGAGCAGTTATTAATGAATACAGAGTTTCAGTGGGATTTGGGGGGGGGGGTTGTGTATTTTTTTTGTAGAGACAGAGTCTCACTTTTATCGCCCTGTAGAGTGCCTTCAACTCCTGGGCTTAGATGATTCTCTTGCCTCAGCCTCCTGAGTAGCTGGGACTACAGGCACCCACCACAACACCCAGCTATTTTTTGTTGCAGTTTGGCTGGGGCCGGATTTGAACCTGCCACCCTTGGTATATGGGGCCAGCGGCCTACCCACTGAGCCACAGGCACCGCCCTGTGTATTTTTTTTTGAGACAGAGTCTTATTTTGTTCCCCCTAGGAGAGTGCTGTGCTGTCACAGTTCACAGCAACCTCAAACTCTTGGGCTCAAGCAATTCTCTTGCCTCAGCCTCCCAAGTAGCTGAAATTACAGGTGCCCATCACAACGCCTGGCTATTTTTTAGAGATGAGGTCTTACTCTGGCTCAGGCTGGTCTCAAACCTGCAAGCTCAGGCAAAGCACCCACCTTGGCCTCCCAGAGTGCTAGGATTACAGGTGTGAGCCACCAAGCCCAGCCCCTCAATTCTGTTATGCTTATTTTACTACAATTTAAAAAGCTTGTTTACTATAAAAAAGCATTCAAGGAATGGATGAATTCAAGAAAAATTAACAAATAAAGAAAAGAAACCCATTCTCCACCCCTCACCAAAACAAATTAACCTTCAAAATTCTAATCCAAGGAAAAAAGTCCCATTTATGGACCACACAGAACCAGTAGTACTACCTAAAAGGCTCTCCCTAAATATTATACAATGGGGCTCAGCGCCTATAGCTCAACCGGCTAAGGCGCCAGCCACGTACACCTAAGGTGGCGGGTTCGAATCCCCAGCCTGGACCCGCCAAAACAACAATGACGGCTGCAACCAAAAAATAGCCGGGCGTTGTGGCGGGCGCCTGTGGTCCCAGCTACTTGGGAGGCGGAGGCAGAAGACTCGCTTGAGCCCAGGAGTTGGAGGTTACTGTGAGCTGTAATGCCACGGCACTCTGCCCAGGGGGACAGCTTGAGGCTCTGTCTCAAAAAAAAAAAAAAAATATTATACAATGGTGGAAAAAATCCTACCCCCACCTCCATGAGAGTCGCAGCTGATTTTTTGGTGTCTATACTCCCATACTTTAGTGACATAAATATAAATGCGTGAATTTTTATGACAGTAGGGTTCAATTATTTCTATGGTTTGGAAGCCTATTTTTTTTTTTTTTTGAGACAGGGTCTTACTTCGTCTCCCTTGGTAGAATGCCGTGGTGTCATAGCTCACAGCAGCCTCAAACTCTTGGGCTCAAGCAATTCTCTTGCCTCAGCTTCCCAACTAGCTGGGACTACAGGTGCCTGCCACAATTCCCGGGTATTTTTTAGAGACAGGGTCTCGCTCTGGCTCAGGTTGGTCTTGAACCCGTGAGCTCAGGCAATCCACCTGCCTCAGCCTCCTAAGTGCTGGGATTACAGGCGTGAGCCACTGTGCCCAGCAGAAGCCTTTCTCACTTCACAGTACACTGCAAACACATTTTCCGTGTCTTTCCATGTTGTTAGTGGTGGCCACCAAGATTCTGTTGCTTGCCTGTTCTGTAATTTGTTTAACTGGTGCCTATTATACGATGCATGAGTTCTTCTTAAGTTGTCCTGATAATGATCACAAGAAAACTCCCAAGTAGCATCCTTGCGTGTATATCTTTGGCTACTTGTCAGTACATTTTTTGGGATAAATTCCGGAGTTTTCTGGGTCAAAAGGGTCTGTCCTTGTGAGGGGCTGGCCCTCATCTTGGCAGCCACACTTCATCTGTAGTTGTTCCCACGAACAGTGGGAGATGATGCTTAAACTGAACAAAAGAATTCCTGCGCTGGCCAATCTCAGCCATGGTAGAAGTTCAGGCCCTGGTCCCCAGTGGGGGAGCGGGTGTGGGGGCTGCTGAGAGGAGTTATCTGTCCTCTTACCCAAGGAGGGTGTGGTCTGCAGCCTGAGGCCACAAGTGGGCAACACACAAGCCTCTGGCTGCTGAAAAATAGCCCCCAAATGCATCCTCACCCTAATCCCTGTAATCTGTGGCAAAAGGTAAACTAGGCAAAAGGTGCTTTGCAGATGTGATTAAGTTAAGGATTCTGCGATGGAGTGAATGTCCTAGATTATTCAGTTGGGCCCGATGTAATAAAGATCCTCATAAGAAGGCAGGAGGGTTGGAGTCAGAGAAGGAGATGTGAGGATGCAAGCAGTGGTCTGAGTGATGTGTGGGGTCATAAGCCAAGGAGAGTGGGTGACCTCTAGAAGGTGGAAATGGCAAAGAAAAGGATTCCCCATAGAGACTCCAGAAGGAATGGAGTCCTGATGACCCACTTTGGACTTCTGACTTCTGGTACCATCAAGTAATAAATGTGTGTTGTTTTAAGCCTTTAAATTTGTGGTAATTTGTTACAGCAGCATTCTTTTCCTTTCTCCACGTCTTGAAAGCCCCACTGTCATGGGGCAATGGTCTTTCTCTGCCCTCTCAGCAGCCTGATGTCCTGGACAGTCCTCTCTCTTCTAACCAAGTGCCTTCCCTAGGCAGACAGCATCCAAAGTTCTATGCAAGAAGTATGAAGTGGTATCAGAACTGAGCCCTGGGGTCCAGCCTGGCTGACTGTGGGTTCCCCATTCACTTGACAAAATTGAGCCTTTCTGTGCCAATCTGATTTACCTTCCTGGGAAGAGTTAGTCATTCACACTGTACAGAGAGTCAATAGGACATACAGCAACTCTTGATGTGGTATTCCTACAGAGTTGTAGATATTGCTTCTCACATTGAAAACCAGGCTCGAGCCGTGTGAAGTGGTTCACTCATGTAGTCCTGGCATTCTGAGAGGCCGAGGCAGGTGGATTACTTGAGCTCAGGAGTTCAAGACCAGCCTGAGCAAGAGTGAGACCCCATCTCTAAAAAAGAAATATCTGGGGCGGTGCCTGTGGTTCAGTGGGTAGGGTGCCTGCCCCATATACTGAGGGTGGTGGGTTCAAACCCAGCCCTGACCAAACTGCAACAAAAAAATAGCCAGGTGTTGTGGTGGGTACCTGTAGTCCCAGCTACTTGGGAGGCTGAGGCAAGAGAATCACCTAAACCCAGGAGTTGGAGGTTGCTGTGAGCTGTGATGCCACAGCACTCTACCAAGGCCAATAAAGTGAGACTCTGTCTCAAAAAAAAAAAAAATCTGGGCGTTGTAGTGGGTGCCTGTAGTCCCAGCTACTCGGGAAACTAAGGCAAGATGATTGTTAAAACCCAAGAGTTTGAGGAAGCTATGAGCTATGACTCCATGGCACTCTATAGAGGACTAGAAAGTGGGACTCTGTCTCAAAAAAAAGAAAAGAAGGTGGCACCTGTGGCTCAGTGGGCATGGCACCAGCCCCATATACTGAGGGTGGCAGGTTCAAACCTGGCCCCAGCCAAGCTGCAACAAAAAAATAGCCGGGCATTGTGGCAGGCACCTGTAGTCTCAGCTACTGGGTAGGCTGAGGCAAGGGAATCACCTAAGTCCAGGAGTTGGAGGTTGCTGTGAGCTGTGTGATGCCACGGCACTCTACCATGGGCGATAAAGTAAAACTGTCTTTACAAAAAAAAAAATCAGGCTTGGGATGGATCTTGTTCCCATCCACTCTAGAGCTCTAGAGCTCACAGTGTCCTCAGCCATCCTCATTCTAAGGCACCCTCCAGGTGTCCCAGGATCAAACTCAGTTCTTGCACTCCCTAGGGAGCAGGAAGCATAACCGCGCCTGGCTCATGTGTGTAGCAAGGAGGGTCACTGCCATTGTTAACCAAGGATTTTGTGCCAGGTCCAGTGCCCCAGACTTTACCTGTGTCATTTAACCAGACTCTCTCAACCACTCAGAGAACAGTCTCCCCTTTCACAGATGAGGAACCAGCCCCAAGCCGGTTAACTCACACACACAAAGGGGTCAGCTGCAGGCAGCAGAGCAGGGTTAAAACCAGGTAATCTGACTTCAGAGCTGCCTGGAGTTGGTCTATGGAAGCCATTGCTTTGGCCCACTCAGTCAACACTTCGAAGTCCAAAGATTTTTTTTTACAACACAATCTGGATTTTTAAGTTCCCTTGATAAATCTGATTTACCAACTGAAAGAGCTCCCCATAGCCAAAGCTGAAAAAGTTTACATCAAATATTATAAAAAATATATGAAGTAGAATTGGATTATAAACTGAAGTATAAAATAAATATCTAGGAGAGGCAAATCAGTACAGAAGAATTCCAAGTAATTTATGTGGCTACTCCACCCTCAGGAGGTGGGGCAAACTCTCCACTCCTTAAGTGTGGGCTGTACACAGTGATGTCCTTCCGAGGAGAACCATATGGCCAGGCAGGGTGGCTCATTCCTGTAATCCCAGTATTCTGGGAGGCCAAGGTGGGTGGATTGCTTGAGCTCAAGAGTTCCAGACCAGCCTGAGCAAGAGTGAGACCCCATCTCCACTAAAAATAGAAAAACTAGCCAGGCATTGTAGCCAGTGCCTATAGCCCCAGCTACTTGGGAGGCTGAAGCAAGAGGATCACGTGAGCCCAGGAGTTTGAGGTTGCTGTGAGCTATGATAACGCCAAGGCACTCTACCCAGGGCAAAAGAGTAGGACTGTCTAAAAAAAAAAAAAAGGAAAACCACACGCAAAGCAGAGAGAAAAGAGTAGCTTTATAGTGGAGAAACCTGACAGGCACACCTTAGCCAGGGGTTCAAGGTCAACATCAACAGTTTGATATGCTATAATGAGAATGGCATTTCACCTCTGTGGTTGTCCTCCCCCAAACTGATAACTCCAGTCTAATCATGAGAAAAACATCAGACAAATCCTAATGGAGGGTACTATAAAGTCCCTTGGCCAGTATGCCTCAAAACTGTCAAGGTCATCAAAAACAAGGAAAGTCTGAGAATCAGAGGAGACGGGGCAATTAAATGCAGATCCCAGAACAGATGAAGCATATTAGGGAAAAACTGAGGATATCTGAATAAAGGGCAGACTTTAGTTAACAAGGACGTACCAATAGTAGTTCATTAATGGTGACAAACGTACCATGCTAATGTAAAATTATTACGGAGTGCCTGGAAAGTACCTCCAAATATTGATTGTGCTCTCTTGGGCCAACAGTTTCTTTGCCAGAGAAGCACTTAGTTACCAAGGTGGGCAGAGAGAGAAGGTGTCCCCTGCAAGCTGTCAGCAAATGTTTAGTCCTTCTAACCATGGCAAGTTCAGGGAACAGAGGCCAGCTTGGGTGTTCAGAACACTGGCTTGAAGCTTGTCTGCACAGATTTACCCTGTGGCCATGTGTAAACTCTTTTCCCTCCCAGTGCCAGGAACAATAATCCCTGCCCCTCAGGGGTCTGAGCCAGTGCCTGTGGGTGTGAAGACCCTGGTCAGCCCTCAAGGACCCTCTTAGGGTGCTGGCGCCTGCTCAGGCAGCCCAGCTGTTACTTCTGGTCTGAACTGCCAGGCATGAGGAGCCTAGAGGCTGTTCCCCCGCAGGACTGAGTGAGTCATCCTGGGATCATTTGCCTGTGGGGTAAGTAAAGGAGGGGCCACCTTTACAGATACCTGGTACAGTCAGGAAAGGGCATTCGGTGCCCTGAGGAGCTCCTCTGGCTGCCTCTAAGCCCATACCTTAAAGATCATGGCCTTGGAGTACGGGAAGGTGCTAGCCAGGGGCCCTCTCCCCATGCTAAGGAATGAACTAGTGGTGCCTTCCTGAGTAAGCAGGGCCTGGGCAGCTGGGGAGCCCTAGTAGCAATCCTGCCCTGGACTCCCACTCCCCTGCACCCAGAGGTGCGGAAGGGGCCTTTCCCTCTATTGAGCACCACATTCTGGCCCAGGGACCTAGAGATGGAGAAGGAGACAGAAGCAATGGGTGGTAAAACAGAGCTGCCAAAGCAGGAGAGACAGAGGGGTTGAGGGGGAGCTGGGCCCAGGAGAGGAGGGGGGCAGGGTGGCTGCAGGGCCTGGAGACAGTGGGGCGTGTGGCTGGGAGCATGGGCGCCAGGCTGAGCTGCTGCTCCCAGCCCAGGCGCCCCTGTGCCAGCTGGACACCAGAGGGTGGGCACGGGCAGGGCTGTGTGCCAGACTTGCACAGAGCACCCTTTGAGGAGATGGCAGCTGTCGGTCCAGACTCCTCTGCTAGCTGCAGCCCTGCCTGCCCCTCCAACAATGCCTTGCTGAACCCTGGGCTGGGGACGTTGAAGTGCACAATTAGAAACCCCACTCGAGGGGTGAAAGGGATAACCCTGCTCATCAGTGCCAGGACAGGGACCTGAGGGGTGGCAGGCCTCCATTTCCCCCTTTCTCCCACATCTCATACTCCCCTCATTGCTGGTGGCCAGTTAGGACTCTCCTCAGGACCCTCCCTTCCAAATGGGGATGACCTGTTGAGAGGGGATTTGGGGGTCTGAGAGCTGGGGCCACATGTGGCCCCTGGGAAAGTCAGCCTGCAGCCTGCATCTGCTTTCTCCATCCTGGCACACAGCACACCAGGCAGGCAAAAGAGCTGTCCCACCCCCACTCTTCTCACCCCCCCTGCACAGGCACCCACAAAGATTTCCCAGGGGGCTGGAGCTCTCTCTCTGTCCCCTAGATTCCCCATTAGCCGGGGCTGCTGACAACCAGCTTCATGGAAACAGCTGTGTCTTTCCTCCCACGGGTGGACAGCAGGGCTGACATCTCAGATGCTGCCCTAGCCTCCACCCCACTTGGTTAGGGGCTCACTGGAGCGGTCAGACTCCTGTTAGTCTTTTGGCACCTGAGAGATCCCAGAGCCTCAGGCTATTAAACCATCCTGGAAGCAGCAGCTGGGCCTACCTGGCAGGGGGTAGGAGGATGAGGACGAATATATAGGTGCCCAGCGTTTGCAGGTACCATTTGGGGCACCATGTCCCATGTGTTGGAGATATTGAGGGTGTTTAATCTGGGGAAGAAGGCTCAGGTCTGCGAATGCCTGCCTTTCAGCATCCGAAGGCCTAGTCGGCGATGCGGGAGCTGAGCGGCCCGGCTGTGGGTGTGCCCGTTCCTGGGGTTCCTGGAGACAGGAGGATCTTGCCTAGAAGCGTCCAGATGTCACTGGATAAGCCAGCCCTTCCCCAGGAAGCCAGGCGCTCTTCTTTCCTGGGGGTGGGGGCAGAGGCCTTCCGACAGCACCGCGTGGGGGTGTGGGAGGGGTGTCTCTGGGGTCTCAGTCATCTGGGAGCGGGCAGAGAGGTTCTAGGATCCTTGCTCCGCCGATCGGCGGTGGCCTTCTGCCGGACCCAGCTCTTCCTGGTCCGCGCCGGGACACTGGGACTGGGAGCCGGGCCGGGGCTACAGGACAAGAGCCTAGAACCCACGGATGTGCAGTGTACGGGTGGGGGAACAGGATGAACGAACAGGAGATGGTGCGACTGACTGAAGGTGGCCCTTGATGGATGGGCAAGGTGTGGACACAGAACCGTCTAGCTGCGTTGAGCCGACACAAACCCGCAGAGGACCGGGGTCCTTGCCTTTAACGAGGCCCCCAGCGGAGGAGACGGGAGGGGGAGGGGCGGCGCGGGCGGCGCATGCGCGGCGCGGCAGGAGCGGCCGGACTGTCCGGCCGCCGGGAACGCGCAGGAGTCAGCGGGCAGCAGCGAGAGCACCGGGAGCCGGCGCCGGGGGCCCAAAGCGGCGCAGGCGGACCCGAGCTCCCAGCCTGCCGCGCCGCTGCCCGTTGGGCCTCCGGAGCGGCGGCCAAGATGTCCGTGCCGGTGAGTACTGACCGCTGACCGGGATCCCGGGGTTGCTACCTCCGGCCGGGCCTGCGACCTCGCGCGGTCCGCTGCAGGCCTGATGCTGCGGGGGCTTCTGGACTGGGGGTCACCCCAACTGGGGGTCGGTCCACCTGGGCCATCTCGAGCCTGGGAGGGGGAGGTGGGGGAGTCTCCACCAAGCCGGCCTCTCTGTTCCTGCCTTTGCATACTCTTCCTGGAGAGAGGGGTCGGACTGGGGTCGGTGCTTTCCCCGCGGGGATCTCCCCAAGATGGCTAGGTGGGCCGGGGTCTTTGTTGGCTCCCTGGGAGCCCCCAGGGACAGCTGGGCCAGGCTGAAGAGTCCGTGCAGTGCTCTACGACCCCACACTAGGATGGCTAGGCCTAATAGGGAGGGGTCTCTGCTGCTCTTAGGAAACCCCTTCCAGGGCTGCCGGACCCTGCTGGGCTGGTGAGGTTGAGGAGATACGTGTTACCCTGCAGGAAACCCTCTCTGATAGCTGCTCTACTGTGCTCCCAGGACCTCACCGGGAAGGCCAGGGCTGGCCAGGCTCCGGTGCAGTCTGCGCCTGTCCCAGTAGACACCTCTTTCCCAGGACAGTTTAGCTGGTGGTAACCGTACCCACCCCCAGAATGGCTGGTGTACAGTACTCACTTTCCCAGGAAGTTTTCCCCCCTCTGCAGCTTCCACACCCCGCCCCCCATCCTCAGCTTTGGGGGCTTCTCTTCTGCTCGACACCCCTTCTTCCTGGCAGGACTGGTACCTCCTGCAGACTCCAGGCCAGGGCTCCACAACAGGGCCCTGCGGTCTCTGGGCATCTGGATCTCACCTTCTGAGGGAGGCAAGTGATCCTGGCTATCCTCGGTGACAGGCCTCAGGCCCAGACCCACTTTCCAGATAGACTGACCCAGGTGGGAGGTGGACACCATCATCCTGCCAGGAAAGGGGAGAGCTGGGGCCTTCTGCCATTGTTTCTCTGTTGACTTGGGGACTTTTCTCTCTGTTGTGAAAGGGCAGTGGGCCACTGTGACCTTGTTTCTGGAATTGCTCCTCACCCAGGGGACCCTGTCCTTTCTGTGGAGCAGACAGTTGGGGTTCCCTGGCAGGGCAAGTGGCCTCTTCGTTAAATACCACAGAGTGTGTGCAGATTGCTGGAGGAGAGAAGCTGGGTAAGGTCAAAGCATTGTTATTATGGAATTAAAGAGCCCAGCTCCTGCCCGCCTCCAGAAGCGGTAATGCAGAGTTACAGATGAAAAAATTAGGGCTTCCAGACTGCGCTAATGTGAACCCCCCACCCCCCATCTGTTCTGGTTCAGAGCATAATTGCCTCATCTTTAGAAAGAAAGAAGGCAGAAGATGCCTGCCGAGCCCTGTTCTCCTCTACTTTCCTGCAGAGCACTGGACCTTCCCTGGCCTGGGGTCATCAGGGGGCTGACCAGTCCTGCTCCTGTGAGCACTG
Organism: Otolemur garnettii; assembly: GCF_000181295.1. NCBI lineage: Eukaryota > Metazoa > Chordata > Mammalia > Primates > Galagidae > Otolemur > Otolemur garnettii. The sequence goes on from NW_003852442.1 coordinate 8,559,079, forward strand.
GTCAGAGAGACAAGGTGGACCATCTGAGCCTGTTGGAGGGCAGTAGTAAACAGATGTCACTCAGGCCACATCATAGCCCAGCTGGGCCTCTTATGGAGAGGACCCGTTTGTTTTGGTTTGGTGGTCTTGGATGGCGCACTGACCCCTCGCTTCAGGGCACTTTGGGCAGCCTTCCTGGCTTGACTTGTCTGTAACTAGAGGGATGGCAGGCCGGGTGGCGCTTGGACAGACTGGCACTGTTGTTGAGTCCTACCACCGAGGTCTGCTTGTTCCAGCCACACCATCACTGGATTCAAGTCACTTCCCACCCTCTCACTTACAGCCACAGCCCACAGGAATTCTGTAGGGTTGGGTGAGGGTCTTGCCATCTGCCCTCTGTGTGGCTGTTACATTATCCTAGCTCTCTCCTAGGACCTTAGGCCATCTATGTGGTGAGGAGGTGGGGCTGGGAGGAGTTCATTTTTGGAGCAGCCGTGAAATGTTCAGAAAATTGGTTTCATGTGCCGAGAGGGCCCTGTGGAGGCTTCTAGACTGAGCTGCCCGCTCAGGTCCTGCTCCTGGAATCAGGAATGAGACTGTCCACGTGGTGCTCTGGGACACATTTGGGTTTTAAGCACACCCATTCATTTGGGCAGTCTTTTCCTGGATGAGGCTGACGCAGGCACTTTGGCCCACAGAAATTACAAGATGCTTCAGAACAGAGAGAAGAGGTTGGGTGGGCCAGGTTGAGTGGGGATTGACTCCCTGAGTGTCTGAGCAGGGGTGGGCTGGTGTCACTCACATGGGGTCTGGGGCCCAGAGAGGATAAGGCACCCTAGTGTCCCTGGCTCCCTGCCCAGTGCTGCTTCCTCCTGGATGCTCACCTGCTTGCTCTCTGACTCTGCTTTCCTCTTGGGCACGGCTGTCCAGTGCCCTGCGCCTGTTTCTTCCCTTGGCTGGCAGGACATACTTGAAGGGAAAACAGCTGTGCCACAGACCTCAGACCCCTGGCTGGTGTTGGCATGGTGTCCATGTTTAGCAGTGGCAAGATGCTACTGCCCCCTGGCACTGCCAGGCAAGAGGCAGGCCTCCAGCTTGCAGAGCACTCCCCTCTACTGTCTGTTTTCCCTCCCTTTTCCTGTCTGTGAAATGGGTACAACCATTCCAGCCCCTCCTGTGCTCTTTCATTGAGGGAGGGGTCCTTTTGCGGAGCACAGATGCTGCCCTGTGGGCCCAGGGCCTCCTAGGCTCAGGGAGGGCCTATGTCTTACTAGAGTTGCATGGCCAGTGAGAGGCAGAGGCAGAGGCAGAGGCAGGGTGGGAACCAAGACTGGCAGGATCCAAAGCCATAAAATGAACATCATCTTGCATAGCCTCTAATTGTGGGGCCTGCAGCCTGCTCAGCCGTCTCTGGAGGCCAAGGCAACTGAGAGACCGACCCTCTGCTTGAAGCTTTCCAAGTGTGAGCTTGTGTTACCCCTTCAGTGCCCCTGGGAGACGAGGCAACCTAGACTCAGATGCCAGGTGGCTTGCCCAGGGCTGAGCAGCAGGCTCAGTCTAGTCCATCCAGCCCCAGCAGGGATCAATGGGGATCACTAGACTGGGCTTGGCATCTGGTTGAACCTCTGCCAGCCGTCCTGGAACCCCCTTTGTGGCTGGCTCTGTGCCAGCCAGCACTGTGAGGGGAGAGTTGGCCAAGAAGCCACAAGGGTCTGCCCTGGGGTTCACAGCTGGCTGTGACGGCGAAGCAGTGGATAGCTGGCGCCTGGTAGAACAGGCTCAAGAGCGGACAGTGGGAAGAGGCCACATCCAAGTCCAAAGTCCTCAGCTCAGTCTGCCATACCCTCTCCAGCCTGCGGTAGGGCCCTGGCTCTGCTGTCCCTCCCTCTGTAGGAGTAGTGCGTCTTCCCCTGCTGCTGGGCTGCAGGAAAGCCTCTTGTCCCATTGGTGATTGTCCGTTTCTGATTATGTTTAGTGGTAGGGGTCCTTTGGTTGCTGTCAGGCTGCCTGGCCAGACTGTAGGTGTCCTCAGGGCAGGACTTGAGGCTGCCTGACTCCTCTCTCTCTGCCTCTTTGCTGCAGTGTGCCCCTGGCCACTGGCTGAGCGTGTGATCCCAGGAGCACGGGCAGGCAGGGGCCAGCATCCTCTTTCAGAGACTGGCCTTTCCGCAACTCTCCTGAGACCTCGTCGGGGGCTTTGTGATTCCTGGAGAGGCTGCTTCAGGGTGGGGAGAGTGTTTTGGTGCTTGCTGTATGCCTTGAGTTAATTGATGAACCTCACTGAGCCTCAGTTTCCTCATCTGTATCATGGGGATGTTAACAGCATGGAGCTCTTGGGGTTTGGGGAGAGATTGGTTAGCAAGTCACATGGCTGCTGTGGTGGAGATTATTATCTTTATCCTGCCCTAAGACCTAGTCCTGGCTCCTGCCTGGCCAGCTTGGGGGGTGGTTCTCAGCCCTGCCTAGCTGATCTAGGCCCCAGCTGATGAACCCCCCCCCCCCAGGATCCTCAGTGGCCTGCCCAGTCTGCCTCCAGCCCTTTCTTTATGGTCTGAATGGTTCCCACCAAAGCCTGAATGATTGGCTGGCCCTGGCCTCTTCCCTGCCCTGGTGTGGGCTGCAGGAAGATGGGCCAGTCCTTGTCCTTGTCCTTGACCCCAGGAGCCACTGCCAGGTGCAAGCTTCTCCTCAGGTGTGGTCTGCAGCAGCCTTGTCCTTCTGGTAAGGGGCAGGCTGGGTCCTCTGAGGGCAGAATGGCCCCACCCCTGCCCAAGGGGTCACGGTATCTTAAGGGAGGGGGGCTCAAGGCTGTGAGTGCAGAATGTGGGTGGCACTTGCAGCCCTCCCCACTTCCCACTGTTGGGCCTGTGGCTGTGCCTTGTGGTCAGCCATGGCCCCCTTCCCTCCCTGTGTGCACTTCACTCCCAAGCCTTGGCCTTGGCTTCATTGCAGCTGCTTGCTTTTGTTAACATCCTGGTCAAGCCCCACGTTTCTGTGGTTTTGTCTGAGTCACTGTTTGCAGGGGCACTGTCTCCCTCTCTTGAGGAAAGAGCAAAGGAGCTGAGGACAGGTGGGGACTTCGGTGGAGGTGAAGAAGGATGTCCACTCTGGCGAGAGACATGGTCACAAGTTTTGGCTCTAAAGTTAATCTCTTCTCTAAGGGAGGATTAGGGGCTGAGGAGGCTTTTCAGTAATTTTAATTTATTATTCAAGCCTTGCCAAGTTCCAAGAAGGATTTGAAGCAGATTATAGTGGAAGATACAAATAATCTAGAATCATCAAAAGAGCTAGAATTATGGAATGTGTGGGGAAAGAGAAAAAATTATTCCAGAAAGCTTAGGTTAAGTAGGCATACAGATTTAACCTAAGCTCCCTAACAGCCAGGGCAAAACAGGTAACATGGTGGTTTAGGCTGCCAATACCTGTTTTTGGTATCCGTAATGCCACATATTTTTTCTTCTGTGGTTTGTTTTATTTTATTTTATTTTTTACCAATTGAGACTCTTTTATTGAGATAGATTTTACATGTTGTGAAAAGTCAAGATGTTAAATTGTACAGTTGGATGAGTTTTGACTAATGAAGACCATGTAATCATCAGTCAGACCAAGGCAATGAATGTCTCCAGCGCCTCAGGAAGTCCTCAAAAGCTGCTTTACGTGAAGAGCCCTCATCTGCCATTTGTGTTTTTGTCCCCCAGTTTAGATTTGCCTTTCTTTTCTTTCTTCTTTTTTTGAGACATAGTCTTACTCTGTCACCCTGGGTAGAGTGCCAGGGAGTCATCATATCTCACAGCATCTTCAAACTCTTGGGCTCAATAGATCCTCCTGCCTTAGCCTCCCGAGTAGCTGGGACTACAGGTGCCTGCCACCACACCCAGCTAGTTTTTCTGTTTTTGGTAGAGATGGGATCTCGCTCTTGCTCAGGCTGGTCTCAGACTCCTGAGCTCACGCCATCCACCTGCCTCGGGCTTCTCCGATTCTCCTGTCTTGAACTTTCTGTAAGTGGTGCTCTTGGACCTTGCTGCTTTCATTCACCATAATGGCTGTGACATTTTCATCTTTGTGGTATGCATCAACGTTTTTTTCTTTTCTGTCGTTGCTGAGTGGTGTTCGTTTATGAACATACCACAGCGTACTATCCATCTCTTGCTGAAGAATCTGACTCTTGTGTGCTCTGTATTTTTAGGTATTGGAACACTGGCATTATTGTTGGCTTAACACCCTATTCCAGTATTTTATAAAGCCTGATACCCACTTCTGTCTCTCTTGAGGCATGCCCAGAGGTCTGTGCCCCCAAATCCTAGCTCTTGAAAGCTGTGGGCTTGCTCAGACCAGGGATAGCCACCCTCTTCTCTGTTCATAGTCCTCACCAGGTGTCAGAGTTTGAATTCTTTCTTCCCAGTTGACTTTGAAGGGCAAGACCTTTGAGTCATTTGTGTGCTCCAAGGGGCCCTGAGGAGAGCAGGAAGTAGGAGAAAGGCAGTGGAGCAGCCATGTCCCTCCTTCCTCTCCAGCCCAGACAGAATCCTAGGCTCTTTCTTCTTCCTAAGCCATGCACCAAGATGCCCCACCAAGCAGACACTCAGGGCTGTACCTGCATTCACCCTGGGAGCCCCAGGCGCAGTAGACACCGCACCTTGCAAGAAGCTAGGAAAGGCAGGGGTTGTTTGAGAGCACCCTGTGGCCCCACCCACCCCAGGCTTCTGTGCCATCCCGGCTCTTTCTTAGATGGAAGGATTTGGCCTGTCTGAGCTATTTTTACAAATCTTTACTGTTATTTTTTTCCTGCATAATGAGCCTTAGCAAAAGATTCACACATCTGCTCAAATGCCACCTCCTCAGAGAGGCGCCCCCCACACACCCCTCCCCGTCACTGCCTGCTTTGCTGTCCCTTGGTGTTCTCACCTCCACAGAGGGGTGCGTGTTTGTCCCTTGCCATGGGGCGTGAGTCCCTGAGGACATGGATTGTCCTTTTCAGCAGCAGTAGCCAGTGCAGAGCCTAGCGTCCGGCCGGTGTCCAGTCAGTGGGTGCGGATGAATGAGCATCCCATTATAATGTGCAGTGACAGACCCTATACCAGGCTGTTCCCCATCCTCCCACAGGGATCCCGACGGGAGACCCTTCCCTCTCCCAAGTTGGTTAGTGGATCCAGAGCAGCAGAGCTCAAGGAAAGACTTTGTCTTGGAGTCTCAGAGCAGGTTTTTTGGGGAAGCCCAGAGCACCTGAGGGGATATGTGTCTGTACAAGGTGTGGGGAGAGCAGGGAGGGTCTGTTGGGGGTCGGGCTTAGTGGGGTGTGCATGTGCATCTGGGCAGGCCAAGGGCGTGTGCATGACACACAGGGTGTGAGTGTGCTGCTGGTGGTGGGACGCCCAGGGCCTTGTGCACGACAGCCTGCCTGTGCCATAGTCTCACAGCCCTAGAGATGGGCAGGGCTGCTGGCTGTGTGTAGGTGTGACAGATGAGCCTCACCTCTAAGGCTCTGAGAGGGGCAGTGACTGGCACCTCCCTGAGAAGCTGTTAATGTTGTCTGGAATCATCAATGTTGCCTGCTCCTGTCCTTGGAGGATGAGAGCAGGGCCCTGGGTCTCCTGGGACAAAGGAGCAGGCCCAGGTGGGATGGCTGCCGCCCCAGGTTACTGTCCAGGAGGGACAAAACACCCTGCTTTCTAGTCGCTGCTGTTGCTCTGCCTTCTCTGGAGATACTGTTTCCTGCATTCCCACCCCAGAGCGCCCAGGGTCTCCTCCTGTGCCCCCGTGGGCCCCTGGCCAGCCCTTCCCAGCAGAGTGGCCTGACAACATGCTCTGCCCTTCTACGGGTAACTCAGTGTATGGGCACCTGTGTTTGGTGGAAGCGGCCATGGGCGGGCAGGCAATGGCTTGTGAAGTCACTCTCTGCCTGATGTGCTGGGGCTGGTTGCCATGGGAGAGTGAGAGCAGATGGCTGGGGCCTGGGGAGCCTCTTGACCACACCCTTGCGCCTGCCCACCCAGCCCATCAGAGGGCTGGGCTTGCTCTCTGAGGACAGGGACTTGCTCCCTGCTCTGCTTCCTCTTTGCAGACTAAGCCCCTCTCTTCTCCATCTGCCCTCCCCAAGGACCCTTCCTCCCCTAAGCCATGTTGAGGGGCCACTCTGCCATAGGACAGGGATGCAGGAGTGGGATTCAAGGTTGGCGGGGAAGACAGTGCACAAGGCCCAGACACACACACATGGGCACACACGCACCTGGCTGTTGATCCAAGCCCATACCTGCCAGCCAACACCCAAGGAGGCCCCTGACAAGAGGAAAGAGGGTGGTTCTTTTTTTTTTTTTTTTGAAACAGAATCTCAAGCTGTCACCCTGGGTAGAGTGCGTGGCATCACAGCTTACAGCAACCTCACACTTTTGGTCTTAAGCGATTCTCTTGCCTCAGCCTCCCAAGTAGCTGGGACACCACAACACCTGGCTATTCTTTTGTTGCAGTTGTTGTTTTAGCTGGCCTGGCTGGGTTCAAACCCGCCAGCCTCAGTGAATGTGGTCGCCAGAGAGGGTGGTTCTTAGAGGGTGATGGGAGGCTAGAAAAAAGGGTACAGAAGAGAAAGGAGGAGGTCAGGCTACCAGGGCCAGCACGGGAAGTGGGGGGGGCAGAAAGCCTCTGGACAGCACCCCAGGGCCCAGCCTTGTTGGCCCACTCCAGCCTCACCTATGGGACATAGTCCCTCAGAGAGGCCAAGACAGGCACCTCCCTGCAGGCACCTCTACTGGTCTTTAATTTTCAAATTACAAAAGCCTGACGACAGTTAGGGCCGCTGTGCTTTATCTTCCAGGTCTGTACCTTGACAGCACCTGAGGGTACGGGGGGAGGGCAGTGGGCTTGCAGATCTAGGCCTGGATCTGAGTGCAGGGAGGCCCAGGTCCTCTGTATCCCCCAGCACCCCTTATCCTGGTGGAGCCATCCCCACCTGATGGCTCCACCCAACCCTGCACACCTTGAGGCCTGCCCTGGTCCCCTGGTGGCCTGCTGAGGAGGGATTTGGCTCCAGGCTGTAGGGCCTGCTCACCTTTCCACATCAGTCACTGCTGTGACAAAATGGACTGCCCACTGGTCGTCCACCCAACAACGCTCACACCCGCCCTAACTGCCTTGTCTGGGGTCACCTGGGATGCTTTTCAGTGGGCACACTCCTGATGCTAGGTAGGGGGTTGTGAGCTCTACCACTTTCTCCCCGTGTGACCTGGGCAAGGCACTGCCCTTCTCTGAGCCTCTGGGTAACTATAGTTCCATCCTGGTACCCAGGGCAGCAGTGAGACTGACTGATGACAGGTGTGTGGGGTGTCCAGTCTGTGTGTACAGCCGGGCTCACCTCTTCTCTGTGCCATCCACAAGGGTCCCTGTACCCTCACCTAGGTTTTCAGCTTGCCCCCAGAGGTGCCCGGCACAAGGGGAAAGCGTTAACTCCCTATAGCCCTCCAGAGCATGGTTTCTTCCTGTCCCTGGAGTTGGCAGTACTCACCTCCGGCCTCAGGAAATCCTCTCCTGCTGCTGCTGCCACTCCCAGAGCCAACCATCAGCTGACCCATCGAGCCCCCTTCTCAGTTTTTGCTGGGAGGCTGAAGCACAGGAGCAGCCTGGGCTACATGCCGTAACATTGTGCAGGCACTCAGCCTTTAATCTGCTCTTTCACTTTGTTATAAGCATTTTCCTGCATTATTTCAGTCTTTGGAGGTGGCCATCTTAGTAGCTGTGAAGAGTCCCATTGAGGAGCTGTGGTTTGTCTGACTGGTCCCCTGGAGGTGACATTTACACTGTGCCTCCCCCGCCCCATTTGCTGTTGCTGTTGCTGGGGCTGCGATGGGCATTGTTAAGCATTAAGCGAGAAAGGGTTCTTTTGTGCACTGGGTCCGTTGAAGGTTAAGACAGCCCAGAGGGCAGGAGCTCTGTCCCAGGCTTTCTCCCCGCTTAGGTAGGGTCCAGTCTAAGCAGCCCACCCCCAGGAGATACTTCAGTGTCCCCATGTGCTGGGCCTGCCCTGTTGCCTGTACAAACAGCTATTCAGGCCCTCAGGGATTGGTGACATCCCGTCCAGCCTCTGAGCTCATCTTCAGCCTAGCTGGAGGTGCCAGGCCACGCCTGAGGTGACAGACAGCTGTTGGGGGGAGCACCCTGTTGGCGCCTGTGCTGCACACCTGCTGCCATCTCCACGGTCCAGCAGCTCTCCCTCCCCGCTCCTCTCGCTGGTGCTTATGTCTTAACCACCCCATTCCTGAGATGGGGGGGTAGTGGTGGCAGCCTCAGATTTCCTCACCCTGGCCAGCCCTTCCCACCAGTGCTACCTTTGAGGTCCCATCCAATTAACAAGTATTTTCCAGACCCCCTCCTTACTAGCAGAGCTAAGCTTCAGTGGGTTGGGATGGGCTGGGCTGAGCTGGGCCCCTGTGCTGAGTTCGTGTTGCTGTGGGGGTTGCTTCTATCTCTGCTGCCTGTCCTCTTGGAGTCTGAGTGTGTCAGGGGCCTTTGGATTTCTATTGTCTGTCTATTCCCATCCTGCTGCAGAGTAGTCAGGGTGGGCTGAGGTCTAGCAGCCCCACCATCCATGTCTTCGCCACCAGCCCTGTCCCTTCTGTGCTTGGGAGTGTGTGGAATGGGCCAAGGGCTGGTAATCTGGGTCTCAGTCTGTTCATCCATAAAATGGTGCTAATGGTGGAGGCTGTTCTACAGGACTGCTGTGGCGTGAAGTAAGTGTGTGGTCATAAGGCCTATGGCATGGAGCTGGGCACGGAGGCTGTGCGAGGCACCTGGGGCTGCATCCTTGTTAGTGTCCTTGGCAGCAGTCTTAGGACCAGGGAGGTCAGACTGGAGGTGGGGAGAGCTTTTGCCCCTCGTATACCCTACCCAGAGCTTGCCCACTGGGCATTCCCACCTCCTACACTAGCCTAGGAGAGGGCATCCTTCCACCTATGCCCTCTCCAACACAGTGGGGTGTAGATCCTGGGGCCTTGTTTCCAGAGCGGAAATGCCATTCTGGGAGCCACAGGCTTGGGGGGGGGGAGGGAGTTAAGTGGAAAAGGAGCAAATTTTTGAAATGCCTGTGCCTGAGCCTGGTTCCCCTTCCCCCACCTCCAGCCCACACCAGCAGCCCCACCCCCAGTACAGCTCTAATCCTGCTCCTGGGAGAGGTGAGTCTCCTATTCCCCAAGATCCATCCAGCCATATCCTATCTGCCTCCCCCATATTCTTCTCAGGCTAGCTAGGAGGAGCCAGCTCTCTGGAGGACCAGGTCTTTTGTGTCCCTAACTGTCCCTGTAGAGACCTCCTGCCTGCTCTGAGCCCTGGTCCCCACCCAACCCACCCCACAACAGTGGAAACCCAGGGGCAACCTGAGGACTCCTCAGCCCCAGCACAGCCCCCACTACAGTCATGTGTGGTCCGGCTGGCTCAGACTTGCTCCCTGGGTACCTGGGGTGCTAGCCACGCTGAAGTGGCTGATTGAGGTTGGGATGTAGGAAGGGCTTGGGCACAGCTCTCAGAAACAAGCAGGAGGGACGCCCCAGGCAGTGCTGCCTTGAGAGCAGGCTCCTCTTCTGTGGGGAAGAAGGCTGTTAGGAGGGTGATGAGCAGGGCCAGACTTGGGGAAGGCAAAGGATGCTGGTTAGTTGCCCTCTCCTCTTTGAGGACTTTGGGTATTGTGTCCTGTCCCACTGTTTCTCAACCCCATACTGAGTTCTGGCCAGTGATTCCCAAGCCAGAAGCTTAGGAGCTTGGGGAAGTGCAGATGTTGGTTCTTCTGGAGGGGTGGGACCCAGGAATCTGGGTTTTGTGTTTTTCTGGCTTTTCTGAGAAGGTGGAGTACAGTGGTGGAATCATAGCTCACTGTTATTCCCGAGTTTTGGGCTGAAGTGATCCTCCCACCTTGACTTCCCAAAATGCTGGGATTACAGATGTGAGCCAGGAAATCTGTTTTTCTTTTAACAAGTTCTCCAGAGGACCTGTAAGCACCCAGACTTGGCCTGCCTTCCTCTTACTTTTTTTTTTTTTTTTTTTTTTTAGAGAAAGAGTCTCACTTTATCGCCCCCAGTAGAGTGCCGTGGCATCACACAGCTCACAGCAACCTCCAACTCCTGGGCTTAGGTGATTCTCTTGCCTCAGCCTCCTGAGTAGCTGGAACCACAACGCCTGGCTATTTTTTTTGTTGCAGTTTGGCCGGGGCTGGGTTTGAACCCGCCACCCTCAGTATATGGGGCCAGCGCCCTACTCACTGAGCCACAGGTGCCACCCTTCATTTTACTTTTGAGAAAAGACTCCAGAGGGGGAGAGGAACCTGCCTAAGGAGGCACATCTGGCCAGGGTCTGAGTCCACTGAGCCCTGGTGGCAGGCAGGGTCATCTGTAGGTCCCCTTGGACTTGTGTGCATTATTTAGGCCAGGCCTGCTGGGTGAAGCTGGGTCTCCGGGGCCTGCTTCCCTGGCACCATGAACTGCCTGGTAGCATCCCTGTGTCCACCCATAGCCCAGGATTGTGGGCTGTTGGGGATCCTGTCTGGTTCCATCCTAGAGCTCCCTGCAGATTGCTCAGGGACTTGGTACTCTGTTCTGCTGCATTGGGTGAATCACTGACCTACAGCCTAGCAAGGGGCCACTCAGGGAGAGCCAAGGCTGGCTCTATTCGCTTTACTGTGGTGGTTCTTCCTTCTCTCTCTCTTCATTCTGGGGACACTGTCCTGTTGATCACATTGCTGAAACAGACAAGATGGAGCAGGATCAGGAGGGTACAGAGCACAGGTGTACCCTGAACACGGTGGACTAAGGAATGGGGGGCAGACCAGCTGAGTCCCCCAAAGTCAGTGCACTGCAAGGTGAGGAGTTGCTGGGTCAGACTGAAGCTTGCCAACCTTCCTGCTCTGGGTCTTCCTTTCCTGGAGACTTCAAATAGCAGGTCTGTCCTGCAGTCAGAGCCGTCCCAGTGATTAAGGTAGATCCTCTGTAAGTTGACCACCCAGGGGGCTAAACAAACTGGTCAACGTAAGGCCCTAGGCCTACTGTACAGATACGTACATGTGGTGCATGTCCAGTCTATGAAAAGTAGGTCAGCTTAAGGAGGTGGTCATGTAGGGAGGTTCTACTGTATTTTCCCCGTAAGCTGGGGCACACCCCCTCCCCTTTCCCTCTAGGTTCAGATCTGAGTCCAACGGGCCCAACACGTTAAATGGCCTGGGGCTAGAGGGCAGGGAATACAGCAGTGAGGGTCGCAGCGTGTCCAGCGTGCTTCGAAGGAGGGGACAATCCCGGCAGTCTTCCCAGCAGTGGAGGCGTTTCCGTGGGCTTTTGAAGCCAGCTGCGTTCTCACCCGCGCAGGAAGGCGGGGACATGCTTTTAGGAAGAGGGATATCCCGCGCTGTAGGCAAGAAGTCTGGCAAGGGCTCGAGCCGGGAGGCCGGGGTGGGAGGGCGGTCCCACAGCGCCTGTCCGCGCGCTCCCGAGCCACCCGCGCTGGCGGCTCATTTGCATGGGCAGCCTCAGTGGCCAATGGGTGAGCGCGGTTGGGCATGCCGGGAGCCGGGCTGGGCCGGCCGGGCCGCGGCTCAGCGGGCGGAGCGAAGTGGGACCGGCTCTGGGCGGCGGAGGCGGCGGCGGAGCTGCGGGAGTGGGACCGGGCGGCGGAGACGCTCTCGGAGCCTCGAGGGCTCGCGGCCCGGGCAGCTCCGTGTGTGACCCTACGGGGAGCCGGGCCCCCAGGCCGGCCGGACACTATGAACTACCTGGTGAGTACGGCAGGCGCTGCCCGGGGTCTGCTCGCGGCGGCCGTGCGGTTCTCCTGGACTGGCTTCGAGGCAACCGCCCTACGGGTTCCCGGGGCGGGCCGGGCGGGAAGGAGTTAAGCGAGTGGCATTTCCTGCCGGACCTGCGGGTCCTGGGAACCGCCGGAGTCTCTGCGGGGGCGCTCCGGGGCCAGGGTCTGTGGTCCTGGGACCTCCTTCCTCCCTCCCTGTCCCCACTTGCGCGCCTCGGGGGCAGTTGTAAGAGCCGAGATCCGGGACCGCTGGTGGGCAGGAAAGTTCCTGTATCCGGGAAAGTTGCTGGCGGGAGGCCCGCTCTCCCCTGCCTGCTGCCGCCTGCCGTGTGACCTTGAGCCTCGGTGTCCTGACAAGTCTCAGTTTCCCGGGCAGTGAGGAAGAACGGGGGTCCCTGGAGGCCGTGACGGTGAGCTTCCAGGAGGGATGGTGGTCCGACAGTTTTGGAGTGGGGGCTGTCCACGGCTCCCGTGCTAGAGGTTGAGGTCCGGGCGAGCAAGTACGTGGCGGTTAGTCGGTGCGACCGGAGGGCCCGTCCGAGGTCGGTTAATGATTCACCCGGGCCGCCGGCACTGGATTCCGGGAGCAGCAGGGGCGGGTGCTCCTCTGACTTTACCTGCCAGTCTTGCCAAACGGCTGTAGGAGCCGGATCCTGGCGGCCACAGTCCAGGGCTGCACTCACCCCACCGCTTGGCACGTGGAGAGTCAAGGGAGGGGCCAGGGTCCGCTTGGTTCTGTAGCGAAGACATGGGGGCTTTGAGATCCACTGTTGCGGGGGTCCCTGGCGACAATTCCCGCAGAGCTAGGTAGTGCGTGTCTGCCGCTCCGGTGTCCACAGCCTTGGGGCTCCTTCTGGAGTCTGGGAAGCCCAGATTTGCTGAGAGCTTTGGGGAGGGATCAGGACAAGATTGTGGGAGTAGGGGGCATTTGGGGGCTGTGAGTTCCAAATTGGGGACAGCATCTCCTTTTCCTAACCGCAAGACTCCAATACCGACCACTTGGTTTCTCTCCCCACACCTCTGCTGTGTAGAAGGGTCTGACTTGGCAGGTGCTCCCAGACTTGCTGTAGCTTTAAAAGTCATTTTCTCAGAATGAACTTGGGTCAGTCTCTTCTTTGCTGAATTTGGCCAGGTGAGATGTTTCTCATTGCCCAGGGCTAGGGCACACATCTTCCTGTGCCCATTCCTTTCCACTGGTGGAGAGCTGGGTCCAGGAGGACAGCTGGCCTGTTAGGTGCGGGGGTGCCTGGGGGGCATCTGGACTGGGCACTGGTGGAGCCTGTGGGGAGAGGAGCAGTGGGGAGGAGCTGCTGCCTCTCTCCTGGCACTAGCACCCACCACCCTCTGGCCCTGGGCAAGGAAGGAACCCAGTGGGAGCTAGGTGGGGGCAGGGCAGTCCCAGGTTCTGCCTGGAAAGTTACCTTGGGTTGAAAGGAGGAGGACTGGAGACTCTGGCTAATGTTTGTGCTGAGCCCTGTGGGCTGGTACTGTTGCCCAGGTCTGCACCATTAGGGCATCTCATCTGCACAGGAGAGGCTCCTGGGACAGCTGTTCTCCCCTGTTAGTTACATGAGTGATAAATATGGGGAGACTGAGGCACAGAGAAGGTCAGTCAGTTGTCCTCACAAAACTGGATCCAGAACCTAGCCTCCTGTCATGGCCCCATGTACTGCACCACATGTGCCCACCACCTGGGATTGGGGGAGCTCTGGTCCTGAAGGGGCTGCCATGCTCTGCTGGGGCTGCCAACTTGGTAGAGCCCCTCTGGCTCCAGGACTGTGCCTTTGTGGCCTCCTCTGGACATCCATTGTTCTTCTAGGAGATGTCACCACCCAGTTCTCTTGGGCATGAACAACTCCCTCCCCTTCCCCCAGGAGCCCACAGCCAGCTGGGGCAGGCAGAACCAACCAGCAGGGGAGGTGTGCTTTCTGGAGGCTTGTTGGAAGAGGTGATGTTGGAGTCCGTAGAGAGTGGTATGGGTGACAGGGTGACAGTAAGATCACTACCTGGCTCTAGGGCCTCCAGATAAAGGCTGCAGGTTGGTCTCCCTCTGTGGTTGGGATTCTGCCCTCCATTAGGCCCTTTCTGACTCTCTGAGCACTGAGGAGAGCCCTGGCTTCATTCTTTATCCTGCCCTGGGCAAGTCCTCACTTTAGGCCTCATCTCTGCTGGTGCATCTCAGAAATTAGTGGTTTGGTACTTTATTTATTTATTTGTTTATTTCTCTCTGTCACCCTGGGTCAAGTGCCATGGCATCATCATAGCTCACAGCAACCTCAAACTATTGGGCTCAATCTCTTGCTTCAGTCTTTCTTTCTTTTTTTTGGAGCCTCAAACCGTGGCCTTGGATAGAGTGCTGTGGTGTCACAGCTCACAGCAACCCCCAACTCCTGGGCTTAAGCAATTCTCCTGCCTCAACCTCCCAAGTAGCTGGGACTACAGGCGTCCACTACAGCGCCCAGCTATTTTTTGGTTGCAGCCGTCATTGTTGTTTGGCAGGCACAGGCTGGATTCGCACCCGCTAGCTCTGGTGTATGTGGCTGGCGCCTTAGCAGCTTGAGCTACAGGCACCAAGCCAAGATTTTATATTTTTACTAGAGACAGGGTCTCGATCTTGCGCAGGCTAGATTTGCTACTTTTTTTAAAGGTGCAAACTTCACTTTGGGGGACATTATGTCCCCCTCTGTCCTTGCATACGCAGATAGTGCTGTGGTAAGGGCTGCTGAAAATTACTTTCTAGGATTGAAGACAGGCAGAGCTGCAGAGAGCTTTAGATGTCAAGATGGAGAAACCAAGGCCTTGTAAGGAGTGACATCCCTGCTGTCCATTCTGCCTCAGGTCCCTTCCGTGATGACATTGCTGGGGCTGGAGGGTGGGATTTGCTCCTCTACTGAGTGGCTGGTGCTTTCTCTCATATAACAGGTTGGCCTCACACTAAGTGCCCTGCTGACACACCTGATCATAGAATGAACTTGCCAATCCACTCCTGTGAGTCCTGCCTGCAGGGATCCAAGGCCAGGGAAAGAGCAGAATGTAGTTAGGGGTGCATGCCCAGGGTCTGCCAGCATGTCCCCACATCCAGGGTGTGCTTGGGACTTCAGATGCCATGTCCTGCCACAGGAGGGCTCTCCTAGCACCCGCCCCTCTAATCTCCCTGGTACAGTCTGGGGTGTCTTGGCAGACGTTGGGACAGAGACATTCATTCTTCCAGCCCATAGCTGGCCCTCAACACAAAGGCATCTGCTATTTCTCCGTAGCCAAGATCGGGCTGTGGCTCTGCTTATGCAGGGGAGCCCTTGCAGTGGCTGCCCCATAGGTGGCTTTTTTTTTTAGACAGAGTCTTGCTCTGTCACCTGAGCTGGAGTGCAGTGGAGTGCAGTTGTACCTCACAGCAGCCTCTAATACCTGGGCTCAAGCAATCTTCCTACCTTAGCCTCCTGAGTAGCTGGGACTACAGGCACAGCTAATTTTCTAAATTTTTTTTTTTTTTGTGGGAATGGGGTCTTGCTTTTGCTCAGGATGGTCTTGAACTCCTGGTCTTAAGCAAAATTCCCACCTTGGTCTCTCAGAGGGCTGGGATTATAGGTGTTAGCCACCGCATTTGGCCCATAGCCCTTTCCTCTGGCAGCTCAAGCGTGGGCCTGAGGACTTGCATACCTTTGTCCTCTCTGAGGCCTCATATGCTCCTGAAAGAGGGACAGGAGCTATGTTCCCAGGGTGGCTGTGGAACATGAGGCCTACACACAGGCTGTGTGGTCCACTCACCCTGCCAACCAAACACTAAGAACTTGAGCCAGACCCTGGCTGTACAGTTGTCTCTGGGAGTATTAGAGGAAGCTGCTGCTAGGCCTGGCTGGTCCTGGAGTTCCACCCAGGATGGGGCATCAAGAGATTTGAGCAGGAAAAGGAAGAGTTGAATGCAGGATAGGTGGGATGGTTAGGGTCCTCAGCACCCCACCCGTGCCCCAGTCCAGCAGGTCTGTGAGTGCAGACTGACAGTTGGTTACACACTTGCTGGGCCTGCGTCCAGTGGCCACAAGGAGCTCTTTGAGACAAGCAAACAGGATACCCCAGAAATAAATTTGGCCCACATTCTGCATATGAAGAGAGCCAGTATTTCCCAAGGGCCTGTTGTGTTAGGCTGTGTGTTGGGGAGTTGGGGAGGAAGCCCTGTGGAATTTCTACTCCTGGCTTCCATGAACCTGGGCATCCATCACCCAAGGAGCCACGCAGCTTCACTTTGTCTCTTAGCCTGGATCTGTCTCTGCTGCTCCCTGATCTGTGACCCTGGGCTGTTCTGAGCCTCAGTCTCCTCATCTGTAAGGTGTAGGGTCCTTTTGAGGGTTAATTGAGCCAATGGCTGTACACAAATAAGACACTGTCTTATATTTATTTTTTCTCAAGAAGACACACTAGGGCTTATTTTCAGGGGATGTCTTATTTTTTATTAAGTATAATACAACAATCTACGTGTATTCAAATACAGTTAAGTCATCTTCTTCTGGAACCTGACAGGGGGAAGCCGACCTTGTTGGTGGAGCTAGTGCTAGTGATATGTGAACTCCTTTCCCTAGCCTCGTACATGCGCAATAGGATGCCTGTGTGCGCAAGTGCGAATGGCTTGGAGAAAGGAGCTGTGGCAGATAAAAGGTATTCTAGTCTTCCTTACTGCTCCTCACCGAAATGCATGCGTATCTGCATAGCCACGCCCATCACTAGGTCTTATTGGGGTAGGGCTTATATTTAACAAATGCATAGAAATCCTGCTAGGGCTTATTTTTTGGGTAGGTCTTATTTTGGGGGAAACCTGGTAGTGACCAGGATGTTGCTATTACTCGTTTCCTTGTTTCCCATCCTAGGTACTTGGGCAGAGACCAGCAGTCCACCATGGGCCGTCTTGTGGGTATTGAGAACACTTTTGGCGTTTGAAAGAGTACAGGGCAGACGTGGTGCCAGACCTGGCAGAGGAGTCATTGATGAATGAAGATGCCTATAGCGTCCTCTGCAGTTGGTCCAAATTGCTTCTGCTACTAAGGAACTTGTGGGGCCTTCCCTTCAAATAACCAGGGAAGGCTCATCAGGGAGCCTTGTGGTGTTACCTCCTCTTACTACTCCCAGCCTCTATCTAGCTTATATCTTCCTGCGGAGTTAGAGCTTGGGAATACCCACATTTGGGGTTCTCTAGGCAACTGGGGGAACTAAGGAGGAGAGCTTTTCAGGTCTCGAGGCTGCAGTTCTTGATGTGTGCCTGCCCACAGTCCAGGACCCAGCTGCTCTGTTTCTAAGGATCCCTCCCTGGGGACACAATGAGGACCTTTCTTAGAGATAGGCAGGGCATGTAGGGCAGCCCTGGCAGCTCCCATGTGCAACAACCAGGATGTTGTTGTGCGTGGGCCTGGCTGGGGAGTGCTGCTATCAGGTTGGGGCTGCTTCTCTGTCCCCACCTTCTGGGATGGGCAAGCCCTATAAGGCCTTTGTGGGTCCCTCTTTGTGGCCAGGTAGGACAAGGGCTTCTGGGGAGGGGCGTACCTGGTGTTTCGGTCAGGGATTCTGCCTTAGGCCCACCCACTCAGCCCAAGCTTGCTGGTCAGGAAATCCCATATCCCATACAAGGCCTGGTGTGCAAGTTCCGGGGCATCATGCTGAAGGAGATAGACTTCTCCCTCCCATTCTGGGTGCCTGGGGTCGGGGGCATGAGCTGGGCAGTCACAAACATGTTGGTCAGCACTGGCAGGTGGGAGCAAGGAGCTGTGGGTGCCCTGGGGGGAACATGGAGCCTGTCCGGAGGGGGTGTTGTCCTAGTGTGTCTTTTTTTTTTTTTTTGAGACAGAGCCTCAAGCTGTCCCCCTGGGTAGAGTGCTATGGCTTCACTGCTCACAGCAACCTCCAACTCCTGGGCTGAAGCGAGTCTCCTGCCTCCGCCTCCCAAGTAGCTGGGACCACAGGTGCCCGCCACACCACCCGACTATTTTTTTGGTTGCAGCTGTCATTGTTGTTTTGGCAGGCCTGGACTGGATTCGAACTTGCTACCTTAGGTGTACGTGGCTGGCGCCTTAGCTGCTTGAGCCACAGGCGCCGAGCCTGTCCTAGTGTGTCTTGAGAGAGAAGTAGGATGCCTCAGAAGGGTTCCCATAGGCAGGGGTGAGGTTGTAGAGACTGTGGGCAAGTCAGGCAGCAGCCTCTGTTGTACCTTGGAGCAGATGGGCAATAGCATCTGGGTGGACTGGCAGTGCCCTGGCTATCCACCCCTCCGAGGGCAGAGCGGGGTATCCCTCAAGAACTTGGGATAGGGCTCGGCGCCTATGGCTCAGGTGACTAAGGCGCCAGCCACATGCACCTAGGGTGGCGGGTTCGAATCTAGCCTGGGCCTGCCAAACAACAATGACGGCTGCAACCAAAAGGTGGGCGGGAGTTGTGGGGAGTGCCTGTGGTCTCAGCTACCTGGGAGGCTGAGGCAGGAGACTCGCTTGAGCCCAGGAGTTGGAGGTTGCTATGCGCTGTGATGCCGTGGCACTCTACCCAGGGGGACAGCTTGAGGCTCTGTCTCAAAAAAAAAGAGCTTGGGATAGGAACCCCTGACTGGCCCAGATGGGTCATGTGCCCAGCAGTGAGGAAGGCCAGGAAAGCAGGTTTGGGGAGGCTGGCCTCTCCTCTCCTTCAAGGGTGAGGCATAGTGAGAGGAGAGGTGGCTAGGGGGACCCGGGATCGTGTCCAGAGCAGGAGTGCTTAGGGGGTGGGCTCTACCCCATCTGGGCTCATCTGGCCACGAGAAGCTGCTGTTTGGATGATGGTTATTGAGCCATCGTTGCTTCATCCCATGGGATCTGTAGTGGAACCAGTCCCTGCCTGCTACCCCAGGTCCCACCCTCCCTTTCTCTGCTCCAGCACCTAGGCTCATGCCCTTCCTCTGCCCCCCTGCTTTTCCCTGGCATGAGTTGTCTGAAACGTCATCTCCTTGGGGATGCCATCTCTGACTCTATACGCAGAGGCCTTGTCCCACATTATGTTTGGCACCCCACTTTTTCCCTGTCATAGCAAATTGTCTTTTTCCTCACTGTATGGTAAGCCCCATGCAGACAGGGGGCCTGGTCGAGCTAGGCTGTCTTCATGGAGCCTGGCCAAGTGCCTACTGGCCTAGAACAGGAACTGGGCTAATCTTTGTTTAAACAAAAGAACAATCCTGTGAAGCCAGGACTGTCATCTTGGCAGAGAATCTGTGTGTTCAGAGAACCTAAAGGACTTGCCCAAGGTCACATAGCAGTGAGAGGGAGAGCTGGATCCAGACCTGGGTCTTAGCTGCTGCTTAGTGACTCGTGAGAGGACAGGCTAGTGTGTCCTGGAGGAGCGGCAGAGGAGGCAGAGAGGCCCAAAGAGGTGAGTGCTGGGCCAGCTGGAGTGGTCTGTTGGGCACCAGCAGTGCCCGGGACTCAGGCTGGGTGGGAGAGGGGCTGCCTTGGGGGCTCTGGGTAGGGGTATGCCAGCTGACACAAGTGGGGAGCTCCTCGTGCCAGGGGCTGGTGCCATGTGCCCAGCCTGAGGTGGTGCTTCCCAGTCTGGCTTCAGCTGCCCCAGGCTAAGTTGCAGCCTTCAGTGAGCTTATGTTGTGAGGGGGGACTGGCCATCTTGGGAGGCCTGAGATGTGGCTCACCTGGGCCAGACCTCTCCTCTCCTTGCCCTCAGCAGACACCGCCCTCCCCCCAAACTGCCTTTGCTCTCTCAGTTCCTTGAGTGCTCGGCCCTGTCTGGTGGGACCTCTCTGCCAGCCTTCACTGGGCTTCCCTCTGGAGAGGTGAGAAGCCTTCAAGGCCAGGGGCAGTCCCCTTTGTCCACACCCCTACCCCCTCTGACTTGACTGGAAGGGAATTTTCCTGTGACTCACTCTGCTGGCACTTCCTGTGGTCACCAGGACAGGGGCTAGGGGGACCCACAGGGCAGCTCTGTATTCTGTGGGGTCACTGGGGGAGGGTGCCTGGTGTCCCGCCCCCTGATGAGATGTGATTCCTGGAGTCAGGCTGCTTACCATATTTGGGAAATTTGCTACTCGCCTGGCAGCCTGGGGCCCTGGGGGCTGTGAGCCCTGGTGGGCTAAGAGGCAGCCCCTACCCCTGACCCTTCGTTGGCTGCCCTGTGGGGCTCTGGGCTCTGGACCGGCTTTGGCTGCCTGTCCTATCCTGCCTCAGAACCTTGGAGGTTGTTCACTGTTTGTTTTTTCTCAGGATGTGTAGTTTTTCAGGCCCCAAACCCAAAGCAAGAAATAGGCATTAAATACAACTAGAAAAATTCTGAAAAGCAGGAAGAGAAGGTACCCCCGCATTGTCGCAGACATGCTCGTGCTATTTTGACCTTCCCACTTAAAAATTTCATACGATATTTAATTGAGACATCATTTATGCTTCAGTGACTTTTTAATTCTGTCATAATCGTGGTATGGATAGTGTCATGGTAATTATAGTAATTCTGTGGCCCTTTGCCATTGATGCTCAGCTTGGTACTAAGGTGAGCCCTTCTGGGCTCTGCCCTGCCCAAGCTGCCTCTCTACACTGGGCCTTGCCCCTCTTGGCTCCCAATGCTCTGGCTGGCCTCTAGCCCTTTCTGGGGAAGTAGGGCTCCTGGCTGATGGCTTGTTTTAGGCAGAGGAGTGGCTGGGTCTGAACATCTGCTCCTGGGCCTCTCCCCAAGTGCCAGCATCCTCTTCCCACACTGTGTGGTGGGCCAGAAGATGGAGCTCAGAGGCACGCTTTCCAGCCCCAGCCACTGGTGCAGAAGGAAGAGAATGGGCCTTAGGACCTGGGTGGGGCCTCACCCCACTCTTCTCTGCCCCAGGATCCAGGCTGCAACTTCTGGTTTCTGCCCAAGGGGTGTGGCCCTTCCTCCTGAAATCTCATTTGACTCCTTGGAGATGGAGTCCAAGGATGGGACTCAGGCCAAAACCTGGGTCCTACTTTGAGTCAGTCTAGACCAGGCTATGAGTCTTCAGACCCCAGGAGACTCTAGGAGGGACCTTGCTGGGCAGCCCAGAGCTGAGGTCAGGCTGGGAGATGGCTGTACCTCAGGAGGGCATCACCAGCCCAGCAGACCTGGCCTTCCCTACGTGTGCAGTGTGGGACCCCTGCTGAACACAGACAGCCCTCCACTGCCCAGGTAGGGGCTACAAAGCCCGGCCTTGTCTAACGTAGGCACTTCCCTTGTGCCTGCCCTCTGCTGGGACTGACCATCACCCTGTAGCTGCGGGCCGGGCCCCCTGTGATGTTTTGGGACTTAGCCTGAGCCTGGCACCTGGACAAGGGGAGCAACAGCAGCAGCAGGGTGAGGACCTCGTGCACAGGGACAGAAACTGCAGGGCCTCCCTGCCCTGGCCACATCCCCAGTATGAGGCTCTGGGCCTGCCCACACTGTGTCCTCCTCCCTCTACTCCCATGGCCTCCTCCAGGCTCTGCCCAGGCTGCTCAGTTCCTGGGCCTGGTAGAGCTAGCCCTGTCCTGGAGGATTTGCTGACACAGCAGGACCAGGAGCAGGAAGCATCCATCTGCTTTTCTCCCCAGCCTCAGGGAAGGTGTTTGAAGTTTCTTCCTTGATTATAGATACTTTGGTAGAGTTTTGGTAGGTGGACTTTTTTTTGTTTATTTGTTTTAGAGATAGAGTCTTACTTTACCACCCTCAGTAGGGTGCCGTGGCGTCCCAGCTCATAGCAACCTCCAACTCTTGGGCTTAAGCAATTCTCTTCTCTCAGCCTCCCAAGTAGCTGGGACTACAGGTGCCTGCCATAGCGGCTGGCTATTTTTTTGTTGCAATTTTGCTGGGGCTGGGTTCGAACCCGCCACCCTCAGTATATGGGGCCAGCACTCTACCCACTGAGCCACAGGCACCACCCTAGGTGGACTTTATTAAGTTAAGGAAATTCTGTCTCTGTTTTTTAGTATTTTTATCTTGTCATTTTTGTCTTCTTTTTTTTTTCTTTTGAGACAGAGTCTTATTATGTCACCCTGGGTAGAGTGCTCTGGCATCACAGCTCACAGCAACCTCTTGCCTCAGCCTCCCAAGTAGCTGGGACTACAGGTACCCACCTCAACACCCAGCTATTTTTTAGTGGCAGTTGTCATTGTTGTTTAGCAGGCCCAGGCCAGGCTTGAACCTGCCAGCCTGGGTGTGTGTGGCTGGCACCCTGCACACTGAGCTACGGGCGCTGAGCCTCAAATCATTTTCCTGCATCTCATGAGTGAATCAGTTGCTGTTTCTTTTAACCTTTTGGCCATTCTTGTCATTCTGCTGCTCTCCCTGCCACTAGTCTTACAGGTGGTATGGCATGGGGGTAGTTAGGAGTGTCTTTTTTTTTTTTTTTTTTTTTAATCTTTGAGACAGAGTCTTACTTTCTCGCCCTTGGTAGAGTGCCGTGGCCCCCAAACTCTTGGTCTGAAGCGATTCTCTTACCTCAGCCTCCCGAGTGGCTGGAACTACAGGTGCCTACCATAATGCCCAGCTATTTGTTAGAGATGGGGTCTCACTTTTGCAGGTTGGTCTCGCACTCATGAGCTCAAGCAGTCTACCCGCCTTGGCCTCCCAGAGTGCTGGGATTACAGGCATGGGCCACTGCACCCAGCCATTAGGAGTGTCTCAAATGCCATTCCTGCAGTGTTGGCGGCTGCAGTTGGGATCTGGGCCTTACTGTGGGAATGGGGCAAGGACAGTGGGGGCAGAGGTGCCATGATCTCTGACTGAGCCTCTTTCCCAGTGCCAAAACTAGATGCTGCCAGGTCCCAGAGGCGGTGGGAGCCCATAGACTCCCTGTGCATGTCCTCCTGCTCTAACGCCTGCCTGTGTCCTCTCTTCCCAGAACGTGCTGGCCAAAGCCCTCTACGACAATGTGGCTGAGTCCCCAGATGAACTCTCCTTCCGAAAGGGCGACATCATGACAGTGCTGGAGCGGGACACACAGGGCCTGGACGGCTGGTGGCTCTGCTCGCTGCACGGGCGCCAAGGCATTGTGCCCGGGAATCGCCTCAAGATCCTGGTGGGCATGTATGACAAGAAGCCAGCAGGGCCTGGTCCTGGCCCACCTGCCGCCGCAGCCCAACCCCAGCCTGGCCACCCACAGGGCCTCCACGCTGCAGTGCCCCCGGCCTCCCAGTACACGCCCATGCTTCCTGCTGCCTACCAGCCTGACAGCGTCTACCTGGTGCCCACCCCCAGCAAGGCTCAGCAAGGCCTCTACCAAGCCCCTGGGCCCAGCCCTCAGTTCCAGTCACCCCCAGCCAAGCAGACGTCCACGTTTTCAAAGCAGACGCCCCATCACCCATTTCCCAGCCCAGCCACAGACCTTTACCAGGTGCCACCAGGGCCTGGAAGTCCTGCCCAGGACATATACCAAGTGCCACCTTCTGCTGGGATGGGGCATGACATCTACCAGGTTCCCCTGTCTATGGACACACGGAACTGGGAGGGGACGAAGCCCCCAGCAAAGGTAAGGCTAGCCTGGCACTGCCATGCAACCCCATGGGTTTAGCCCCACCCCTAGTTTCTGGGTAAAACCTGCCTAGTTACCTTCAGAGTCGCTGGCATCCCAGCAGTGGATGTGCATTTGGTTTGGAGTTAAGGTAAGAGGTGAGTGTTTGGGGAAAGCTTTCATTCATCTGGTGAAGATGGGCCTGCACAGGCTGTGGCAGTCTGGACGGGGAGGCGTTGAGCTGGCCTTGCACAAACTGTGCTGTGTGGGTGGGTGTTACCACAGAGGAAGAAGCAGCAGAGGCCTGGAGGCGTGAACAAGTGTCCTGTGTGTCAGGTGGGTAGGCAAGGCTTGGCACACAAGGCCAGAGCAGCAGGCTGCAGCAGGTCCTCAGGGCCCAGTGCCTACCAAAGATTTGGATGCTGCCCTGCGGTGGAGGGTTTTGAGCAGGAATGACCTGCCCAGATCAGCGTCTTAGTGACATCATTCTGACCATGGACAGAGGACATGGCAGAGTGTAGAGAGGCCGGGACGGGCAGGGAGCCCAAGAAGAGGAGGTTGTGAGGTTTGGGGACCACTTGAAGGGGAGAGATCAAGTGGGGAAGGCATGTGTTGGCTTGGTGAGAGAGGGTTGAACAACGGGCTTTATTTCTTTCCTACATAAAGCAAGTTTGGAGGTGAGAGGCCAGGACAGACAGGCACCTCCACGACTGTCCTCAGCATGGTCCTGTGTCTTACAGAGCAGGGGGAGCTGCTGTTAGAATTCTGGCCCTTGCCTCTCTCGGCAAGCAGGAAAGGGAAGGACACAGGAGGATGTGCCCTCTCTGATGATCTTTCCTCTTACCTCCTTTGGCTAGAACTTCAGTCTGTGGTCTATCTGGCCACAAGGGATCATGTCTCGTGTCTCACTAACCCAGAGTCTGTCCTAAGGACAAAGGGGCAGAGGGCTCCTGGAGAACCCTCAGCAGTCGCTGGCCAGCCTCCCGTGAGTCCTCTGAGTTTCTGTGTCAGCCCCTAAATGGGGTGAGACACACTTCCAGCCATGCCCAGCTCCACAGCCCAACCCTTCTCCACTTCTGGTTAATGGCCCAGCAGGTGCCTACACAGTGACCTGTTTTGATTCCTGGACCACAGGAGACACCGCTGATGGGATTGCCAGGGCAGGGTGCCTTGGAGAAACTCAGGCTCAAGCCCCACAGGGTTAGTTAATGCTGATGGGATGCTGGGCTCAGGTACAAGACCTCTGGCCTCTTAGCTCAGCAGCCTGAGCTTTACAGAGGCCTTCCAACCCACCCCACCCCCCGCCCCGGTCTCCCCATGCCCACCAGCTGGTTTGGGCTGAGTCAGGAGCAAGTGCTGCTTACCTTTGGTTGCTTAGCCCTTCCAGAGATGGCAAGTGGAGTTTCCTAGGCCTGAGACATGGAGGTTGAGCCACCATACCCAGCTTCCCACTGCCTACATGTCTGCTTCTCCCCTGTGGCTGACCAGGAGGACCTGAGAAACCCATCCTACCCCACCAGGGAGAGCCCTGGCAGCCAGCCCTGCCCTGGGAAGACCATGGTGGATGGGAGAGGTCACTTGGTGGTGGACACAGCAGCTGGCTTTTAAGAGGGGCAGCCCAGGTTCTGCCAGTGGAGCTGTCCAGAGCCACCTGTGTTTGAACAGGCAGAGGCCAAGGGGATGCTCAGCCCGTGGCACTGAGCTTCTGTCCTCAGAGCCAGCTCAGGGCCAAGGTGGGGACCTTGCTGGTACCAGATAGGTGGTGAGTCAGAAGGTAGAATTGTCCCACCCTTGGCCACCAAGGCAGCCTGGGTCACCAGCTCCCACTTCCCACCTTACCTCTTCCTTCACCCTGCTGGCCCAGCCTAGGATGGGGCTGCTTTAGAGCTGCTGTATGGAGAGGCGCGTGGTCCTGCCACGGAGAGCAGTGCCTGGTTGGGAGCCTCCATGCCCACATGTGTGAACACAGGTGCATACCCACATCTCACACCCTAGTCAGGCATGCCCTCCCTCTCCCCACACTCACCTTGGTGCCCTGGTGCACGGGAGTCTGGGGCAGACAGTGGGAGCCCTATGGCCAGGGAACAGCATTGAGATCCTGGGGCCTGGCTCTGGCCTTAAGCCTATATTTTGGCAGCTGTTTTATTTCCCTCCCAGGTAAGGGGCTTACTTGCAGACTGCTTCAGGGGCTTACTGGGCAGGCCCTTTTCTTCCCCGGGCCTGTGTTCACAAGGCCTGACCTGGCTGGTTGCCTAGGAAGGAGAGCCCTGTGTCCTGGGGCTGGTTGCCCTCCCTCGGAAAGCTTCCTTGCTCCTGGCCTGGACAGCCTTGATTGTGTCTGTTTGTATTTTGTGATTATGAAAGTGGTATTTGTTTGCCATAGAAAATGCATAATGAATGAAAAAGTCTGAGATGAAACTCTGCATCAAGAGGTAATAATGCCTGGGAAATCCTGGCATCTTTTGTCTCGCATGTTCTCTATTTGTACGTATAGTTTTGCATTTTGAAGTTGTAAGTCCAACATTAGATCTCAAATGCATTTTCTTGGATTTTTAAGCACCTAAGCCTGAGTGTGCCTGGTGGCCCCTCTCCTGGGGCTGGATGCTGGGTGGTTCCAGATTCCTTGTGTCGTTGTCACAGTGTGGCAGTGAACATCTTGATGTGCACATCTGTGCCTGTTTAGGGTTCTGCCCCTCAAGTGCCTGGGAACCCGAGTCTCCTGGGGCAGGGCAGAGGTTGGCTGGGCTGACTTGCCAGACCTGCATGTGGGCAGGAGGGGCACTGGCATCCAGGAAGCCACAAGGGCGAGTGACAAGGCCAGTGGCTAAGAGGGGTCAAGCCCCGAGGCTTAGAGTAGGTTCCATCTGGTGCTGAGTGATCTGCATGGCTGAGGGAGAGGTCAGGGCCACCCTGGACACTGAGACCCTTTGGTCAGAAGCTGAGGGAGGGCAAAGGCTCATTTCTTGCAGGTGGGACACCCCAGAGGGGGAGGCATCTGTGTGAGGTCACTCTTGAGGGAGTGCCCCTGGGTTAGGGGCTACAGCTGTGCTCAAGGGGCAGTTGTGGCGTTGAGTCAGGCCTGAGGGATGTGGCATGAGCCCAGTCGGAGGGGAAGAGGAGTGTGCCACAGTCCTGGCTGCTCAGGCTAGTCTCCCCCTCAGGTGTGTCTTGGGAGTAGCGATCACCTCCCCAGCCTCATGGTACTCTTATGGAGCTCTATTTCCCAGAGGAGGAAAATGCGACCTCCAGGTGGGAAAGGGCAGGGGTATGCAGGACATGGAGACAGCCTAAGTCAGTAGGGTGACATCCATTTTGCAGAAAGGGGAGCTGCCTGGAGGTGATCAGGGTCCCCAGGGCAGAGTGTGGAGTGCCAGGGGCCGTCTTCTCCCAACAGAGCCAGGGCTGACCTGGAGGCTAGGGCACGTTTCTGAGTCATTGTCCCTTGACTGGGAGGAGGGAGTGGGAGGACACAGCCCTGGCTTCAGGGGCCCTGCGCTGCCTGGGCTAGCTGTGAGCACATCTGGACACATGCTGTGCATTTCCCCTGCATAGCTGTATAGGGGGGTGTATCGCTGTGTGGGTCTTGTGTCAATGGCTGTGTCTCTGTCTTCCTCCTCCTAGACTCTGGCTGTATCCTCTGTTCTTCAGGGGCCTCCACATCCTGATAATGGGGCCTCAGGTGTGGAGCAGGGTGGCTCATCATTAGCAGGGCTCAGCAGCTCTCTGGAGTGTCCATTTCCCTAATGAGCTTCCCTTGCTGGTGGCTGGCCTGTGATTTTCTGACAGAAAAACATTTACCATTCAATGTGGCTGCTTGCTGCCACTCGACTCAGCTGCAGGTCTGGCAAGCAGCCATTAGCCCTGGGTCTGGGGTCTGGTCACCAAAGCCCTCTGGCCTGCGCATCTGGGCCCGACTGCATGAGGACACACATCAGAGGGTGGTCATGCCTCTTCCTGGCACTGGGTCCAGGCTGACCTGCCACCTGAGAGGAGTGCCCTGCCTGACCTTTGGGGCTTGGTTCCCTACCTGCCTTTGGGAGGCCCAGGGGCCTGGAGAAGCTTTGGGCCTTGTCTCAAGGCCTGGCCAACCTGCCACGTCCCGCCAGCCCCCGCCTACCCCAATGTTGGCAGCTTCCAGTATCTAAAAATAGCTCTGGAGGAGACTCAAGTCTGGGGCGCTAGGAGGGGATGAGTCTGGAGAGGCAGACCCAACTCCACTCCAGACGCCCTGGGGGCAGGGAGCACCGCACCAGCCTGCCTGGCTCTGCTGCCAGACGAAGCCCAGAGGCCAGCTGGCCCGACGTCACTGCCCAGCCCTGCCGCACTGCCTGGGAGCCTGTGCCAGGCCCAGGGCTGCCAGTGTCCACACTGCCTGCAGGGAGGTTGAATGCCACTGCTGTTCCCGGGGAGCCTGTCCTCAGAGCCCATGTCCTCAGGAGCCTGAGGGAGGGGCCTCCTCCGGCTCTGCTGTCCCTACGGGTGTGGGTGCGTAGGGGGAGTGCCTGAGTCCACCCTGTCCCTGACATCCCTTTTGATAAAGGAACAACGGCCTTTCTGTGGAGAGATCTGAACAGGGAGCCCCACGGGGAGGTGTGGGGGCCTGAGCTGGGCAGAGGACTTGCTGGGCTCATCCTCCCCATGGTAGTGCAGGGATGCCCCAACCCCCTCAGGCTGGTGCTAGGGTGAGGGGCATCGCTGTCCTGAGCAGACCCTCACACCCACGTCTGCCTACTACGTGGTGCCAGGCTTCCTGCTATAGTTTTCCCGCAGGCCAGCCCCCCACACTGTCCCTCAGGTGATTGGGGTCTTGTGTGCCACGAGGCACTTCACAGGTGTAGGTCCAGAGGGTAGTGAGGTTCTGATTTGTGACACCACCACCACCCACCTGCCCTTCCAAGCTGGCCCTGAGGGCTGTGAGTACTTGACGGTCCTGTCCTCAGGATCTCCCCAAGACAGGCTGCCCAGGGCAGGGGAGGGTGCTTTCTCTGCCAGCCAACACTCGTGGGAGGCCCCAGGCCCTGACTCCTGGGAATCCCCTTCAAGCCACTTCCTCTGGGCCAGTATGGAACCTGTCCCTGTGTCTCCCTAGAGCCTGGCAGGCCACAGCTGGGTCCCGTGGTCAGGTCAGGCCTTTTTGAGGAAGGTGGAGCTGAGAGGTGTCGGCAAGCAGGGCTCCGGAGGCCTTGGCCATGGCTCACTCTGTGGTGCTGCTCACCCCAGGGGAGGGTGGCCCCTTGTCCACTGGCAGTGTCCTCTAGAGCCAGGGGCCTTGACCTGCTTCTTCTCTCCTGGTCAGCTCACTCTTCTGGAACCTTCTGGGTCATCAGGAATAGAGACCTGTTTCTTAGCCTAGAACCAAACAGATCTGAAAACCTAGAGGTCTTATTGTGCCCCAAGCTCTGTGCCTCACTGACAGAGGTCAGAGAATGCGGAGGGGATGAGGACTAGGTGCCTAAACCCATCCTCAGGGAACCCCCCACACCTGCATGTTCCTCACTGGCCATACAGGGGAGGTGGCCTGCAGATGCGAGTGAAGTCTCACCAAGGTCTGTAAGTGTAAGTGGGTCCTGAAGGCTGGCTTGGAGGGCCAGGGGTGAAGTTGGCTCTCTGTCCCCTAGGTGGTGGTGCCCACCCGAGTAGGGCAAGGCTACGTCTTCGAGGCTTCCCAGCCAGAGCAAGACGAGTATGACATCCCTCGACACCTGCTGGCCCCAGGGCCTCAGGACATCTACGATGTGCCCCCTGTTCGGGGGCTACTTCCCAGCCAGTACAGCCAGGAGGTAAGTGTTTTGGGGTGAGTAGGAGAGGATTTTCTCAGCCCTATCCGGGGCCTGAGCGGCCCAGCATCTGCAGCCCAGGTCCTGGGGTGGCTGCAGTGGGGTTTCCACCTTTCCTGTTTTGCCTATAACACCTGAGGCACCTGTAACACTGCACCTTTTTGCTTCTAGGTATATGACACCCCCCCCATGGCTGTTAAGGGTCCCAATGGCCGAGACCCATTGCTGGACGTGTATGACGTGCCCCCCAGTGTAGAGAAGGGCCTGCCGCCATCCAACCATCATGCGGTGAGCAGTCAGCAGGTGCCGGGGCCTTGGAGCGGCTCTGTGGGTGGTTGTGGGTGACTGGGTGCTGCACAGGGCCGGGGGCAGAGAGAGACTGGCCCCCAACCCTGCTTTGCCCTGTGGATACGTATATGTCTCTGGGACAGATGTGAAACTGAGCTCTCTGCTGAGTCTCCACTGCTTCACCTGTGACCGGCCTGTTGTGGGACCTTCTTAGCAAGTAATGAGATGTACTAGCAAGGTGGCCATGAGATCCGTCGTTTAAACCAGGATACTTGTGAGAGTAGACAGGGGACCTATAGTTACGTGGGAGTGTCAGGCACAAACCAGGACTGTCCTGGGAAAACCACGTGGTGGTGAAGGTCCTGGTGAAGGTGGTGATGATCGAGATGAAAGTGGCGTTGAAAGTGGTGATGGTGATGAAAGTGGCAGTGGCAACAGGATAGCTAACCTTTGAATACACTTAACACAGTTACGTGTCAACACACATGTAACCCTCAGCAACCCTGTGACGTTCTCCCTTATCACAGGGAGTAGACAGGCACAGAGAGGTGGAGTCTTCAGGCTCTAGGCTTGGACCCTTCACCATAGCCTTTGGGGATTAAGAATCATGATGATTATGTTCCTCAGCTGTGTCCTGCCACAGCCCCTGAGATGGGCAAAAGGATGGATAGCCTTGACCATCACTTGTCCCCCCAGGTGTACGATGTTCCTCCATCAGTGAGCAAGGATGTGCCTGACGGCCCATTGCTACGTGAGGAGACTTACGATGTGCCCCCCGCCTTCTCCAAGACCAAGCCCTTTGACCCAGCCCGACACCCACTTGTTCTTGCTGCACCCCCTGCGGACTCCCCACCAACTGAGGATGTGTATGATGTCCCACCCCCAGCTCCTGACCTCTACGATGTGCCCCCTGGCTTGCGGCGGCCTGGCCCCGGAACCCTTTACGATGTACCCCGTGAACGAGTGCTTCCTCCTGAGGTAGCTGATGGCAGCGTAGCTGACGACGGCGTGTACGCGGTGCCACCCCCGACTGAGCGCGAGGCTCCAGCAGATGGCAAGCGCCTGTCAGCCTCGAGTACTGGCAGCACGCGCAGCAGCCAGTCTGTGTCCTCCCTCGAGGCGCCAGGGCCAGGCCGGGAGCCCTTGGAGCTGGAGGTGGCTGTGGAGGCCCTGGCACGGCTGCAGCAGGGTGTGAGTGCCACTGTAGCCCACCTCCTGGACCTGGCAGGCAGTGCTAGTGGGGCTGGGGGCTGGCGCAGCACTCCTGAGCCACAGGAGCCACCAGTGCAGGACCTGCGAGCTGCTGTGGCTGCCGTCCAGGGTGCTGTCCATGAGCTGCTGGAGTTTGCCCGCAATGCTGTGGGCAATGCCACCCATACATCTGACCGTGCCCTGCACGCCAAGCTTAGCAGGCAGTTGCAGAAGATGGAGGATGTATACCAGACACTGGTGACACATGGTCAGGCCCTGGACAGTGGCCGAGGCTCAGGAGCCACCCCTGAAGATCTTGACCGTCTGGTGGCCTGTTCACGGGCTGTGCCTGAGGACGCCAAGCAGCTGGCATCTTTCTTGCATGGCAATGCCTCTCTGCTCTTCAGACGGACCAAGGCCCCTGCCCCGGGGCCTGAGGGGGGTGGCCCCCTGCACCCCAACCCTGCTGACAAGGCCAACAGCATCCAGTCACGTCCCCTGCCCTCACCACCTAAGTTCACCTCCCAGGACTCGCCAGATGGGCAATATGAGAACAGTGAGGGGGGCTGGATGGAGGATTATGACTACGTCCACCTGCAGGTGGGTGCCCCCTTCTTTACTGTCCCTCCCCCTCTCAGGGCCCAGCAGGTAAGTTTCTGGGCCTTCCAGGCCAGATGGCCCTAGGAACCCCATTCTTCAGCCCACATGGCCATGTCATTGGGTCCTGCAGTACCAACCAGGAGTGGCTCCTGAGTACCCCCAGGGCTGAGCAGCTCCAGTGTTAGGTTTGGGGAAATAGTTCTAAAGAAATACATGTTACGGCTCGGCGCCTATAGCTCAACCGGCTAAGGCGCCAGCCACGTACACCTAAGGTAGTGGGTTCGAATCCCCAGCCCGGACCCACCAAACAACAATGACGGCTGCAACCAAAAAATAGCCGGGCGTTGTGGCGGGCGCGCCTGTGGTCCCAGCTACTTGGGAGGCAGAGGCAGGAGACTCGCTTGAGCCCAGGAGTTGGAGGTTGCTGTGAGCTGTAATGCCACAGCACTCTACCCAGGGGGACAGCTTGAGGCTCTGTCTCAAAAAAAAAAATACATGTTACAAAGATGCTTTGAGTTATGGGGAACATTGAACAAGGCAGTGGAAGGTAGCTGGGGCTTGTCCTAAGGCCAGAATCTCAGCACGTGGAGATCCGGGTATATAGTATTCCAGGCTGGGTGCAGCTGGACCAGGTAGCCTGGCCTCATAGGCGGAGGGGAGGGGTTTGGAATTGATTCCTGTTGGGATGGAGCCTGCCCTGTGTGCAGCCCCTTTTCTGGGCTGGCAGGAGGTAGAAGAGGCCCAGGGCAGCCTCCTTAGGAAGCTGCTTGGTGGGCGGGGCGCAGAGCCAGCCTGCTGCCTGCATTGCCGCCTGGTGGCTGCTGGGCCTTGCTACACCCCACCACAGGCTGGCATTTCCAGCTCAGCAGAGGGACTTGACTTGGCCACCTGGTCCTTTCTCCTTCAGGGAAAGGAAGAGTTTGAGAAGACCCAGAAAGAGCTGCTGGAAAAGGGCAACATTGTACGGCAGGCGAAGAGCCAGCTGGAGCTGCAGCAGGTGAGGCCACAGTGGGGCGAGACCTTCAGCTTCCCCAGCTTCTCCCAGCACGGTGGTCTCATCCATGGGCAAGAGTCGCTCAGTGCCTAGGGCTGGGCCTGGCCCCAGCCAGTGCGATCCCACCCCAGCCTCATGGCTATCTCCATGTTGAGATTATTGCCTGAGACAGAGTGCAGACAGGTACAAAGCAGAAGTGATCCACTCATGCCCACAGGCTCTTGGCTGGGCTGCCTCACCCCTCGCCCTCCCTTGGGGGCACTCTCCACCTGTCCAGATGTCGCTCTGTGAACATTACACTCTGCTTCTGTCTCAGGCACATTTCCACAGCATTAAATATTCTTCAGAAATTCTTTTTCTTTCTTTCTTTTTTTGTAGAGACAGAATTTCATTCTATCGCCCTCAATAGAATGCCATGGCATCACACAGCTCACTGCAACCTCCAACTCCTGGGCTTTGGTGACTCTCCTGCCCCAGCCTCCCAAGTAGCTGGGACCATAGGCACCCGCCACAACGCCCAGCTATTCCCTGTTACAGTTTGGCTGGGGCTGGGTTTGAACCTGCCACCCTCAGTATATGGGGCAGCACCCTACCCACTGAGCCACAGGCATCACCCCCTTTTTTTAAAATCTGATTAGTTTTTCCAGTTTAGTAGAGAATGGGATCTTGCTCTTGCTCAGGCTGGCCTCAAACCCCTGAACTCAGGTGATCCACCTGCCTCAACCTTCCAGAGTGCTAGGATTATAGGCATGAACCACTTTACCCAGTCAAGAAATTTCTTTTTTTTTTTTTTTGAGACAGAGTCTTGTTCTGTTACCTGGCTAGAGTATAGTAGCATCATCAAAGCTCACTGCAACCGTGAGTTCCTAGGCTCAAGTGATCCTCTCTCCTCAGCCTCCCTAGTAGCTGGGACTATAGGTGCCTAACACCAAGCCCAGCTCTTGCCTGTAATCTCAGCACTCTGGGAGGCTGAGGCAGGCAGATCAACTGAGCTAACAAGTTCGAGACCAGGTCTATAAAAATAGCCAGGCATTGTAGTAGGTGCCTGTAGTCCCAGCTACTCAGGAGGCTGAGGCAAGAGAATCTCTTGAGCTCAAGAGTTTGAGGTTGCTGTGAGTTAAGACGCCATGGCACTCTACCAGGGGTGATAAAATGAAACTCTGTCTCAAGAAAATAAAAATAAGCGGCGCCTGTGGCTCAAAGGAGTAGGATGCTGGCCCCATATGCTGGAGGTGGTGGGTTCAAACCCAGCCTCGACCAAAAACTGTAAAAAAAAAAAAAAAAAAGAATAATAATAAAGTAAGACTCTGTCTCTAAAAATAAACCAGACATCTGATCACTGTGGTTAGCCACAGTCACAGATTAAAAACAAACAAACAAAAAAACCCCTAAGAATCTGTCACCCAGCATCCATCATTATCAGAACAACAGCTAATCCTTTTTCACCTAGCCCGTTTCTTCTCTGTAAATTATTTTGAAGACATCATACTGCAGAGATACTTTAGTGTATAGTTCTAGAAGCTAATTTACCAGAATTTTTTTTTTTTTTTTTTGTAGAGAGTCTCACTTTGTCGCCCTCAGTAGAGTGCCATGGCATCCCACAGCTCACAGCAACCTCCAACTCGGGCTTAGGCGATTCTCTTCCTTACCTTATGGAGTAGCTGGGACTACAGGTGCCCACCACAACACCTGGCTATTTTTTTTTGTTGCAGTTTGGCTGGGGCTGGGTTTGAACCAGCCACCCTTGGTATATCCCCACCACACCCACTGAGCCACAGGCACCGCCCGAGGATAAGTTTTTTTAACTTTTTAGTTATGTTTATAGATTGAGAGGAAGTTGCAGAGAGAGTGCAGGGAGGTCCACAGCACCCTTCCCTCAGTTTGCCCAGTGCTACATCTTCAGTAATCATAGTATAATACCCAAACCAGGGCAGTGACCCTCACCCCAGGCATTAATATTTTAAAACTGTTACATAGGTGGCGGCTCCCATAGCTCAGTGGGTGGGGCACTGGCCACATACACTGAGGCTGGCAGGCTCAAACCCTGCCTGGGCCAGCTAAACAACAATGACAACTGTAAGAACAGAATAGCTGGGTGCTGTGGTGGGTGCCTGTAGTCCCAGCTACTCGAGAGACTGAGGCAAGAGAATCGCCTAAGCCCAGGAGTTGGAGGTTGCTGTGAGCTGTGATGCCACGGAACTCTACCGAGGGCGACATACTAAAACTGCCTCCAAAAATACCCACAAAACTGTCATATAAATACAATCCTAACCTTTTGAGATTGATGGAAAAGTACTATAAAGAACTTCTAGAGGCTGAAAACAGTGTGTGGCCCCACCCACCACTAGGATGGGAGATTTGCTGTTTCTTGACAGTGCATGGGTTCCAAGGGGTAGACCTTTCTAGAAAAGCCTTTGCCACTTTGCCCAGGGCAGTCTTACTGGCCCTGTGGCTGTGGTCCTGACTAAACCATCCAAGAGCCTGACCTTGCCCTGCTTACCCCACCCCCCTAGCTGAAGCAGTTCGAGCGCCTGGAGCAGGAGGTGTCACGGCCAATAGACCATGACCTGGCCAGGTGGACACCAGCGCAGCCCCTAGCCCCGGGGCGGACGGGCAGCCTGGGGCCCTCAGACCGGCAGCTGCTGCTCTTCTACCTGGAACAGTGCGAGGCCAACCTCACTACACTGACCAATGCTGTGGACGCCTTCTTCACGGCCGTGGCCACAAACCAGCCGCCTAAGATCTTCGTGGCACATAGCAAGTTTGTCATCCTCAGCGCCCACAAGCTGGTATTCATCGGGGACACGCTGTCTCGGCAGGCCAAGGCAGCTGACGTGCGCAGCCAGGTGACCCACTATAGCAACCTGCTGTGCGAGCTCCTGCGTGGCATCGTGGCCACCACCAAGGCTGCCGCCCTGCAGTACCCATCCCCCTCGGCTGCCCAGGACATGGTGGACAGGGTCAAGGAGCTGGGCCACAGTACCCAGCAGTTCCGTAGGGTCCTGGGCCAACTGGCAGCTGCCTGAGAGCGGGTGACCAGGAGGATGTGTAGGGGCAGTGATGGTCCGAGCTGCCCCACGCTCCCATCTGAAGAGTCGATGTGCTGCAGGCTTGGGGACAGGCATCCCCAGCTCTGCCTTGGGCCTGGTGCCCCAGACTGTCTAGGGATTTGTACGTATTTATGACAGGGCAGGCTAGGGGGCAGCCTCCACAGAGGAGCCAGTGCCGAAGGCCAGATAGCAGTAGTCCCTGAGTACACCACAGGCCCAGGGAGGGTCCCACACCAGGGGCATGAGACCTTCATCCTGCAGGGCCTGGTGTGACCCTTGGGCTAACCCCGGTCCCCACCAGGGCAAGTGCAGCTGTGACACGTTCCTTCTCTGCACCAGGAGAAAACCCTAAAGAACTATTTTTCATTATTGTTTTTCCAATCATTTGACTAATAGTCTACATTTAAATAAAATTTAAAAACTACAGAGCAGCTGCCTGAGGTATGTTTAAGATGAGAGAGGTTGGGTGGCACCTGTGGCTCAAAGGAGTAAGGCCACCAGCCCCGTATGCTGGAGGTGGCAGGTTCAAACACAGCCCCCCTAAAAACTGCAAAAAAAAAAAATACGATGAGAGGGAGGCAGTGAGTAAGAAGGCAGGTGTCCCGGGGCTGCAAGGTGTGGGTGACAGACTTCAGGGGAAGTGGTTTAAGCGGGTGTGAGGACTGTGGTGGCATGTCTAGGGAGAGTGAAGAAATAGCAGGTTCCTTTAGAAGAAAACAGAAGCCCTAGGAAGCAGTGTGGGACTATGGGCTGGGGTGCTCCCTTGTGTAGGATGAGGTCTACAAATGGCCCCCAGGCCTTGGGAGCCTGGGCTGCTGGAGAGAAGTGGGGGGCAGCTGTCAGATGCAGAGTCTGAGGCACAGAGGGCACAGCTGCAGTTCCTGGGGTCTGGAGCAGAGGTGAACTCTGTGAGCTCCTTAGAGTTATCCCTGGAGCTCCAGGGGTCTGGAGCAGGGGTGGATGTTGAGCAGCCCAGTAGGGTATAAGCTGTGCAGGTACATAACAAATTCATAGCTCAGCACCTGTGGCTCAAGTGACTAAGCTGCC
The DNA here is from genome assembly GCF_000181295.1 of Otolemur garnettii. Taxonomy (NCBI): domain Eukaryota; kingdom Metazoa; phylum Chordata; class Mammalia; order Primates; family Galagidae; genus Otolemur; species Otolemur garnettii. The sequence goes on from NW_003852442.1 coordinate 8,595,214, forward strand.
AGCCACATACACCTGAGCTGGCAGGTTCAAATCCAGCCTGGGCCCACCAAACAACAATGACGGCTGCAACCAAAACCAAAAAAAGTAGCTGGGTGTTGTGGCAGGTGCCTGTAGTCCCAGTTATTTGGGAGGTGGAGGCAGGAGAATTGCTCGAGCCCAGGAGCTGGAGATTGCTGTGAGCTGTGATGCCATGGCTGTGTACCCAGGGCCACAGCTCAAGGCTCTGTCTCAAAAAAAAAATAAAAAAAAAAAGAAATTCATGGTCACAGACCTTATCCAGAGCTTTACTTAGAAACTCATCATTCCAGTTTGTGGAACCTCCAAGGTATGTTGGGACTCCACACAGACCTGGCCTCTGAGTTGGGAGGGAGGGGCCCAGAGAAGGGCTTTGCTCTGGCAAGTGTGTTCCCTTCCCGTATACCCAAGGCAGCCTGTGGCCCAGATGGGGGCTGCAGGGTGTGCCTGGTGCCCCTGGTGCTGCTCAGCTTTGACCTTTCTGCGTATGAACTGGGGCCTCAGTTTCCCTGTCTGTACAAAGAAGAGAGTAGGGCTGGGTGTTCTAGCCGTCCTGGCCCTAAACTCCACAGAGGGGGCCCAGTGCTAGTATCTATCCTTTCAACTCCCTCCCGAGGTTGCTGTCAATGTTTTTGAGTTTTACTCAGATGGTGGGTGGGGAGGGGACAGGCTCAGCTTTCAGATCCAGGCTATGAGCTCAGTGATGTGGGTGTACGTGATGGGCCTACAGGGGGAGCAGGTGCTGCTGCCCCAGGACATAATGCCCACCAGAGTCCAGGCTCCATCCTGGTGGATGAGGTTGCCACTATAGTGCCCTGCGGGAAGGAAAGAGGACATGTCTCTAAGCCTGAAAGGGTGCCCTGTGCTAGTGACATCCAGCGAGGGGTCAGAGAGGTGACAGTGGGCTCAGGGCTATGCCTGAGTTGCTCAGGTCTCATAGGACATTCGCAGTTCTGACTCCTGGGGGCAGAGGTGTCCCTTAGCCTGGTCACTTGTTACATGGACCAACACAGCCAGCTCAGAGGAAGCCCCGTGGGTGTCTGTGAGCCTCTCCCCTGCCTTCACTGAGCTCCAGGAAGGAGTGAGGTTAGCAGATGAGGGGAAAGGGAGCCAGGGCCTCCAGGATGTGGGTCCTGTGGTTCCCCTTGGGAGCCATCAGTGATGTGGGCAGAGGAGCCTGAGTGAGCCTTACTATGCAGATGAGATGCCACTGGCCCAGACAGTGATCTTGCTACCCTGTAACTTCTATTTTTATTTTCTTTTCTGAGACAGAGTCTCACTTTTATTGCCCTTGGTAGAGTGCTATGGCATCATAGCTCACAGCAACCTCAAATTCTTTTTTTTTTTTTTTGGCAGCGTTTCAGTATCTTGTCCTCATAGAGTGCTGTGCTGTCACAGCTCACAGCAACCTCAAACTCTTGGGCTTAAGCGATTCTCTTGCCACAGCTTCCCAAGTGGCTGGGACTACAGGTGCCCACCACAATGCCTAGCTATTTTTTTGTTGTAGTTGTGGTTTAGCTGGCCCAGGCTGGATTCAAACCTGTCAGCCTCAGTGTCTGTGGCTGGTGCCATAAGACACTGTGTGTGTGCTATGGGCGCCAAGCCAGAAACCTCGAACTCTTGGGCTCAAGTGATCCTCTTGCCTCAGCCTCCCAGGTAGCTGGGAATATAGGCACCCACCACAATGCCCAGCTCATTTTTCTATTTTTAGTAGAGACGTGGTCTGGCTCAGGCTGATCTCAAACTCCTGAGCTCAAACAATCCACCTTCCTCAACCTCCCAGAGTGGTAGGATTACAGGTGTTAGCCACCGCACCAGCCTGCCCCAAACTTCTTGTATTTTGTCATTGCACAGGAGGGGCAGGGCCGTCTGCTGCGGCTTGTTGGGGGTCCTGTTGGCTGCAGGGCAGGCCCTTAGGCCACCCAACCCACCACACCTGCCCTCCCTGTGCCACCTTTTCCTCATGAGCACATGGTGGGACTGACCCCCAGATCCTGAATGGGTACAGGTCTCTTCAGAGGGCATGTCAGGCCCCAGGACTGGCTTTGAGCAAAGGTGTCTAAACAGACCTTGCCTGGGTAGCCTCAGCCCTACTGCTATGTGGTTGATGGAGGAGCCATCTCCTTCTCCAGGGAAGCAGGTTGACTTCCTTGCGATGGGGACAGTGGAGGGGACCTGCCACTGGGCAAGGGGCCAGGCTAAGGCTCCCTTATGCTCCCACTTCCTGCTGCTTCTGCCCTGTGAGAGGAGAGCAGCCATGTCCTGGGCAGCAGAGGGAAGGACTCTGGAGGAAGGACAGCAGGAGGAGCGCAGGGAAGTGCCCCTGGGACCACACTCAGAGACCTGGGCAAGCCCACAGGCCCTGCTGCTCCCACCTGCAGAGGGGCCAGGCTGGCCCCAGCCCTGTGGCGGGCAGTCGTGCTGAAACCTGTAAACCTGCTGTTCAATTACATCAGTGGGGCCTCAAGTACATGAGTCGGGCCGTGTTTCTATTCGTGTTTGGTAGATTTTTAATTCAGAGGATTTTAAAGAAATGGACAGATTTATGATCCTGTTGGAATTCTCAACTGTGCTTGGCATTTTTACCAAAAAACTGAGACTCATACTCCTAAGAAGCCCCTTTCGAACACTCCCCTTTGTATGGGCTCGCTCTTGTCCCAGAGAAAGCCAGCAGGGCAGGCAGCCAGGGACACTGTCTGGGAGAGTAGGCGGGACAGCCAGCTTCTGCAGGTGACATTGCAGTCTGGTCGTCACACAGTGGTGCTCAGAGATCTCCAGGGGCACGGAAGTGCAGGGCAGACCTCCAAGTGGAGGATGCAGAGGAGTTTTAGCATGACTGGGAAATGAGAAAGGCCTAGCAACAGATAGTCTGTGGAGACCGGTGAGAAAATAGCATGGGACAGGTGGTGATGTTTAAATTTTATATTTTCACATTTTTCTACAATGAGCAAAACTTATTTTATAATGACAGACAGCTGTTGGGATGTTTATGGGTACTTTATGATTGGAAAAGAGAAGGAAAGAAAGCACAGAGGGGTAGGTGCCCATGAGCAGAGCAGGTGGGGAGCAGGGTGACTCGGGCAGCTGGGTGGGGGGCCAGGCTTGCTCCTGGATACAGCCTCTTCCCACCTGCCTAGCCTGCCGCAGCCTCTGCACCCAAATGGACTCCTGGTCAAAGCTACCCCACAGGGGCTCTTCTGGAATAGAGGGAGGTGGCAGGTAGTGCTCAGGTGCATGGCCACCTTCTCTGAGGGATGCCCAGGACGTGTGCCAGGTAAGGGGAGCCCCAGCTCAGCCACTAAACCTGGTAATGACCTCAGGACATCCCTTTCATTCGGGACCTCAGTTTCCCTGTTCACACAGTGAAGGCACAGGACTTCCCAGGTTTCCCCAAGCTGTGGTCCAGGTGGCCTGAGGGTCTGAGCAGTTGATGTCCCCTACAGATTGAGGCCCCACTATGGCAGGGGTGGAGCGCCTGGCCTGAGGTTGTGTCAGATCCTTCCTTCTGGTGACAGTGTGTGGTAGGGTTAGGAGGGGTGAGTGTCATTCCCTGACACCTAGTGTGCACCACTGAGCCTGGCCCTCCTGTGACCCCGCGGTGAGTGGCGGTAACCACCCAGTCCTTGCTGACCAGGGACCCCTGAGGAAGTAGAAGTTGGATCTGTCCTGGGGAGGGAGATGGGGAGGGTCACCAGCTCCCCAGCCTGGCCCTTGCGTGCACAAAACCCCTCTCACCTGCAGGGATACCTACCAGGGCCAGGAGCCAGGATGGCATCCTCCCCATTGACAACCCTTGACAGGCCACTCAGCACGGGGTGAGTGGCAGGGACCCCACAGCCTGGGGGCAAGGACAGCACAGCCAATCAGTTGATGGTGCCCCAAGGGGGCTGGATGAGGAGCCCACCCTGATGTCCAGAGCTTTGGCCCCTTCAGAGCACCTGGCCTCCTCTTGCCCCTCTGACCCTGCATGAGCCTGAGGGTACCATATGCCTCTGAGCTCTGGGTCCTGAGACTGGCAGCTGGGAGAGCCTGCTCCAGAGGCCCACAGTTGCTGTGGTGGCCTCTGTCTGTGGCTGGGGTGGATCAGGGGACAGGGTGAGGGGACATAATACTGGGAGGCTGCCCAGGGCCAGACGGGGAAGGGATTGGGTATAAGGAGGAGGGGGAGGGGCGGGCTGGGTGCTGAGCCTTTTAGGAGCAGAACCCCCAGGGCCCAGTGGAGCCTGTTGACTCCTTGCTTCTGGGGGGTGGTGAGTAGGGAGGGAACTGAGTCAAAGAAGGACACCCAAGGGTTTTTTGGTTCATGCAAGTTTAATGTGCCCCTAGGCATGGTGGGGGGTGCATGCAGAGGATAGGAGGGGACAGTGCCTCCCCCAGGTGAGGCAGACTGAAAACTACCCAGAAAAAGGACATGGTGTGTAAGGGGAACAGGGGGCTGTCCAAGGGACCCCACTGTGCTCCCTGAGCCTACCCACCCTCCCCTCCACCCTCAGCATCCTCTCCTGTGAGTCCACGCATGGTCCAGGCACCTCCAGGGTGGCTATGGGAAAGTTCCCTGGACCCACAGGTACCTAGAGCTGGGAGGGGCTTGTCTCCCAGCCACCGACCCCCACCCCCACAGGTGCTGAGCCCCAGCAGACTGAGCCTGGGGCACGGGCTGAAAGGGGGTGGTGTCGAGATTGCTCTGGGCCTCTCCAACCCGGATGCCCTGTCTCTCTTTTCAGCCTGTTCCCTCTGCCCGTGCACTCCTGTCTAAGTGAAAGGAAGAGGACCTAGGAGGGGATCCTGGAGACCTCTAGTTGCCAAGCCTGGTCTGGCCCAACCCAGGCGGTTGGAGGCACAGGGTCAGAAGTAGAGTGAGGCCTTAGAGGCCACAAGATGCGAACCAGACAGCACTGGTGTGTGTTCACCGGTTTATTGAGGCTTTGTGGGAAGCAGGGTCAGACAGGCTGGGGGGTGTGCTCAGTTGGCAGCTAGGATCTCCTGAACCCAGGGCATGAGTTCAGTGACGCGGGCGTACACGCCTGGGCTGGAAGTGGAGCAGGTGCCGCTGCCCCAGGACACAATGCCCACCAGGGTCCAGGCTCCGTCCTTCTGGCACACCAGGGGGCCGCCAGAGTCACCCTGTGAGAGAGGGAGAAGAGGGCGTGTATCTGGCAGCCCAAGAGACCCAGCCCCAGAGGCCTCTGACATGGTTCCCAGAGTCCAGTCCGGGACCTGACATGTAGCAGATTCTGAGAGACTTAGCAGCTCCCTACGTGGTCTGGGCCCTGGAGTCAGGGCCGCCTCCACTCTAGGGTCCTTTAATAGAAGCCCCACAAAGCTGCTTCACCAATAGGAGAAAGAGTGTGGGGGTGAGGGCCTCCCTATGTAAGGGAGGAGGGGCTCCTCTGAGCGGCAGGTTCCGCTGTCCAGGTTGCCCACTGCACAACCTCAGGAGGTAGGATTTGCTCACATTGATATCAATGGAACTTTGCTACATGGTGGCTTTAGGACATGTGGTACGGCAGGGAGAGGGCAGGGAGAGAGGGGAGGCCAGAGTGGGGGTTCTATGGTCCCCTCAGGCATGCTGGGTGAGGGAGGTGGGGCAGCCCGAGTGAGCCTTACCATGCAGGAGGACACGCCACTGGCCCCAGCGCAGACCATCACATCAGTGATCTTGTTGCCCCAGAACTTCTTGCATTCAGTGTTGGACAGGAGGGGCAGGGCTGCCTGCTGCAGCTTGTCAGGGGTCTGGGGGGCTGCAGGGTGGGAGGGGGCAGGTCAGGGCCCTCAGCTCACCAGCCCACCGGCCCACTGCGATGAGGGAACCAGGCCCCGCCACACCTGCCCTCGCTCCCTGTGCTACCTCCCTCTTCATAGTGGCCATGTTGTGGAAACAACTCAGAGCCTGAAAGTGTCTGTGGGATAGATGTGGACTCTGCGTCTCCAGCTTGGAGGGCAGCCTGGGCTGGCCCTGGCACCACCACCCACTGCAGGGGAGCAGGGGTAGGGTACATACACACTGAGGGGCTTCTCTGGAAACTGGCCATCCAGGTCCACCAGTGTTGGGCCCATATTTATTCCCATTTAGTACCTTTTTTTTGCAGTTTGGGCGGGGCAGGGTTCAAACCCACCACCCTTGGTATACGGGCCAGTGCCCTATTCACTGAGCCACAGATGCTGCCCAGTACATTTTATTTTTATTTTTTTTTTTTTTTTTGAGACAGAGCCTCAAGCTGTCCCCCTGGGTAGAGTGCCGTGGCATTACAGCTCACAGCAACCTCCAACTCCTGGGCTCAAGCAAGTCTCCTGCCTCCGCCTCCCAAGTAGCTGGGACCACAGGCGCCCGCCACAACGCCCGGCCATTTTTTGGTTGCAGCCGTCATTGTTGTTTGGCGGGTCCGGGCTGGGGATTTGAACCCGCCACCTTAGGTGTACGTGGCTGGCGCCTTAGCCGGTTGAGCTATAGGCGCCGAGCCGGTACATTTTATTTTTTGAGACAGTCTGACTCTGCTGCCCAGGCTAGAGTGCCATAGCATCAGCCTAGCTCACAGCAACCTCAAACTCCTGGGTTCAAGTGACCCTCCTACCTCAGCCTCTCAGTAGCTGGGACTACAGGCACTTGACACAGTGTCTGGCTAGTTTTTCTATTTTTAGTAAAGATGAGGTCTCAGTCTTGCTCAGACTGGTCTTAAACTCCTGAGCTCAAGGGACCCTCCTGCTTCAGCCTCCCAGAGTGCTAGGATTATAGGTGTGAGCCCCCTGCCAGCCTTGGTTAGTACATTTTTAATCAGTGATCTGGGTGATGTTTCCACAACATGGAACAGATGGGCAGATCTATGACTGTGTTGGAATTCAGACCAAAACCAGGAGAGCCAACAGGTCACCCTGAGACTCTGCTGCCCAGGCAGTCCCAAGCCCTGGGACAGCCCCTGGTTTGGGGAGGCCCCGCACACCCACCATTGTACTTGGTCTTGCCCCAGCCTGTGGTGGCACACAGAGTCCCTGCGGGGAAGTCGTCATCAGCGCTGGGCAGGCACACGGCGGACACCGTCTGGGAGAAGCGGGCGGGTGTGGCCAGCTTCAGCAGGGTGATGTCATTGCGCACGGTGAATATGCTGAACTTGGGGTTCTTGAAGACCTGTGGGGGGACCAGACGCCCAGTTGAGCTCGGGGGCCGGGGAACTGCAGCCTTCCAGGACACCAACTCTTTCCTGGAGGCCCAGTCTGGACAGAGCCAGGGAGCCAGATGGGGACCCTGAGCCCATCTCAACAACCCCACTCCCACCACCCCAGCCACCCAGGGATCCTCCCCTCCTGCTTCAACCCCTTGACCCCCGGCCAGCTCCAGCCCCCAGAACTAACAAACCTTGGCAATCTTCAGGACCTGGATGTCCTCCTCGTCAGAGCCCTGGTCAAACTCCCCAGCCACCACCACATCAGAGGTCCTGGACAGGACAATCGGGGTGAGACCTGGGAACGCACCCACTCTCCTCCCACCCAACCAGAGCCCGAGGCTGCCCGGCCCTCACTTGACCCCACAGTGGGCAGCGGTGACCACCCAGTCCTCGCTGATAAGGGAGCCCCCGCAGAAGTGGAAGCCGGTTTTGTCCTGGGGAGAGAGATGGGAGGATCAGCAGCTCCCCAGCCTGGCCCCCACCCCAGTGCTCACCCCGCATGCTCGAGACACCCCTCTCACCTGCAGGGACACCTGCCAGGGCCAGGAGCCGGGGATGGCGTCCTCGCCGTTGACGATCCTGGACAGGCCACTGACCACAGGGTGGATGGCGGGGACCCCGCAGCCTGGGGGTAGGAGTGGGGTAAAGAAGGGCTGGGGCTTTTGTTTAAGAACTCCTCATTTCTTTTTCTTTTCTTTTCTTTTTTTTTGAGACAGCCTCAACCTGTAACCCTGGGTAGAGTGTTGTGGCATCACAGCTCACAGCAACCTCCAATTCCTAGGCTCAAGAGATTCTCTTGCCTCTGCCTCCCAAGTAGCTGGGACTACAGGCGCCTGCCACAACACCCCACTATTTTTTGGTTACAGCTATTGTTGTTTGGCAGGCCCGGGCTAGATTTGAATCCTCCAGCTCAGGTGTATGTGGCTGGACCTTAGCTGCTTGAGCCACAAGTCCTGAGCCAGAACTCCTCATTTCTACATTAAGTCACTCAGGCCAGCCTAGGACCCATCTATGACAACACCACTTCCTCTGGAAACTCTGGAAACTTCCCCTGGCCCCCCAACCTCAAGGTTGAAACATCTACCCACATGCAACCTACTGGCTCAAGCTGGTCTTGAACTTGTGAGCTAAAGCAGTCCACCTCAGCCTTCCAGAGTGCTAGGATTACACAATGCCCGGCATAAAGCCAGATTCTGATTCCACATCATAAAAGGACACGTTGGCTGGGTGCAGTGGTTCATGCCGTAATCCCAGTGGTCTGGGAGACTAAGACGGGAGGATCATTTGAGGTCAGGAGGTTGAGGCTGTGGTGAGCTGTGAACGTGACAGAACAATGAGAAAAGGCTGGTGCACTTCATAACGTCACATGTCCCTGGTGCATTTGCTGAGTCGGGACCACATGAATTCTCAGCTGGTGGCACAGCTTGGGTTTGTATCTGAGCAGGTACAGCCCCTCTGGCAACCCATGCACTTCGAGTCAGCTGCACCTGCTACAAACCCAGCCCCTGCCTCTTCTGTGCACAGGAAGTCGAAGATGGGCAGGGCCCTTCCCAGAAGAGTGGTATCACCAAAAAACAACCAGGGCTGGGAGCAGTGGCCCATGCCTGTAATCCTAATACTTTGGGAGGCTGAGGCCAGAGGATCACTCCAGCCTAGGAGTTTAAGGTTGCAGTGAGTGCTGGTGCTGCTGCTGCACTCTAGCCTGGGTGACAGAATGAGACTCTCAAAAAAAAAAAAAAAAAAAAGAAAAAGAAAAAGAAAAAAAGAAGAAAAATAAAACTTGTACTAGCAAAAAAAATGAGAAATCAATGCTGATAAAGTCACATGAGAGAGAGCGCCTCATAGTGACACAAGTGAACGAGCTGGATCTTCTATCGACACAGAGAAATCAGACAGCATGGGAGTGGGAAACAGCACACACACACTGGCACAGAGTTCAGAATGCTGTTTATGTAAATTTCTAAAAACCTATGCATGGTTCGTGGGTTTATACATATGGAGAAAGGCCGGACACAGTGGCTTACACCTGTAATCCTAGCATTCCCAGAGGCTGAGGCAGGTGGATTGCTTGAGCTCAGGAGTTTGAGACCACCCTAAGCCAGAGCAAGACCCCATCTCTACTAAAAATAGAAAAACAAGCTGGTGGTGTAGCAAGTGCCTGCAGTCCCAGCTACTTGGGAGGCTGAAGCAGGAGGATCTCTTAGGCCCAGGAGTTTGAGGTTGCTGTAAGCTAGGCTGAGGCCATGGCACTCTACCCAGGGTGACAAAGTGAGGCTCTGTCTCAAAAAAAAATAAATAAATAAATAATATATATATATATATATATGTGTGTGTGTGTGTGTGTGTATAGAGAGAGAGAGAGAGAGAGAACATTTGTAATATAAACACACATAGGAGTGATACAACAAGATTGGAAAGAGGTTTACCTTCCAGAGAGGGAAGGAGGGGGAAACTTTAGCTGAACCTCAAATTCTTGGGTTCCAGGGGTCCTCCTGCCTCAGCCTCCCAAGTAGCTGAAACTATAGGTGCCCGCCACAATGCCTGGCTTATTTTTCTATTTTCAGTAGAGACGCAGTCTCACTCTTGCTATAGCTGGTCTCAAACTCCTGAGCTCAAATGATCCTCCTGCCTCTGCCTCCCAGACTGCTAGGATTACAGGTGTGAGCCACTGTACCTAACCTATTTTATATTTTAAAGAAGTACCTAAGGCAAATCTGCAAAAAAATAAGATTTGCTAAATTCCAATAATAGATGCATAAATGTCATATTTTCTTTCTATATATTTTTTACTATTTCTTTTTTTTTTCTTTAAAATAGAAAACAAAATATTTAGCAAGTGCAGGCACAATAAATAAAATCCCCAGGTGGACGCCTTGGGAGGTCCCCTCTGGTCACACCTTCCCTTGCCATAGCATCCCCCTCTAGAGTTTCAGACCCCAGCAGAGCCCAGAAGTAAGGCTCAGAATGCCTCAGAGGCATTCCTCTCCTTCCTGCACCCCAGGGGTGATGAAAGTACAATCTCCCTCTCAGCCAGGTCCTGGGGCTCCCTCAGGACAGACCCCCTCAGGCCAGATGGGACCGGCTCCTTCCAGCCTTCCTGACTCAGTGGCCACAGGCTCAGCACTCACCAAAGGTGGCCCCCAGGAGGGCAAAGCAGGAGAGAAGCCAAAGAAAGGCCATTGTGCTCCAGTCAGGGAAATGTGGGTCTGCTACTGTGGGGCCCCTTTTCATCCTGTATACCCCCGGGTCCCTCCCAGCCCCTCAGGCCCTGCCCAGCCCCAAGGTCTGAGGACTACCCTTTCCGTTATCTAGGGACCTTGGGTGATAAGTGAGGGCCAAGCCCTCTGCACGGCCTGCTGGCTCTCAGCCAGGGACACACCAGCCCCTGGGAAAGGGGCAGCTGCCCTGTGCCCATGTCACCTACCACCTACCAGCCTTGGCAATGCCCAGCACCCTCAGGGCCTGGGTGTCAGAGTGGGCTCTTCTGTTCCTGTGCAAGAGTGGGGCTTCCCTGCAGGGACAGGAGGTGGCCCCACCCCAGGCTTCAAAGCAGGGGGGCTCCCCAGGGCCACAGCCATGGCCTAGGTTCTCAGGCTAGCACGGTACCCTGGGTTGTCCAGAGCTCCACCTTGTCCACTACCAGTCCAACCAAGTGGTTTCCGAGCGTGGTTAGGGCGCGGGTGAGCAAGAGCTGCCTGGCCAGTGGCTGGGGGCTGGTGGCACGAGGGTGAGCAAACCTCACTGATAGGGCGCCCCGTCTGCTTGGTAGAATTCCCTCTTTCTGTGACTATTCATGTCTTAATGAACCAATCATTGTATAAAGTTTAATTTCTAATAAACGGAGATTTGGTTCCATACCACAAAATGACGCAGAAAACAAACTCTTGTCCTTGTCACAGAACAATGAGGAAAGACAGGTCTGGGTGACAGGTTGATGACTGTGAGCAGGAGGCAAAGGCTGAGGGACTCTCAGTGCCCTGGGGACAGCCCTTGAACCTGGGTGACAGAGCCCATGCACCCTTGCCCTTGTGGGCCCAAGTGCTGGTGACAGACACAGACACTACACCTGTGAGACCGGGACACAGCAACCAGGTCGCTGGGTACGGCTGCACAAGAATGGGGCATGCAGCCGCTCCAGACGACACCTGCCTCACACAACAGGATGGTTTGAAAAAAAGATCCAGGGGTCTCCATCAGAGGCCTTGGGGGTCTGGCCAGCAGGGCCACGTTCCCCTGGGCAAAGCTGGTCTGAGTGAGCAGGACAGTCACTGGGCTTGTTAAAGCAATACTGTTGATGTGTGCTTGATTCCTTTTGAAGTTTTGTCTTCAGTTTAGGTTTGTTTTAGGGCTGTAAGTTGTCCTGCAGTGGGAGCAGTGGCCAGGCCTCTCAGGACAGGGTCCCCCAGGCCTGACCTCCATCTGCAGGGAGGTGGGAAGTGGGAGGTGGCCATCCCGGGCAGGGTTGGGCCAGCCACACTTTGCAGGACACAGATGGGTGGGCCAGCAGCGTTTTCCTAATTGGTACTGACGCTTTCTGACACCTCACGTTCCTTTGTCACCACCTGGGACCAGGGAATGGGGTCCTCATTGAGCGTCAGCCCCCAGCTCTGAGCCTAAGGAATTCACATTAAGTCCTAGACCAGGGCGATTTATCAAAGTTTTAGCATTTGCTGGTTTTTTCCCAGCGCTCTTATTCCAAGCAGGTAGCCAGTTGCGTCTCAGCTGTCTCCTGGTGGGCACTTTCCACTTCCCCAGCACCTGACTCTCCGCCCCTGGGCTCTTTCCTCTGAATTAGGGGTTGGGATCCCTTGTAGGGGCCAACTCCCCGCCCCACCACAGCTGCACTGGTTCCCACATGCCTGGGCAGCCCACTCTGGGGTGGGAGGGGCGTGGTGGGCAGGGCCTCGCCAGCTGTCAGCTCCCAAGGCCACAGCCACAGGTTGGCTTGGGGGCTGCCGCGTCCTCTCCCCCATCCAAACCAGTGTCTTGTCTGCACCAGGGCCCTCCTTGCTCTGCCCTCACCTCTCCACCCACCTTATTTCCAGTCCCCGTGGGCTACAAGGGCCTCCTTGAACTTCCTGCCACACCCAGGTGCCTGCCTTTCTGCTCCCTGTGTCTGGGCACGTCTCCACCTTGAGATGCACCTGGCTACTCTGCTGACTCTTAGATCGTTTACTCAACTGTCCCCTTCAAAGTGAGGCCTCCCAGCCCCTTAGCTGGTGGTGTATATTTTACTTATTTTTCAAATAAACTCTCCCGCCCTTGCCCACATACGCTTGCTAAACGCAGGAATTTGTGTTTCTCTCATTTTGTTTGGGCTGTTCCAGTTCAGACTGGAGAGCGTGGCCCAGGCCACACACCGGTTTTCTGTTCTGCTGTTCTGCCTAATACGTTGTTGCCTTCCTTGTCATTAGAGAATCTTCTAGAATGAGCAAAGGGGGTGAGTTGAAGAAAGATAAATATGAAGGACCCACCAGCGTGGATTATGTGTTAGGCCTGGTCCTCGAGCTCTCCAGATGGGTGGGGTTGTTTGGTCACATAGGACCCAAGCTATAAGTGTCCCTATTTACATATATAGGAACAGGATCAGAGAGGGTAAGTAATTTGCCGGAGGGGCCACAGCTGCTTGACACAGAACCTATGCAGTGAACAAACACCTCACCGTCATCGATGGATAGAAATTTATAAAAACAGCCACTAGGGCGGCGCCTGTGGGTCAAAGGAGTAGGGCACGGGCCACATATGCCGGAGGTGGCGGGTTCAAACCCAGCCCCGGACAAAAACTGCAAAACAAACAAAGAAAACAGCCACAAGGCATTTTTCTTGTGCATTTGGGGGAATCTTCCCTGAATGTCTGGCAGCCTTGATCTAAAATTTCTTCTCCGCAGTTTCCCACTAGTTGGGAAAAGGCTCCACCACCTACCCTGCCACTCAAACCAGGAGCCAGGTCTCCAGGGCCTCCACTATATCTTGAGGTCCAGCCTCTGTCAGCTCTCATCGGGTGACAGGAGGGCCCCTTGCTGGTCCCCAAGCCCTGTCTTGCTCTGGGATGTCCCGTGCTCAGCTCCAGGGGCCCCTGAACACAGGTGCCGTGTGCAGGGCCAGCGGCTGTGTGGAGGGCAACTTATCCCTCCCAGCCACTCTGCACACAGCCCAGGAGACTGCCACAGACATTGACTGAGCTGTCACTTCTTAGCTGTCCTGACACCAGGTGGGGCACCGTCAGCCCCTGGCCTCCCCACTCAAGGCTTCGTCCCACACTCTGGGGAGCAGGCAGGCCTCTCCCCACTGTCACCACCCTGCCCAGCGGGGTTCTAACACCAGCAGATCAATTAAATTCTTTGTTGCAGGTCCTCAGACCAGGAGAGAGCAGTCTGGGGGCTCAAACCAGGGCTTCTGGACTCATCCCCACGAGCATCCCTCAGGAGGCAGGGCCTGGAGGAGGGAAGCTGTGGGGAGAAGGCCATCTTGTTCAGCCCCAGCTCAGCTGGGGACTGCAGCTGCTACCATCCCAGGCTCCCACGCCAGCCCTGCTCTGGCACACTCTGACCACTTGGGCACTTCCCAGGTCAGGGATCACTGCCCCAAGGTCTCCAGATAACAGCCTGGTGCACAGGTATATAATGGAGGGCCCCCAGGTAGGCGTCCTCAACCTCTGAGACAGCTCCACCATGTCTTTCCTCTGGCTTCTCTCCTGCTGGGCCCTCTTGGGCACCACCTTTGGTGAGTACTGGGCCCTGTAGAGGCAGGACATTTGCGCCTCTCACCCCTGTCCCCAAGACCAGCAAGGGGCAGCGGGGTCCCTGCTCCCAGCTCAGCTGTGCACAGTGGTGTGAGCCTGAGCAACTCACCCTGTCCCTGAGCCTTAATGGCACCTCTGCAGTAGGGCGCTGAGAAATTGAGGCTCCCAGGGGAGGAAGTAGACATCCCTGGGGTCTCTCCAAGGCCTTCAGAAAATTCTCTGAGCAGCTGGAGCTTCCCACACAGGCTTGGCTGGGGCATGCAGGCAGTGGTGGCTTGGCACCTTCTAACTCAAACTTTTTGGGACCTTGCGTCCTGCCCTTTTAAATTCCTGTTCATGGAGTGCTTGCTGTGCACAGAGCTGGGGCTGTCTGGGCACGTGGGATCTTCCCACCACAGCAGTGAGGTCGGCCACTGTGTGATACCCATTTTCCTGATGGGGAAACTGAGACTCCACGTAGATGAGCAGTGGTGGAGCCTAGGCTCAAACCCAGAGTCCAGACTTCCAGCCCTGGCTATGGGCCTGCAGCATACCTCACACCCACCAGTTTGGCTTGCCTGGCTGAGGTGGGGACAGAGTCCCATTCCTCTGTGTCCAAGTGCCCAGAGTTGCCACCAGAGGCTGGGGCAGGGAGTCAGGGCTGACTTCTCAGAGGAGGGAGGTGGGAACCACACTGGGTCCCAGGGGGAAAATGAGTCAGCTGGTGTTCACCTCTCACCCCACTCCCACTCCCAGGCTGCGGGGTCCCCGCCATCCACCCTGTGGTCAGTGGCCTGTCCAGGATCGTCAACGGCGAGGACGCCATCCCCGGCTCCTGGCCCTGGCAGGTGTCCCTACAGGTGAGAAGGGTGTCTCAAGCATGCGGGGTGAGCACTGGGGTGGGGGCCAGGCTGGGGAGCTGCTGATCCTCCCATCTCTCTCCCCAGGACAAAACCGGCTTCCACTTCTGCGGGGGCTCCCTCATCAGCGAGGACTGGGTGGTCACCGCTGCCCACTGTGGGGTCAAGTGAGGGCCGGGCAGCCTCGGGCTCTGGTTGGGTGGGAGGAGAGTGGGTGTGTTCCCAGGTCTCACCCCGATTGTCCTGTCCAGGACCTCTGATGTGGTGGTGGCTGGGGAGTTTGACCAGGGCTCTGATGAGGAGGACATCCAGGTCCTGAAGATTGCCAAGGTTTGTTTGTTCTGCAGAGGCTCAGCCGAGGGGTCGAGGGTCAGGGGGCTGGAGCTGGCCGGGGGTCAGGGGGTTGACCAAGCAGGAGGGGAGGATCCCTGGGTGGCTGGGGTGGTGGGAGTGGGGTTGTTGAGGTAGGCTCAGGGTCCTCATCTGGCTCCCTGGCTCTGTCCAGACTGGGCCTCCAGGAAGGAGTTGGTGTCCTGAAGGCTGCAGCTCCCCAGCCTCCAGGCTCAACTGGGCGTCTGGTCCCCCCACAGGTCTTCAAGAACCCCAAGTTCAGCATATTCACCGTGCGCAATGACATCACCCTGCTGAAGCTGGCCACGCCCGCCCGCTTCTCCCAGACGGTGTCCGCTGTGTGCCTGCCCAGCGCTGATGACGACTTCCCCGCAGGGACTCTGTGTGCCACCACAGGCTGGGGCAAGACCAAGTACAATGGTGGGTGTGTGGGGCCTCCCCAGACCAGGGGCTGCCCCGGGTTTGGGGCTGCCTGGCAGGAGAGTCTTAGGGTGACCCGCTGGCTCTCCTGGTTTGGTCTGAATTCCAACACAGTCATAGATCTGCTCTTTGGTTTACTGAATTCAAATCTACCAAAGGAAATAAAAACAGGCCGAACACATGTGCACCCCAATAGCCAATTTTTGGAGAAGCCCCTCAGTGTGCCCCCGCCTCGGCTCCCCTGTGGTAGGTGATGGTGGGTGACGGTGCCAGGGCCAGCCCAGGCTGCTCTCCAGGCTGGGAACCCAGACTCCCCACCTGGTGTGGCCTCTGAAGGGAGCTGTGTCCCATAGGCATGTTTAGGCTCTGGGGGACATTCCCACCACATGGCCATGTTGAAGAGGAAGGTGGCAGGGGAGGGAAGGCAGGCATGGCGGGGCCTGGTCCCCTCACTGCAGTGGACCGAGGGCCCTGACCTGCCCCCTCCCACCCTGCAGCCCCCCAGACCCCTGACAAGCTGCAGCAGGCAGCCCTGCCCCTCCTGTCCAACACTGAATGCAAGAAGTTCTGGGGCAGCAAGATCACTGATGTGATGATCTGCGCTGGGGCCAGTGGCGTCTCCTCCTGCATGGTAAGGCTCACTTGGGCTGCCCCACCTGTACCACTGACCTTACCAACACCCTGGTTGAGCGAGGGGACCACAGGACCCATATCCTGGAGGCCCGGGCGCCCTTCTTCCCTCATCTGCTAACCTCACTCCTTCCTGGAGCCTATCAAAGGCAGGATTGAGGCTCACAGATGCCCATGTGACAAGCAGTGACCAAGCTAAGGGACACCACTGCCCCCAGGAATCAATAGCAGAGCTGCGACTGCCCTGGGGACCCAGACCTGAAAAACTTAGGCCTAGCCCTGGGCCCACACTGTCACCTCTCTGACTCCTCCCTGCATGTCACCAGGTCAGGGCACCCTTTCAGGGTGGAGACATTCCTTTCTCCTTCCCACAGGGTGACTCCGGCGGCCCCCTGGTCTGCCAGAAGGACGGAGCCTGGACCCTGGTGGGCATCGTGTCCTGGGGCAGCGGCACCTGCTCCACCACCACGCCCGCCGTGTATGCCCGCGTCACCGCGCTTATGCCCTGGGTTCAGGAGATCCTGGCCGCCAACTGAGCCTGAGGCTTCTGCCACCCCCACCCCATGATTCCCCATTAAAAGCATCTGTTCAGAATCTCTGACGCACTGCATGTGTCTCTCCTTGGGGCCCAGGGCCAAGGGGCTGGAGCTCTCTCTCCCACCAAGGGGCTGCACAGTAACCCAGGCTGAAAGGCTGACGTAACCCAGGAAGCTGTGTCTGTGTAGCTCATTCCTGCTCGGGACTCTGTGTCTGGGCAGCTGGATCTGGTGCTTGACCAGGCTCAATTTCCGTCCCTCTGGCCAGGCTGCAGGCGGAGCTGGTTCTCCCCTCTTACTGTGAGGTTAGCCACACTGATGCTGAAGGCCTGCAGCCATCAGTTCTTTGGGGGGCTGCAAGATGGTGGCATCTCTATGTTAACGTTTCTTTCTCATGTATTTCCTGAAATACTCCCACGGAGATGCCTCCTGTCCACCCAACAGTGGTACTGTCCATACAGGACCTGCAGGAGAAACACTTCCTTTTCCTTTGCCAATTGTTAAGACGATGAATTTGTCCCCTGTCATGGTCCAAAGGTGACACAATTAGTTTTTGGTTTTTAGAATCATTATAAACTTATGCATGTAGATAATTGAGAGCCCATTGTAATTACTGTCCTTTTTATTATTATTATTATTTTGAGACAGAGGCTCACTCAGTCTTCCTGGGTAGAGTGCAATGGTATCACAGCTCACAGCAACCTCAAACTCCGGGCTGAAGTGATCGTCTTGCTTCAGCCTCCAGAACAGCTGGGACTATAGGCACCCAATACAATGCTGGGCTAGTTTTCCTATTTTTCCTTTTTTTTTTTTTAGAGACAGAGTTTCACTTTGTATTCACTTTGTAGCCCTCAGTAGAGTGCTATGGCATCACAGCTCACAGTAATCTCAACTCTTGAGCTGAAGAGATCCCCTTGTCTCAGCCTCCCAAGTAGGTGGGACTACAGGTGTCCACCACAACGCCTGGCTTTTTAGAGACGAGGCTGGTCTCAAACCTGTGAGCTCAGGAAATCCACCCACTTCGACCTCCCAGAGTACTAGGATTACAGGTGTGAGCCACCGCACCTGGCCTCTATTTTTTTTTTTTTTAAGTAGAGAATGAGGTCTTGCTCTTGCTCAGACTGGCCTCAAACTCCTGAGCTTGGGCAATCCACCTGCCTCAGCCTCCTAGAGTACTGGGATTATAAGCATGAGCCACTGTGCCCCACCTTGAAATTATTGTCTTTATTGTGTTGCAGGAAAACTGCAAGTTAAAACAGACAGACATTTATACTGATTCAAAGTATGCCTTTTTAACCCTGCATGTGCATGGTGCACTGTATAGAAGAAAAGGAATTTGGGGTGGCGGCTGTGGCTCAGTGGGTAGGGCGCCAGCCCCATATACTGACTGTGGCGTGTTCAAACCTGGCCCCGGCCAAACTGCGACAAAAAATAGCCAGGTGTTGTGGTGAGTGCCTGTAGTCCCAGCTACTCGGGAGGCTGAGGCAAGAGAATCTAAGCCCAAGAGCTGGAGGTTGCTGTGAGCTGTGACGCCACAGCACTCTACCAAGGACGACAAAGTGAGACTGTCTCTAAACTAAAAAAAGGACTATTAAAGTCAGCTGGAAAACTAAAAAATATAAAACTTATTGAAGGCTGTTTGGAAACCCAGCAAGTTGGCAGTAATGCATTGCAAAGGTCACCAAACGGGGCAAGGACATGTCTTTTTAGGGAATACTAAAGCAGATGCTGAAGCATGCGGGGTAATGGCAAGTCAACGTATATTCACAGCCCTACTCCCTTGGGTCCCAGATGTAACACCTGTATACAGCAAAAAAGAATTGGAGTGGTTAGCACAAGAGCAAGCATTGGCCATAGATGATGGTTGGATGCGTTTACCAGATGGAAGAATAGTTGTGCCAGAATTATTGGGAACTACTGTAGGGCAGGCTGTGCACGAGTCCACCCATCGAGGGCATTCCGCTCTGGAACAACTATTAGGAAAGTATTTTTATGTGAAACATCTAGCAAACTTGGCAAAAACAATAAGTCAAAAATGTGTCACCTGTAGCCAATTTAATGCCAAACAAGCCCCCCTGCCCCGCCTTCTGCTACCAGTTATTCAAAGTATTAAGAACTACACCCTTTGAAAACATTCAGGTGAACTTTACTGAAATGCCTCCAAGCAGAGGAAGTATCTGCTGGTATAATTCAGGGTGAGTTGAAGATTTTCCTACTCAAAATGAAAAAGCCCAATTTCTACTTAGAGAAATTGTCTCTGAATATGCCCTACCTCTTTTTTTTTTTGGCCGGGGCCAGGTTTGAACCTGTCACCTCCAGTATATGGGGCTGGTGCCCTACTCCTTGAGCCACAGGTGCCACCACCTGGCCTACGTCTTTACATAGGCTCTGACAATGGACCTGCTTTTGTGGCTCCATCTCTGAAGTAGAAGGTAAAATACAACTCCCAGAATATTCCATAATCTCTCTGCCATTGGGAGATCAAGTTTAATTGCCCTACCCCACTGTTTGGACAGAATCTTAAGGTTAAGTTAAACACCTAATTCTTTTAACATCACAGAATTTCAGAGAAGCTTGACTGAGACTTTGTATAAATCTTTTTTCCTAAGTTTGGAGTTAAAAATGAAAGGAAAGCATTTTACAACTTGAGGCACTGGAGTTATTGCTGGCAATTAAATGTTCCTTCCTGTATATTGTTACTATAAATGTCTGTTTTAATTCGTGGTTTTCCAGCAACAATGGAAGCTCAAATTGTAAACTGTAACTGTTGTGCAAGAAAGGTTGACAGATCTCTGACCAGTTTGTCCCCAAAGATTATAGGGAAGTTTTTTTGAGACTGAGTCTCACTATGTTGTCCTGGGTAGAGTGCAGTGGCGTCACAGCTCACAGCAACCACAAACTCTTGGGTTTAAGTGATTCTCTTGCCTCAGCCTCCCAAGTAGCCGGGATTACAGGTGCCCACCACAACAGCAAGCTAGGTTTTGGTTTTTAGTTGTCATTGTTGTTTGGCAGGCCCGGGCTGCATTTGAACCCACCAGCTCCAGTATATGTGGCTGGCGCCCTAGCCATTGAACTACAGGCGCTGAGCGGTGAGGGGAATTTTTGAATCCTTGTGGCAAGGGAGTCCAGGTCAACAGTTCTCTTATCAATAAATGTAAAACGGAGCAGCAAGCACAAACTTGGGTAAGTTACCTTTATACAGAGGGGTAAAACCTGCCTCTGCCGCCTGCTTCACCCACTGGTCTCTTGGGAGGCTGAAACCACAGCCTGGGATAAGGTTGCCACCTCGTGGCCAACATGAAAACTGCATGCTGTGACTTTTTTTTCCTTTTAACTGCGCTAGCCAAATGAGTGATACATATATATATATATATATTTTTTAGTGGCAGTTCTTACCCGGCACCCTAGGCTGGCATGCAGTAGCACAATAATAGCTCAGCCTTTGAGCAGGTGGTACTACAGGTCTGAGCCACTTCTCCTGGCTCAAATGGATGATTAAAAAAAAAAAAAAGCATCCATACCAATGTGTGTAGTGGGGGGCGGGGGAAGAAGGGTAGGGTGGGGCAAAGAATTCTGCTCTAGTGCCAAAAAGCTCCAGGTTTATCCCATCATGGATTTCATAGTCCCCTAAAGACACGTGGTCCTGGCTCGGCGCCTGTGGCTCAAGCGGCTAAGGTGCCAGCCACATACACCTAAGGTGCCGGGTTCGAATCCCCAGCCCGGTCCCGCCAAACAACAATGATGGCTGCAACCAAAAAATGGCCAGGCGTTGTGGCGGGCGCCTGTAGTCCCAGCTACTTGGGAGGCTGAGGCAGGAGACTCGCTTGAGCCCAGGAGTTGGAGGTTGCTGTGAGCATGATGCCATGGCACTCTACCCAGGGGGATAGTTTGGGGCCCCGTCTCAAAAAAAAAAAAAAGACACGTGGTCCTTAAAAATCATGTACCACTTCTTAAGGACAATCTTGTTCCAGTGGGTGCCAGTTTGGGCTGCAAACAGCTTTTTAAGGTCCCCAGTGGTGTCATCGATGTTCCATTTAACTCAGATCTTCTTTCCCAGGTGGTCATTGCAAACAACCTGGATTATCCTGGCTGGAGCTCTAAACGCCTCACACCTGCAGACGCCACAACCTCCAGCTTCAAGCGCTTTGATGGAAGAAATTTGAAAAACCATAAGAGATTCTTTTGTAATCTCTATGCATTTGAAAACCATTGGAAGCCATGTCCAATCTCTACTCCAGCCTTTCAGAGTAATGGGCGATTTTAAATTATCCGGTAGCCTTACTAAAAAAAGTAAAGTAAAAAGAAGTAGGTGAATTGCCTTAAATAATAGATTTCATTTCACCCAATATATCCAGATATTATCATTTCAACGTGGATTAACATTTTAAAATTATTAATGATACACTATATTCTTTTTCATGCACTAAGTTTGTGATAGCCAGTATGTAATTTGCATTTCCAGCCCATTCTCGTTTGGATGCCAACTCTTCATGAGAAATACTTGATCTGTATGTAAGTCTCACAAAACTTAACAGTTGGAAAGGTTGGCTGGGTGCCCATCGCTCAGTGGTTAGGACACCGGCCACATGCACTGCGGCTGGCTAGTGGGTTTGAACCCAGCCCGGGCCTGCTAAAACAAAATTAAAAAATAGCCAGGCATTGTGGTGGGCGCCTGTAATTCCAGCTACTAGGGAGGCTGATGCAAGAGAATCACGTAAGCCCAAGAGTTTGAGGCGGCTGTGAGCTGTGACGCCACGGTACTCTACCAAGAGCCGCAAAGTGAGACTGTCTCAATTAAAAAAAAAAAAAGCCAGTTCTGTTGAAAAAGGTCATTGTAAATATACTTACAAATTTTCCTATTTATTTACTCATGTACTTTTGAGACACAGTCTTACTCTGTTGCCCTGAGTAGAGTGCCATGGTGTCATAGCTCACAAAAACCTCAAAATCCTAGGCTCAAGTGACCCTCCTGCTTCAGCCTCCTGAGTAGTGGAACTACAGGCACGCACCACAACGCCTGGCTAGTTTTTCTACTTTTAGTAGATATGTGGTCTTGCTCTTGCTCAGGCTGGTCTTGAACTCCTGAGCTCAAGTGATCCTCCCACTTTGGCTTCCCAGAGTGCTAGGATTACAGGTGTGAGCCGCTGCTCCCTGCCCAAATTTTCCAATTTTTAAGTATATTTGGGCTCGGCGCCTATAGCTCAACCGGCTAAGGCGCCAGCCACGTACACCTAAGGTGGCGGGTTCAAATCCCCAGCCCGGACCCGCCAAACAACAATGACGGCTGCAACCAAAAAAATAGCCAGGCATTGTGGCGGGAGCCTGTGGTCCCAGCTACTTGGGAGGCGGAGGCAGGAGACTCCCTTGAGCCCAGGAGTTGGAGGTTGCTGTGAGCTGTGATGCCACGGCACTCTACCCAGGGTGACAGCTTGAGGCTCTGTCTCGAAAAAAAAAAAAAGTATATTTGGAAAATATACTTAAATGTATAGCTAAACACAAAAAGAAAACAACCCAAAAAACACAGTTATGCAAAAAGCTCGGTGTTTAGGCCCAGTGCCTGTACACCGGAGCTGGCAGGTTCGAACCAAGCCCAGGCCTGCCAAATAACAATGACAAGTGCAACCAAAAAATAGCCAGGCATTATGGCGGTCACCTGTAGTCTCAGCTACTTGGCAGGCTGAGGCAAGAGAATCACTTAAGCCCAGGAGTTTGAGGTTGCTGTGAGCTGTGACGTCACAGCACTGTACCGAGAGCAATATAGTGAGACTGTCTCAAAAAACAAAAAAACTCTGTGTTTAAACAGGAATCTCACCTGATTCAATCCCAGTTTGCAAACAGATTTTTGCAGGGTAGGAGTTGTCTTTTAGGACAACTGGCCAGGTCCAGCCCTGGCCATGGTGGTGCCCCAGGCCTGGTGGGAGAGGAAATGGACCCTATCCCAAGGTTGCCAACAGCCTGAGCCAACAAGTGCTGGAGGGGCCAGGCGTGTGTCATTGGGACTCGGTGCTGAGAGGGCTGGATGGAGGGGGCAGAACATAAAACTGGAAAACCGAGAGTTTGAGGACACAAGATCTAACACCTGCTTAGGAAGCCAGGTGCCAACGTGCTGCCAGAATTACTGTCAGGTGGTGGTGCAAGGAGGGGTTAAAGAGCCGGGGTGGGCTTGGTAAAGCGGCCATGCCGGGTAAGGCAGAACGCCCAGTGGATGGCTGTGTCCAGGAAGGTGCACCGTTCACCAAAGCGGTAAGGAGTGTCTGGGCAGCGGCAGGGCTCAGAAGCCCCTCAGCAGCCTGCCTGAGTCTCAGCAGGCCAGGGCCACACACAGTTGCTGCTGCAGAACCGGCTCCAGTGGCGGGAGGGTGCTGGCAGCTTGAGATAGCAGGGCCAGGTGGATGTCATCACCATCATGAGTGGCAAGGCAGGCGTGCCAGCCACGAGCTCTGCCTGCGGGCGTTATGGCGGTGCTTGACAGAGCCTGGTGACGCTGGGGCAAAACAGGGACAACCCAGACCACTGCCCGAACTGCACAGTAGGGGAAACTGAGTGTGGCGGCCCAAAGGCTGGGATGCCTCAGCAAGAGTGTGGCAGTCTGGCTCCTCTCCGGGACGTGCCTGCTCCCACCGGGCCCTGGGTGTCCTTGTCCATAGCTCCAGGCTGGATTGTGAATCATGAGGCAGGAGCTGTGTCTCAGCATCCCGGGACAGCTGTGGACGCGTTCATGAGCCGGGGTTCTCAAAGTGGGATCCTCAGCCTAGCAGCCCCCACCCCGGGGACCTTGTCAGTAATCCAGGGTTCTCGGGGCCCACTCCAGCGCCCCGGAGTCAGAAATGGTGGGGAAGGGGTTCAGAATTCCGAGTGTCAACACATTTTCTAGGTATTCTGATGCACGCTCGAGCTTGCGAATCACACAGGCTAGGAACTGGGTGACGCCTTGACCAGCGAGCCCCTCAGGTGGAGGAACCAGAGAAACCGAGCGGAGGGTGAGAGACGTGTCGTGTCACTTCCTGCCAGGAGGGGGCGGTGCTGGCCCAAGACGGCTGCTCGCAGGCTCCAAGCGCCTGGGGCTGCAGCTATCAGGTGGGGCGTGAGCACCGTGATGGAACATGCTGGAACAAATGGGGCAGCCTTGGTTACTAGATTAGGGTCTGGCAGACCTGGGTTCAAATCCTTGTTCGGTTGTGTATTAGTCAAGCCTATGCACTCCGCTCCCTTGTCCTAGACGAGGTCTGGGCTGTCCTTTCCCTGAGCAAATTTCTTTTCCGTTGATTTCTGCTCTTAAGTCTATTTCTGCTCTTACGTCTTTTTGCCTACTTTGCCCTTAGCTCTTCTTTCTTTAGCTTCTTAAGGCTGCTGATTTGATTCTCTTCTAATAAAGGCATTTAGGGCTGTAAATTCTCTGTAATCCTTGACTTAGCAACATCCTATGATTTCGATGTGATTTTTTTTTTTTTTCTTGAGACAAAGTCTCACTCTGTCACCCTGGGTAGAGCGCTGGGGCGTCATAGCTCACAGCAACGTCAAACTCTTGGGCTCAAGTGATCCTCTTGCGTCAGCCTCCCAAGAAGCTGGGACTACAGGCGCCTGCCACAACGCCTGGCTATTTTTAGAGATGGTGTCTAGCTCTGGCTCAGGCTAGTGTCTAACCTGTGAGTTCAGGCAATCTACCTGCCTTGGCCTCCCGGAGTGCTGGGATTGCGGGAGTGAGCCACTGTACCCTGATGTGACATTTTCATTATCATGCAGTTCAAATTATTTTCTAATTTCCTTTCTGATGTCGTCTTTAAACCACAATTCAGAGTGTTTAATTTATAGGTGTGGTGGTTTTGTTTTGCGACAGAGTCTCCGTAGCCCTGGGTAGAGTGCCCTGATGTCATTGCTCACAGCAACTTCAAACTCGAGCTTAAATGACCCTTTTGCCTCAGCCTCCCAAGTAGCTGGAACTACAGGCGCCCACCACAACGCCTGGCTATTTTATTTATTTAGAGACAGAGTCGCACTTTATCACCCTTGGTAGAATGCCAAGGCCTCACACAGCTCATTTAACGCCAGGGCTATTTTTCTTCTGTTTGTTTGCAGTTTGGCGGGGGCTGGGTTCCAACCCACCAACCTGAGCCACAGGTGCTGCCCCTTATTTATTTTTTAGAGACAAGGGCTCACTCTTGCTCAGGCTGGTCTCGAACCCGTGAGCTCAGGCAATCCACTCGCCTGGGCCTCCCAGAGTGCTAGTATTGCAGGCCTGAGCCACCGTGCTTGGCCTCTTCTCATATCTTATTACTGATTCCTAACTTAATCCCATTGTACTTGGAGAGTACAGCCAGCTTGGCCTCATCCTTTTATTGCATTAAGACTTGTGCCCAAGACTTGTTTCCTGGTGCTGGCGCATTTGAAGAGAACGTGTCTCCTGTGGCTGTGTGCAGTGCTCCCTAAGTGTCAGACCAGTGTGGCTAGTAGTGTTCGTATTTTCTGTGTCTTTATTGAATTTGTCAGTTGAGGGGGAGGGGGTCAGAATCTCCTATGCTTGTGGGTTTGTTTCCTTTAAAACTGTCAACTTTTGCTTTGTCTACACTGAAGCTCTGTTACCAGGCACATACTCATTTATGGCTTCTAGATGGACCCCTCTATCGTGATTACCCTTTATCTCCTGTCTACTGGTCACTGGTCTACTCGGTGCTCACCATGCCACTGCAGGCTGCTTGTGTTAGCTGGTCGCATGGAAGGTTTCCCCCGGTCACTTTGCCTGCACCTGTGTCTCTGATTAAAATACAACTTGTGTAATACATGGCGTTTGATCTCGCTTTTCCTATCCATTTGACAATTTTTGTCTCTTATTGATACGGTTGGATTTCGGGACCACCGTTTTACTATTCACTCTGTCTCTCCTCCCTCTTTTTGTCCTTTTCTGCCTCTTCTTTTTTAGGTGGGTGGGGGGAGTGGCTACAAACACCCTTACAGTTCAGTTTTAACTGACCTTCTGGCTTTGTAGAGATATCTTGTGGTTTTTTTTTTTTTTTTTTTTTTGTAGACACAGAGTCTCACTTTTTCGCCCTTGGTAGGGTGCAGCGGAGTCGCTCCAGCAACCTTCAACTCCTGGGCTTAGGCGATTCTTCTGCCTCAGCCTCCCAAGTAGCTGGGACTACAGGCGCCCGCCACAACGCCCGGCTATTTTTTGTTGCAGTTTGGCTGGGGCTGGGTTTGAACCCGCCACCCTCGGTGTATGGGGCCGGCACCTTACTCACTGAGCCACAGGCGCCTCCCTGTAGAGATATCTTTTTCCATTTCTTTTAGTGTTTTAGTGGTTGCTCTAATACAGTCTTAACTTTTCTTTCTTTCTTCCTTTTTTTTTTTTTTTTTTTGGAGACAGAGTCTCACTATGTTGCCCTGGGTAGAGTGCCATGGCTTCGCAGCTCACAGCAACCTCAAACTCCTGGGCTTAAGTGATTCTCTTTCCTCAGCCTCCCAGTAGCTGGGACTTCAGGTGGCCACCACAACACCGGGCTATTTTTTTGTCACAGCTGGCCCCGGCTGGGTTCAAACCTGCCAGCCTTGGTGTATGTGGCTGGCACCATAACCACTGTGCTACTGGCACTAAGCCTTTTCTTTCTTTCTTTCCTTTCTTTCTTTCCCATGGCCATGCATTATAGCTCACAGCAACCTCAAATTCTTGGGCTCAAGTGATCTTCTTCCCTCAGTTTTTCTATTTTTAGTTAAGACAGGATCTCAGTATTGCTCAGGCTGGTCTTGAACGCCTGAGTGGAAGTAATCCACCTGCCTTGGCCTCCTGGAGTGCTAGGATTACAGGTGTGAGCCCCTGCACCCGGCCACAGCCTTAACTTTTCATGCTTTTCTTAGAGTTAGTATCATACCAGTCAGTGCACTTGAGAAAATTTAACTTCTCTGAACCTGTTACTTCGTTTATAAAACACTTATAAAACAACAGTGAACTTATTTCATGGATTGACAACAGAATGAGATAATTCATACAAAGCACAGTACTCTGCCCAGAGCAGAACCAAAGCAATACCTACTTGTCCTCATCGCTAACTAGTACTGTTAACCGTTTCTACCCAGGTAGTTAGGATAACCAGTAGTGTGGGACCTCCTGAGCCCACAGGGGAACCCCTTCCCCCATGTCATGTGTTTCTACCTCTTATCAATCACCTGTTCCTCTAAATGGCCGTCCTCTCAGCGACAGCTGTGGTCTCACCAGGGCCCCCTCTGCTGCCCCTTCCTGGCCGAGGCCTGGCTGTGCTGTACCTGCTCTTCAGGCTGCTCCTGTGCCCAGCCCGGCCAAGCCGGCTGACCAGTCAGTCCCAGCCCCGCCTGCTCCCCACCACAGACAAAGCCTGGCTTTACGTTCAACGTTACAGGGTCTGTTGTCCTCAGCAAAGTGATCTGAGGCCGTAGCCTACAGACCTCCCTGCTTCCTGAAGATGCTCCCTGCCGCGTCGCCCCCTCTTTTCATGAGCTGATGGCCTCAGCAGCCTGTGTGCACACACAGGCCTCCAATAACTTCATCTCACATCCAGCATCAACCAGAGTGAAAGTCAGTGTCAGCCCAGCCCCCAGACAACCTGCAGTTATTCTAAATGGTTTTCGGGAAATGGGATTCCAGGCAGTTGAAGTGGGGATGGGCAATACCCAGAGGTCTGGATGGAGGGAGGCAGGAGCAATGGGGGCGCACCCCAGAAGGCACTGGCAGCTGCTGAAGGAACACAGAAAGAAGCTGAGTGAATCAGGATCCTCATGGGATGACTTTTGGGTTTTTTTTTGTTGTTTTTTTGTTTGTTTTAGAGACAGGGTCTTCGTGTCGGCCCAGGCTGGAGTGCAGTGGTATCATCCTAGCTCTCTGCAGCCTATAACTCCTGGCTTCAAGTGATCCTCCCTCCTGGGCCTGCTAAAGCGCTGGAATCACAGTGAGCCACTACACCTGGCCTTTAGGGGATGACTTGGTTTTTTTTTTTTTTTTTAAAAGACAGAGTCTCAAGCTGTTGCCCTGGGTAGAACACCGTGGTATCACAGCTCACAGCAACCTCAAACTCTTGGGCTTAAGTGATTCTCTTGCTTCAGCCTCCCAAGTAGCTGGGCCTATAGGTGCCTGCCACAATGCCCGGCTATTCTTTTGTTGTTGTGGCAGATATCATTGTTTAGCTGGCCCAGGCTGGGTTCAAACCCTCCAGCCTTGGTGTATGTGGCCAGTGCCACCCCAGAGGGTGACTTCTAATTGTCAACAAGTCAGTGATAGGTAGGTAGAAGTATTGTTTCCATCTGAAGGAGTTTTGCCCATAGTGGTAGAAACAGGGGCCAAGAATCAGCAGAACTTCATTTCTTGGGCCATTGGACTATTCTCCCTAATTGGGGGGTTCTGTTGCTAGGCAACCCTACCCAAATTCTGCTCTTAGTTAGCACCCAGCTCATCTACTTTATAAAAATCAGATGATGCTGGGTGGTGCCTGTGGCTCAAAAGGGTAGGGCGCCGGCCCCATATGCCAGAGGTGGTGGGTTCAAACCCAGCCCCAGCCAAAAAAAATCAGATGATGCTACTCTTTACTTAAAACTCTACCCTGTTTGGCTTGGCACCTATAGCACAGTGGTTACGGTGCCAGCTACATATACTGAGGGTGGCGGGTTTGAACCCTGCCCAGGCTAGCTAAACAACGATGACAACCGCAACAAAAAATAGCTGGCCATTGTGATGGACACCTGTAGTTATTCAGCTATTTGGGAGGCTGAAGCAAGAGAATTGCATAAGCCCAAGTGTTTGAGGTTGCTGTGAGCTGTGATGGCCACAGCACTCTACCAAGGGTGACATAGTGAGACTCTGTCTCACCAACAACAGCAACAAGAAAAAAACTCTACCCTTTGGGCTGAGCAAGGTGGCTCACGCCTGTAATCCTAGCACTGTAGGAGGCCAAGGTGGGTAGATTGCCTGAGCTCATGGGTTTGAGACCAGCCTGAGCAAGAGCAAGACCCAGTCTCTAAAAACAGCTGGGTGTTGTGCAAAGTGCCTATAGTCCCAGCTACTTGGGAGGCTGAGGCAAGAGAATTGCTTGAGCCCAAGAGTTGGAGGTTGCTGTGAGCTGTGATGCCATGGCATTTTCCCAAAGGCGACAAAGTGAGACTCTTCTCAAAACAAAACTCTACCCTGGCTTCTCACTTCTCAAAGGGACAGGCCTGAGCCTTACTGTTTATACCTTTGTACACAGCCTGTCCTCTACTGAATTTTGTGTCTCCTCCTGGGATGCACTGCTAAGATGTGAGTGACCGGGTGGACAGGCCCCTTGTCGTGATCTTGTTCACCATGTCCCTGGCAGCCTGGGATACCTACTGGTGTTCAGGGCGTCTTAATGAATGAACGTCCCACATGGATTACACGTCAACAGCCATGGTCATGACCTCTCATGGAGTTCTATGCTCCTATTACTTCAGAGTAATGTAAATTCTTGGGTGCCCATCTCTGGGTACTGTCATGTGAGTCCTGCTAATTTTTACAGGTGTTTGGTTGTATTTTGGTGAGCACTCTGATCTGATAATCCTTACAAGATCTAGAGAAGTTCTCCTTCAAGTGCACATCTCACAAATGGTCTGTGGGGGTCTCAAGTAGAAGGGCAAGCTCTCTACAGGGGCGGGAGGAGAGAAGACCGGAGAAGAAAAGGCCACTTTTTTTTTTTTTTTTTTTTTGAGACCGTGTCATACACTCTGTCACCCTGGGTAGAGTGCCGTCGTGGTGTCACAGCTCACAGCAACCTCCAACTCTTAGCCTCAAGCAATCTTCTTGCCTCAGCTTCCCAAGTGGCTGGGACTATAGGCACCCACCACAACACCCAGCTATTTTTATTTTTTATTTTATTTTTTTTTTTAATTTTTTGAGACAGAGCCTCAAGCTGTTGCTCTGGGTAGAGTGCTATGGCATCACAGCTCACAGCAACCTCTAACTCCTGGGCTCAAGTGAGTCTCCTACCTCCACCTCCCAAGTAGCTGGGACTACAGGCGTCCGCTGCAATGCCCGGCTATTTTTGGTTGCAGCCATCATTGTTGTTTGGCGGGCCCGGGCTGGATTTGAACCCGCCAGCTCAGGTATATGTGGCTGGTGCCTTAGCCTCTTGAGCCACAGGTGCCTAGCCTATTTTTATTTTTTATTTTATTATTATTATTTTGTAGAGACTGAGTCTCACTTTATTACCCTCGGTAGAGTGCCATGGCATCACAGCTCACAGCAACCTCCGTCTCATGGGCTTAGGTGATTCTCTTGCCTCAGCCTCCCAAGTAGCTGGGACTACAGGTGCCCACCACAGCACCAGGCTACTTTTTGTTGTTGTTGTTGTTGTTGTTGTTGCAGTTTGACCATGGCTGGGTTTGAACCCACCACCCCCGGTATATGGTGACTGAGCCACAGGTGCTGCCCACTATTTTTATTATTATTATTATTTCTATTAAATCATAGCTGTGTACATTAAAGCAGTCATGGGGTATAGTGTGCTGGTCTATATACAATTTGAAATATTTTCATCAAACTGGTTAACATAGCTTTCATGGCATTTTCTTAGTTACGTTTTTATTTTTTATTTTATTTTTTTTGAGGCAGAGTCTCAAGCTGTCACCCTAGGTAGAGTGCCATGGCATCATTACTCACAGCAACCTCCAATTCTTGGACTCAAGCCATCCTCTTGCCTCAGTTTTTCTATTTTTAGTAGAGATGGCGTCTCTCTTTTGCTCAGGCTGGTTTCCAACTCCTGAGCTCAAGCAATCCACCTGCCTTGGCCTCCCAGAGCGCTAGGATTATAGGTACGAGCCACCGCACCCAGCCTGGTTAAATGAAATCTGGAGATACGCCCGGGCACCTGTCTTTATGAGGAGTTTGATCCAGAATCACGTTGGTTTATGAAGATGACGTGAGCAAGGCGCTGCTTAACAAACAAAAGAAATTGAACTCTGATCTGGATTTTTTAGGGCCTTGGGCACATAACAGCTGGTGAGAGAGGAAGTCTTAGGGTAACCTTGGCATTTGTTGAGTTGGGTGTGTTAAGTTTTCTCAAAACACTCGTCATTGCTAGTTTATAGTAACATTGGCGCTATCATTTCCACTGGTTGGCTTGTCTTTACTGTTTGGTGGGTGAAAGGTTCCATTGTGTGAGCAATGAATGTCAAATATACTTACCTTCATAGCAGTGGCAAGGTATACTTTCTCTAGGAAAGAGCCGGAGAGCTACAGATAAACCATTTATAGCATGATTTAAAAGAAACTTGTCAATGCCAGGCTGTTAGGTGACGTTAATTATTAAACTGTGGCCATTTTAATGAGTGTATGGTGATTTAGGATGAATTCGAGATGAAGAGCTAAGGGGTACGTACATACAGATCTTTCCACTAGAATGAATGGTAATTATATATTCCAATTAGGAAAACTCCTCCTAGGAGGGGTTCTTTGTATACAAATCACCCTTAGTTCTAAGGCAGGAGAAAGAAGGTAGGTGAAAAACACACAGCAGACTGCATAGCATGAAGTTTTCTTTAAATGTTTAATAACTGGCTCGGCGCCTATGGCTCAAGTGGCTAAGGCGCCAGCCACATACACCTAAGGTGGTGGGTTCGAATCCAGCCCGGCCCGCCAAACAACAATGATGGCTGCAACCGAAAAAAAATAGCCAGTCGTTGTGGCGGGTGCCTGTGGTCCCAGCAACTTGGGAGGTGGAGGCAGAGGCAGAAGACGCCCATGAGCCCAGGAATTGGAGGTTGCTGTGAGCTATGCCATGGCACTCTACCAGGGGGACAGCTTGAGGCTCTGTCTCAAAAAAAAAAAAAAAAAAGTTTAATAACTGATTTTGTACTGATTTCTTTTAAGTATTTATTTGAAATAGTTAGAGTTGGGGGCAGTGGCTCCCGCCTGTAATCCTAGCACTCTGGGAGGCCGAGGGGGTTGGTTGCTTAAGCTCATGAGTTTTTGAGACCAGCCTGAGCAACAGAAAGACCCTGTCTCTACCGAAAATGAAGAACTGAGGCAAGAGGACTGCTTGAACCCAAGAGTTCAAGGTTGCTGTGAGCTATGATGCTATAGCACTCTACCCCCCAGAGGGACAAAGTGAGACTGTCTCAAAAAAAAGAAAATAGTTTCCCTGAGGAGTTGAATTCTATTGTCCTATGCTTGGGTGTCCATCTCTGTGTTCTGTCACTGTCCTTCCCAATGGTATGTGAGCCCTGGGTAAGGGCCCAGGGAGCCCCCATGTCATTTCCTGTCCCTACCATGGCTGTCCCCATCCTGTCCCCAGCCATGAGACAGGGCTCCTGGGTGTAAGGTCCCATTACATGTTTCTCCTCTGGGAAAATGGATCTGTCCGTCTCTTTCTTTCTTTCTTTTTTCTTTTTCTTTTTCTTTTTCTTTTTCCCAAGTAGCTGGGACCACAGGCGCCTGCCACAACGCCCAGCTATTTTTTGGTTGCAGCCATCATTGTTTGGCGGATCCGGGCTAGATTTGAACCCACCAGCTCAGGTGTATGTGGCTGGCGCCTTAACTGCTTGAGCCACAGGCTCCGAGCCTGCCAGCCTCTTTCTTCACCCTGTCAGCTTCCTTGCACGTGGCAATAGGCTTGTAGAGATGCCCACTGTGGAACAAGGGGCATTCATTTTTTTACCCCTAGAAAGAAAAAAAGAAAATACTTAGAGGTACAGAAGGCACCATTACACTTGTACTCTAGTTTAGTTTTAGTTTAGTTTTTTTTTTTTTTTTTAAGTCTCATTCCCTCACTCGGGGTAGAGTGTCACAGTGTCATGGCTCACAGAAACTTCAGACTTTTGGGATCAAGAGATGCTCTTGTGTCAGCCTCCAAGTAGCTGGGACTACAAGTACCTGACCCAACGCCCAGCTAGTTTGTCTATTTTTAGTAGAGACAAGGTCTTACTCTTGCTCAGGCTGGTCTCAAACTCCTGAGCTCAGCTGATCTATCCGTGTTGGGCTCCCAGAGTGCTGGGATGACAGGTGTGAGCCACACACCTGGCCAAACCTGTACTCTAATTTAACACCATATCAGATTAGAAAATCACTGCCTGAGAGGCAGCCCCTGTTACAGCTTGCTGTGGCTCCTCCTTGTCTTTGGCCTAAGTCTGTAGCATACCTCTGCGTCTGTGCGTACAGACACATCTATGTCTATAGAGACAAATCCTGCTACACTTAGTGTTCCCTAACATTCTCTGGTATTTTCAAAACTAAGCCTGAATGGAAGTGGGAAGTCTATCAGGAACACCAAATACTCTTCACCTGGATTTACCAATCGTTAGTACGAGTATACCACACTCTCCTCCCTCCCACACTCATTTTCTTTCTTTTTCTTAAAATTTAACAACAATGTTTAAGGTAAGGACTAGAAACAAAAACCTCATAAAGAATGAATGAAGATGGCTCGGCGCCTATAGCTCAACTGGCTAAGGCGCCAGCCACGTACACCTAAGGTGGCGGGTTCGAATCCCCAGCCCGGACCCGCCAAACAACA
>NW_003852442.1:8628955-8630863 GCF_000181295.1 Otolemur garnettii
AAAAAAAAAAAAAAAAAAAAAGTATGACTATGATAGAATGCTTTGACTCTGAGGTTCATTATAGAGTCATCAATTCTTATTTTTTCCCCAAAGTCTCAAAAAATAGGCAACTAATATTTATAAATAAAAATAAAAGATAATTTCAAAAAACAGATCATGCCAAATCTTATAGACCATAGAAAAAGAAGAAATACTTCAAAAGCATTCTGCTTAATCTGGATACACCTGATATTAAAATTGGAAAAAACATATTATAAAGGGGAAATTACAAACATAATTCATTTTTAAATGATGATGCAGTATCCAGTATCCCAAACAACATATTAACAAGTTCAAGTAAAAATTAATGTTTAAGCAATGTACTTTAGTCAAAATTGAATCCAATTTATGTGAGAATTAGTCACTTTTTTTTTCTTGTCCTTACCCTCATTCCCTCCCTCCTTCTGTCTGCTCTCCCCTTCCCCCAGGCCCCACCAAGTCATTAATTGTCATTAATTGTCCTCATATCAAAGTTGAATACATAGGATTCATGCTTCTCCATTCCTGTGATGCTTCACTAAGGATATGTGGTCCACCTCCCTCCAGGTTAGTACAAATGCTGCAAAATCTCCATTTTTTTTAATGGCTGAATAATATTCCATGGTGTACATATACCACAGCTTGCCAATCCATTCCTGAGTTGAAGGGCATATAGGCTGTTTCCACATTTTAGCGATTATACATTGGGCTGCAATAAATTGTCTAGTACAAGTATCTTTATAATGAAAGTTTTTTTTTTCCTTCTGGATAGATGCCCAGTAATAAGATTGCAGGATCAAATGGGAGGTCTAAGGTTGAGTTCTTTGAGGCTTCTCCATACTTCCTTCCAAAAAGGTTGTGTTAGTTGGCAGTCCCACCAGCAGTATAAAAGCGTTCCTTTCTCTCCACGTCTGTGCCAGCATCTGCAGGTTTGAGATTTTGTGATAGACGCCATTCTCACTGGGGTTAGATGATCTCTCAGGGTGGTTTTAATTTGCATTTCTCTAATAATTGGGGATGATGAGCATTTGTTCATGTATTTGACAGCCATTCGTCTATCCTCTTTAGCGAAGGTTCTGTTCGTCTCTCTTCCCCACTGATGCCTGGGATTGCTGGTACTCAGCTTTCTTTCAATAGCTATGTGTCTATTTATTTGCCCCTTGGTATCCATGGGGGACTGGTTCCAGGACCCCCTGCAGACAGCAACGTCCTATTCACATAAATGGTGTAGTATTTGCACATAATATGCAAATACGTATCCTTGGGAGAACTTTGAGTCGTTTCTCGATTATATGTACCTAATATAATATAAATACTATGTGAACTGTTACACTGTATTGTTGAGGGAATAATTACAAGAAAAATGTATGTTTAGTATAGACCCATCCATCCATTTTTTCTGGATTTTTATTTTTATTTTTTAGAGACAAGAGTCTCACTTTTTCACCCTTGGTAGAGTGCCATGGCGTGATAGCTCACAGCAACCTCCAACTTTTGGGCTCAAGAGTTTCTCTTGCCTCAGCCTTCTGAGTAGCTGGGACTACAGGCATCTGCCACAACGTCTGGTTATTTTTAGAGTCAGAGTTTTGCTCTGGCTCAGGCTGGTCTGGAACCTGTGAGCTCAGGCAATGTACCCACCTCGGCCTCCCAGAGTGCTAGAATTAGAGGCATGAGCCACTGAGCCCAGCCCATTTCTGGATATTTTCAATTCAAGGTTGGATCTGGTAATTGTTTTCTTTTCTTTTTATTTATTTTTGAGACAGAGCCTCAAGCTGTCCCCATGGGTAGAGTGTTATAGCATCACAACTCACAGCAACCTCCAACTCCTGGGCTCAAGCGAGTCTCCTGCCTCTGCCTCCCAAGTAGCTGGGACCACAGGCAACCACCACA
>NW_003852442.1:8631592-8633013 GCF_000181295.1 Otolemur garnettii
TTTTTTTTTTTTGGCTGGGGCTGGGTTCGAACCTGCCACCTCCGGCATATGGGACCAGTGCCCTACCCTTGTGAGCCACAGGCGCTGCCCTAATTTTTCTGTTTTTAGTAGAGATGGAGTCTTGTTCTTATTCAGGCTGGGCTTGCACTCGTGAGCTCAAGCAGTCTTCTTGCCTTGGCTTCCTAGAGTGCTTGTAGTACAGGCATGAGCTACCGCACCCAGCCTTCCCATTTTATGTCTTGATATCATAATTTATAGCTTTTTATATTGTGTATCCCTTAATAAATTGTTATAGCTATGATCTTTAGTTTTGGCTTTTAATATTTATACTGAAGATATAAGTGATTTACGTACTACCATTATAGTATTAGAATTTCTGATTTTTGACTGTGTACTTTTACCATTGAGTTTTATATTTTATTTTTTTTAGAGATTGAGTCTCACTTTGTC
Source organism: Otolemur garnettii (assembly GCF_000181295.1). Classification (NCBI taxonomy): domain Eukaryota; kingdom Metazoa; phylum Chordata; class Mammalia; order Primates; family Galagidae; genus Otolemur; species Otolemur garnettii. Next base: position 8,632,043 of record NW_003852442.1, read on the forward strand.
ATCCTCAGTGGAGTGCTATGGCATCACAGCTCACAGCAATCTCCAGCTCTTGGGCTTCGGTGATTGTTTGCCTCAGCCTCCCGAGTAGCTGGGACTACAGGCGCCCACCACAATGCCCAGCTATTTTTTTGTTGCGGTTCAGCCAGGGCCAGGTTTGAACCTGCCACCCTTGGTATATGGGGCTGGCATCCTACTCACTGAGCCATAGGTACCACCCTACCATTGAGTTCTATATTCAGGTTTTTATGTTATTTGTATGATCCTTTTCTTTTTCTTTCTTTCTTTCTGGTTTTTTTTTTTTTTTTGTAGAGACAGAGTTTTACTTTATTGCCCTCAGTAGAATGCAGTGGCATCACAGCTCACAGAAACCTCCAGCTCCTGGGCTTAGGTGATTCTCTTGCCTCAGCCTCCTGAGTAGCTGGGACTATAGGTGCCTGCCAGAATGCTGGCTATTTTTAGATAGGGGTTCTCACTCTTGTTCAGGCTGGTCTTGAACTTCTGAACTCGGGTGATCTACCTGCCTTAGCCTCCCAGACTGCTAGGATTACAGGTATGAGCCACCACGCCCAATCTTATTTAGAGTTTTTATTATGAAAGGGTGTTGAGTTTTTCAAATGTTTTTTCTGTATCTATTGATCATGGTTTTTGTCCTTGATTCTGTTAACATGGTATATCACAGACTTAGGTTTGTGTTATGTTGAAATATCCTTGCATCCCTGGTGGATGATACTTTGATTGTGCTATTGAATTTAATTTGCTTCTATTTTGTTGAGGATTTCTGTATCTATGTTCATCAGGGATATTGGCTTGTAGGTATTTTTCTTGTTTTTCTTTTCTTTCTGACAAGGCTTCACTCTGTCACCCCTAGGCCAAACTTCTGGGCTCAGGGGATCCTCCTACATTAACCTCCTGAGTAGCTGTGATTACCTGTTGTAATACCCAACTAATTTTCCTGGGTGTTTTTTTTTTTT
>NW_003852442.1:8633182-8637952 GCF_000181295.1 Otolemur garnettii
GGTTTGAACCCACCACCCTCGGTATATGGGGCCGGCGCCCTACCCACTGAATCATAGGCACTGCCCTCTTATGATGCTTTTCTTACAGCTTAAAATCCCTTTAGTATTTCTTTCTTATTTCTTTTTCTCTCTTTTTTTAAAGGCAAAGTCTTTGTCACCCTCGGTAGAGTGTTGTGGCATCACAGCTCACAGCAACCTCTAGCTCTTGGGCTTAGGCGATTTTCTTGCCTCAGCCTCCGAAGTAGCTGGGACACAGGCACCCGCCATAACCCCTGGGTATTTTTTTGTTGCAGTTTGGCTGGGGCCGGGTTTGAACCTGCCATCCTCAGTATATGGGGCTGGGGCCCTACTCACTGAGCCACAGGTGCCGCCCTCTTTAGTATTTCTTGAAAGATAGGTCTAGTGGTGATGAACTCTCAGCTTTTATTGTCTGGGGAAGTTTTGTTTTTCTTTCTTTTTTTTTTATTATTAAATCATAACTTTGTACATGAATACATTTATGGGGTTCAGGGTACTGCTATGATATACAATGTGAAATGCTTACATTGAACTAACACATCCATCACAAATATACCCATTTCTTAATAGTTTTGAAATGTACCATTGCATCATGCAGATTAGGTGAGGTCCCCCCAAATACCCGTCATCCTCCCATATCCCCCCTCCCCTCTCTCCTTCTGGTATTCTTGGTTGACAGTTTTTTTCCCTTCAGCCCTTTGAATATATCATCGTACTCTCTTCTAGACGGTAAGATTTCTGTTGAGAAAACCACAGGTATTTTTTTTTTGTTGTTGTTGTTGCAGTTTTTGGCCAGGACTGGGTTTGAACCCGCCACCTCTGGTATATGGAGCCGGTGCCCACTTCTTTGAGCCTCAGAAGCCACCCTCTTTTTTTTTTTTTTTAATTGTTGGGGATTCATTGAGGGTACAAGAAACCAGGTTACACTGATTGTATTTGTTAGGTAAAGTCCCTTTTGTATCTTGCCCCCAAAAGCTGTGTCACACACCGAGACCCCAACCCCTACCCCTTTCCTCTCTCTGCTCTTTCTTCCCCATTCCCCTCCCTCCTTCCCTCTCTCTGGTCTTCCTTTCCCCCACCCCCCTCCCTCCTTCTCTCTCTGCTCTCCCCTTCTCCTACCCCCCACCAAGTAGTAGGTCATTAATTGTCCTCATATCAAAATTGAATACATAGGATTCATGCTTCTTCATTCTTGTGATATTTACTAAGAATAATGTGTTCCACTTCCATCCAGGTTAATACAAAGGCTGTAAATTCTCCATCTTTTTTAATGGCTGAATAGTATTCCATGGTATACATATACCACAGCTTGTTAATCCATTCCTGGGTTGGTGGGCATTTAGGCTGTTTCCACATTTTGGCGATTGTAAATTGAGCTGCAATGAATGGTCTACTGCAAGTGTCCTTATGCTAAAAGGATTTTTTTCCTTCTGGATAGATGCCCAGTAATGGGATTATAGGATCAAATGGAAGGTCTAGCTTGAGTTCTTTGAAGGTTCTCCATACTTCCTTTCAAAAACGTTATATTAGTTTACAGTCCCGCCAGCAGTGTAAAAGTGTTCCCTTCTCTCCACATCCACGCCAGCGTCTGCAGTTTTGAGATTTTGTGACGTGGGTCATTCTCGCTGGGGTAGATGATACCTCAGGGTGGTTTTGATTTAAGTTTCTCTAATAATTAGGGACGATGAACATTCTTTCATATGTTTCCTAGCCATTCGTCTGTCGTCTTTAGAGAAGGTTCTATTCATCTCTTTTGCCCATTGATATATGGGATTGTTGGCTTTTTCCATGTGGATTAATTGGAGTTCTCTATAGATCTTAGTTATCAAGCTTCTGTCCGATTCAAAATATGCAAATATCCTCTCCCATCGTGTAGGTTGTTTATTTGCTTTGGTTGCTGTCTCCTTAGCTGTACAGAAGCTTTTCAGTTTCATTAGGTCCCATTTGTTTATTTTTGCTGTTGCAGTTGCCATGGAAGTCTTCTTCATAAAGTCTTTCCCCGCGTTTTTCCTATGCTTTCTTCGAGGATTCTTATCATTTCGTGCCTTAAATTTAAGTCCTTTATCCATCTCGAATCAATTTTTGTGAGTGGAGAAAGGTGCGAGTCCAGTTTTAGTCTTTTGCATGTGGATATCCAGTTCTCCCAGTATCATTTATCGAATAGGGAGTCTTTCCCCCTGTGTATGTTCTTGTTTGGTTTATCGAAGATTAGATGGTTATAAGATGTTAGTTTCATTTCTTGGTTCTCTATTCAATTCCAAATATCTATGTCTCTCTTTTTGTGCCTGCACCATGCTGTCTTGACCACAATGGCTTTGTAATACAGCCTAAATCTGGTAAGCTGATGCCCCCAAATTTGTTTTTATTACTAAGAACTGCCTTAGCTATATGGTTTGTTTTTTTATTCTGGTTTCATACAAAACAAAAGAATTATTTTTATTTTTTATTTTTATTTTTTGCAGTTTTTGGCCGGGGCAGGGTTTGAACCTGCCACCTCCAGCATATGGTGGTGGCGCCCTACCCCTTTGAGCCATAGGCGCCACCCATGAAGAATTATATTTTCCAAGTCTTGAAAGTATGAGTTGGTATTTTTATTTATTTATTTATTTTTGAGACAGAGCCTTAAGCTGTCGCCCTGGGTAGAGTGCCGTGGCATCACAGCTCACAGCAACCTCTAACTCCTGGCCTTAAGCAATTCTCTTGTCTCAGCCTCCCAAGTAGCTGGGACTACAGGTGCTCGCCACAACACCTGGCTATTTTTTGGTTGTAGCCATCATTGTTGTATGGCCTGCCTGGGCTGGATTCGAACCCGCCAGCTCAGGTGTGTATGGCTGGTGCCTTAGCTGCTTGAGCCACAGGTGTCAAGCCAGATGTTGGTATTTTAATAGGGATGGCATTGAATTGGTAGATTGCTTATGAGTCAACAATGTTGATTCTTCCCAGCCATGAGCATGGCATGCTCTTCCATTTGTTAATATCCCCTGCTGTTTCCTTTCTTAGGATTTCATAATTTTCTTTCTTTCTTTCTTTCTTTTTTTTGAGAGACAGTCTCACTTTATCACCCTTTGTAGAGTACTGTGATGTCACAGCTCACAGCAACCTCCAACTCCTGGGCTTAGGCAATTCTCTTGCCTTAGCCTCCCGAGTAGGGGAGACTACAGGCGCCCACCACAATGCCTGGCTATTTTTGTTGTTGTTGTTGTTGTTGCAGTTTGGCCAGGGCTGGGTTTGAACCCAGCACCCTTGGTATATGGGGCCGGCGCCCTACTCACTGAGCCACAGGTGCTGCCCTCATCATTTTCTTAATAGAGGTCCTTCACCACTTTTGTTAGGTATATTCGTAGGTATTTCATTTTCTTTGAAGCTATGGTGAAGGGAGCTGTGTTTTTAATTAGCCTCTCATCTTGGCTGTTACTGGCATATCCAAAAGCTACTGACTTGTGGACATCGATTTTTATATCCTGAGGCATTATCGTATTTTTTTTATGAATTCCAGGAGTCCTGTGGTTGAGTCTTTGGGGTTCTCTAAGTATAAGATCATATCATCAGCAAAGAGGGAGAGTTTGACCACCTCTGCTCCCATTTGGATGCCGTTTATTTCCTTTTCTTGCCTAATTGTGTTGGCTAGAACTTCCAGCACTGGGTTGAATTGTATTGGTGACGGGACAATCTTGTCTGGTTCCAGTTCTAACTGGAAAAGCTTTCAGTTTTACTCCATTCAGTAAAATATTAGCTGTGGGTTTGTCCTAGATAGCTTGTGCCAACTGGGTAGCACCTGTGGCTCAGCAGGTAGGGTGCTGGCTCCATATACCGAGACTGATGGGTTCAAACCCAGTCCCGGCCAAAGTGCAACCAAAAAAATAGCTGGGCATTGTGGGGGGCGCCTGTAGTCCCAGCTACTTGGGAAGCTGAGGCAGGAGAATTGCCTAAGCCTGGGTGTTGGAGATTGCTGTGAGCTGTGTGAGGCCACAGTGTTCTACTGAGGGCGATAAAGTGAGACTCTGTCTCTACAAAAAAAAAAAAAAAAAAAAAGCCAACTATGCCTCTACTCTTCAGTGTTCTAATTAGAAAAGGATGCTGGATTTTACCCAATGCCTTTTCTGCATCTGTTGAGAGGATTATATGGTCTTTGTTTTTGCTTCTTTTGATACAGTGAATAACATTTATGGACTTTCGTAAGTTAAATCAGCCTTGCATTCCTGGGATGAAACCTCCTTGATCATGATGTATGACTTCTTTTTTTTCTTTGCAGTTCTTGGCCGGGGTTGGTTTTGAACCTGCCACCTCTGGCATATGGGGCTAGCACCCCACTCCTTTGAGCCACTAGTGCCACCTATGATGTATGACTTTTTGATGATAATCTGTAATCTATTGGCTAGGATTTTGTTGAGAATTTTTGCATCTATATTCATCAGTGAAATTGGTCTGATATTCTCCTTTTTAATTGGATCTTTTCCTGGTTTTGGTATCAGGGTGATGTTTGCTTCACAGAACGTGTTGGGGAAGATTCCTTCCTCCTCAGTTTTTTGGAATAATTTCTCCAGTATGGAAATATGCTCTTCTTTGAAGGTTTGATAGAATTTTGGTGTGAAACCATCCAGACCAGGGCATTTTCTTGTTGGGAGATATTTTATTTCTTTGATCTCGGTGCTTAAAATTGGTCAGTCAGGAGATCTGTTTCTTCCTGGCTAAGCCTAGGGAGAGGGTGCGGTTCCAAATATTGATCTATTGGCTCGGCGCCTATAGCTCAAC
>NW_003852442.1:8638116-8640849 GCF_000181295.1 Otolemur garnettii
GCTTGAACCCAGGAGTTGGAGGTTGCTGTGAGCTGTAATGCCACAGCACTCTACCCAGGGGGACAGCTTGAGGCTCTGTCTCAAAAAAAAAACAAAAAACAAATATTGATCTATTTCCTTCACATTGTCAAATTCCTGGACATAGAGTTTCTGGTAGTATTCAGAGATGATCTCTTGTATCTCTGTGGCATCAATTATTTCCCCTTTTTCATTTCTGATTGAGATTACTAGAGATTTTACTCTTCTTTCTTTTTCTTTCTTTCTTTCTTTCTTTTTTTTTTTTTTTTTTTTTTTTTTTTTGTAGAGACAGAGTCTCACTTTATCACCCTTGGTAGAGTACCATGGTATCAACAACTCAGCAACCTCCAGCTCCTGGGCTTAGGGAATTCTCTTGCCTCAGCCTCCCAAGTAGCTGGGACTACAGGTGCTTGCCACAATACCTGGCTATTTTTTTGTTGCAGTTTGGCTGGGGCCGAGTTTGAACCTGCCACCCTCGGTATATGGGGCCAGCACCCTACCCAGTGAGCCACAGGTGCCGTCCGAGATTTTACTTTTCTACTTCTAGATAGTTTGGCCAAAGATTTATCTATTCTGTTTATTTTTTCAAAAACCAACTCCTTGTTTCATTAATTTTCTGAATGATTGTTTTGTTTTCAATTTCATTAATCTCTGATTTAATTTTGGATATTTATTTTCTTCTTCTGGGTTTAGGCTTAGATTGTTCTTTTTTCTAATTCCATAAGATGACTTGTGAGTTTGTTGATATGTTCTCTTTCTGTTTTTTGGATGTGGACATCTAAAGCATTTTCCTCTCAAGACTGCTTTTGCTGTACCCCATAGGTTTTGGTAGCTTGTGTCTTCATTGTTGTTATGCTCAAGGAAGTTAATGATTTCCTCTTTTATTTCTTCCTGCACCCAACTGTCATTCAGCATAAGGTGGTTTAGTTTCCATGCCTTTGTGTGGGGTTGTACGTTTTTGTTGGAGTTGGGTTCCACCTTTAGGCCCTTGTGGTCTGAGAAGATACAAGGTAAAATTTCAATTTTTTTGATTCTGTTGGTGTTTGTGTCCTAGGATATGATCAATTTTGGAGAAAGTTGCATGGGGCAAAGAGAAGAATGTATATTCTTTAGCTTTGTGATGGAGTGTTCTATATATGTCTATCAAGCACAGTTGTTCTAGGGTCTCATTTAAGGCCCTTATATCTTTGTTTAATTTCTGTCTAGAGCAGTGGTTCTCAACCTTCCTAATGCCATGGCCCTATAATACAGTTCTGTGGGTCGCAACCCATAGGTTGAGAACTGCTGATTTAGAGGATCGGTCCAGCTCTGTGAGAGGAGTGTTAAAATACCCTGTTATTATAGTGTTATAGGATATCACATAGCTCAATCTAATTAAGGTCTGTTTCAAGAATGTGGGAGCATTTAAGTTTGTTGCATAAATATTTAGAATTGAAATGTCTTCTCATTATATTTTTCCTTTGACCACTATGAAGTGACCATCTTTGTCTTTATTGTCTTTAGTTGCTTAAAGCCATGTGTATGTGAAATAAAATTGCAACCCCTTAATCCCATTTGCCTGAAAAATGGTCTCCCAACCCTTAACTCTGAGTTTAATTTCTCTTTTGAGGCTAGGTGTGTTTCCTGCAGATAGTAAATAGATGGCTTGTGTTTTTTAATCCAATCAGCCAATGTATGCCTCTTCAGTAGGGAATTCAAACCATTAACATTTATTGAGATAGGGCAGGGCCTGTGGTTCAGTGGGTAGGGTGCTGGCCCCATATACCAAGGGTGGCTGGTTCAAACTCAGTCCTGGCCAAACTGCAACAAAGAAATAGCTGGGCGTTGCAGTGGGTGCCTGTAGTCCCAGCTACTCGGGAGGCTGAGGCAAGAGAATAGTCTAAACCTAAGAGTTGGAAGTTGCTATGAGCAGTGTGATGCCATGGCACTCTACTGAGGGTGATAAAGTGAGACACTGTCTCTACAAAAAAAACAAAAAACCTTTATAGAGATAATAAGTGTGGTAGCGTTCTATTCATCTTATTTCGTGGAAGTCCGTTGCTTAGTTTTGTCTTTTGCATCATTGTGGAAGCTAGGTTGTGTCCTTTAATTTCTGGGTGCTTACTTTTCTGGTGGTCCATTGTGATGGTCAGTGTGTAGAACAGGTTGAAGTATTTCCTGTAGAGCTGGTCTTGTTGTGGCAAATTTCCTCAGTGTTCGCATATCAGTAAAAGATTTGATTTTGCTGTCAATTTTATTTTATTTTTATTTATTTTTTATTTTAGAGACAGAGTCTCAGTTTGTCACCCTCAGTAGAGTGCTTTAATATTACAGCTCACAGCAACCTCCAACTTCTGGGCTTAGGCCATTCTCTTGCCTCAGCCTTCTGAGGACCACCACGATGCCTGGCTATTTATTGTTGCAGTTTGGCTGGGGCTGGGTTTGAACTGCCACCCTTGGTATATAGGGCTGGCACCCTACTCACTGAGCCATAGGCGCTGTCCTCTGTCAATTTTAAAGCTTAGCTTAGAGGGGTATAGAATTCTGGGCTGGAAAATTTTCTGTTTAAGTAGATTAAAGGTAGATGACCATTGTCTTCTGGCTTGAAAAGTTTCACTAGACAAGGCTGCAGTCACCCTAATGGATATGCCCCTGTAGGTCAACTGGCCATTACTCCTGGCAGCTTGAAGAATCTTTTCTTTTGTCTTGACTTTGGACAGGTTCATCACAATGTGT
>NW_003852442.1:8640928-8652351 GCF_000181295.1 Otolemur garnettii
ACAGCTCACAGCAACCTCCAACTCCTGGACTCAAGAGAGTCTCCTGTCTCAGCCTCCCAAGTACCTGGGACCACATGCGCCCAGCATGACACCTGGCTACTTTTTGGTTGCAGCCGTCATTGTTGTTTGGCGAGCCTGGGCTGGATTCGAACCTGCTACTTTAGGTGTATGTGGCTGGTGCCTTAGCCATGTGAGCCACAGGCGCTGAGCCATCATCATAATGTGTCTTGGAGAGGCTTGGTTAGAGTTGAGGTGACCTGGGGTCTGATAGCCCTCTAAAAGGAGTGCATCAGAATCTTTGGTGATATTTGGGAAATTCTCATTTATAATATTCTCTAGTATGGCTTCCATTGTTCTGGGGCATTCTCCTTCTGGGATACCTATAACTTGTATGTTTGAACACTTCATAAAGTCCCATAATTCCATTAGTGAACACAGAATTTCTTTCTCTCTCTTCTTTTCTGCCTCTTCAACTGTCTGAGTTATCTCAAGGGCTTTATCCTCTACCTCTGAGATTCTTTCTTCTGCATGGTCTAATCTGTTGTTGATTCTTCCTCTCTCCCCTGCCCTCTCCCCTTTCCCTTCCTCTCCTCACTTTGTTACCCTCAGTAGAGTGCTGTGGTGTCACATCTCACAGCAACCTCCAGCTCTTGAGCTTATGTGATTCTCTTGCCTCAGCCTCCCGAGTAGCTGGGACTACAGGCACCTGCCACAGTGCCTGGCTATTTTTTGTTGCAGTTTGGCTGGGGCCGGGTTCAAACCCGCCGCCCTCGATATGCCCTACTCACTGAGCCACAGGTGCCGTCCTGTTGCTGATACTTTCTATTGCATCTTTAAGTTCCCTACCTGACTGCTTCAGTTCCTTCAGCTCTGCTATATCCTTCCTGTAGTCTTCATGTCAGTCGTCTCCTATTTGATTCTGTTTTTGGATTTTCTTTTGGTTATTTCCCACTTTCTCAGCAATTTCCTTCATTGTTTCCATCATCTGTATTTTAAATTCCCCTTCTGTCATTGAATCCTCTGCAGTAGCTACCTCATGGTCCCTTGGGGGGTTGCTCTGGACTAGTTTTTCATGATGCCAGGATTTTTCTGCTAATTCTTCCTCAGGAGTGTTTTCTATTCTGTTTCCTTGCCCTAATTTTCCTTTCACTTCCTCTTGGTTTTTAAGTAACTGTGCCTCTGGCCTAAGGTTTTGATGAGTCCTTTTGGTACAGGACCAGAGGGATGAGAGGATTGAGGAGCAAGAAGGGAAAAAAGATTAAAAAAAGAAAGAAAAAAGAGAAAGATGGGGTGAGGAAAAGAGAATATTGACCAAAAGAAGAGAGGTACAGAAAGAGGGAGACAGGAGTAATAAGGTATAAAATAGGGTACTTTGACCCAACCTTAAAACCCCCCAACATCTGGGGGTGCTGGGTTGGGTGGTTCCCCTGAGGTTAGCAGCTCTTTGCCAGCCTGTTCAGACACAGTACCCCAACTCCACCATATAGAAAGGAAAGACAAAAATAGTATAAATCAAACGAAAAAAAACAGGGGCGGAAACACTAGCAAGAATGAAGTTCTTATTATTAAAGGAAACAATGGAAAATTATATTTAAACTAGAAAAATGAAGAAAGAGGCTCGGTGCCTGTGGATCAAGTGGCTAAGGCGCCAGCCACATACACCTAAGGTGGCAGGTTTGAATCCAGCCTGGGCCTGCCAAACAACAATGATGGCTCCAACCAAAAAAAAAAAAAAAAAAAAAAGCCAGGCATTGTGGTGGGTGCCTGTGGTCCCAGCTACTTGGGAGGCTGAGGCAGGAGACTCACTTGAGCCCAGGAGTTGGAGGTTGCTAGGAGCTGTGATGCCACAGTACTCTACCCAGGGGGACAGCTTGAGGCTCTGTCTCAAAAAAAATAAATAAATAAAAGAAAAATGAAGAAAGAAAAGAAAAAAATGAAAATTTGGAGGGAAAATGTTGAAATTAAAAAAAACAAAACAAAACCCAAAACAAAGCAGTATATATATCTTGCCGAATATTGTCTGGGCAACGAGTGATCTTCTGGGGTATGAGATGTTAATCACAGTGCTGATACAGCTGTATGAGATGGAGGCTGCAGGCCTCTCTTGATTTCTCAAACCCTGTGCGGTGGAGAGCCTAAGTCTCTCCTCGTCCCACTTAAAAGACACTTTAAACTGTTGACCTTGGCTAAGTAGAAGCTTTCCCAGGAAAGCATTTGTCGCTGGGATCTCTCCTGAAGTGGCTGCCTGCTTATCAAGTGCACCAAAACCCGTCTCACTCTATGCCCCTGCCGGCCAAGGCTGCAAGGCAGGCCTGCTACTGCCAAACACTGAAATCTGTTTCCCTAGTCTCAGTCCCGGCCTTTGGTGTTGCTCAGTCACTAGATCACTTGCCCAGGATCTCCCAGCCCGAGCCTTGCTCTGCAAACCTGAGGGCAGAGCCAGCAGGGGCAATACTCTCACAATGGCTGCGCGAGGCCCACAGCTGAACAATATTAGCTCCGTTCTGGCTCAGTGGTTCAGTCCAGGGCCCTGAACAATGCTCAAAGTCATCCACACTTTCACCCAAGTTCTCCCAAGGTAGTGCAACGGACTGCCCAAGTCTAAAAAAACAAAACAGCCCACAGGGAAGGCCTTCCCTGTTTGCAGTCTTGCTGCCATTTTAATTACAGCTGTGGCCGCCATGACCCAATGAACCACCTGCCAGTTCTCCACTGCTTTTGTCCTCCTCCTGAGGTCCAGAAGTGTCTTGCTGTCTCTCTCTGTCCCCAGAGGGATGTTTCTGGGAGAGCCCACAAGCCAGACATGCCTGGAGTCTTTTCTCCCCAATCCTCACAGCACCCAATTGCAAAGTAGCTGTTACTTGGCTGTCATCTTGCTCCCTCCTCAAGAAAACCACAGGTATCCTTATTGATAGTCCTTTATATGCTACTTGCTTTTTTGCTCTTGCTGCCTTAAGGACCCTCTCTTTGAAGTTTAATTATAATTTGTTCTCATGTAGTCTTGGTTTTGATTCAGTTTGATTTGAGACATTTTATCTTCCTGTACCTGGATATTGATATCTTTCCCCAGATTTGGAAAGTTTTCTGTTATTATTTCTTAAAACTTTCTACTCTTTTGTCTTTCTCCTTCCTGAACTTCCATGACTCAGACGTTTGCTTTTTTGATGCCATCCCAAAGTTCCCCTATGCTTTCTTTCTTTCCATTCCTTTTTTATTCCTCTGTGTATTTTCTTTTTCTTTCTTTTTTTTTTTTTTGCAGTTTTTGGCCAGGGTTGGGTTTGAACCTACCACCTCCAACATATGGGGCCAGCGCCCTACTCCTTTGAGTCGCAAGCGCTGCCCCCCTCTGTGTATTTTCAAATAACTTGTCTTTTAATTCATATCCTTTCTTGTGGTTGATCAATCTGCAGGTGATGTTCTTTACTGCAATTTCATTTAATTGACTTTATTTTTCCACTCCAGAACTTGTTTTATGATTTCAATCCTTGTTAAATTTCTCATTTTGGCTTAGGCATAGTGGCTTACTCCTATAATCCCACCACACTGGAAGGCCAAGGTAGGAGGAATGCTTGAGGACAGGAGTCCAAGACCTGCCAGGGCAACATATCTAGACCACCTCTACAAATATAAGAAAAATTAGTTGGGCATGGTGATATGTGCCTGCAGTTCTAACAATTTGGGAGGCTGGGATGGGATTGCTTGAGCTCAGAAGCTGAAGGCTTCAGTGACTGTAGCACTGAAGTCCAGCCTGGAATGGCAGAGTGAGACCCTGCTCTAAACATTTTTCATTTTACTCATTTATTATTTTCCTGAATTCATTCATTTTCTGTATTTGCTCAAAATTCATTGAACTTCCTTAAAATAATTGTTAGGCCACATGTGGTGGCTCATGCCTGTAATCCTAGCAGTCCAGGAGGCTACAGTGGGTAGATCTCCTGACCTCAGGAGTTGAAGACCATCCTGAGCAAGAGTGAGACCGTGTCTCTAAAAATAGCCAGGCATTATGGTGGGTACCTGTAATCTCAGCTACTCAGGAGGCTGAGGCAAGAGTATCTCTTGAGCCCAGGAGTTCGAGGTTGCTGTGAGCTATGATGCCATGAGGGCGACAAATGAGATTTTTATCTCAAAAAAATATATTTTTTGAATTCTTTGTCAGATCATAAACTCCTTAATTTTTCTCCTAAATTTCTATAGGGTCAATTACTAATGCTTTGTTTATTTTTTGAGAGAGAGTGTCACTTTCTCACTCTTTTTAAGAGTGCTATGGAGGCATAGGTCACAGCAACCCCAAACTCCTGGGCTCAAGGGATCTTCTTGTCTCAGCCTCCTGAGTAGCTGGGACCACAGGTGCTTGACCCAATGCCCAGCTTTTTTTTTTTTTTTTTTTTAAGAGATGGGGTCTGGCTCTCGCTTAGGCTGGTCTTAAACTCCTGAGCTCAAGCAATCCACCTGCTTTAGCCTCCTAGAGTACTAGGATTACAGGTGTGAGCCACTGCACCCAGCCTTGATGCTTTATTTTGTTCCTTTGATGGAGTCTTATCTTCCTGATTGTTCTTGATGTTTGTGGCTATGGGTTGGTGTCTAAACACTTGGAGAAGTAGGAACTTAATTCTAGGTACTGCAGGTGTTTAAAATGTCCATGTAATAACTCTCCAATTACTATTTCCTCTAAAATTGGGTTTTACAGAGTGATCCTACCTTGAAATATGTAGGGGACATAAGAGAAACTAGCTGGTACTCAATATTACTGGAGGGGAAATAGGGTCCTTCTCGGTAAGCTTCATTTCACTTGGACCAGTAAGGTTGAAGAAATTGAAATGGATTTGTTTACGGTGTTATTTGCCCTCTGGGCCAACTCTCTGTCCTTCTTGCCCTGTTTTACCCCAGGAAGAGAGTATCACCTGGGCATCTGGTGGGTTTCAGTTAATGGAGGCAAATAAATGCAAGAGACTGAGCAGCAAAGAGGTAGGGCTTCTCCCTTCTCCGCTTTGGATCTGTTTTTCACAGCAGCTGCTTCTCTCTAGGGCTTCAACATGGACTTAGAAGACTAAGATTTTGTGGGGTTTTCCCCCACTTTTTTCAAATTAATATGAGAGTATAATATTTAGGTTATGTTGTTCTTACTTCCAGGGCAAAGCTCTTCTAAGATTTTGGCCCTCACTGGGCTCCTCAGACAGTTTTCTACTTTTAATCCCCTTCACCCTTAAGGAGAGGATAGCTTTCTGGTGCTGCTGTTCTGTGGGTCATCCCTCGTTTGTTTCCTTGACATTTCCCTCATCTCTAAGTAGTTCTTTCATAGGAAAACTACGGGACTAACTCGGTTTTCTACTGGAATCCAAATGACTGTTTCAGAGGTTAAAAATGGAAGGAATTCTATTCTCCAGGCCCATAAAATCCAATGCAAATACACATGTAGACAAGTTTTTTTCATTTATTTCATTTCATTTTATAAAAATTGCTACACACACTCTCTCTCTGCACCACCCCCCCAATCTTGCTTTCATCATCTGACCTAGGGGAATGTGCTGCCCCACACATTTTCAGTGGATTACCATTGAGCCATAGTATGTTTTTACACCATATTTTTTCAACCATTCCCTTACTGATGGTCTTTTCCCCCCTTTTCTTTTTTTTGAGATCTTTACCAAAACACTGCAATATACATTGATAAACAATCTTAAGTTCTGGCACTTTATTGTTTTCTGAGGGATGGATTCCCAGGAGTCTCCTGGGTTGAAAAGTGTAGATATCAATGTTAAAACACCGAGTCACAATGTTTTCCAGGGAGGCTGTCACAATTTACATTTCTAACAGCAGCATATGAAATTAACTTACCCTGCTGCTTTTGCTGTCATTAAGATGGTAACTTACAAAAACAAACTTACTGGGCTATAAATGTTTAGTAAATTTGTTCAGAAAGTCACATTCGTATGGTCAGAACATACCAATGATCTTCAAAATAATAGAGGAATAAAAAGGTCAGTTTGGGTTGCCATTTATAATTCTAATGCATGATTGATGGGGAAAGACTAAACTTGTGAATCAAGCCTAAAAATCTTTGACATAAGCAAAAATAATTTTTTTACTTTAATCATCAAACAATATATGAAGGGACCACTGTAAAGTTTAACTTACGAAGTGAGCTTGGAAAAATAGTAGTATGCTCTTAGGTTCCAAAGAGAAATGTTTTAGGTTGACAATAGTGAAACTCCAGGAAGTAGAAGTGCCTCCACTAAACAGAATACTGCGAAAGTTCATTTTCAACGTGGGTTATACATATGGAAAACTTAAAGCAATGAAAAACAGCACCTGAAAAGTCTCTTAAATTATTTTTCCTCTAAAATTTTTGAACTATATTCATCCTATCATTTTTTTTGCAAGACAATTCATAAAATATTAAGAGAGAGAGGGTAACTAAAGCAGGTAGTTTCTGGGTTACACAATATTTTGGTAATAGACATGCATTTGTTTGTAAATACCCCACTGAAAAATTACAAGAACATGATGAAGGGGGAGACTGTCTTTACCTGGCACATCCTTACTCTGTGTTGCATACTGCAGTGTAGTACAGCCCACATCTGCTTTCACTCTCTAGATCTCTTGGTTATATCACACTTGAGTATTTATGTAAGTGATCCTTCTAGAAATCTTCAGCAAACCAGAAGGAAGTAAAACTTCAACACTATCTTCTGTTTAGTGAAGAGGCAGCTCGATAACAATGGTCGCACCAACATACATATGCCGGCAAGCAGGAGGAAAAGAGGTAAGTGACATGCTACTTTAAAATCTGTTACATATTTCATTTGGAATGCATACTGGGTTGTAGAGGTATTGAAAAACACATGTGATGTTTAGTATGGAAAAATGATATGTCCTAATTATCACAGAGGACAAGAATTTCAAATTCCCAGTGATTCTGTTAAATTCACATGTGCAGATTTAAAACACACAACTTGTGTTATGTGGCATGCTTGTACATAACCACTAAATTCCTAGGAAACTGTCCATTATGCTGCTGCTTAAAATACTTAATTCATCCAAGATTTTAAAAAACTTACTGTAATACAGCTGAGTATGTCTATTTACAATTGGATATATTCTCATATGTATTCTTTAGGTATCAATGTAACTTTCAATATAATGTTCTCAGGGGATCCTATTTTTTATACATTTGAGATTGTATCTCAGTATGAATTCCCATATCCCTTCAATACCTTCATAAGGTTTCTTCCTGGTTGGAAGCTTACAGTCTCAGAGTTTTTCCCCTATATGAACTCTCTGGTGGACACTGAGACGAGACTTCCTGCTGAAGGCCTTCCCACATTCAGAACACTCATACGGTTTCTCCCCTGTATGGATTCGCAAATGTAATCTAAGAGTTGACCTCTGGCTGAAAGTTTTGCCACATTCAGTACATTCATAGGGTTTCTCTCCTGTATGAGTTCTCATATGTATAATGAGTTGAGAGTTCTGGATGAAGGATTTTCCACATTCACTGCACTCATAGCGTTTCTCTCCTGTGTGAATTTTCTGATGTATAATGAGGTTTGATTTTTTGAAGAAGGTTTTTGCACATTCATTACACTCATAGGGTCGTTCTCCTGTATGAATTCTCTGGTGTGTAGTGAGTTCAAACTTCTGGGCAAATGTCTTTCCACATTCGCTGCATTCATAGGGCTTCTTCTCCATGTGTGCTCTCTGGTGTACAATGAGGTTTGACTGGTGGGTGAAAGCTTTTCCACATTCAGGACATTCAAAGGGTTTCTCCCCAGTGTGAATTCTCTGATGTTTGATGAGGTTTGCCTTATGGGAGAAGGTTTTCTTACATACATTACATTCATACGGTTTTTCTCCAGTATGTATTCTCTTATGACTAATAAGGAGTGACTTAAAGGAGAAGGCCTTGTCACAGTAATTACAAATAAAAGGCTGAACTAAATTTTTAATTTTCTGATGTTTAAAAATGGCTTCTTTATGGCTGAAGGCTTTTCCACTTTTATTATAGTCAGAGTATTCTAAGTCAGGATGGGTTTTTTCTTGCTTAAGATAAAGAAGTGCTTTTCCAAATCCATTATACTCATCAGCTTTCTTTCTTGCATAGTTTCTATTGCTATTATGTAAGTCTGAATCGTATTTCAAAGTTTTTTCATATAAATCATATTTATAGGGTATCTGTCTTAAAGAAACAAAGTCTGTATTCAGATTAAGTGCTTTTCCAAAGAGATTATCTCTTTCCTCAATTGGAGTTTGGTTCTTAAGGATTACAAATTGCCTCGCTTGCTCCTCTGGGTTTCCATGGTCCCGCTCCATCTGGTCATCAGCCTTCCACACTTCTAGGGTAGAAAATAATAGAATGTATCTCGTCAATGCTTTCACTATCATGTAATGGGAAATCTTCACAAATGTTCTATCACAGGGCTGATTCTAAAGTTTAGGACCCAGTCTACCAGTATTAAAAGATCCCCAGTGAGAATTTTTCCTCTTAAGATTTGAAAGAAAAAGACAAAAATGTAACAGTGTGTGGCAAAAAAGAAACTAAAATGGACACAAGTAGCAATGCCAGATGACAAAATGACCTTAAAATTGTGATAGTTGGTTCGGTGCCTGCCAAATACACCAAAGGTATCGGGTTCAAACTCGGCCCAGGCCAGCTAAAACAACTGCAACAACAACAACAACAAAATAGCTGGGCCTTGTGGAGTCCCAGCTACTTGGGAGGCTGAGGCAAGAGAATCACTTAAGCTTAGGAGTTGGAGGTTGCTGTGAGCTATGACGCCACAGCACTCTACTGAGGGTGACATAGATTCTGTCTCAAAAAAAAATAATTTGTGATAGTCAATATATACCTATAACAATACAAAGTCACATGGAGCACGTCTTGTAATTGCAAAAGTCAAATGTGACTGGAGTATTACAAACATAATAATGCCAAGCTGGACTTGGGGCAGGTAGCTACACTACCCTGACAATGATGAAATAAAATACAACTTTGGGTGTTGAGGCTGCCTTTGGCAGATCTTGGCCAAGGAGCAGTAATTGTAAACTAAAAATAAAATCTTAGGCCCCTCAACTGAGGGGACCCCTTCTTGGCCAGGAGGACCCCAGAAATAACCTAAAAATGAGTTCCTGGCCATCAGAAGGGAGGTGAGACATGACTTGTCATGCCCTCCTCCTTTCCTAGAGATATCATTTGTAGCTTGTTAACAGGCCTAAGGCTATACTAGATAAACCTTAAACCTTACCTGCAGGTGTATGTGTGGTAATTTGTCTTTGATTAATAGACATTTGATCAATAAGCATTTGATTACGGTCTATGTAATTGTAAATATTCTTATCTTAAAACATTCCAAGCTTTTACACAAAAATTCCCCACTTTGAGATGTTTTACCTTTTTGGTGCAAACCAATGTATGCCTTACATGTATTGATTTATGATACTTGCATGCAATCCCTGTCTCCTCAAGAGGCATAAAAGCAAACTGCTGAACTGTAATCCAACCATGGTGAGACCACTTGATCAAGGCTTCCTGAGTGTGGCTCTCTGGGCTGTGGTCACACATACTTGGCTCAGATAAACTTCTTTAAATTATTTTATAGATTTTTAGGTTCTTTTCCATTGATAATACCAATTCCCATGAGTTAAAATATAAAGGTCACCATTATAGGAAAGAGCAACTAATTTTGAGACAAAGGTTTAAGATGTTTTAGGTAAATATGAAGGCTCAAGTATGAGAAGCAAGTATCTATAGTTAAGTAGAGAAAGGGAGCAAGGAGGCTCGGCACCTGTTGCTCAGTGGTTAGGGTGCCAGCCACATACACTGCAGCTGGTGGGTTTAAACCTGGCCCGGGCCTACTAAACAATGACGTAAACAACAACAACAACCAAAAAAATAGCCAGGTGTTCTGGCAGGCGCCTGTAGTCCTAGCTACTCAGGAGGCTGGGGCAAGAGAATGGCTTAAGCCCAAGAGTTTGAGGTTGTTGTGAGCTGTGATGCCACAGTACTCTACTGAGGGTGACATAGTGAGACGGTCTCAAAAAAAAAAAGCTAAGCAGGGAGAGACTGCTATTTGGAGGAGTGATTAGAGATGTGGGCTTACAGTTCACCCATACCCAGCTATCTTTATTTTATTTATTTATTTATTTATTTAGAGATACATTCTCACTTTGTTGCCCTCAAAAGAGTGTTGTAGTGTTATAACTCACAGCAACCTCAAACTGTTGGGTTCAAGCGATCTTGCCTCAGCCTCTTGAGTTTATAGGCACCTGCCACAGTGTCTGGCTACTTTTAGAGATGGGGTCTTGCTCTTGCTCAGGCTAGCCTCCTCAAACACCTAAGCTCAAGTGATCCACCTGCCTCAGTCTCCCAGAGTGCTAGGATTACAGGCATGAGCCATGGCGCTTGGTCCTATACTTAGCCACCTTTAAAGGTTTAAGGATTTGAAAAAGATTCTTGAAAAATGTCGTAAAGGTCCCAAGCTG
The DNA here is from genome assembly GCF_000181295.1 of Otolemur garnettii. NCBI lineage: Eukaryota > Metazoa > Chordata > Mammalia > Primates > Galagidae > Otolemur > Otolemur garnettii. Next base: position 8,651,408 of record NW_003852442.1, read on the forward strand.
TTCATAACCCCTGGATTATTCCATTGCTTCTATCTGATTCTCCTTTCATATCTCCCTTAAAAATGTCTGAACTGGCAATTTTAATTCTAATTATACTACCCACAACTTTTTTTTTTTTTTTTTAAATTTAAGAGATGGAGTATCGCCCTTAGTAGAGTGCAATAGTATCATAGCTCACAGCAACCTCCAACAGTCCTCATAGCTGGGACTACAGGCACAACACCTGGCTATTTTTTGTTACAGATTGGTCAGGCCGGGTTTGGACTCCCCATCCTCAGTATATGGGGCCGGCACCCTACTCACCGAGCCACAGGTGCTGCCCCATCCACAACTTTTTGTTGTTCTAACTTGAAGATCACATTTGGTTTGATAATAACAGGATTTACTAATGGGACAGAAATGACTGAACTTCAGAAGCTGTCTTATTTCTTAGCTTTAATACTTGAAGATTGGGGGAAAAACCATTTTGTAATTCAGAAGCTCATAATTATTGGTAACTAAGAAAAGACATAAATACTCCTAGGCAAATAGTAGCTCCATTTGACAGTTGTCCTTACCCACTGAAAGTAAGTTGCTATAATTCTCCAGCATCACATCCATGTACAGGATCCTCTGAGAGGGGTCCAGTTGCTCCCATTCCTCTTGGGTAAAGTCCACGGTCACATCCATGAATGAAACTGATTCCTGAAATGAAATACTGTTATTCATTCTAAAGTGATCCTCATTTAGTGACACAGAAAGGATATATGAAAGCTTATTATTACCACGTAATTGTAAATGCTATTCACTGTGAAAATTTATATAACACCAACAGTATATCTTGTTCACTGTTTTCAAAAAAATACTTTCAGAAATAGTTAAAATATTTTTTTCCCTAGCATCTGGCAGTATTTTGGGGAAAAAAGCAACTAAAATGGGTTTAAAAAAATTTTTTTTTTTTTTTT
>NW_003852442.1:8652503-8654346 GCF_000181295.1 Otolemur garnettii
TTGTTGTTTTGGCAGGCCTGGGCTGGATTTGAACCAGCCACCTTAGGTGAATGTGGCTGGTGCCTTAGCCACTTGAGCCACAGGCGCCGAACCAAAATAGGTTTAAATTGATCAGCACTATTAAATCATATCTAATGTTTGATACTATATAATTAAATCACATCTAATACTTGATACTTCATGATTCAATACAGCTATATGATAGTTATATAAAATGTGTTATCAAAGAATACAACCAAAATTAAGATAGCAAACAAAACCCATGTAATTTTTTTTTGCAGTTTTTGGCTGGGGCTGGGTTTGAACCTGCCACCTCTGGCATATGGGTCCAGCGCCCTACTCCTTTGAGCCACAGGCACAGCCCATCATGTAACTTTTTTTATAGGAAAATATTCTGAAGTATGCATGTAACTGTCTATTCTTTTAAAGAAAATCTGCAAGCAAAGTTAACCACCTCCAGAAAAATCACCCATTACTAGGCATATCCCCCCAAAATGTACAATATGCACACTTGGAATACTCTGTGAGCCCGAGGCAGGTGGATCGCCTGAGCTCATGAGTTTGAGACCAGCCTGAGCCAGGCTGAGCCGGGTGTTGTGGTGGTTGCTTCTAGTGCCAGCTACTCGGGAGGCTGTGGCAAAGGCGTCACTTGAGCCCACGAGGTGGAGGTTGCTGTGAGCTATGATCCCACGACACTCTACTGAGGGTAACAAAGTGAGACTCTATCTGGGGGAAAAAAAAATTGTGAGCAACACCTGAGCTTCATATTTGTAAGAAGGTAGAAGTCCTATTTTTAGCACTGTAGTATAAAGAATTGTCTTTTGATGCGAAGTTTACAAATTGTCCTCCTGTTGGGACCACACTTAACAAAAACACCGTGTTTCTGAAACAAGGTTATAGAGTAAGATAGAGCATCTTAGCAATGTCATTAAAGTTTTTTTTTTTTTTTTAATTTTTACTACTTTATCAAAACATGTCCCTTAGGTATGTAGGATTCATTTTTAAAATTCTTCCTAGAAATAATATATAAGGGAGAAGCAGATTTATTCCTAACCATACTCCTGGAAGATGCTTCCTGTGGTCAAGAAGGACCTTTCTCTTTTTTTCACTGCTTGTTTTTGGCCTTAGCATGTGTTAAGATGTGAGATTTCAGGTTAGCTACTTGAGCAAACTTATTACAACCATAGAAGGGGCACACATAGGGCCTGTCTCCAGTATGGATTTGCACATGTGTGTGCAAATTGAAGTCCAGTGAAAAGTATTTTCTGCAGCCTTTATGCACTGAATGGGAAACTCCAGTAGGAACCAGTTGGTGGTGTTTTAATTTTGAGCTCCCAACAAAATTTGCCACATTCTACACAGACTAGACTCTGGGACCGTGAGTCTGCAGATGTTTTCTCATGGCAGAGTAATTCCTGAACATCTTTCTGCAATCTTTATGAGGGCAACCTATTGTTCTTGGAGATTAGTCTTTAACTTTTCTTGGCTTCATCCTAGTAAATTCTGCCCGTTGTTTGGAGTGTGAGAGGTCAATGCCAGGTACTCCTCTTTCTTTCCTGTCATATACTCTGAATCCAGGAGCCGAGTTCTCTCCAATGATCTGTTTTTTAAACACTGTCTCATAATCAATCTTTTTTTTTTTTTTTTCATCTGAGGACCACACGGTGACCTAGAACTTGCCCTCCAGAGTCTTAGTCTGCAGCTGCTTCTGCTCCTACTTCTTGTTGCCCGGGCTGGCCCCATTGCTAAGGTAACTCTCCTCACCACTGCCCTCTTGACAGGACTGCCTCCCAACGAACAGCTGCTATCGCTCCAACTCTTTTTTTTTTTTTTTTGAGACAGA
>NW_003852442.1:8654512-8661105 GCF_000181295.1 Otolemur garnettii
TGTTTGGCGGGTCCGGGCTGGGGATTCGAACCCGCCACCTTAGGTGTACGTGGCTGGCGCCTTAGCCGGTTGAGCTATAGGCGCCGAGCCTATCGCTCCAACTCTTGCTGGCTGCCACCACGGCGACCAGTGTCTGCTCTGTGTAGTCGCCGCCAACGTGGGCATGGTATAAGGATCTGGTCCTTGAAGCCTTCCTCTGCGTGCAGGACCTCAGTGCGCCTGCGCCGAGATCACCTCCTGGTGGTGAAACACCTGGGTCGGGTCGTTGGTGCAAGTGCACCACGGTCATGGGCGGGTAGTGGTGGCTGCCAGTGCACCCATGGCTGCCCCTGTCCTCATCGTTGGCTTCCTCCTCATCCACCACTGTGGTCTTGGTAGAGACCTCCACCTCAATCTTGTGTAGCCCCAAGATCTTGGCCAGCATCTCCAAGTGGTTTGTGGCCCAGGGCCATGGCTGAGTGCTCCATTGCATGACCTCGGTGCCCTTAGCACGAGGAGGTAGGCGCTGTAGGGAGGCCGGGAAGACCGCAGGGCTTTCCCACCTCCCTGACCCGGTTCTCCCTGCTAGTCCCCGCTCCCCGCCTCACCTCACCTTAGCCACCTGCCCTGGCCACACTGCCTCCCACCCTCTGAGCCAGCGGGCTGCTTCCCCCTTCCTCCTGCACCTTTGCCTCCTTCCACACAAAAAATCTAGAACTAGTGCCAGAGCTAAGGAAATCTAAATAATTTAACTATCATATTGGATAGGTATCTAAGATTAATAAAAAGTTTCTGCTTGCAAGGTAGGCACAGGGAGACAAGTATACAAACAAAAATACTGGGTATTTGATATTATCAGTACATTGATGAAGATCATATAGGCATTTTTGTGGTACCAGTGTTGGAGAGTTAATGCTTTGAATATTTATTTATTTATTTATTTTGAGACAGAGCCTCAAGCTGTCCCCCTGGGTAGAGTGCTGTCGCATCACAGCTCACAGCAACCTCCAACTCCTGGGCTCAAGTGAGTCTCCTGCCTCAGCCTCCCAAGCAGCTGGGAACACAGGCACCTGCCACAATGCCTGGCTATTTTTTTTTTGGTTATAGCCATCATTGTTTTTGGTGGGCCAGAGCTGGATTTGAACATGCCACCTTAGGTTTATGTGGCTGGCATCTTAGCCACTTGAGCCACAGGTGCCAAGCCTGCTTTGAATATTTAAAAGCAAAAGATGGGCTTCCAAGTATGAGAAAATTTTTAAGAAACAAATAAGGAACTCCCTACCACCTCTAAGCCCTAAAACTGGTAGAAAAAAATTAAATATGTAGTTGGCTATAACAGCAGCTTAGACATAGCTAAAGAGATATTTTAATGAACTAGAAAATGTCAGTTAAAAATATCCACACTAGGTGTGGTGCCCATAGTTCAGTGGTTAGGGCGCCAGCCATATACACCCAGGCTGGTGGGTTGGAGCCCCATCCAGGCCTGCTAGACAACAATGACAACTGCACCCAAAAAAATAGCCACATGTGGTGGGTGCCTGGAGTCCCAGCTACTTGGGAGGCTGAGGCAAGAGAATTGCTTAAGCCCTAGACTGTGAGGTTGCTGTGACACCACAGCACTCTACTGAGGGTGACTCTGTCTCAAAAAAAAAAAAAAAAAAAAAAAAAGTTTGTGTATATCTATATCCACACTAAAATATAGCAGGAACAAGGATGGAAAATACATTAGAGCTGGGTCCAGTAGCCCATGACTGAAATCCTGAGAGTCTGGGAGGTCGAGGTGGGTGGACGGCCTGAGCTCAGGAGTTTGAGACCAGTGTGAGCAAGAGCAAGACCCAGTCCCAGTCTCTACTAAAAAAAAGAAAAACTAGCTGGGCGTTGTGGTAGGCCCCTGTAGTCCCAGCTACTTGAGAGGGTAAGGCAAGAAGAACTCCTGGGCCCAAGAGTTTCTGGGTGCCACAAGCTAAGATGCTGTGGTACTCTACCCAGGGTGACAGGATACAATTCTGTCTTTAAAAAAAGAAAACAGAGTCTAAAGACACACTCAACAAACTAAAAAGGCAAAATGTATGTGTGACTAGAGTCCTAGTAGTAGAGGAAAAATACAGAAGAAATATTTGAAGAGATAATGGCTATAAATTTTCCAAAACAGCTCAAATGAGGCCAGTTTCAAGAAACACTATTTAACTTCAAGTAGGATATAAAAAACAAAAGCAAAAACTCCACCTAGGCACATCTTAATAAAACTAATAAACCCTGATAGCTTATTTTTCAACAGAAACAATGGAAGCCAAAAAAGAATCTTCAAAATGTTGACAATATCTAGAATACAAGTTGACAAAGTTTCTCTAATTTTTTTCTTAAACAGGTCCGTGGTGTGCAGTTGTAGCCCCAGCCATGGGGAAGACTAAAATAGGACTGCTTGAGCCCAGGAATTTCAGGTTACAGTGAGCTGTGATCACAGCACTATACTCCAGCCTGGGTGACATAGTGAGACCCTGTTTCTTTTTTTCTTTTGAGACAGTCTCACTTTTGGTAGAGTGCCATGGCATCATTACTGACAGCAACCTTAAACTTTTGGGCTCAAGGGATCCTCTTGCCTCAGCCCCCCAAGTAGCTACAGGCACTTGCCACAATGCTGGGCTATTTTTAGAAATGAGGTCTTGCTGTGGCTCACGTTGTTCTCAAACCTGTGAACTCAGGCTATCCACCCACCTCGGCCTCCCAGAGTGCTAGGATTACAGGCGTGAGCCACTGCATTGGCTGAGACCTTGTTTCTTTAAAAAACAAAATTAAAACGGGATGTTAATAAGACCTTCAGGGTTTCAAAAATACATACACATATACACACACACATATATATATTCATACTGTTTAGAAGTACTAACAAAGCCTAAAAATGCACAGCTGGCTGAAGTATAATTTAACAGAATGCTAAAAGGATGCATATAATATGAACTAAAACTTCTATATAATCCTGTTAATTCATGTAAGTATTTTTTAAATTTTTTCATTTAGCCACTTTCATGTTTTCATTTAAACTCTCTAAATCAGGATAGATTGAATTTTTTGTTTTGAGACAGTCTCAAAGTGCCATGGCATCACAGCAACCTTGAACTCCTGAGTTCAAGGAATCCACCTGCCTCAGCCTCTCAGAATGTTAGGATTACAGGTATGAGCCAAAGGTGACTGGCTTTAGTACTCAAGATTTTAGCAATGAGTGAGGTGACATAAAATGAAGACAGATGCTAGGGAAGGAAGAGCCTCATATGATTGAGTAAGACAGAATTTATGCATGAATTGTGTAATGAAAAACCTTTAATGTGTGGAAGCAAATATGTCAAAATGGCAAGTATCAACTAGATTATATGATAGATAATTAGGATTTATGTACATTTTTTACACTTCACAAAGTTAAATCTTATGACTTGACAGGTAAAAGGAAGACAACGAACCAATCATACGAAATTTCTAAACACTGGGTACAAAGAGAAAAGTTTATGAGTTTTGGGAGAGAATAACATTCTGATAAACAGATACAAGGCCTTTAGACTTCATGACTATATAAAAAGTAATGAATTCAAATTTCTGAGATGTAAACGATTAAAGCTGTACAAAATGAAATGACCATTTACAGGCATGGGATAGCAACCTGTCAGATCTATTATTGAACACAAGGGTATGTAGGCAGGAAGCCCCATATTCACACTGATGCTGAAAGGGAAAAATACCACCTGAATTTTACATTCAGTACAAATGTCCCTAAGGGTATTTTCTTAACTATGGCACAGAGCCCAGGCAGAAGTGAGAAAAGTGTCATTTGGGTCTGCAAAGCCACTGGGATCAGGATGCTATGGTTTGGATATTTTTGTCCCCTCCACAATTTCAGGTTGAAATTTAATCTCCAAGGTAACAGTACTGGGATACGTGGCCTTTGTGAGGGCTCCTACCCTTGTGAATGGGATTAGGTGGCTTTCTGAAGTGTTTAGGAGGGTGTCTGTCCCCTTTTTCCCTCCCTCTTCTACCTTCTGCCATTCAAAGATACAGCTCTCTTCCCCACCAGAGAATGCAGCATTCAAGGTACCACCTTGGAAGCAGAGACTAGGCTTTCACCATACACCCAACCTGCTGGCACCTTGATCTTGGTGCCAATAATAAATTTCTGTTCTTCATAAATTACCGAGTCTGGGGTATTCTGTTATAGCAGCACAAAACAAATTAAGACACAGAGTAAGAAAGCTAAGTAAAAGCCACTCTAAAATTCCCCATAAAAATTCCCCTCAGATCTTTGGTTCCTAGCACATGCAGGTGGAAAACAAACCTCCCAGAGACCTAGCAGAGAGTAACAACTGGGACACCAAAATCTGAGCAGAGAGTTGAGAGGTTGTCCAGTGTTGGGGAGATGCTGAAGCTTGAATATGGCAGGAGTTGAGATGCCAGAAAAGCAATGACCTCAGGGTGAGAACTATACTGTAGGAGAAAGGACTATGATCTAACTGAAATAGACCCACACTCATAAACTCTTTTTTGAGACAGTCTCACTTTCTTGCCCCTGGTAGAGTGCCATGGTGTCACAGCTCATAGCAACCTCAAACTCTTGGGTTCCAGCAATCTTCTTGCCTCAGCCTCCCAAGTAGCTGGGACTACAGTTACCCACCACACCACCTGGCTATTTTTTAGAGATGGGGTCTTGCTCTTGCTCAGCCTGGTTTTGAACCTGTGAGCTCAAATGATCTACCTGGCTTGGCCTCCCAGAGTGCTGGGATTACAGGCATGAGCTACTATGTCCAGCCCCCTAGCTATTTTTTAGGGGTGGGGTTTCGCTCTTGCTCAGGCTGGTGTCTAACTCTAGAGCTCAGGCAATCCACCTGCCTTGGCCTCCTAGAGTGCTGGGATTATGATCCACCACACCTGGCTTACTCTCACAAATCTTAAAAACAACCCTGAACAGCATCAGAATGATCTGCCAATAATTTAACTATATGACAAAACACATATTTCTCCCACATACAGGGAGGTATGTATCATACAACACGTCTACCATACAAACCAAAATTACTAGGCATGAAAAGCAAAGACAATGAGAAGACAAAAATGAGATAAAGTCAAAATAAGCAGATGGTAGAGATAAACCATTGAGTTAACACACAATACTTCAGATGAACTATGAAGTGATATGTAAAAGAATATAAAGGTGCTGGGAACAGTGGCTCACATCTCTAATCCCAGACTCTAGAGGCCGAGGCAGGTGGGCTGCTTGAACTCAGGAATTCAAGACCAGCCTGAGCAAGACCAAGATTCTGTCTCTACTAAAAACAGAAAAACTACCTGGGTGTGGAGGTGCAGCCTATAGTCCCAAGTACTTGGGAGGCTAAGGTAAGGGGATGGAGGAAGCTCAAGAGATTGAGGTTGCTGTGACACCATGGCACTTTACCCAGGAGGAAAGAGTAAGACCCTGTCTCAGAAAAAAAATACACAAATGGTCAGAAAAGCACATAAACTGTAATACCTAGAGCAGTGGTTCTCAAGCTCCCTAATGCCGGGATGTATTTTCATTCTTACAAAGAGGTCTCAATCCACAGGTTGAGAACTACTGCCCTAGGAGAACCACCTTTAAAAAAAAATAAGCACAATGAGGACAGATAGGACAATAAAAAATAAACAGCAAGATGACGGACTTAAACCCATCTGTGCCTGCAATAAAATTAATCATAAATAAAGAGGCTAAATAAAAGCTATGACCAAACCATATGCTTTTTTTTTTTTTTTTTTTTGCAGTTTTGGCCAGGGCCAGGCTTGAACCTGCCACCCCCAGTATATGGGGTCAGCACCCTACTCACTGAGCCACAGGCACCGCCCAAACCATATGCTTTTTAGGACACCACAAATACAAGAACACAAATAGGCTGAAGCAAAAATAGCAAAAGATATACTATAAAAACCCTACTCATAAAAAAAGTAGATATGGATTTATTTATATCAATTAATATTAGCATCAGAGATAAAGAAGGCTATTTCAAAATTAGAGGGTAAATCCCTCAGGAAGACAGAGTAATCAAATATGCGCACAATAACTATGCAATGAATAACAAGGCTTCAAATTAAAGAGGAACTAAACCATGGAAGAGACAACTCCACATGCATATCTAGCTATTAACCAAATATCAGAACAGAATAAAGACATTTCCAGAAATGCAAAGTATGAAAAATGCTCTCTCTCAAACCGGTACTGCAATAAAACAACAAAAAAAGTAATTCAAAAAAGAAAATTACATAGGAAAGGGCAAACAAAAACTTCACCCACTAAACGCAAGCAGTATAACCTGGCTCATTATACCCTCAATGACTCCTCAACAACAACAACAAAATAAAAATTAAGAAAAAAAAAAACAAAAGAAGAAAGGGCAAACAAAAGCTCAATACAAGACAGAGCTGAAGGAACTCCCTAGGAGAAGTTAGAAGTTTGAAGATTACTGAGTGGCAGTGATTCTCTATTGATACCAAATTGCTTGCAGCATAGATTGAAAGAGTGATTTAAAAGCAAGCATTGTGGCTCAAGTGGCTAAGGCGCCAGCCACATACACCTAAGGTGGTGGGTTCGAATCCCCAGCCCG
>NW_003852442.1:8661281-8665100 GCF_000181295.1 Otolemur garnettii
AAATAAAAATAAAAGCAAGCATTTTGAGGGCTGTCATTAACAAGATACCTGCTGCCACTCTATCTCCTTTTTGTTAACCTGAGTGTAGAATGCCTGATAAGTCCAGTCCAGATTCTTATCTGTACTTGGTTTGGCTTGTCTTGAACTTGTGTTGATAACATCTGTTTCTTTCCCCCACATCAGGCTGTCTTGGATCAGATGAAAACACTCATTTTACCTCACAGAATTGTTCTGCTTTAATCTACCTGGAGGTGACCAGTGAGCCAAGAAGCAGAAAATATACATCATCCCACTCTCTCTAATTCTCTCCTACCAGACATGCACCACCTAATCCACATTTTGATCCTGCCAGATGGCCCAATCGTGTAGAACATGACCTTGCCAATGACTTCCCCAAATGGGACTTATGTAAACTTGGAAAAGCTGAAGCCAGACTATGACCCAGAGATTCTATTTGGCTCATTTTCTCCTGGGAGCTTTTGCTCAATAGTAGCAAAACTTCTAGACACAGTTAGATTTGTACTATTAGATTTGCTTGGCATGTATTGCCACATTGGGTCTCATCTCTCCTTGGCTCATACTAGGTAAAGCAATTTGAGGAAAAAACAAACAAAAAAAGATAACCTAAGTCTTGACAAAGGGCACACAGGTACCAGAAAGGACAAGTTTTGTATCTTACATGCCTAAAAGAAAACAACTCCACCCATCAGACAAAGATTATGCAAACCAAGGTAATATTAATTTCAGTTATAGCTTTTCAAAACTGAATTTTACATGGATTAGGAATATATAAATAAGTGGTGAAGTCTCTAACGAAGCAAGAGATGATTAACAAAAATGCTAAGATAATGGCTACTAAGCTGGAGGACTTGATCAGAGAATGTGTCATAAAGAACATAATGTTCTATGCTTTAATGGGTGTATATACGGGGACCTTCTTTTCTTACTCTCTAATGTATATATATTTGTTATACATGCAGTTATAAGATATTATAATGTTTTATACACTGCTCTGTATAGGTGTTTGTTATGCTACATAAAAAATTAGGGAAGGCCGGGCACGGTGGCTCATGACTGTAATCTTAGCACTCCGGAAGGCTTCGGAGGGTGGATTGCTTGAGCTCGTGAATTGAGACCAGCCTGAGCAAAAGTGAGACCCTATCTCTACTAAAAATAGAAAAAACTGAGGCAAGAGGATTGCTTGAGCCCAAGTTGGAGGTTGCTATGAGCTATGATACCACTGCACTCTACCCAGGGCAACAGCTTGAGACTCTTTCTCAAAAAAAAAAAAAAAATTAGGGGAAAAATAAATGAGGAAACTGTTCTCTGATATGGCAAGACTTAAAAGATATGTGATTTAGTGATTAAAAACCACATAGTTAAGAGACTGAAAAGACAAACAATAAATTGGAAGAAAATCTTCACAAACACATATCTGATGAAAGATTTGTATTTAAAAAAGGTAGGGAGGGGGGTGGGCCGATAGAGGGAGGGCAATAGGGGGCCACACCTATGGAGCATATTGCAAGCACAAGTTGGATTTATCAGGTGTAGAACACAAATGTCTTAATGCTGTAATTGGGTAAATGAGGTGAAGGCTGTGTTGATTAGTAGGATGTAAGTACTCCAATTTGTACAAATAATCAACACATTGAATCCCATAATGGTATAAATGTATTTATGATCTATGTACAAATGATTTGATAAAAAAATAAAAATTTAAAAATAAAAAAGGTAAATTAACTGAAAACTCAAAATAAGAAAACAACCTGACAAAAAAATGGGAAAAATATCCAATTAAGATAAAGAGAGCAAAGAAGCATATGAAAAGATGCTTAACATCATATGTCACCAGGGAATTGTAAATCAAAACAAAATACCATTATACACCAATCAAAATGGCTAAAATCCAGACAGTGACAGCACCAAACACTAGCAAGAATGTGTAGCAACAGGAACTCTCATTCCCTGATTATGGGAATGCAAAATAGCACAGACACCTGGAAGGCATTTTGGCAGTTTCTTATAAAATTAATCAAATTCTTAGTATATGTAATTTAGCAATGTGGCCCCTGGTATTTATCCAGATGAGTCGTAAACTTATGTCTACACAAAAACCTATTCATAGCCTCATTTATAATTTCTAAAACTTGGAAACCACTAAGATGTCCTTCAACAGGTGAAGGGATAAATAAACTGTGGCATATCCACAAAATGGAATATTACTTAGTGCTAAAACAAAATGAGATATCATGCCACAAAAAGACATGGAGGAAATCTCTTTTTCTTTTTTCTTTTCTTTTTTTTTTTTTTTGAGACAGAGCCTCAAGCTGTCACCCTGGGTAGAGTGCCAGAGTGCTGTGGCATCAGAGCACACAGCAACCTCCAACTCCTGGGCTCAAGCAAGTCTCCTGCCTTCGCCTCCCAAGTAACTGGGACTACAGGTGTCTGCCACAACACCCAGCTATTTTTTGGTTGCAGCTGTCATTGTTGTTTGGTGGCCCAATCTGGATTCAAACCAGCCAGCTCAGATGTATGCAGCTGGCACTTTAGCCACTTAAGCCACAGGCACTGAGCTGAGGAAATTTCTAAGTAAAGGAAACTAATCTAAAAACAAAAACAAACAAACAAAAAAAACTACCTACTGTATGAATCCAGCTGTATGACATTCTGGAAAGGCAAGACTAGGAAGATGAGACAGTAAAAAGATCAGTGCTTATGATATCAGGGACATAGGGAGAGGTAGGAAGGGATAAATAAACAGAGCACGAGGGATTACTAGGGTAGTGAAACTATTCTGTATGAGACTACAATGGGAAATATATGTCATTACACATTTTTCAAAACCCATAGAATATATAACACAAAGAGTGAACTTAATGTAAACTACGGACTTTAAGTATCAATATTAGGGCAGGGTCCGTGCTCAGTGGGTAGGGCACCAGCCACATACACTAGGGCTGGCAGATTCAAACCTGGCTCAGGCCTGCTAAAACAATGACAACTACAACAAAACAAATAGCTAGGTGTTGTGGTGGGTGTCTGTAGTCTCAGCTACTTGGGAGGCTGAGGCAAGAGAACTGCTTAAGCCCAGGAGTTGGAGGTTGTTATGAGCTGTGAGGCCATAGCACTCGACAAAGGGAGACATAGTAACACTCTGTCTCCAAAAAAAAAAAAAAAAAAAGTATCAACATTGGCCAAAGGGAGACATAGTAACACTCTGTCTCAAAAAAAGTATCAATATTGGCTCATCAACTGTAACAAGTATACCACATTAATTCAAGATTTTTTTTTTCAAGATCTCAATAAATTAGGGAAACTGTGAGGGTAGCAGGGGAATGTAGAGGTATATGGGAACTCTGCACTTTCTATTTCATTTTTCTATAAATCCAAATTGCTCTAGATATGAAGTCTATTAATTAAAAATAAACACATATAGGTGGCGCTTGTGGCTCAAAGGAGTAGGGTGCCAGTCCCATATGCCAGAGGTGGCAGGTTCAAAAAACTGCAAAAAAAAATCAAAAACCAAACACACATATAAATATGATTAATATGCTATCTTATATTTGTATCTATATTTGTACTTGTTTACTTTGTGCATGTTATATAAATATGTACAAATAAGCTCTAGAAAGATACTCAAGAAAGAAATAACAATGGTACCTGTGAGGAATTGGGAGAAAATTTAAATACACACACTATTTTACCAAGTTCCCTGGCATTATGTAATCTGACTGTAAAAACAAAATATGGGGGCTTGGCGCCTATAGCTCAACCGGCTAGGGCGCCAGCCACGTACACCTAAGGTGGCGGGTTCGA
>NW_003852442.1:8665593-8669588 GCF_000181295.1 Otolemur garnettii
TACGAAGTCTAAAAAAAAAAAAAAAAAAAAAAAAACAAAATATGTATAATAATACTCTGTACTTGCACTGAAAAATGGTATATGAAAAAAATAAACAACTGATTACTCATTCAATTTTGATTGTTTCTGCGGATGCTGTCCAAAATACCACCTATATGAAGGTCAAGAAAATGCATTCAGACTTAATATAAAAAATCATGTAATTAAATAAAAACAAATTTAAAAAAAAGCTAAGGAATTGGTATGCTTAACCACTGCCATATTCTTTTTTTTTTTTTGAGTCCCACTTGGTCACCCTTGGTAGAGTGTGGTAGAATGACAGCTCACAGCAACTTCAAACTCTTGGATTCAAGTGATCCTCTTGCCTCAGCCTCCCAAGTAGCTGGGACTATAGATGCCTGCCACAACGCCTGGCTATTTTTTAGAGATGGGGTCTTGCTCTGGGTCAGGCTGGTCTCAAACCTGTGAGCTCCGGTAATCCACCCGCCTCGGCCTCCCAAGTGCTGGGATGACAGGTGTGAGCCACCGCACTCAGCAGCCAATGCAAGATTCTTAATTAAGTTTGCTTTTTGGATGCTGGTATTGATCAGTTAATCTTACCATGTTTTCCTTTAGTTTTATTCATTTATACTTTTCTATTTCATTCTCTAGATTTTTGTCATTGTCAAATGCATTAAAAACAAAGTGGAGAATAAATAAACAACTTACCTGGGATTTGTTCATTTTCTACAGTTTTTGGGTAAAGGCAGAGAACTATGAAGGCAGAACTGGAATAGAGGAAAAAGGAAGGATTGTTATTAAAGATTTGACCTGCCTCACGACTTCTAGAATTACTTATCTAGAAATCCCTACACACTACCTGGGGAAATACTACTTCCTGGGATACTCCCTTTGCCTCTTCAGCAGGGGCAGAAAAGATCACATTGGCAGCACCGACCTTCACTTAAACTTCATGAGACACCCCTAAAGGCAAGACCGAAACAACCCATGATCCAGAGACAATGTGATCAACAAAACCCTCAATTGCTGAAATGGACAGGGAATTTAAAATAACTATGATTCGGGCATTGCCTGTAGCTAAGTGGGTAGGGCACTGGCCACGTACACCCAGGCTGGCAGGTTCGAATCCGACCTGGGCCAGCTAAACAATGACATCTGCAACAACAAAAAATAGCTGGGCATTGTAGCGGATGCCTGTAATCCCAGCTACTTGGGAGGCTGAGGTAAGAGAATCACTTAAGCCCAAGAGTTTGAGGTTGCTGTGAGCTGTGATGCCACTGCACTCTACCAAGGGTGACACAGTTGTTGCCGCAAGGGTGTTGCTGTTAGGGTCTCACGGAAAAGTGATGTAGTGAAGAACAAGCACGCTTATTGAAATTGTTTTTTAAATAAAGGCGACCATCTGCTCGCTCAGGCAAAATGGTGACCCTTCTTTATTTGCTGTTGGTTTATATAGGCAATCTTGTGCACACACACTATACAACAATGACCTCATTACATTCATTACAATCCCTCTGCACATGTGCATTGGACATCAATGACTTTATTAATCCATTTAAACATCTTATGACCACCCATCCTGTAAGTAGCTCCTCCCTGTAATCTGATAATCCACCCAATATACACCTTTAAGCATAACCCTTTCAACATAACCTGGTTTAATATAACTTAACGAAGAACATGTTGTCAGTTATTACTTTCTTTGTTCTTATCTGAAGCCTGAGGCTATGGGGGAAAGAGACGATTTGAATGTCTGTTCTACTGACCACGCCATTTGGAGGCAGTTACTTCGAATCTTTAAGCAAAGCATAGAGAAACTTCTTGGGCATACAAGAATTTGTGTGCAAACCTCTGCTCCCATGTAGGACTTTGCTGGAGCCTTTTATAAGGAATTCTCAGGCTGGACTTCTCAAAAGTCTTTCATGAGCCCAGGTTTCATCTGTGTCATTAGAGAGATACCTGTATGCACTGGGTAAATTCCTCTTCTCTTGAGGTCCCCTAGCACATTACCATTCCCGGACCCATCAGCAAGTGACTTTCGTCACTTACCACAGATCAGGAAAGGTTACTGTTGGGTATCTGGCCAGTTTTCCAAAGGGCTTTTTCATTGGCCTTATAAAGTCAATCTTAATTCCTTAACGCAGTCTGGAAATGCCATTCCAGCCAAAGCCTTTGTCATGTTAGGCCTGCAACTAACTCGGCCATATGGGATTCTGCCTCAGTTTCTCACAAGTGTGCCTGCACAAAGTCTTTTCACTGCTCTCTCTCAAATGGCATTTTTGGCCAGAAGCATATAGGCATTTTGCCTATACATAGTGAGACTCCTTCTCAAAAAAAAAAAAAAAAGAAAGAAAGAAAATAACTATGATTCATATACTAAAAGGTGGACAACATGAATGAACAAATAGGGAATTTCAGCCATAGATGGAGACACCTAGAAAAAAATCAAATGAAACAGTTAAGAAAGAAAAGCCTAGGGCAGCGCCTGTATAGGGCCTATATAGGGTGCCAGCCCCATATACCAAGGGTGGTGGGTTTGAACCCAGGCCCGGCCAAGCTGCAGCAAAAAAATAGCCAGGCGCTGTGGTGGATGCCTGTAGTCCCAGCTATTTGGGAGGCTGAGGCAAGAGAATTGCCTAAGCCCAAAAGCTGGAGGTTGCTGTGAGCTGTGAAGCCATAGCACTCTACCCAGGGTGACAAAGTGAGACTATGTCTCAAAAAAAAAAAAAGAAAGAAAGAAAGAAAGAAAGAAAAGCCTAGTAACAGGATGAAAGAATACCTTTAACAGGTTCATTAGTGGATTCAACAGAGCTCAGAAAAGTTTTAGTAAATTTGAAGATAGGCCAAAGTAAATTACCCAAACTGAAACACAAAGAGAAATGAAAGGAAAAAATACAGGATAAAGCATTCAAAGGCTCTATCTTTGAATCTCAGTAACTTTTGAATTGTGATACTGAATTCCAATATCAAATGGTCTAATAAATATGTAACTGAACTTCCAAAAGGAGAAAAGAAATAATTGAAGCCATAATGGCCAAGAATTATTCAAAAATAATAAGTGATATCAAAACACAGACCCAAAAAGCTCAGGCAATTTTTCCACACAGAATACCAAAACAAACAAAAAAACACACACATTTTGGTACAGAATACCAAAAACAAACAAAAAAGCAACACATCATATCCAAACAACTGAAAACTAAGGTTAAAAGATATGTCTTCATTGCTGTGAGGTGTGATGCCACAGCACTCTAAAGAGGGGGATAAAGTGAGACTCTGTCTCTACAAAAAAATAAAGAGATATGTCTTCAAAGTAGCCAGAAGGGAAGACAACACATTATATGGTTCTTCAATGAAGCAAGACAATCACAGCCACCTTCTCATCAAAAACTATATAAGCCGGAAGACAGTGTAGGGACATCTTTAAAGTGCTTTAAGAAGAAGAAAAAACAAGAACAAACCAAAAGCTATCAAACCAGAATTCTCTACTCAGCAAAACTTTCCAAAATAATGAAATAAAAAAATGATAAAAACCTTTTCAAGCAAACAAAAACAGAATTCATCATTAGTTGACTTGTACTACAAGAAATATTAAAGAAGTTCTTTAGATAAAAGGAATAGGATTTCAGACAGAAAACTGGATCTACACAAAGAAATGATCTTTGAAAATAGTTAAAATGAAAGTAAATATAATAGACACTTTTTCATGCTTTTAATCACTCTAAGAGATAAATGATTATCTAAAGCAAAAACAGTAGCAAAGTTTTGTGGGTTTAAAGCGCATATAAAAGTAAAATATATGGGCTCAGCACCTGTGGCTCAAGTGGCTAAGGCACCAGTCACATACACCTAAGGTGGCGGGTTCGAATCCAGCCTGGGCCTGCCAAACAACAATGATGACTGCAACCAAAAAATAGCCAGGCATTGTGGTGGGCGCCTGTGGTCCCAGCTACTTGGGAGGCTGAGGCAGGAGACTCGCTTGAGCCCAGGAGTTG
>NW_003852442.1:8670665-8677928 GCF_000181295.1 Otolemur garnettii
AAAAAAAAAAAAAAAAAAGAACCAAGAAGCAAAAATTGATAGAACTGGCTGGGCACAGTGGCTTGCATCTGTAATCCTAGCACTTTAAGAAGCTAAGGCAGGAGTTTGGCACCAGCCTGAGCAAGAGTGAGACCCTATCTCTACTAAAAACAGAAAAAATACCAGCCAGGTGTGGTGGCAGGCACCTGTAGTCCCAGCTATTTGGGAGGCTGAGGCAGAAGGATCACTTGAACCCAAGAGTTTGAGGTTGATGTGAGCTAGGCTGAGGATATGACATTCTAGCCTGGGCAACAGACTGAGACTCTGTCTCAAAAAGAAGATATTACTGAAAGAAAAATAAATTCACAATTACAGTTGGTCATTTCAGTACTCTTCTCTCAGTAACTGACAGAATAAGTAAACAGAAAACCTGTAAGGATCCAGAAGAATAAACCACACTATCCTGAAGATGTGGTTTACAGTTGGTGTGGTTTACACACTATTCTTCTGGTTTCCTGACTCATTTAAATTGACAGAAGATGTCACTACTAATTGTGCAATATTTATTCAAGAGCACATAAAACAGTCAACAAGATAGATCATTCCCTTGGCCATAAAACAAACCACAACAAATCTGAAAGTATAGGCCAGGCACAGTGGCTCAAGCCTGTAATCCTAGCATTCTAGGAGTCTGAGGCAGGAGGCTTGTTTGAGGCCAGGGGATGGAGACCAGCCTAAGCAAAAATGAGGCCCTATCTCTACAAAAAATAGAAAAATTAGCCAGGCATTGTGGTGGGTGCCTCTAGTCCCAGCTATTTGGAAGACTTAGGCAGGAGAATCACTTGAGCCTAGGAGTTTGAAGTTGTAGTGAGCTGTGATGACACTACTACACTCTGGCCCAGAGGACAAAACAAGACTCTCTCTCTCAAAAAAAAAAAAAGGAAAAATGTGTAACAGAGTATATACTTTGACCAAGTCAGAATTAATCTATAAATCAATAATAGAAAGTGAATAGTAATGAAAATTAGAAGTCTTCAATTAATGGGTTCTGTTTCCACCTTATAACCCCCCAAAGCAATTAAACTCAGAGCATGTATAAGGAATTAATAGAGCAGAAATCAATATAACTGAAAATAAAGAAATCCAGTTAAACTAAAAGCTGATTATTTGAAAAGATTAATACTGATTAAACCTCCAACCAAACTGGCCAAGAAAAAAGACAAAGTAACCCACATCTAGAATGATCCAAGAAACATTATTACAGATACTACAGACATTACAAAGAGTTACTATAACTAGGAAGACTCAATATCATAAAGATGGCCGTTGCCCCTAATTTAATCCAACCATCACTCACATCATAGTAAAAAGACCATATTTTTAAACCACTCTAAAGTCACGAATCACTTAATGTCAAAGATACGTTTTTGGAAATATATCATTAGGCCATACCCTTGTGTGAACATCATAGAATGTACTTCCATAACATAAACGTATAACCTACTACACACTATGCAATATTTCTATTGCTCCTAGGTACAGACCATGTTACTGTATTGAATACTATCGACAGCGGCAAGACAATGGTAGGCATCTGTGCTTCTAAACAGAAAAGGTGCAGTAAAAATATGGGACTATCTTACGGAATCATCATTGTATATGTATATAAGGTTTATTATTGATGGAAACATTGTAAGGTTGCGGCGCATGCCTGTGCCAGAATCACGAACTTTTGTATAATCTGTAAGCCGTGAAGTCTTTTAGATCCCATAAAAGGAAAGAGCAGTAAATTCAATCACGGAGAAATTAAAAACCTGTGCATGGCAAAAAGTACCAGCACCAGCCGGCTGTGAGACCTTGGATAAATCACTTCCCCTTCCTGAGCTTCCCTTTCTCTTCAGTTGATACTGAGATGATAATGAGGGCAGACACAGGACAGACGTGAGGAAGAGAAGACTGTCACACTGGACACACTGTGACAAAGAGCTCTCTCCCAGTGGGACGTCGAGCGCAACTAGAACCTGCAGACTTCCAGTCCTCCCACCGCCCCGCCAGGCCCACGACGCAGCCCGCCGCATCCGGGGCGTGGCCAAGCGTGCCCGGCTCCGCCCTCACCCCTCCGCGCCGGGGTCTGGTGGGCGCGCGCCCGCCGGGGCTTCCGGACTCGCTCCCGCGCGGCCCGAGACCCTCGCCGCCCCTCTGAGGCGCGGCTCCTGACAAAGGGAGAAAGGCGAGCCCCCCCTGCAGCCCTCCTCTCTGCCGTCTCCGCCCACAGACGTTCCGCCGGGCAGGCCCGGCCAGCCCCACTCCAAGGAGGGCACCGCGCGTCCCCAAATGCTGCCCCGAGGGTCACGGCCGCCTGCGAGTCGCCGAAGTTTGGGCTCCCTCTCCGCGCGCGCTTGAGCCCATCCTTATCTCCTTCCCCTCCGCCCCCAGGCCGAGCGAAGCTACCTGGCAGCCCCCTCTCTTACCTGGAGGGGCACAGTTCCCACTCGTGGTTCAGTGCCACGCCCGGTCACGGCGCGGAGCGGTGTAGACGCGCGGAGACGGGTTCTGTCACCCACTCGCAGCTTAAGTGGGGGAAGGGCGGCCACGGGCAAGCTCGTAGCATTGCACATGCGCAGACACAGGGGCTGCTCGCCGTTCCCAGGGTCCTCTGAGCGGTGGTCCGTGGAGCTTCGGGACTACACTTCCCATAAGCCTGCGGGGCAGTGCCATTAGGGACTCTAAGGAAAAGTCTAGGACTCGACTCGTTTGGAGGGTCGGGTGAGCGCTGTCCAAGAGGTTCCTTTCTCCCGCTGCCTCTCCTCAAAGTACAAAAACTTGGCCTTTAAAGATCACACGTGTAACCTATGAACACGGTATTTAAATTAGAAAATATGCACAAAATAAAAGAAGCAAGCAGGTATCACGAATTTCACTTTTCAAAGATTAACTGTAACATTAAATCCACACCTTTCTGGTATTTTTTTTTTTTTTTACAAGACTGGCCATGAGGATACCATGTGCTGCAACTACTTTTTTCCTTTTTGTTTTTTCCTCCCCAGCTTTATTGAGGTATGCTTGATTATTATAAAAATTGCATATATTTAAAGGTGTACAACTCAATGACTTGATTATGTATACATTGTGAAGCATACACCATGGTTAGGGTGTTCCGATCACGACAGCAGCAAGGAATTTGCCTAGGCAGACATTCGGATAATAAAAGTACAAGTTTACTTTATATTTTAGAAGAAGAAAGGGGAGAAGAGAGAAGGGAGATGGCCTGGTATCCCGAAGAAAGAAAGGAAGAATGCCCTCCCTGAGATCCAGGGTAGTGGAATTTAAGTGAGACAAAAATAATAATAATAATAATTTCTTTATTATTTCACTATAAACGCTGGCAATTCTTTTTTTTTTTTTTTTTAAGAGATAGAGTCTCACTTTGTTGCCCTCGGTAGAGTGCTGTAGCGTCACAGCTCACAGCAACCTCCAGCTCTTGGTCTTAGGCGATTCTCTTGCCTCAGCCTCGGGAGTAACTGGGACTACAGGCGCCTGCAACAACGCCGGGCTATTATTTTGTTGCAGTTTAGCCAGGCCAGTTTGGACCTACCAACCTCGGTATACGGGGCTGGCACCCTACTCACTGAGCCACAGGCATCGCCCAGACAGGCCATTCTTTTTTTTTGAGGCAGAGCCTCAAGCTGTCCCCCCGGGTAGAGTGCTGTGACATCACAGCTCACAGCAACCTCCAACTCCTGGGCTCAAGGGAGTCTCCTGCCTCAGCCTCCCAGGTAGCTGGGACCACAGGCACCTGCCACAACGCCCAGCTATTTTTTTTGCTTGCAGCCGTTGTTATTTTGGTGGCCCTGGGCTGGATTCGAACCAACCACCTTAGGTGTATGTGGCTGGCGCCTTAGCCACTTGAGCCACAGGTGCCAAGCCAAAAGGCCATTCTTATAAGCATAATCAAGCTAATTAACATATCCATCACCTCACATTACAGTTAACGTTTTTTGTGTGTGTTCAAGTTTGTGCTGTTGTTAACTATTGTCATATGGTACATTAGCTCTCCAGAACTTATCCGGCTCGTGTAACTGAGACTCGATACCCCTTGACTACCATGTCCCCATTTCCCCTTCACCCACAGTTCCTTATTTTTAGAGCAATTTCAGGCTCACAGCAAACTTTGAACAGAAAGTGCAATGAACTCCCATATAACCCTTGCCCCTATACACATGTATAGCTTCCTCCCATCAACACGCCACACCAGAGTGGTACTTTTGTTACAACTGATGAACCCATATTGACACATTAGCTCTCAAAGTCCATAGCTTACCCTAGGGTTTACTGTTGGTATTGTACATTCTATGGGTTTTGACAAATGCATGTATCCACCATTAAGGTATTATACAGAATAGTTTTACTGCCCTCAAAATCCTCTGAGCTTCCTTAGTCATCCCTGTCTCCCCCAAACCCTGGAAATCTTTGATCTTTTCACTGTCTCCATAGTTTTGTTTTTTCCAGAGTGGTAAAAATATAGTTGGAATCATACAGCAAATAGCCTTTTCAGATCAGCTTACACTTAGTAATAAGCATTTAGACTACATGTCTTTTAGTGGTGTGATAGCTCATTTCTTTATAGTACTGCATGGTATTCCCCTGTCTGGATGTACCACGGGTTCTTTAAATCATTCACTTACTGAAGGATATCTTGGTTGCTTCCAAGTTTTGGCAACTATGAATAAAGCTACTCTAAACATCTGTGTGGGCTCGGCGCCTATAGCTCAACCGGCTAAGGCGCCAGCCACGTACACCTAAGGTGGCGGGTTCGAATCCCCAGCCCGGACCCGCCAAACAACAATGATGGCTGCAACCAAAAAAAATAGCCAGGCGTTGTGGCGGGTGCCTGTGGTCCCAGCTACTTGGGAGGCGGAGGCAGGAGACTCGCTTGAGCCCAGGAGTTGGAGGTTGCTGTGAGCTGTAATGCCACGGCACTCTGCCCAGGGGGACAGCTTGAGGCTCTGTCTCAAAAAAAAAAAAAAAAAAAAAAAAACATCTGTGTGTAGGTTTTTGTGTGAACGTTCAAGTATCCAGCTCCTTTGGGTAAATAGCATGATTGCTGGATTGTGCAATAAGAGGATGTTTAGTTTGGTAAGAAACTGCCAAACTGTGTTCCAGAGTGGCTATACCTTTTTGCATCTCCACCAACAATAAGGAAGAGTTCCTGTTGCTCCAAATTCTCACCAACATTTGGTGGTGTCAGTGTTTTGGATTTTTAGCCATTCTAATAGTTTTGTTGTGGTAGCAACTAATTTAAATTTTAATTAAAGCAATAGTCTCAAACAGGTTTATAGATAATGTGTTTTCACCAATGTTCATAGCAGCACCATTCACAGTATTCAAAGGTGGAAACAACCCAAGTGTCCACCAATTGATAAACGGATAAACAACTGTGGCATATGTGAGAGTGTATGCAGTGAGAATAAGATGGAGTCAGTCAGGCCAGGGCTGAGACGACACAGCTGGTCCGGTCCGTTTAGCTCCTACGTGACCTTTACCTCATGCCTGTCATTCCTTCTGTTTTTTAAATTCAGGTTTAACCTAAAAGTGTATATCTTGAGTAGTTAAGGGCAATTGTTTTAGAATATTAACTTTTGGTTTTTGTGTCACCCTTGGTAGAGTGCCGTGGCATCATAGCTTACAGCAATCTCAAACTCCTGGGCTCAAGCGATTCTCTTGCCCCAGCCTCCCAAGTAGCTGGGACTAGAGGGGCCTGCCACCACGCTTGGCTACTTTTTAGAGATGGGGTCTCGCTCTTGCTCAGGCTGGTCTCAAACTCCTGAGCTCAAGCAATCCACCTGCCTCAGCCTCTCAGAGTGCTGGAATTACAGGCATGAACCACTGTGCCCAGCCTAAGATTAACTTTTGAATTGGAATGTTGTTTTGGGTCATGGGTTATGTTGATAATTGCTTTTTTGTTTTAGAGACAGAGCCTCAAGCTGTCCCCCTGGGTAGAGTACTGTTGCATCATAGCTCACAGCAACCTCCAATTCCTGGGCTCAAGTGATTCTCCTGCTTCTGCCTCCCAAGTAGCTGAGACTACAGGTGCCCACCACAACACCTGGCTGTTTTTTTTTGTTGTTGCAGCCATCGTTGTTTGGTGGGCTCAGGCTGGATTCAAACCCACCAGCTGAGATGTATGTGGCTGGCACCTTAGCCACTTGAGCCACAGGCGACGAGCCTGATTATTGCTTTTTATAGGTCATGAGTTATGCCAATTATTGTTTTTTAAGATAAAGGTTAACAGGGCTTTTGCTTTGAACTTTGATCTTTGCTTTGAACCACACTTTTAGAAATGGAAAAACAGAACAGTCTTGGAGAGGCTCCTCTCACTGTTTTCCAGAATTGTTGGCTTTCTGGCAAAGTTTGGTGGACCTGTCCCCGTCTCTGCCTGTTGGCTGACAGTGACAGGCGGCTGGACTCTCCTTGTCCAGTAACATATACATACTATGTACAATGGATATTATTCAGAACGAAATAATGAAGTTCTAATACATGCTACAACATGAAAGAACCTTGAAAATATGGTAATAGGGTGGCGCCTGTGGCTCAGTGAGTAGGGCACTGGTCCCATATACCGAGGGTGGTGGGTTCAAACCCAGCCCCAGCCAAAATGCAGCAAAAAGAAAAGAAAATATGCTAATAAACCAGACACAAAAGGACAAATGTTACATGATTTCACTTATTTGAAGTACCTAGAATAGGCAAATTCATAGAGACGCAAAGGGAAAGAGAGGTTACCAGGACTAGCAGAAGAAGGGATAGGGACTAGTGCTTAAGAGGGTACAGAGTTTCTGTTTGAGATGATGAAAAGTTCCAGAAAGAGATAATGGTGACGGTTATACAATGTTGTGGATGTGTTTAATGCCATCAAATTGTATGCTTTGCTTTTTAATTTTTATTATTTTTATGTTTTTAGAGACGGACTCTCAGCCTGTTGACTAGCCTGGAGTGCACTGGAGCAATTATAGCCCACTGCAACTTTGCACTTCTGGGTTCAAACAATTCTTTTTTTTTTGAGACAGAACCTCAAGCTATCCCCCGGGGCAGAGTGCTGTGGCATCACAGCTCATAGCAACCTCCAACTCCTGGGCTCAAGCGAGTCTCTTGCCTCAGCCTCCCAAGTAGCTGGGACCACAGGCACGTGCCACAACGCTGGGATATTTTTTGGTTGCAGCCGTCATTGTTGTTTTGGTGGGCCTGGGCTAGATTTGAACCCACCACCTTAGGTGTATGTGG
>NW_003852442.1:8678240-8705690 GCF_000181295.1 Otolemur garnettii
AAAAAAAAAAAAAAAAGCAGTATTATAACATGCGTAATATTGTTTTGACCTATACATCTGGCCAATTTTTAAGGAATAATTATAGGATTGGAGAAATTGGGAAAATATTTTTTATGTGATTCTGGTGTGAGTATAATGTAAACATTTTTTTCTGAAGTCCTCATTGCATAGAAATTTTAAAATTACAAATTATCATAACCTTCATCTTGTGCAAAGATAGAAGTATGTTATTCACACTGCCATTTATATTTCCAAAACATTGCAGATTTAGCTGGGCATTGTGGCAGACAACTATAGTCCCAGCTACTCGGGAGGGTGAGGCAAGAGGATCCCTTGAACCCAGAAGTTTGAGATTGCTGTGAGCTAGGCTGAGGCCATGGCACTCTAGCCTGGGCAACAGAGTGAAACTCTGTCTGGAAAAACAAAACAAAACACTATAAATGATCTAAAAATCTTTCAGTAAGTATAAGTCAAATGGAACGTGGTGATATATAAGTAGAATTTGGGGAGACCGTGAAAATGATGATGTGAACTAACTACACGGGGGAGGTGTCTAATCCATTGAGAAATGAAAAAATGCAAATCATACACGAAAATGTAGAGTGTGATACCTATTTTTGTATTATAGCATCTATACATAGTTTTAAAAGACAAAACACTGATATATACAAAGAGAATGGAGAACCCCCCCAACACACACACACACACACACACACACACACTCTTCCCCTAACTGTCTATTCATGCCAACTCTGAGTAAGTACTGTGTGTGGGGGCTGTATTTCTGGAGAATATGCAAGATTCAAACCCACATTATCTTCCATTAATTTCCCCTTAGGAATAGAGTAAAGGATATTTTTGAAAAACATATCTCATGTTTTTATTTAATTGCTGTTTTTGTTTGACTTTCCATGGGGATTTCCGAATGGTCTCTCCTCAATCAACTCCACCACACATGGTGGTGGTTATTTAGTCTCCACTCATAACACGGTGCAATATCTCAGTTCTTCCAACTAGTGGCGACATCCCCACTAAGTTCAGGCTTGGGTGACCCTTCCGTGGAAAGTAAAGAGGTTTTAACTGTAATAGTAGTGACAGTGTAAGTGGAGCAAATGTCCTAAAGCATAAATAACACTGTGGTTTGTTCATAGAAAATTGACCAAAAACTTATTTTATACACTAAAGTGACATCACCATGTGACAGAATCACATATCACTATACATGATCGCATCAATGAACTTTTGTACTCTATTAGAATCCATTGGTCTTTCTTGGATGGATACTTTGAATAGATCTTTCATACAAGCATGATTTTGTAACATCATGCGGTCATCTGAAAAATACTGGTTCACTGAGTCATGCAGAGCTTCTAAATGTTGAAACATTTTATCACACAGTATCGAACAACCCACATTATCATCACCACTGGTCTCACCCCTGTATTGGGAAACAGATACACGCTTTTGCCAAAATTCTATTTTATGTGATATCTCTTTTTACTATTGAGCAATAAATATGATCAGTTGTTTTCCTGGAAGTGACAGCTCCCTTCATGCATTTTGGAGAAAATGGCTGCCAGATATACAGTCAACATAGCCATTGTTTGACTATCATTCATTCTTTTAAGCAGAAATAGCTCCATAAGAAAAGCAGCTAGTTTTAGCTCATGACTCAAACAGCTGCACTGGGGCTTTTTCTGGAGATGATCCTCATGCTTCTGTGCAGAGCACAAGTAGTTTCTATGTACTTTCTGTTTCATCAGACAGAATGTTAAAAAGACACACACTCAAAAGTAAAGACCTAGTACAATTAATCATTTCTACTGTTTCCTCAAGGTCATTCTTTCCTTTTCTTTTTAGACAGTCTCAATCTGTCGCCCTGGGTAGAGGGCTGTGGCATCACAGCTCCAACCTCAAACTCTTGCACTCAAGCAATTCTCTTGCCTCAGCCTCCCAAGTAGCTGGGACTACAGGCACCCATCACAATGCCCGGCTATTTTTGTTGTTGTTGTTGTCATTGCTATTTAGCAGGCCGGGGATGGGTTCGAACCTGCCAGCCCCTGTGTATGTGGCTGGCGCCCTAACCACTGAGCTATGGGTGCCGGGCTCATTTATTTTTATTTATTTATTTGAGACAGAGTCTCACTATGTCACCCTCAGTAGAGTGCTATAGCGTCATAGCTCACAGCAACCTCAAACTCTTGGGCTTAAGAGATTCTCTTGCCTCAGCCTCCCAAGTAGCTGGGGTTACAGGTGCCTGTAGCAATGCCCGGCTATTTTTTTGTTATTGTTGTCATTGTTGGTTAGCAGCCCTGGCCAGGTTCGAACCCACCAGCCCCAGTGCACGTGGCTGGCGCCCTAACCGCTGAGCTATGGGCACCGAGCCCCCATATTACCTTTAATTCTCATGTCTCCTTAGGCTTTTGTTGGCTGTGACAGTTCCGCACACTTTATTTTTGGAACCTTGACAATTTTAAGGAGGGTTGGGCAGGCATTTTGTAGGATGCTCTTCTACTAAAATATTTTTCTCCTGGTTAGACTGGGGTCGTGGGGTCTGGGGAGGAAGACCCTAGAATAAAGTGCCATTTTCATCACATCATATCAGGCTACTGCATTAATTTCCTAGGGCTATCGTAACAAAGTGCCAACAATTTCCACCCTTGACAGTGAAAAATCTGGCTCTACCATTTACCATCTATTGACGTTTACTAAATTATTCAATTCCCATGTGCATGCACAGGTATGGCAGAATACAGACGAGTATAATACTGACATGCAGTTCCTTTTGTATTTCCTCTTATAAACTCCATTTGTTTCCAAAATTATGTTAGGTCAGCCTCTTTTCCCCCACCCTCTTCAGTGAGCTGATTAGACAGTTAGACTGTCTTATTGCAGTCTGCATTCTTTCCTGGGATATCCTAACTGCAGCCTGAAACTCCTGGGTTCAAGTGATCCTCCTACCTCGGCTTCCCAAGTAGCTGGAACAACAGGTACCTGCAGCTAATTTTTCTGTTTTTAGTGGAGGGGTCTCACTCTTGCTCAGTTTGGTTTCAAACACCTAACCTCAAGAAATCCTCCCACCTTGGCCTCCCAGAGTGCTAGGATTATAGTTATTAGCCACTACACCTGGCTTCTTTGCCCATTTTATTTTATTTATTTATTTATTTTTGAGACAGAGTCTCACTATGTTGCCCTTGGTAGAGTGCTGTGATGTCATAGCTCACAGCAATCTCTAACTCCTGGGCTTAAGCAATTCTCTTGCCTCAGCCTCCCAAGTAGCTGGGACTACAGGTGCCCGCTACAATGCCCAGCTATTTTTCTGTAGCAGTTGTCATTGTTGCTTAGCTGGCTTGGACTGTGTTCGAATGAGCCAGTCTTGGTATATGTGGCTGGTGCCATAACCAATGTGCTATGGGTGCCAAGCCATTCTTTGTCCATTTTAAAATTAGGTTTTTTTTCTTATTGTTGAGTTTTAAGGACATCTAGATTTTGGTTTCTAAATACCATTTTTGACTAAAAAAAAACAAAACACGACTAGAAGCTGGTTGTGGTGGCTCACGCCTGTAATCCTAGCACTCTGGGAGGCCAAGGCCAGTAGATTGTTGGATCTCTGGAGTTTTAGATCAGCTTGAGCAAGAGAAAGACCCCATCTCTAAAAAAATAGCTGGGTGTTGTGGCAGGGGCTATAGTCCCAGCTACTTGGAAGGCTGAGACAGAGAATTACTTGAGCCCAAAAGTTTGAGGTTACTGTGAACTATAATACCATGGCACTCCACTGGGGGTGACAGAGTGAAACTGTCTCCAAAAAAACAAACCAAAACAAAACAAAAGAAACCAAGACTACTTGGAAAAGTAGTTGATCGTAAGTCTGGTGCAAGGAAAAGACAAGATGAGCCTGGAGCATCTTGTTGTGATAGGAAGTAAGGAAGTCCTCAAAAAAAGGTGAAGGGAGGCCTGGCAGGGTGGCTGACTCCCGTAATCCCAGCACTCTGGGAGGCTGAGGCAGGTAGATTACTTGAGCTCAGGAGTTTGAGACCAGCCTGGGGAAAAGCAAGACCCAGTCTCTACTAGAAAAACTAGCCTGGCATCATAGGGGATACCTATACTCCCACCTATTTGGGAGGCTGAGACAAGAGGATCACTTGAACCCAGGAGTTTGAGGTTGCTGTGAGCTACAATGCCACAGCACTCTAACCAGGGCAACAGAGTGAGATTTTGCCTCAAAACAAACAAATAAACAAAAAACAGAAAATAAAAGAACGAAAACTACCCTCCAACATGTGATGACATATCCTTTTCTCTCTGTACTACCACACAAAACCATCCCCATGCCACTTTCTCTCTGGGGGACACTTCTTTAGAGAATATTCTCAGCGCCTCTCCTTACTTCCTGCAAGTGATTAAACTACTGATCAAGCCAGACCTGGATTTTTGGAGAAAGTCATTTGTTACTCTTCTTGCCGGGCTAGCAAACTCCAATCTTTCCAGTAACAGAAGTAGGAACTCATTCACATGTGGCTAGGGTGAAGAACCCGACTAGAATAAGATAGGAGTTTATATTCGCGACTTGCCTGAGCAGGAAAGTGAAGCTAGGGACAGCTGTGTCTCAGTAATGTTACCTACATGCCTCTTCACAATTGCTGTGGCGGAAAAAATCGAGCTGGGAATTCGCTTCAACAACAGCCAAATCACTCCAGCATGGTCCTGGGTTCCGCCAGGGGAGGATGCAGATGAAAGAGATGTGAAGTCTTTTCTTTCACCTACCTGGTGAGCTGCTGTGCATCCTCAGTTCTCCTCTTCCAGGCAGTCTTCCTGGCTTGCCGGTTGCCTTCCCCTGTTGCACCCCAAACGGCCTCCCTGGGTTCCCAACAGCTTCCCTGCTGGCAGCACACTCTAAGTGTGACAGTGGTGCTGAGACTGTAGGGCCAGGAGGAATTGGCCAGGTGAAGAGTCTGGCAACGCGCCAGGTGGAGGCACAGCGTGTACTCTGGCCCAGAGCCCGCATGGAACTCAAGAGTACACAGGGACTGGAAGGGAAGCTGGAGCTTGGAGGTCAAAGAGGAGAGGTTGGAAGAAAGTGGATAGACAGGTCAGCAGGAGCCAGCAGGACTTTTAGGACCTCCCCAAAGAGTTGGTTTGAAGGGCCGCGGGAAGCAGCTGCAGGATTTAAAGCCACAGAGTGGCCGCTGTCCCTGTTTCTCTGGCTGGCTGGTAAGCCGCACTTCTTTAGAAATACTGCCCGTGGCCCCACAGCCTGAACGCTAAGTCTGCGGGAACCACCTTAAGTCAGAGCGCCACCTTAAGCAGGCCCCGCCTCTGGCGTGGCCAATGGGTGGGCAGCACTACTGGCTTTCCGTCCAACTGCCTTGGTACCCACAGCTTTCTGGCTGTCCAGCCATGGCCCGCTTGCTCCGGGCTGCGACCTGGGGGCTGTTCCCTTGGAGGGACTACTGCTCTAGGGCGACGCAGGTAGGAGGACCCCGGGAAGGGAGGGAGGCCTGATCCCAAGTTTCCCAAGCTCTGCGATGCGCCTGCACCGTGCGACCTGACCTTTGGCAGGGGATCCCTGGGCTCACCCCGTCTCAAGTGTGGGGTGAGATGGGCCGAAGCGTCCCCGCTGCCACAAGTGGGGCTGGGGATTCGATGCCAGGTTTGTGCGTCCCAGGGCCCGCCGCAGGGCTCAGAACTATAAGTAGTGTTTGAAAGAATGCCTGGGGGGCATGGACCTGGTTCTCTGCGGCTCTCCCTTGACTTGTTGGCCTCCTTTGCCCGTCTGTGAAATGGGAAGAAATCTCCAAAAGGGCTCCAAGAGCCCTTGGAGTCCCCATCAAAGGTAGGGTGAGGTGGGGCTATGAAAGCTTTTCATCCCTATCATTCCCGCATCAAACTCAGAGTCCCCAGTGCTTGGGCAGCGCTTGGTGGCGGAATATGAGTGACTTTTTCTTTTCTTTCCTTTCCCCCTTTCTTTCTTTGTCTTTCTTTCCCTCCCTTGCTCCCTCCCTTACTTCCCTCCCTCCCTCCCTCTTTCCTCCCTTCCTTCTTTCTTTCCCTTCTTTCCTTTCCTTTTTTTTCTTTTAGACAGAGCCTCACTTTGTTGCCCTCAGTAAAGTGCCATGGTGTCATAGATCACAGCAACCTCAAACTCTTGGGCTCAAGTGATCCTCTTGCCTCAGCCTCCTGAGTAGCTGGAACTACAGGCACCTGCCACAATGCCCAGCTATTTTTTTTTTTTTTTTCCAGAGATGGGTCTCACACTTGCTCAGGCTGGTTTGAACCTGTGAGCTCAGGCAATCCACCAGCCTCAGCCTCCCAGAGTGCTAGGGTTATAGGCGTGAGCCACGGCACCCAGCACTCCCCGCCCCCTCCCCCCCCCCACTTTTAAGACAGTCTCACTCTATTGCCTGGACTAGAGCCCATGGCCTCAGCAACCTCAAACTCCTGTGCTCCAGTGATTCTTTTGCATCAGCCTCCCAAGTAGCTAGGACTACAGGCCTAGGCCACCATACTGGACTAATTTTTCTATTTCAGGGTCTTACTCTTGCTCAGGCTGGTCTTGAACTTCTGACCTCAAACCATCCTCCTGCCTTGGCTTCCCAGAGTACTAAGATTATATGAGCTACACACCCAGCCTTACACTTTAGTGACCTTTTCAATTCCCTAAGGCAGGGCTGGCTACGGAATGTCCTACTAGCATTCTTTTTGAAGAGTGAATCTAGGTGGGTGGTGGCTTATGCCTGTAATCTTAGCACTCTGAAAGGCTGAGGCGGGTGTACTGCTTGAGCTCAGGAGTTCAAGACCAGCCTGAGCAAGAGTGAGATCCCATCTCTACTAAAAATAGAAAAACTAGCCAGTGGTAGTGGTGCCTATAGCTACTTGGGGGTGAGGCAAGAGGGTTGCTGTGAGCTATGATGGTGCTCTGGCACTCTACGGAGGTTGACAAAATGAGAGTCTGTCTCCAAAAAAAAAACAATAGAAAAGTGAATCTGGATTTTATTTTTGTTTGGTGGTAGTTTTTCTGAAGGGAAATTTTGACCCCAATGGTTCTATTTGGAAAAGGGCTTACTGGCTGAGCAGGCCCCTAGGAAGGGTGTCAGTTGAGGCAGCTGTGACTGGCAAGTGTCCCTGGCAATTGTTTATCCCCTGCAGGCTGAAGTCAGCAAGGACTTTGTGGAGGCCCTGAAGGCAGTGGTGGGGACTCCCCACGTGTCTACTGCCTCTGTGGTCCGAGCACAGCATGGGCAGGATGAGTCGAAGCACAGGTATGGAGGGGCTTGTAGGTTTCTTTCCCTGCCAGAAACCCTGGCTGTGAGAGAGGGTCCTGGGTTATCTTCTTCCCACCCACCTGTTTTGGGGTGCTCTGGCATTCTCCTTCCAGAGGGTGTTCTCTGCCCTTTGCTTACCATGTAGCCTCAGGCCTGTGATACCCCCAGCTTCCTTAAAAGGAGGGCAGGGGGCGGCACCTATGTGCCGCCGGCCCCATATACTGAGGGTGGTGAGTTCAAACCCAACCCCGGCCAAACTGCAAAAAAAAATAGCTGGGTGTTGTGGCGGGCAACTGTAGTCCCAGCTACTCAGGAGGCTGAGGCAAGAGAATCCAACTCCTAAGCCCAGGAGTTGGAGGTTGCTGTGAGCTGTGATGCCATAGCACTCTACTCAGGGTGATAAAGTGAGACTCTGTCTCTAAAAAAAAAATTAAAAAAAAAGGAGGGCAGGGCCAGAGGGCACCCCACCCCGTAAATCACTTGAGGTTCTGATTCTAGGTGCCGCCCTCCAGATGCCGTGGTATGGCCGCAGAATGTGGACCAGGTCAGCCAAGTGGCAGCCTTGTGCTATAGCCAAGGTGTGCCCATCATCCCATTTGGCACAGGCACTGGGCTTGAGGGTGGCGTCTGTGCTGTGCAGGTAAGGTGGGTGTTCCCCTCCATCCCTGGGGCTGGTCTCACCACACTTGGTACACTTGTGGCCACCTCCTTTACCAGACACAGCTGTTGGCCAGGTCCAGCCCTTGAGCTACCTGCCATCCAGGCTTTGGTCTGGCTGCCGGGAGGTCAGCTTAGGGTGGGATCCAGGGCTTGTGGCCTGGTCAGAGACCTAGGTCAGTAGCCTTCTTGGCTCCTTTTCCACCAGGGTGGCATCTGCGTTAATCTGACCCATATGGACCGAATCCTGGAGCTGAAGCCAGAAGACTTCTGTGTGGTGGTACAGCCTGGAGTCACTCGCAAAACTCTTAATACCTACCTTCGGGACAGTGGCCTCTGGTTTCCTGTGGGTAGGCCTGGGTTTTGTGGACCTCTTCTGGGCCCTGAGGACCAATGGTGGCAGGGCTGTTTCTGGGGTTCAGGGGCCAGCTGAAGGTAAAGGCTCCCCCCACCCTCCTACAGCCTGTCTCCTGCACTCTGCCCTCCAGACCCTGGTGCAGATGCCTCTCTCTGTGGCATGGCAGCCACTGGGGCCTCGGGCACCAACGCAGTACGCTATGGCACCATGCGGGAAAATGTGCTCAACCTGGAGGTGGTGCTGCCTGACGGGCGACTGCTTCACACGGCAGGCCAAGGCCGCTATTTCCGGTGAGTGGCCCCCTGCCACTTCTTGTAGCCCTGAGCTCTGATGGGGTGGCCTTCCCAGTAGAGAGGAGGCTGGCTGTGGCTGTGGAGGACATCTCTTCCTCTAGCTGCACAGGCTGGACCTCTGAGGGCCTGGAAGCCCTGTCACATGGGTCAACGGTGATGGTACTGGAGTTTGCTCTCCGGGTCTGAGGCTGATTTGGCTTGTGGAGTAGAAAACACTGGGCTGGGGAACATCTGTCTTGCTGGCCACTTGGTGCATGAGGACAGTGTTCTGGGTTCCTGCTCTAGCCTTCTGGCCACAGGTCCCACATCATGTGATCTGGCCACTGACTTACCTTGTGTTCCCGGGGACCAGGAAAAGTGCGGCCGGCTACAACCTCACGGGGCTCTTTGTGGGCTCCGAGGGGACACTGGGCCTCATCACAGCCACCACCCTACGCCTGCACCCTCTCCCTGAGGTCACGATGGCTGCTACCTGCGCATTCCCCACTGTCCAGGCTGCTGTGGACACCACCGTACACATCCTCCAGGCTGCAGTGCCCGTGGCCCGAATTGGTGAGTGGGGACCAGGGCAGTTGGACGGGCTCCCTGGAAGAGGCCCCCCTTGAATGGCCAGGCCTCACCTGGCCTGCCCTCTCCCTGGTCCCAGAGTTCCTGGATGAAGTTACAATGGATGCCTGCAACAGATACAGCAAACTGAACTGCTCCGTGGCGCCCACACTCTTCCTCGAGTTCCATGGCTCTGGGCAGGCGCTGGCAGAGCAGGTGCAGCAGGCAGGTATGCTGGGATGTTGGGGGCCCTGACTAACCCAGGGTGGGGCCAGTACCAACCCTCCTTCCCCTACTGCAGAGGAGATAGCTCAACACAACGGAGCCTCCCACTTCTCCTGGGCCAAAGAGGCTGAGGAGCGCAGCCAGCTCTGGGCAGCGCGGCACAATGCCTGGTATGCTATCCTGGCCCTGCAGCCAGGCTGCAAGGTGAGCTGGGGCTGGGGTGGAGGTGGAACCCACAACAGCCCTGAGGCCTTTCTTCTACCCACCATTCCAAGGCACAGAGCAGCAGGTGGTGGCCCAAGGTGGCAGGGCCTAGCTGAGTAGGCTCTAGACTACAGACTTCCCCCCTCCACCCCAACCTCCTGCTCTGCCAGCCCTTTCTCAGACCTTGTCTGGAGAGAAAGCATGGTGGTCTGACAACCCTTGGGAGTCCTTCCTGTGAGCCAGGCCATGGGGATAGTGCAGTGTGTTTAGGAGTTGTGAACAAGGTTTCCTGGAGGAGACAATGGAGAGGAAGGTATTAGCACAACTTGGAAGGGGAGTACAGGCTCCAGGGAGCTGGGCAGAGGCCACCCGTGGGGAGCTGGTTGAGAGTGGTGAAAATCTCTGTGGGAGGACCTGGTGCATACATCTTGTTGGGCAGAGATGGGGGAATGAGGCTTAGAGAAGAGCAGGACAATCCTTATGTGAGGCCAAGAGCTGAAGCCCAGTCCTCCATCCCTGGTCTCAGCCCTGGCCACAGCAACCCCTTACCTCCAGGTGGGCAGGGGCTGAGGGGGAGGACCTCACAGGCCTGCCCTCTGATTCAGGGCTATTCCACCGACGTGTGCGTGCCCATCTCTCGGCTGCCAGAGATCATGGTGCAGACCAAGGAGGACTTGAAGGCCTCAGGACTCACAGGTGTTCCTTGTTGGAGTGAGGGGTGGTGTTGGAGCTGACCAGAGCCTGGGCCAGGCAGAGGGATGGGAGTCTGGGCTCCAAGTAACAGTTCTGTCTTCTGAGCCCCCAGGAGCCATTGTTGGGCATGTGGGTGACGGCAACTTCCACTGCATCTTGCTGATCAACCCAGATGACTCTGAGGAGCTCCAGAGGGTTGAGGCTTTTGCAAAACAGCTGGGCAGGTAGGAGCAATGTGGATGGGGGCATAGAGCACAGGGGGAGGGGAGCCCACTGAGGCTCTTTCCTCCCTGCCCCTAGGCGGGCTCTGGCTCTGCATGGGACATGCACTGGAGAGCATGGCATTGGACTGGGCAAGCGGCAGCTGCTGCAGGAGGAGGTGGGCACCGTGGGCATAGAGACCATGAGGCAGCTGAAGGCCACGCTGGACCCCCGAGGCCTCATGAACCCAGGCAAGGTGCTGTGAGAGGCTCTGGATACTCAGAAGACCCGGACTATGGTGCCCCTCTTCTGGAACTTTCCTTTATGCCACTAGCCCTTCGAGATGCTGTGTTCACATGCCAGCTAGCTCTCTAAATCTGGGGTCCATGGCCAGAAGGCTGGAAGAGAACTCTGGGTGCTGGGCTCCTCCCTGGCCCCCCTTGCTACTCCAGGGAACCTTTCATCCAGTAAATGATCCAGGCCGGTTCTGGTAAAGCTGCCTCTTCTCTGCTCTCTTACACATCCTGTCCTGGCTGGGAGAAAGGGTGTGGGTCCACCTCAAGACTCAGATGACACCCCTCCTTTGATGCCTCCCCACTGCTGAGGGCCCAGGACCCTTCCCCCCCACCTGTGACCGGAGTGCTCCTTTCCTTATGTGGGAAAGGACGTCCACTCCCTGTTAACAGCTCTTCTCCTTGGGGCCCTCCAAACAAATCTGAAACCCACCTGCAGCTGGTGGAGATCAGCAGGCAGCCCATCCCTCCATTCCCGCTCAGAGTTCTGTCCTTTAGCCAGTGATGCCTTGTTTTGGGCCTGTCCTTTTGACTTGTTGCTGCCTAGGGAGCAAAAGTAGTGCCCACGTTTCCCAAAGAAACCCAGGTCCCTGGGTTGAAACCCTGTCTCAGCTACTCTGTGTGAGAACCTTAGGCCTGGGGACCTGCCGTGGCAGATGTCAGAATGACAGGCCCTGCAATACTGTAAACATGTTCCTCAAGCAGCCGCTGCCAGTGATTAAAAGTGGAAGTGAAACTATTCTTTGTGCTGCACCTCTCTATGGTATTGAGCTACCAGCTTTTTTGTTTTGTTTTGTTTTTGAGACAAGGTCTTGCTCTGTCACCCAGACTCAAGCAATCCTCCTGCTCAGCCTCCCTCCCAGTACCTGGACTATAGGTATAAGCCACCATGCTCGATTTTTAAATTTTTTTATACAGATGGGGCTATGTTATTCAGGCTGGTCTTGGACTCCTGAGCTCAAGTGATCCTTCCACCTTGGCCTCCCAAAGTAACTAGGATTATAGCCATGAACCACTGTGCCAGCATGTTACAAACAAATCTTTTTGCCCTCAAAGTCAAGGTCTGTCCTCCACCCTGGGGCCTGTTTGGAGACCTTGGCATGTGCTCCCTGTAAGCCCACTAGAGGGCGCCCGACATCACGAAGCTGGACACGACAGCATCTGCTGTGGGCAGCTGTGGCTCAGGACTCACCTGTCTTGGCCAGTAGCTCTCAGCTCTGGGCCACCCACTTCCCAGGGTCAGAGAGAGGACGGGCTGCCAGGGAGCTGATCTAAATCCTCCGTCCCCACCGCATGTCTGAGGAGCTGGTAGTACTGTTCTCTCTTCTCCACCCTCTGGGCCTTTGTCCCCCTTAGGAGTGGGGTTGGGTGAGGAAGGGGGGGCAGCTGCCCCTCTTAATCACCCACACCCTCCCCTGAGCCTCTCTTGTCCCCCTCCCACCCATCAGCTGTTATCAGCTGTTCAGGCAGTGCTGCCAGGCTCTGGGCAGCGGCAACCTTGCGGTGACTCCTCGGTTGGGCCTGAGATCCGTTTCTCTGTGATGTTCCTGTTCCCTGATGCCTTAGGAGCACTGACTGTGCAAAGGATGGTTTGGTGGCATGTTTCATGGGCCCTCCCTAAACCACTCCAGCACATGTGCTTGTCACAGAGACACTGCTACCTAGCCCTTCCCCTTGCAGACAGAACATCTGCTGACCCCACCCCTCCCCCCACTCTAGGTGTGGGAGGGCTCCCCCTCCACACACACACACTGGGCAGAACACTTCTCTGATGGGTCCTCCAGTGCCTGGCAACTAGTAGGTGCTCAGCAAACGACCATCTCCCCACAAATTTTTATTAAGAAAAATTCCAAACATACAGAAAAGTTAAAAGAACAAGTACACCGTTTACTGAAAGACCAGCCATCGCAGATTCAACAATGAACATTTTTTACCTTACTTGCTTTGTGTGTTTTTAGGGAGAACCACTTGGAATTAAATGACACATTTCTTGAAGCCATTTACCTACATAATTCTGCACCTATCTCCTAAGGACATTCTCCTATAAGCCTCGACACCATCACATGGCAATTAGATGAGTGGTTTCGATGAGGGGCTCCTATAACCTCAGAGAACCCATGGGCCTTCAGCAGAGTTGGTAGAACCCAGGCCTCGCTCCTTTCAGGGGCAACACAAGGTTATGGGGAGCTGTGTGGATGGCGGATGACAAACCCAGTGCCACCTGGGAAGCCCAGACACCCCAGCCTCACCCTTGCATTGGGAACTGGCAAGTTGGGTCTCAAGTCAGGAGACAGGGCAGCCAGCAGAGGGCTGCAGCTTGCAGGGTGGTAGGAGAGTCCCTGGGGGCTGAACTGAAACAGCCCGGCAGGGGCCACAGTCCTGCCCCACCCAGCCTGCCACTCTGCTCATCCCTGGCACTGCCCAAGCATAGAGCTCAAGCTGCCAGGGTGGGCCCACATGGCCTCCATGTCCAGGTCCAGGGGTCAGGCAAGGAGATCTCCTCTGAGCTGGGCCCTGCCTTGCCAGCTTTGCTGGTGGAATTAAATATAGAACAGGGAGACACAGTTGCCAGGCAGGAGCAGGAGGTGCTGTGAATAGAACAGTGCCCTTTGTGGTGACAAAATCATGAGGGAGCCTGCTGTGCGTGTGCCAAGCGCCTGCAGGCAGATTCCCCGACCCCCACCGTGACCTCTGAGCTGTGAGATTTTGTCCCCATTTCACGTGTGAGAAATACAAAGTTCAGATGAATGAAGTTGTTTCCCCCAGATCATTCTGCCAAGAAGCAGAAGAGCCTGAGTGCAGACAGTCTGGAGCCCACTTCCTGGCTGCCAACTCTCACAGCAGCTTGGGGGTGCTGCCCCAGGGGGGTCCCACGTTGAGGCCCCGGCTCAGAAGCAACTCTTCTTTAGTTTCCTCTGAACAAGCCAAGTGTGCCCACCTGCCTTGGCTCACGCTTGCCCACCGCCTGCAATGAATGCCCTCGCATGGAAGCATCTGTGGAAAGGCGACTGCAGAGCCGAGGGATGGTCCAGACCCCTGGGCTTAGCGGGGTTGGAGCCTGAGAAAGGTCAAATTGGAGAAGGTGTGGAGATGTCTCCCTCCAGAGCGTTCCTTGGCGACTCTGCAAGAGGCTCTGGGAGCCTGTCTGGCACACAGACGGAAGCCAGGCGTGCGCTGCTGCTCCCTGCCCCGAGCTTCCCGCCCAGCCTGCTGTTTGCCAACTTCTCTGTGAGCCTGAGCGGTTGGTTCTGGTTCAAGGCCTCGGAGCTGGCTCAGCCCCAGACCAGGGCCTCTTCCTGGGCCTCAATGAAGCATGCCCATGAGTCAGCACTGAGCTGCAAGCTGAGCAACAGGAAGGCGGGCGTGGGGGGAGCAGAGGCTACGAGGCAGGGGGCTGGGCCAGTACCTGGAGGAACCCACATCCTTGCAGCCTCCGGTGGCTGCAAGATCTTTCCTCCTGCAGCTCTTTCCGGAACAGTTCAGTCATGGCCACTCCACAGATGATGGCAGACTGGTTCCATGAATCTTGAGAGGGTCAGGAAGCTTGTAGGATGCCTGACCTGTCACCTTCCCTCCACCCAAGAACGACCTTCTGAAAACCACTTTACACACCCGTAGCCCGGAGTAGTAGCCGGAAGGAATGCTAAGGAGGTAGGTGAGGGAGCTGGTGGCAGGCCCTTGCCCCCATTTCTTGATTGTATAACAGTACTTCATTAAAATAAAATCACACAGTGCATCTTTTATTAGACATTATTTTAATACCATATCAAAACACCTTGACTAATGAAGAAAGCTTTTCTCCCAAACTTTGAACATTTTTTAAACATTTTATAAGTTTTTTTTGTATTTTAGTATATAAATACAGAAACCTATCTTGCATGGGCTGATGCCACGTGTGAACATCAATGGCTAAAATGTTCTCAAACAGAGTGCCTGAAAACAGGGGTCGCTGTACATACTTCTTAGTCTTTTTAAGTTTTCTGGGGGGAAAAAAAAAAAATCCACAATGGCCTAAGAATAACGTTCAGGCATTTTTGCAGGACACTTGTGATTGTTAGATCCTCTGAACTGTCTAGAACCGGGAAGAAGTAAGGGAAAAGAAATGGGGATCTGAGGTGGGAAGAAAGTTTTCGAGGGGTTGTTCTTTTGGCAATGAAGTCAAGATATCAGGATCCCAAGGGGAGAAAAGTGCAAAACCAAGCCAGGAAAATGGAAAAAAAAAAAAAAAAAAAAAAAAAAAAACCAAAAAAAACCCCAAGGTAGAGAGGTTGGTGGTGGAGAGGGCTGGTTGGGGCACCGGGCAAAAGAAGAGACCTTATGTGCTCGCCAGCACCAGAATGTGGGCGGTGAGGACCGGCACGTCCGTTTCTGTCACTGAGTGTGTTACAGCTGGGCAGCAAACAGCAATCTGTAAACATCACGAGGGA
Organism: Otolemur garnettii; assembly: GCF_000181295.1. Lineage (NCBI taxonomy): Eukaryota > Metazoa > Chordata > Mammalia > Primates > Galagidae > Otolemur > Otolemur garnettii. The sequence goes on from NW_003852442.1 coordinate 8,693,400, forward strand.
AAACACCAGTCGACACTAGACTTTTTTTTTTTTTTTTTTTTATATATAATTTTTTTTTTTTTTTTTGTAAACACTTTAAAGACAGACCCACAATGCCTTTCAAGGGTGAAAAAGAAAATGCCCTTTCCCTCCTGGGCTGAAGGGTGAGGGGAAGGATAGCAGTTGATTCATTCTTCTCTCAAACTTGCTCGCATCCAATTTGGTGTCCTCGGGGAGGAAGGGAGAACCATTTTCTGAAGTCAGTGCAGAAGGGATGCCCTGTTCCCACCGGTGTCCCAAGCTCAGCTCTGCTCCAGTGTCCGATGAGCCTCCTCTTGGGAACAGGGGCTGTCTGTCCCTGTGTGGATCGCAGTAAGTCAGTCATGCTCCTCCGGGCCAGGCTGGCTGTTGCCGTCCCTTGTCCATCCGCCGTTTGGTCTGGGCAGCGCCAAATACCAGCGGCCAAACACCAGCAGGGAGCTTGGGCCCGTGCTCCTGGGCAGCTCCACTGCCCTGCCTCACGCTCACCCTGGCTGTTTCTTCTCCCCTTGTCACCAGTTTTTGAGGTGAAGGTAAAAAGAGCAAATGTCCCTGATTTATCTGATATCATCAGGTGTTTTGGGAGTTTACTTGGAATAAATAAAATAAACCTAACAAAAGAAAAGAAAAGGAAACAAGAGAGAGAGAGAGAGAAAGAGAGAGGAGAAAAGAGGCCACAAGACTTTTGGATGTGAGACGAGGTGAAGTCAGACTTTTGGTTTTCTGGGGGTTTTATCTATGTGTTTACCAGAAGAAAAAAAAAAGCCAACCCAGACCTGGAAGGAAAAGGTAGGCTGGGGGAGAGGAGTGGATGGACAGTAGCAAAGCCAGGTGCCCTGGGAGGAGATGGGGAGGCCAAACCTCAAGTTAGCCGGGTGAAGTGCACACCTGGGAGCAGGGCACCGCTGTGGAGTCAGCGCCCTGTGCTATGGGGCAGAGGGGACGAGTCTGGCATGGAGCCCTCAGATTAATCTCGAAGTGGGGCAGGAAGAACCAATAGTAAAATGACCCCTCATGAACACTCTGCACTGGGCAACGCCTCATCCCCTCTGCTGTCCACTTGGTAAGTAGTGTCCACATGGCGACAGGGAGTGAGATTATCCCCAAGCAGAGATTCAGGGTGAGCAAGGATGAAGTGGAGCTGGTGCAAACCCAGCACTCCTCCTGCTCCTCCTCCTGCCCAAACATTCCCAGATCTTCCTGAACTTTCTTCAAGATGATTCGCTCTAGGCATCTGGAATACGTTGGTCTCTCCCTGAACTAATTCGAAGTCTCCTGAGCAAGTTTTTTGTAATCCTGCCCTTGTTAGTTTCTATCTCGTATCCTTCCCAAGAGAGGATCACTTCCGTTTCTAGATAACTATTAACTGGTAAGGTACCACCATCTTTCCCTCTGCTCCTGCTTTCTTCTCTGTGGGGTGTGTAAGGGCAGCCCCACTCCCCCAACTGCCAGCCCCCAGAGTGATGTGACCCCGAGCCTTGAGCTCGGGGTGCCCCCAACCACGGGCTCACCTTTGAGAGGAGTTGGCAAGCAAGCCCAGCAGGGTCAGTCTGCAGGGTGTTCCGGACAAGATCTGTTCACTTCAAACCAGGAGTCTATGCAGCTGGGGTGGAGGAGGCAGCAAGGGGAGATCACGTTACCCGCTGGCCAGCCTGCTCCTCCAAAAGGGGCTCTTTCAAAGGGTCAATTCCTGAGTGTGGGTTTCCTAAACCTCTCCTGAAAGGACCCCAGGGAAAAACAATCATGTCTCCGGACACCTACTTTTTGAAGCAGGGAGAAGGGAGAACACCAAAATTGATCTGGGCTCAGGGGAGGCAGTGGCAGGTGCAGGCTTGGGGGACCTGGTGCTGCAGGAAGGGGAGAGCGGCCTTGAGAGGAACCCAGGCCTTATGCTCATGGAGCCCAGGAGGAGGCAACATCACCATGAGAAGATGAGGGCAGGTGGACCAGGCAGAGCAGCCAATGTCACATGGCTTGAAGGGCACGATGGCCATGGGTCCTGAGCAAGTCCACTTCTGGGCTCTTAGCAAGTGACCTCTTAGGAGCCCCATGCTCTAGCAGATCAAAGGGAATCTAGTCCTCCTTGGGGTTGAGGGGGGGCGGAGCCAAGAAAGCAGGCCAGGGAGGAAGTTGAAGTGAGGCCTAGTCTCCAGTGTTTACAGGAAAGGACTGTCTGCATCGAAGAGGGAACAGAGATTGCCCCAAGACAGGTTCCCGATTTGTAAACCAACATCTGGGCATTTTCAAAGACAGAAACCAGACAGATAATTTGCATAATTCTTCCTCAGGGCCAAAGATTTCCTTTTCTGGTTCTGGTTAGTGCCTCCCTGGGACATTGCAAAGCTCTGTACTGGGACTGAGACCAAGAATCTCTCCCAGGCCAGCTTTGGGTCTCCTCTGCACCAGCCACATCTCGTGCTGGGCAGGGCTGTCCCCCTGTGGAGCCCTAAGAGCCAGGCTTTGAAAGGCCTGTGTGTCAGGAAGAAGCCCTGGGCTTGGGGAGTTGGAGAGCAGGTGGTGGCCACAGGAAGCACGGAGTGCCCACCTGTTTCAGGCAAGGAATTGTCTTCTTTCCAATTGGAAACAAGATCAAGGCTCAGGCTGGAGCCTGAGGACAGATCTGGGCCCAGCTACTAGTAGCATCTGTACAGGCAGTGGCTCTTCCTGCCTCCTGGGCTTCTGGGGAGGACGCATACAAGGCAAGGCACACCCTCCACATAGCCCCCCTTGCCCAGACTGACACTGACACCCCGGGTACAGAGGGGCCCCTGGAAGAAGGAAAGGCTCAGAGAAGCAGAGGGAGAACCAATCTTCCAAGGACATCCTTTGCACCTATGGGGCTCCCACCATCCTAGCCTCCAAACCAGAGCAAAGCTCTGACCCTGCATCCAGTGGTCACACCTTCCCATCAGCACACAACATCCTAGGCCTCTCCCTTGACCCCACTCAAAGCCCGAGATGGGAGAAGAGTTTGTCCTCCAGCTGAAGGCAATAAGAAGGATGGGATGGGGCAGCCCCTCATACCTTTTGTGATAGATACACAGGCAGGGCAGCCTGGCTATCGTGTCCCCCTGAAGCAGCTCCTCCAGGCAGATCACACACTCACCCGCATCTTTAGTCAGCACATCATCTGTAAAGGGGGACAGGGGAGAGTGAGAGGGGTTAGTCACCAGTGGACAGGTGGCACAAAGCAGGCCTGGGAACCAGGAACTAACTGGGATTACCTGGATGGTCCCAACCGTGCCAGGCTCTACATGAGAACGTATAAGTCCAAGAGGGACTTTGATCTAAGATCCTCACTGTGGACACAAGACATGTGCACCACACATCAACTACCCAAAGGCAAAAGGGGATTAATTCTGGAGGCGCCTGTAGCTCAGTTGGGCGCCTGAGAATGGGTGGCGGGTTCGAACCTAGCCCGGGCCTGCTAAGTAATAATGACAACTGCAACCAAAAAATAGCTGAGTATTATGGCGGGCACTTGTGGTCCCAGCTACTCTGGAGGCTGAGGCAAGAGAATCGCTTAAGCCCTAGAGTTTGAGGTTGCTGTGAACTGTGATGTGACAGCACTCTACCCAGGGCTACAGCTTGAGATTCTTTCTCAAAACAAAAAAAAGGGTAGGGATTAATTCCAAGATAGGATTACCCAAAAGCCCAGGTGATAGAAGATGAAAAAGTCTTAGAGAACAATAGACAGGAAGCAGAGACAGCATGAGGCAAGCTGTTTCCCTTAATAGACTGTCCCCGGGTATACTGATTCTCGCTTGGAAAATATGGTTAAGGGGGAGAGTGGCATGAAGCAAGAATGAGGGAAGAAACAGATACTCAGACGAGAAACTCTATAGCATTATCGATAACAGTCAAAGTAGAAACCAAATGTCTACCAGTTGGTGAATGGATAAAGAAAATATGGTATAAACACACTGGAATATTACTCAGCCAAGAAAAGGAGGTAACATTTGGTATACGCCACAATACAGATGAACCTCAAAAATACCACGCTAAGTAAAAGAAGCCAGATATAAGGGCCACTTATTGAATGAATCCACTTATATGAAATGTCCAAAGTAGACCAATCCACAGCGATAGAAAGATGATCAGAGATTGGGGCAGAGGAAAGGAGGAGTGACAGCTTAATGAGGAAGGAGTTTTCTCCCCCTCTGTTTAAAAAGTTTTATTTTATTGTGGTAAGAACATCCTCTTAAATTTTAAGTGTACAAGAATATTGTCAATGGTTGGCACTATATGATACAGATGTCTAGAACTTAGTCCTTTTGCATAACTACGGTAAAATGTTATACCCATCCATTAGCAACTTCCCTTTTTCCCCGCCCTCCAGCCCCTGGCAACCACCAGTCTTCTACGCAGTTGACTATTTTAGCTACCTCATGTAAGTGGAATCACGCCAGGGGTTTTCTTTTGGGGTGATGAAATGTTTGGAACCAGATGGAGGTGGTAGCTGCAGAACACTGTGAATGTCCTAAATGTCCTAAATGCCACTAAGTTGTTCATTTTTAAATGGTTGATTTGATGCTATATATGAATTTCATCTCAATTTTTTTTTTTTTAAGAGACAGAGTCTCACTTTCTCGCCCTCGGTAGAGCGCCATGGCATCACAGCTCACAGCAACCTCCAACTTCTGGGTTTAGGCGATTCTCTTGCCTCAGCCTCCTGAGTAGCTGGGACTACGGGCACCCGCCACAACACCCAGCTATTTTTTGTTGCAGTTTGGCTGGGGCTGGGTTTGAACCTGCCACCCTCAGTATATGGGCTCCCTCCCTTTTTTTTCAGAGACAGAGTTTTATTTTGTCGCCCTCGGTAGAATGCTGTGACGTCACAGCTCACAACAACCTCCAGTTCTTGAGCTTAGGTGATTCTCTTGCCTCAGCCTCCTGAGAAGCTGGGATTACAGGTACCCACCATAATGCCCAGCTATTTTTTTTTGTTAGAGTTTGGCTGGGGCCGGGTTTGAACCTGTCACCCTCGGTACATGGGGCCGGCGCCTACTCACTGAGTCAGAGGCACTGCCCTCATCTCAATTTAAAAAAAAGAAAGAAAAAAGATCCCCCCTTCCCAAAAAGAATTAATAGAAGGAAGCTACTGCCCACAGGGATGCCTGGCAAAGCCACGGCTGGAAACTCCTGAGCAGAACAGGGACAGAGTCAGCCCTTTATTCTCTATGACACTGTGTACTGACGACTCACAGGAAATAAGCCAGTTGCAGGATGCAAGAAGCTCACGGACTAGTAGGAGAGGCCAAACAAGAAAACCAAGAGGTATGGCATGGTAATTTCTAGGCAGTCTTATGACGCACAGGCCCAGCTATGAGGGGTACAGAAAAAGATACCTGACTGGGGTAGGGACTGTTCAGGGAACATTTTGGAGAAGGTGATGATGAGGATGGGTGAAACTGGGTGGGGAGAGAGACTCTGGGCAAAGGGACAGTCTTACACACCTGGGAACTATAGGAAGTTTGCTATGGCAGGTGCAGAGGCACTTGGGGCCAGGAGGCTGCTGAGACCAAGTCCCTAAGGGCAGGTGGGCAAACAACAGGCACCTGTCACTAAGAGGGAATCTAGGAGGACAGGCATGGGAAGGAAGTGGCAAATTCAGTTGGATGGAGAGGTGTTGACTCGGTGTGCTGATGGAGACCTCCAAGATCTGCTGAAGTCTAGATCTGGGGTGTGGAGCAGAGACATGGGTGACAGTGCACATGTGGGATAGAGACTAATGGGAAGAAAATTAGGACTGAACCTAAGGGCAGCAGAAAACAGACCCAGGTCGATGCTAACCTTTGAAGGGCAGGTGAAAGTGGTGATGAGAGCCAAAGGTTACGCAGAAGTTCTCAGAACTACAGGGGAAATACCAAGAGAGCGGGGTCATGGAAGTGAAGGAAGGAGAGCTTGCAGAAGGCAGACGCTGCTGATGACACATACTGAGAGTCTGTGAGCCTTTCCTTTGAGCTTCAGAATCTTCCCAGCTAGCCAGGGCACACAGCACTAATTGCATTTTGCTAATAAGGATATGAAGCCCAGAGAAGTCACACACCAGACTTGGCCAGAGGGCTAACAGGGGTGGTACTGTTGGGACTGGCACCCTCTGCTCATGTGACCCTCCTCACTGTTGTGTGTGTCCCCTGATTATTTTGATGGAGAGAGAAACACCGGGGGCCCACAAATTTAGGATTCTTCATGGCCCAGAAGGCCACGATGACTTAAAGCCTCTCTCACCACAAAGCCTGAGGTAAAAACACAAAATAGAACCAATTTGATAAAGTTGCAAAAGTCCCTCTTGCCGCCTGGCTACCAGGAAGGGTTATGTTGCAGGCCTTAGCTCCCTTTCAAATTCTCCTCTCCACACTGAAGAAGGAATTCCTCAGAGCACCGACTGCTGGTTCCAAAGCAGTTTCCCTTTGTCCCCCGCACCCCAAACTGGTAACTCAGCTATGAGCCCAAAGTAGTAGTTAGAATTCTCTGGGTCCCAATTAGTTTCTTGTACCTCAGTCTGTGTCCACCCCAGGAGGCACATGTGGCCACCCAGAGGGGACAGCTTGAGGGCAGGGGAGGCAGGGAGGAGACACGCAGAGGGGCTCTCTGCTTCAACAAGACCAGACTTGACTCTCCTCTTTTCTCTCTGAACATCACCAGGGAAGGGGAGAGGAGGAGGACATAAGAATGACACTTCTTGTCCTAGCGGGGGAGCTGCTAAGGGGCTCAGGCTGTACCCGGTCCTCACCACTCTACAAAGCGGTTTTATGGACAGTACAGATGTGCCTCACTAGCTGGCCTGGTCCGCAGCACCAGTGGGGAGAACTGAAATGTGCAAGCTGCCCTGCCAGCCCGGCACATGGCAGGGAGCACATTTCACTGGGACCAAGAGCCATTGGCTGCAAAAGGCCACCTGGAGGTTCCTAGGGATTGGGAGGAGTCAAAGGCTTGGCCTCTGATAGCCTGGGAAGCCAGCTGTGCCCATACGCAGCCCGGGCCCAGGGAGCAGCATTCTTCCCCAGGGTAACATATCCAGCAAGAGGTCTGAGTGGGCTGAGCAAAACTTCCTGTCCCAATCCCTGGAGCTAGAGGAATCAGCAGCCCCCAGATATCCTTGGGGTCCCCGTAGAGAATGGAAATAGCTGGAGTTGAGGCTATTGGGTCCCACAAGGCAGCCACACTCATCTGCTGCCCACAGTCAGAGGCTTCATGGCACAAAGCCAAGGACCCAGGCCCACACAAGCTGAGGTCACATTGTGACAGACTCAAAGGTCCCTTGGTACCTCCATTGCCCCAGAAGGAGCTCAACAAATGCTGGTTGATGGGAACACAGGAGTAAAGCTGAACTTTCTTCCTTCCGGGCCCTACCTTTCTCTTACTGCCGCCTCTCAATCCCCTCCCAGGCTTCCTGGTACCAGTCTGCAAAGCCAATCAATGTCACTGCCCAAAGTGGGAGTCTGCAAGTGCCTTTGGCCTGGCCAAGGGTGGTGCTAGTGCCTGTGCCTCTAACCGGACCAGGGAACCAAACCCAAATGGGAAGTGAAGCTCTCTGGAACCAAGCGGGAGACGTGACGCCTGTGACAGGCTGGGGGTGGGAGGGGACAGCATCTTCTGCTCCCTCTCTGGGATTCAGGCATAGGCTGCTGACAGCTGCTATTTGTCAAAGAAACGAAATCTTGGAGGAGGAGAAAAAAGAGCCCTCACTTTTTCTTACTAGCCATCCGTGGGCAAGGGCAGACACATCTCAGTGAGTCCTAGATCCTACAGGGGTCTCTGGACAAGCACATGCAGCTGCTAGGTGGCCACACTCCCAAGCCTGAGCTCCTGCCACCCTGCTTCCTTTCCTTAAAAGACCAGGCCATATGGCTGCCTTCCCTTGGGGCTGGAAAACACCACCCATCTCACAGGCAGCTTCACACCTCTCTCTTTTTGTGAATGTGTATGTGGGGGCACGAGGTGGGTGGAGGAACCTGTGTGCTCAGGGTGAACACCTGTCCTCCACCGGGCTAGGCTCAGACTATCCTGCAAAGAGCTCTGGCAACACATCCCCGAGGGACCCCAGCACTGCTAGTGGCATGGAGGGGGTAGGGAGGCCCAAACAGCCACAGACACATCTCTGTGCCTGGCAGGGAGGGAAGGCTGATGTACAGCTCAGAGCAGGACATACATATCCATCTCCCCTTGTGCCTGGTGGCAGTTAAGGCCCCAGACAGAAAGAAGGTGGGAGCCAGAAGGAGAACCCCCGGCAAATGACGCAGAAGCACCAGCTCCGCCCCCTGGCCTCATTTCCAGCCTGAGTGAGGAAGACTGCCTGGTCCTGCAGCCTCTTCAGCTTGTGCACAGCTGCTGGCCCGATCTTCTGGGGGCAGGACAGGGCAGTGTCACCAATGCCACACCTTGTTGGCTCCCTTCCTGGGAAATCTGGGGTGCTCTGCTTTTCAGGCATAGGGGAGACCTTGGGCAGAGAGTTATCTCCTGCCAGCAGCACCCCATCCAACACCCCAGGCTGTGAGCTACGACCTGACTATTTAGGTAAGCTGGCTGCACTGAGGATGGCAGGGGGTAGGCCAACTAAAGTGGAGGCCGGGGGCACTTCACATTTACAGAGGCTCTCCTAACCTTCCCACAGTCCCTCTCCCCTGGGGACTGAACAGGCTAAAGCCACCTGTTCCAGTTTTCCCACTTGTGTGAAGCCCCTGCAGGCTGCTCTGGTGGTTAGCAGGGGCTGGAAGCCCTGGGTGAGTAGCTGTCCCCTTCTCTACCCTCCAGTAGGAGGAGCATCAGGACAGACACCTCTACAGCCTGACGCTAGCCCTGGGTAGGGCCCCACATGGGGCTGGGCAAACTACTGGCCAGGACTTGGCCTTCCCAGGCACAGAAAGGGCAGGAATCTTCCATGCTGGTTCCAGAGTCTCTGAGAGCAGAAGACCAGACAAATAAGCACCTGTTCATACAGGCTCAGGGGATCCACAAGGAGCTAGTTTCCCTCGTCTTTAAAGAAAGCTTGTGTGACACTCAGCATTTCAAAAACCCTGAAGATTGGGACAGTGAAGCTGTGCACAGGCCCCAGAGTAGACCTGAGGGAGAAGTCCTGGCTGCAGTGCTGACTGCTGGGAAACGGGCCTGTCCCAGAATCCCCCCTGGCTGAGGACCCCTGGCTGGTCTTGGAATCAGTGTTTCCTAAGCTTTCAGCAGACAGCTGGTCATCTGTTGGAGCTCACAGGACGTTGATGCTCTTCTGTTCAGGGCAAAGTCAGGTCCCCATCTCAAGGGTTGTTTTGCTAACAATTTTGCTTTGCCAAGCAATTTGATGGTAAAGATTTGAGCATGTATTCTTCAGAGAAAGGTCCCGCAATCTCACAGCCACAAAGAGAGATGCAGGAAAAGGATAGAGTGAAAAGCTGGCCTCTTTTACCCACAAGAGTGGGCTCCAACACCTCTCCTCTGTGCAGGTTCAGAGCTGCTCAGGAAGGCACTCTTCAGGACAAACGCTGAGTATTCGGTGCTCTGGAGTCTAGCATCCTGCCCCTCCAGTAGGGGCTCAGTGCATTCACAAGCCTCCCCCACCAGGGTCTTGCCCTTGGAGCATGAGGCATTGGTCTTTGGTCTTCAAATTTCTCGTGAGCACTGGGCGAACCAGTTAAACGAGTCTCAGTCTCGAGTCTTGCCTTTCCTAAGTTGTTGTGTTTTTTAAATCTGGCAGGCAGCTACTGGAGGCCTTCCAACCTGCCGCTCAGGCCAACCCTCATAATAAGAAAAGTACTACTCTCTATCTGCCTCATTTAGGAGGTTCCTACGTTTTCCTTTGGTGGTTAACTAAATTTCATCTTATATAACCACCACAAATTTTCTAAAAATTTTCCCAATTGGTGCCAGCAACTGCAGAACTGTGTGTGTGTGTGTGTGTGTGTGTGTGTGTGTGTGAGAGAGAGAGAGAGAGAGAGAGAGAGAGAGAGAGAAGTCTCTAGGGGAGGGACCCAGAGTTCTAGTGAATCTTCACATAGCAATAGAACTTTCTCCCATATCTAAGAAAGCTTGGTTCTAAGACTACACCTCTCATAGACTCTTTAAGTATCCTCATTTTTTTTTTTTAATTAGAAAAGGGAATGTGAAGCAGGTGAGGTTGGGATGATGTGACATCAGGATAAACATGTTACTGACAAAAACAAAATAAACTCAGAGCTTTGGCCTTGCCCCCACCCCCCAAAGGCTTGTGCTTTGTCTGAGCTGAAGCAGGCAGGCCCAAGTAATGCTCTGGAGACTTCCACCCCAGGGCCAAAACTTTCCCCTTATCTGGAAGGGCTGGGTGTCTTCAGGGAAGACAAAGACTGAACATGCCACCAAAGCCTCCTTTTCATTTTAACAGTGTCCAGAGAGGGACGGGCTACTGTTTCTGAAGTACCATCATCACCTTCAGATAAAGTCCACTGGGAGGACAAGAGACAACAGCCCTTCTCTGTCTCTGGTGGTAAAGGATTGGCTTTTGCATAAACCTGAGGTTTGGGTTTAAAGCCTCTAGTTTGCACACACAGAGACACATAAGCACCCCTTGAGGAGGTGGCCTCTCAACACAAGGGAAAATCTAGCACTAGTGCGGGAATAGCAGTGGTTATGCCTTAGGCTGGATGGCCAACCTCCCCTTCCTCAAGGAACTTCCATTCCCAGCGTGGTTTCTGTAGGTAATCTGTGCTTGGGTGCAGCAGCCTGGCCTGATCCCCCAGGCTCTTCTCTGAGGCTGACACTGAGGGATGGGTAGCCCCAGGCAAGTGCTGACAGGGAGGAGGATAGGGACACTTGGGGGGCATCCCAGGCAGTTCTTGGGCAGAGGAGCTGGAGACCCTCACCTTCCCCATTCTCCACATGAGTGTATGAGGTAACTCCTCACTCGCTGGCCCCAAGAGCACTCTGTCCTCCACAGCTGCCCTTGCAAAGTTCTCCCTGATGACTCCAAGAGCCAAGTTCTCCCAGGCCAAGCCCCTCTGAGGCTTCTTTGTGTTCTTACTACAGCAAAGCCAGTGTCAACAGAGAATCCTCCCCAGCAAGCCATGGGACAAAAAGAGGTCTTCATGAGGTCTCTACACATGTGGGAAAGAAGTGAATACAGTTTTTGAGGCTGCTATTGGGGAGGGCTGTGAGAGATGTAAGGAAGGCTCCTCTCCCCCCCCCCCCCGTGGTCCCAGGCAGAGATGCCTCATGGGAACAAAGCTGGATGTGAGCATCCTCGGCAGAATGTACACATGACGACAGATTCGGGGACACGGCGACAGTCAGCCCAGAAAGGAAAGGCTGTCCACTGGGGAAAAGGGGGCTTCCCAGATACTGGGAAGGAAATAAAGGGGAAGAAAATGCTGGGGGCAGGGACAGAGCTATAACCGGCCTGTGCTTGTCTTTTGGCCTGTGCAAAGGTTAACAGGTTACAAGTAGCTGAGACACGTAGGTAACATGCCCACTGGCATCCAGACTCTTTGGGCTGAGCAAGTAATTAAGAGATAGGAGAATAGCAGGACGTCTTTCAGGAGACTTGAGGGGATCAGAATGGTTAGTTTCCCGGGAAGGCTCGGGGATCATGAGGATAATGTCATGAGGCTAATGTCTCAGGGAAGAGCCCATGAGCCCACGAGCCCATCTGGCAGGAGGAGGCTACATCCTCACCAAGGATGTCTGTGAGAAGAGTCTTCCCAGAAAGCGGTCCTCGTCTGGATTGGGGTTAAACGATCCTGTCCTCAGACTCTCTTGGAAATCCCAGCTTCTTTTTCTAACCCCAAAGGCAGGCCCAGCCCAGGGTTGGAACCCCCTTGCTCAGATCCACGGCCTATTGTCATGGAGGATGCAGTTCTCTGATGAATAGTTTGGGGACCAAATTGAACATGTAGGAATGGAAAACCAGAGAGGCCCAGCAGCACAGGCTGAGCTGCATGGAGGGGAAGTTGGTCTACTCTGAAAAACTGCAAAAAAGGAACCTATAGATGGTCTCGCATCTTTGATGGAGCTGTAACTTCCTAAACACTGACCATATGCCAAGCTCTAAGGGTTTTACATGTAATATCTTACTCAGTTCTGAACCCTCTGCACTAAGTATTGTTTTTTTTTTCTTTTTTGAGACAGAGCCTCAAGCTATCACAGCTCACAGCAACCTCCAACTCCTGGGCTCAAGCAAATCTCCTACCTCAGCCTCCCAAGTAGCTGGGACCACAGGCGCCCGCCACAATGCCCGGCTATTTTTTGGTTGCAGCCATCGTTGTTTGGCGCGGCCGGGCTGGATTTGAACCCGCCACCTTAGGTGTA
>NW_003852442.1:8706496-8733585 GCF_000181295.1 Otolemur garnettii
GGCATTGTGGCAGGCGCCTATAGTCCCAGCTACTCAGAAGGCTGAGGCAAGAGAATCACTTAAGCCCAAGAGTTTGAGGTTTCTGGGAGCTGTGACACCATGGCACTCATGTCACCATGAGGGTGACAGCTTGAGACTCTGTCTCAAAAAAAAAAAAAATTATCTAAAAAGTATTTGGGTATTGTATTCACTCCCTCAAGCTCTCTTTCGTGGACAGTCCCAAGGCTTTCTCAGGTGTCTGCCTGAATTTAAAAGTGACAAGGGAATGGCCAGACCTCCCAGTGATCTGTGCATGTCACCAGCACACGGATTCCCTTCCTTGAGAAGAGACGGTAGGGTCTATGGCTCCTCTGTTGGAGAGAGTCCACTGCCACCCACTACAAGGATGACAGGTGAACCACCAGCTGTATCTCCCCATCCCAAGTCCATGGAACAAGGGTGTAGAAGGGGAGGGGACTAAGGGCAACCGAGAGGCTCCCGGGCTGAGGACCTGACCCCTGGGGCCCTCCTTCCTTGTCCCGCTCCTCTTCCTCTCTGACTTGAGCACTGAGGCTTCCTGAAACAGTCCAGTTCCTCATCACTGCTCAGGCATTTCTGCTGGAGCCAGGGTGAAAACACTCACTGTACAGAGCCACCCTCGACTGGAGGCTCCCCCAGCAGATGCTCAGGGGGACATCTGAGCAGGTCAAGTCCTTACCGTTGTAGGAGAGGCGAGGTTTGCTCAGACACATTATAAAGTGCATTTCCATCTCATCAGAAGCCACGGACTTGGAGCAAATGGGGCACTTGAAACCTGAAAGAGAGGAGAACAGGAAGACATGTTTTCTCGAAATCCAGCACATTCACAACACACGTGGACACTGACTACAGCCATGTGGGGTCAGAGTCAAGGTGGAGGATGACAATCTGGGCAGAATCTAGACCTGAGCCTCCTTCATTAAGTCACTTGAGATTATGCCTTTTTACCACGTAGCCTTCAACTCCCAGCTCTTATTAGGGCCCTCTCTCTGCCCCATAGCCCTTGTTGACATTTAAAAGAGGTCATGACACCTGACTTGAGCTTTACTTTCTTTTTTTTTTTCTTTCATTTAAAAATATGGAACGCTTCACAAATTTGCGTGTCATCCATGCGCAGGAGCCATGCTAATCTTCTCTGTATCATTCCAATTTTAGTATATGTGCTGCCGAAGCAAGCACGAGCTTTACTTTCTTTCAGACTTTTTCTCCAGTGAGTCTAGTGGACAATGGGGATAGGGAAGCACCGAATCAAGACACCTGCAGGGTCAGCCTTTGACTAATAGTATAACATCGTTCTGCCACACAGCCTTTAAACCACATGGCTGGGCCATTGCAGGAGGAATTCCCGCAGTCACCAACACCTGCCTCCCTCACCCCAGAGTCCACTCTGCCTCCCTTGTGGCCAAGGCAGCTGTCTTTTGAGAAGTTTGTGAGCTGTGGAGTGGCCCTCCTTAGCGCTCCCAAATGCTATACAAGCCCCGTCAAATGCCACCCAAAATAACAATTATTTCATGGTGCCAGGGGAATACAGGGTATTATGATCCTGCCATTTTATTTATTTATTTATTTTGAGATAGAGTCTCACTTATGTTGCCCTCAGTAGAGTGCTGTGGCATCATAGCTCACAGCAACCTCAAACTTTGGAGCTCAAGCCATTCTCTTGCCTCAGCCTCCCTTGCAGCTGGGACTACAGGTGCCTGTTACAATGCCTGGCTATTTTTTTGTTTGTTTGTTTAGCAGGCTTGGGTTGGTTCGAACCCACCAGTCCCGGTACATGTGGCCAGCACCCTAATTGCTGAGCTACGGGCGCCAAGACAGATCCTACCATTTTATTACCAAAGAAGTGCAGACTGCTCATAAACCCAGAGTTTCAATTGATACAGAATTGGATCCATACTGGGGAATGCTAGTTGAGAATCTTCTGAGTTGAACTCCACTAAGCAACCTAATTCCTTCATCTATTTTTTCATACAACACACAGACGAACAATTTTTCAATTTTTTTTCCATTTTACTTTCATTGAAATCATTTTGAAAACAGATCAAAACTTCTCCATGTAAATTCTACTGAAGAAGATCCCCTGCCATTGAAATCTCATTCATTCATCAAACTGTACATATCATAACTAGTCCCTCTGGTGACTATGATTCCTACCTGCCCAGCCTGGCCTTCTAATACAGCACATCTAACTGCAGCTAAGCCTTCAACAACACAGGGTAGAACTTCACAGTTTATGACTATGATTCCTACCTGCCCAGCCTGGCCTTTGAATACAGCACATCTAACTGCAGCTGACCCTTCAGCAACACAGGGTAGAACTTCACAGTCTACATATGTCTGTGGCATTTCCCTCTGCCTCTGCCACCACTGAGACAGCCAGAGCAGCCCTCTTTTCCTTCTGAGCCTCCTCAGTGTGAAGGCGACAAAGATGAAGGAAGACCTCTATGACGAGCCACTTCCACTTAATGAATAGTAGATATATTTTCTCACGATTTTCTTGTCTTCCCTGCCCCCTTCTGTCTTCTTTTAAAAGAGAAAAGGTCTCACTCTGTCTCCCAGGCTAGGGTGCAGTAGCCTGATCACAGCTCACTGCAGCCTTGAACCCCTGAGTAGCTGGGACTATAGATAGGCATGTGTCACTGTGCCTGAATAATTGTTTAATGTTTTTGTAGATGGCAAGGTCTACGTTGCCCAGGTTGGTCTTGAACTCCTGACCTCAAGTGATCCTCCCACTTCAGCCTCCCAAACCACTGGGGTTATAGGGATGAGCCCACTGTGCCTGGCTTTACTAACATTTCCTTTTCTCTAGCTTACTTTATTGTACGAATACAATATATAATACATATAACATAGAAAATGTGCTTTTCAACTGTTAATGTTAATCAGTTGTGAATGTTATTATTGGTAAGGCTTCCGGTAACCAGCGGGCTATTAGTTAAGTTTTGGGAGAGTCAAAAGTTATATGTGAATTGTTGACTATGTGGAGGCTGGCAGCCTTAACCCCTGAGATGTTTAAGGGTCAACTATACTGTTGTAAAGATTTGACTCTACTATAAATTTTGAGTCAAAGTTTTCCATATACGGTTTTATCTGATGCTGGTAATAACTATCAGCATTTCTTATGAAACAGATAAAGACTGAACGCTCAAGTTGACTGTTAGCTGTTCAGGATGGAGGAGTTCACACCTTTCCTGGTGACCTTCATGGGGTGGGGGGAGGACCTCGCTAACTCTGTATGGAAAGCTGTAACTCTGGCAGCCGGGTGGTCCTGAGCGACAGGCAGCAAGCTGGCACAAGCACTTGGCTTCAAGTCTTCCTCAAATCCTCTCTTTCTCAGTGACAATGCTCTGAACAGTAGGACCAGACAGAAAACTCAGGGTCTGGTTAACTATGGACAAAGTGGACACTTGACTTCATGGCACAGGGCTCATAACCTGACCTCCCCCCTCCTCACAGATTTCTTACATGTAGCATCTAAGTGTCTCAGCTAAAATGTCTTAGAAACGCTACCAACTCAACATCTCTGGCTATGCTTTAATATAAAAGGCTGTTATTTCTGACCTCTGGGTGGTTACAAAACCAGAAGCCTTAAAAGAAACTGGGAATTTCAGTTATCTAGCAATAATCAGATAACCCAGCTTACTGGGTTACTGGAAATACGTGGACCCCGTGTCACACACTTGATGGAGAGGTGAGGAATGAATGTGAATCTCACAGAATGAAGATGCTTTTTATGGCTAACCTAAGTCCCTCTGCTTTTTTCCCTTAAACTCCAAAGACCAAGGTTTTGCAGCCCTTTAAATGACTATAGGACACCTGCACTTTAAACTTGGTAAGCGGGCACCTGTCTGCAGGCCGAGGCTGCGGCAGGCAGGGACGAAGGTGCCCCACAACAGGCCTCCACCACCAGTCCCCGGCACTTTCACTGTGAAGTGTTAAAGGGATCTGTGACTAATGAGAAACCTTGCACCTCACAAGCATGTACTTTTCTGATAATTCAGAACAGATTCAAGGTTATCCTTATAATAGCATCATTTACTTCCCTATATTCCAACATGATTCCTTTAGTGTAGGAGCAGGGGGCAAGTTATCGCTAAGGTGTTGGGAAAGTAGGCCGCCCAACGAGAAGGTCTACAAGGGAATGTCACTGGACGTCTATGTCCTAGAAAAAAAGGGTGAGACTCACACTTAGAGCAATCCCCTCATACGGATGTGGGAACAGGCCCCAGTGAGGTCTTTAAGTCATACACAGAGACCAGCCTCAGATTTCTAACTTCCCAGCCTAAAGTTCTTTCCCTCGGGGAAGGAAGAGGGGACCACGGAGTTTCAACAACGAGGTGAGCTGGGAAATTACCTCCGGCAGCATCTACCTCAGGGTCTGTTATATGAGTGGGAAACGGCAAGATGGCCTGGACGTGCTGAGCTTCAGGACCATGGCAAGTAATCTACCCCTACCTTGGACCTTAGTGTCCTCATCTGAAGAAATGCGGGATTTTACCTCACTCCTGCATGGATTAAATGAGCTAAGAAAAAGGAAAGTGTGGCTCGGCGCCTATAGCTCAACCGGCTAAGGCGCCAGCCACGTACACCTAAGGTGGCGGGTTCGAATCCCCAGCCCGGACCGCCAAACAACAATGACAGCTGCAACCAAAAAATAGCCGGGCGTTGTGGCAGGCGCCTGTGGTCCCAGCTACTTGGGAGGCTGAGACAGGAGACTCCCTTGAGCCCAGGAGTTGGAGGTTGCTGTGAGCTGTAATGCCACAGCACTCTACCCAGGGGGACAGCTTGAGGCTCTGTCTCAAAAAAAAAAAAAAAAAGAAAAAGGAAAGTGTGCCGAAAAGCAGCAAATCAAATGCAGGATCATCGTCATCGTCACTCTTCGTAGCGCTTAACGAGAAGGAAAGCAGAGGAAGGTGAGGGGAAGAATTTAGGGTAACTGAGCACTCAGGTAATGGCCCAGCAGGAGCCTCGGTACAGGTCTGCTTTCCGCTGTGCAGTGGCCAGCGGCCACCACATTTCTGCCCTTCGCTGCTGGATACCCTTTCTGTTTCCTTCGAGCTTCTAGAGCACAGAACACCACTACCGGCATGTTCCCTACTACACGGTGGGAACAACAGTCTCTGTTTAACCTCTACCACCTCCTCCTGCCTGCTGGTAAATAATAGCTTGCATTTGTTGAGTCATTACTGGGGACAGCCACTGTGCTTTCCTGACGTGTGCTCTCATTTACTGTCACATAAACAGAAGGTAGGTACTGTCATTAACTCCATGTGACAGACGAAGACATCAAGGCCCAGAAGATAACTCATTCAAGGCTAATGTGGCCAGGAAGAGCCAGAGCGGGTGCCCAACACCCACGGAGTCTGCACGGTATGTCGGCGCCCTTGCTCGCCCGCTGACCAGCACAAGAGGAGGAGTTAGGTGGCAAAAAGAACACAAATACACTGAACATCAATTTGAATCCCCAAATACTAATTTCTGAATGAGTCCACACTGTTCCAGCAATTTCCCTGTAAATGCCCATGGTTCTGGATAATCTGAAACAATGGACAGTTTTCTTCTGAGAATTCTGCTAACACGGAAGATAAGAATTCTGCTTTCCACTTGGCCCTGAGCCTTCAGCACTGGTTGTTAAGATGCTGAGTTTGAAATTAACTTTTAGACAGAAAATAAAGGGCAAAAGGTAAGAGGGACAAAAAAACACAGAAAAGAGCTAAGGGGAAAAAAGACCAGCGTCCCCATATTCTGTCTTGAAAGGTCATCCAATGATCCAGACAAGTCCTACCACTCTATTGCCCCCGATCTTTTCTTATAATTGTCCAGTCATGATTCAGCATCAAGAGCCCTCTGGAATGATAAATGATGTGGTATTTAAGAGCTACCTGAAGGTTAAAGTATCCAGGAAATTTTGATTCCATTTTGGAAAAAAATTCACACCAAATAAAATCAGCCCTGCAAACAAAGATAAACCAAAGGCCAGCAAAGTTGCCCATTACATGTGATTTTGTCCAATTTCCTAAAGAGACTTTCATTAGCACTTGGGAAGAGTGAGTGAGAGAAAGGGCAGGTGAAGTCTTTGGGACACTCCCTGACTGCTTGTGAGACTAGACGACTAGACTTGGCCCATCCCCACAGGGCCGAGGGAGCAGCAGCCGCCTCCGAGCTGGTCCATGCCCTGCACGGGTTGTGTCTGCCACATTTGCCAGGACAGAGTGAAGGGAGATACCGACTAGCTCAGGCTTGCTGGCCAAGTCTGACGCCAGCTCACCTTTAGCCATCACCTCTTCCCACCAGACTAAGCAGAGGCAGTGAACTTAACCTGGTTCCTTGTCTTTTTCTGGCAATCTCTTCAAAAGAGGAAGGAACAGATCAAATGACTGAGCACTGAGGGGAATGTGTCTGTAACGACCCAACTCTGCACTGGGTGGGTCCTACCAAGTGAACGCTGCTGTGGGGTCCCTTCCGCTCCCCATCACGAGCTGCCGAGAGAGCACTTCTAATGGAGACCTGAGTTCTCCTCCTTCCCTTGTCATCAGCTCAGCTCAATGTTTATACAGCCAGAAGAGCTGAGGAGAGTCTGATCAGCCGGAGCCCAGCTGATTCCCGTCTTTCCACAGTGCTCTTTAAGTGGGGGATCCTCTGCCTCTGTCTGCTGCACCAGAGACCAGAGCTCCCGAGAGCACTGCTCTTGCCACCAGTAACCTCTTACTCCAGGTCAAAAGGAAATGCACAATGTCCGGGTAGGCCCACCGCTAGGTTAGCCAACACTGACTCCAGGATGCTCACGTGGGCAAGTGCCTCACACACTTTCCTACGTCAGGGTACCGGACCTGTGGGACTTTACCCAGGCCCTTACATTTGACAGAGTAAGTGAGGAAGGATGGGGCAACCGGCTAGCGTTTCAGCATCCTTCCGATCCACTACAACATTTACCTTGCAATATAAATTAGAGTTTTCCTGCTCTAAGGACCGATACACTTCTCACTTTCCAAAACTGCAACCTTCTCCTTTAAGACCTGATTTCTTGGGCAGGACCACGTGCTGGCGGCGTGTTGCTCCAGTTTCCCTCCCCGACCCCCCCCACCACCCTCCCCATGCTGGTGCGCTATTTTAAAGGCTGCCCCAGTTCTGCCTGTCTCTGGGATCACCTAAAGGTGGAAGAATCAAAAGCAGCAGCCAGGGTCAGGAAGCCACGCCATCCAGACAGGAGGTCCGGGGAAGAGGGGCTGACGTGGGGCCCTCTTGGCCTCGGAGCTCAGACAGCACCTGCCTGACTCTGACCATCCTGTTCAGTCCCTAGATTCCAGCCTCAGCCTTTCCCTACTACACCCTGTGGTTCTTAGTGCCAAAAAAATGGGACTTAACTGAATTAATTTTACTAAGTGGAATTATTACAAATAGAAGATCAAGGGGTAACATGATTTTTT
The DNA here is from genome assembly GCF_000181295.1 of Otolemur garnettii. Classification (NCBI taxonomy): domain Eukaryota; kingdom Metazoa; phylum Chordata; class Mammalia; order Primates; family Galagidae; genus Otolemur; species Otolemur garnettii. The sequence goes on from NW_003852442.1 coordinate 8,713,942, forward strand.
ATATTCCTGAACTGTAGGTGTCACATTCTTCACACTCAAGATACACATACGCACACTCTCTCACAGAAATAACTGAAGACCAACAAACAATTAATCAGTTGCTGAGGTGTAAGTCTCTCCTAGAGAACATTCTGGATTGAGGAAAGGCCCGGGAGTTCTGGCTTTTGCCTTTTCCTACACCTCTTTCATGAACTCACCATCTACTGTTCTGCTAGGGCTGGGCGGGTGGGAGGGATCACCTGTTTCCCCAGGAGCCAAGACACTTCTCAAAAGCAGACATCAGAAGACAGTCACACCCACAATTAAAGCTAGTTTAACATACCTGTGTGTGTATATACGTCAATGTATCTGTTGTTATGGTTAATCTTATGTGTTAACTTGACTGGGTCATGGGGTGCCCAGATACTTAACATTATTTCTGGGAATGGCTGTGCGAGTGTCTCTAGAAGAGATTAGCACTTCAACTGGTAGACTAAGTAAAGCAGATTGCCCTTCCCAATGTGCGTAGGCCTCATCTGATACCTCTAGGATCTGAATAGAATAAAAAGACAGAAGAAAGGAGATTTCCCTCTTTCTTCCTGACTGCTTGAGCTGGGACACTGTCTTCTCTGGCTCCTAAATTGGAACTTTTACCATCAACTCTCCTAGTTCTCAGGCCTTTGAACTTGGATTGGAACTATTCCACTGGCTTTCCTGGGTCTCTAGCTTACAGATAGCAGATTGTGGGATTTCTAAGCTTGCCTTTTATGGTGTGAGCCAATTCCTTATAATAAATCTCTTTTTCCACACACCCATAAACATATACATCGTTGGTTCTGTTTCTCTAGAGAACGCTAATAGATCTGTCTATTAAAATGCCAAACAAAAAAATTTAAAAGACTAATACCACCAAATGTTGGTGAAGACAAGGAGCAACTGGAACTTTCACATATTGTTGAGGGAGTACAAAATGACACAGCTGCTTTGGGAAAAGGTCCGGTATTTCCTTACAAAACAAACTTACACATGTATCTAGCCTATGATCCAAGCATGTTCTCATGTATATATTTACCCCAATGAAATGAAAATATATGTCTACAAAAAGACATTTACATGAATGTTCATGGCAGCTTTATTTACAATAAGCAAAAACTGGAAATAGCCAAACTGTCCATTAATAGAATGGATAAATAAACTATGGTCTAGTCACAGAATAAAATGGAACACTACTCAGCTATAAAATGCAGCAAACTACTAATACATGCAACACAGACGAATATTAAAAACATGCCAAGTGAAGGGCACAGAAGTGAACATATTATGATTCCAATTATATAAAGTTCTAGAATAGGCAAAACTATAGTGGAAAAAATCAGAGCAGTGGTTATCTCTAGGGGGTGGGGGTGCAGAGATCTACCGAGAAGGTGGAGAGAAATTTCCCAGGTGAGGAGAGTGATCCACCTCATGATGAGGACATGGGTTACATAGGTGCATGCATTTGTCAAAATGTGGCAAATATAGGCCAGTTATGGTGTCTTGTGCCTATAATACTAGTACTCTGAGAGCCCAAGGTGGAGGGTCACTTGTGGTCAGGCACTCGAGACCAGCCTGAGCAAGAGTGAGATTCTGTCTGTACTAAAAGTAGAAAAAAACATTAGCTAGGTGTTGTGATGGGCACCTGCAGTCCCAGCTACTCTGGAGGCAGGAAGAGCACTTAAACCCAGGAGCTTGAGGGTGCTGTGAGCTAGGCTGATGCCATTCACTCTAGCCTGGGCAACAGAGTGAGACTTTGTCTCAAACAAAACAAACAACAACAACAACAACAACAAAAATTGCCAAATATACATAAAATTTGAGATTTCAGGCTGGGTGCAGTGGCTCATGCCTCTGAGAGGTGGAGGGGGGTGGACTGCTTGAGCTCAGGAGTTTGAGACTGACCAAAACAAGAGCAAGAACTCTCTCTCTATTAAAAACAGAAAACTAGTCGGGTATAGTCGCACACACTTGTAGTCCTGGCTACTCAGGAGGCTGAGCCAAGAGGATTGCTCAAGCCCCTGAGTTTGAGGTTGCGGTGAGCTATGATGCTATGACACTCTACCCAGGGCAACAGGGTGAGATTCTGTCTCAAACAAATGAAAAAATTGCCATATATACACAAAATCTGAGATTTCATTATGTGCAAATTTCACCTCAATGAGGAAAAAAGACCAAGGAACAAATACTGAAGTGTAGTTAATGACATATATCCTGAAATTTTTAAAAGTGCACTGGTATCTGTATTAAAATGCAATGCATCAAAAAATAAGATGCATAAGTTACACTTCTTCCAACTTTTTTGTTTGAAATTTTAATAATAAAACATTGAACAAAGTGTCAAGCAGTGAGCTGTGTTGTGAAGAAAAAGCCAAGCAGAGTGGGTGTGTGGGCTCATTTAGACAGAGTGGTCAGGAAAGGCCTTGGAGGAGGCGACAGGTGAGCAGACACCTTGATGCATTTACAAGAACAGTGAAGGCAGAGCATCCAGGCACCATGAGGACAAGGGCAGCAGGGGACATACTCTCTGAATCCTTGTATGTGCTCAAATACCTTTCTTTAAGTCTGACAGCTGAATACATGGCTTGCCTGGATACAGGATTCTTGAGTTGCATTCTTTTTATCCTCTGTGGTCTGGAGATGAAATTCCACCTTCCAGCTTCTTGGTATTGCAAATAGGAAATCTGGTGCCAGTGTGATTCTTTTTCCTTTGTAAATAATCTGTTCCTTTGGCCTGAAAGCTTGCAAGAGTTTTCTCTTCATCCTAAGAGTTCAGAAATGGTACCAGGATATGCTTAGATGTATCTTTTTTCATCACTTTTATCTTTCAATACGTAGACTCAAGTCTTCCTTCTTTGGGGGAGTTTTCATTGCTATGTTTCATCATTTCCTCTAGCAGTAAGTCATCATTATGTTCACCAAATATTCCTAACGTTCCTCCTTCCGTGTACATAGAACAACTGCCCATGCCAGTTCTCTTTGAAGTCAAGGGTAGGTCTGTGATTTGCTTTGGCCAATGAAATGTGAGGAGAAGTAATGGGCCAACATCTAGATGGATGTTAAGAACCAAGGCATGCTTCACCACACCTGTACTGCTGCAGTGATCAGGGCTGCAGGCATAGAGATGAAGCCTCTGTCAGCCTGGGGCCCTGAAGAACCATAGCGTGCAGAGTGCTCCCTCTTGAGTTGCACTGCCTGCTGTGGCATGGGGTTCATGTATTGAGTTGAGCTACTGAGCTTGTGGGACTTTTTCTGACAGCACTGTAACCTGGTTCTAGCCAGTCCTGACTGATACATCCTTCCACTGCCTTTCTCTCCTTCTAATACACCTACTGCTTGTATGTGAATTGTCTTGGTTCTATCGTCCAGGTTCTGTATCTCTTCCTAACTTCCCTTAGCTTGTTCCCTGGACCTCAGCCTTTCTAAGTTCCTATGGGCCTAACAATGCCCACTCCCCGCCAAGCGCTTCTGGCTTGGCTCAAAGAAATAAATGGCTGGCACTGGGAGCTAAGGAGATGGGGCATGTGTCCTAGCCACTATCTCCCCAGAATGCTCTGCCCGATAGTCATATTTTGCTCTTTATATCTACACACTTCCTTTTATCAACGGCAATCTACATATTTTATTTTCAATGTCTGTATTTCATATTGATAATCTGGAAGCCTGTGCCTAGCTATTTTCTTCTGTTGGGTGGTAGGAGTCCCAATTTTTACCTTCTACAAAGATCTAAGTAGTAATCTCCACTCTTTATGCATGGTATATTCCACTCCCAACATACTTTTGCTGTTTCTTGATTCTGTATCAACTGGAATGTAGGAAAGAGAATCAATCGGACGAGGCATCAGAAAATCATACTAGGTGTCAGAAAAAACAGGCTTTCCCAGTTGCTAGCCAGGCGGTTTTATACAAGCCACTTACACTAATATTTGAGCAGTGCCCTGCCTACCATCCAGAACTGTTTTATAGCTCAAAGAAAGGTAGATGGGTGAGTGTTCTTGGCACTCTAAAGCGATGTGAAATGTGGGGTGGCCATTTTACCAGGTACATCCTGCATAGCTCAAACATATTCCAGGCTTGCTGGTCAATCTACTTATTCAAGGAAATTCACAAGAAAAAAGTAAAAAATGAGCTGAACCTACATATATATTTGGTGGCCTCTAAGATGCCATCAATGGTAAGAGGCACCATTATGAACCTACCTCCAAGAGGGTAAAAAAAAACCTTGCCAATTTTTATTTTAAGATATGATTATATGGCATATCTTGGTTTTAGAGTTATTAAATTATGAATTGCATGTGACTTAAAATCAATGAACCTATGAAAATACATATATGGCTATCTCAAAATCATACAGATTGAATCCCAATCACATACCCAACAAAGTTCTTCCTATGCACTTACTGTAGACCACAACTGGCTCAGCGGAGATATGTACAGCTGGGAACCAACAGAAAGCCCTACACAGTGTGCACATGGAGGTGGGTCTGGGGACATCAAAACCCACCCTGCTGGGCAGTTAGCCAGCTCCGTGAAGAACAGGAAAAGCATCCCCCAGGAGCTGGAGCAGGAGCTATGGTTGTTCATTTATCCTGTTCCTTCTGGCCTCTCACCCATTTCTTGCAGAGAGGCTCTGGAAGGGCTGCTTAGAAGAGAATGATGGAGCATAGGGACAGAGCCTAAGCAGGAACAAGAAGCTGAAAACCTTACCATGTGAATCAAGTCCCCAACTACTGTCTAGGAAAGATGAATGTTGGTTTATAATTCCTTGTCACCTGGCTACCACAATGGGGCAAGTTCAGGGACATCTGGTTATGACTCAAAAGACATAGCTATAAAGTCTCTAGTGGAACAGCTGGCTTGTATCTTGGAGATGTCTCATTTAAAGGATGAACCATCTGTTCAGTAAGGAAGTTCTTCCTTAGGTCTAGTATTCTAAGGGTCAAACCAGAATGTCTTCTAGTTCTTAGATTTTAGGGATTACCTATAAGCTAGGCCAGGTGACAGACAGGTCTGACCAGGAAATATCTAGTTGTTTCCTTCTCATATGTCTCTCTCAATTCCATTTAAATCACCAACATAACACAAACCAATGCCCCTTTGCACCCAACACCTATAACTGCTGCTGGCTAAACTTTCCAGTGTGCAGGTAATGCCAGAGAACACTTCTAAGAGTGGGCTGAATTCCCCAGCCTGTTTCTCATAAAATCAGTATGGATTATAGCCAAGGACCACCTTCAGGAATAAAAACTGTTCTAGGCAAAAAGGGCAGTTACCACCAAGAGCATTTATGGAAAGTCTACATTACAACATATGGGAGCATCACGTCTTCCAGCAGGACACCAGCCACGCAGGTTGGGCTTCACTTGTAGCAGGTGCCCTCAAGACTTTCCCAGAGAAAGACAACTGGCCTTGGAACCTCCCTGTTGCAGGCTGGCTTCTCCCCTGCATATGAGACTGTTTTCCTAGGGTTTTTATTGATACAGTTAGGAATTCCAACCTCTAACTTTCCTTTTTTTATAGAGAGGATGTGTGCGTCTTTGGAAGAAGAAAAAAACAATCAGGGAAGGGAAAAAAGACAAGGAAGAAAGTTTTACACACAATCTCTTTGGGACTATCCATAAAGGCATTGCCGATCTCATCGTCCACTGGTGGAGGAACTTTTTACTGACAACAAAGAAAATGTGTAAACACACTGCTAGATCATGATCAGCACAGTATCTGACTCACCAGCAAATGGACATGACACTCACGTCTAAGTGACTGCTCATATGGAATAAAGCCATTTGCCACGCACTGTGTAACTTACATCTATTGATGCTGACAGCCCCAGCCGTCCTGTCACTAGAGGTCTGTTAGAAGGCTCCTTCCATGGCTCCCAATGTAATCTAGGGTGAACATGAGCTGTTATATTCCTTTCATAGAAACTACTGCTCAGGCTTGGGCCCCGGCACACAGCAACACTGTAGGCTGGCTTCTTGCCTGGGACCTAGACCGGGCCCTTTCTCATCAGGGCATCCTCTGCTCAGCTGTACCTCCAACACAGAAGAAGATGGAGACAGGCACTCAGAGGACACCACGGTCATATAGGCCACAACTGTGTCTGTATCTGAAGAGGAAGAAACCAAAAGAGATAGAATGGAGTTGTTCTGAAAGCTTAACAGCAGTGCAGTGATCAATCCCATCAAAGGGAAGTCCCAGGGTAAGAGATGGCCTTCCTACCTCAGTCCTTGCTTTTCTATCATCTATCTATAGAAAAAGGGATGGAGAGACCCCAGACAGCTATGAGAGCCTGATAAATGGTTCAAAAGGAATTTCCTAGGGAGACTCTCCAGACACAAACCATGAATGAGAAGGACCATGAATTCTAAGTTCCCTAAAAATAGTGAATGATCCCTACCAAGGCATGTAAAAAGTGCCACTGGTTTAGATCACTTGAATCTGGAGATAAGAATGGGAGGGGGAGAGTGGTGGGAGCAAGAAAAGCAGAGGAGGCGGCTCTAACATGGTAACAGGACCACGGCAACACCTCGTAAATCTCTACCCATGATCACAGTTTCAAGGCTAAGAAAGTCCAAGTCAAACATCTAATGACAACAAGTAATCCGGCTGTGAAAGATCTGTGAAATGACGTAACACTAAAATCAAGCACGTGTCGGCAGATAAGATATCAAGCCAGTGAGCTGTTTCTGTATTGGACCTTGCAAACAGACGCTCACAAAAGGAGAAACCGCATAAACTGGCCATTTCTCCCTCATTTGGGGATTTCACCTTGAAGACTATTTTCACTTTCTTTCTGACATTCCCTCATTTCAAGCCAGCAAATCAACTTCCCAGCATACTGGCAGAAGGAAAGTAAATATTGACAAATGCCATTTACTGAAATGTGAGCAAGAGAATCACAAAACAAGCAAACAGAATGGGAAAACACAGCTCTGGATTTAGAGCTCCAGCATTTGATTCAAGTGCTGACTCTTCCACTCCCGAATTGTATGACCAAGGGCAAGTCCCTTTATCTCACCTGTTAGCAAGAATACTTTTACTGACTTGGCCTCACATAGAAACATGTGTAAGTAGCTAGATGGACGTGTGGTAGGCAGAATGATGGCTCCCCAAAGGCATCAACATCCTAACTCCTAGAATCTGTGAATGTTACCTCACATGGCAAAAAGGATTTGCAGATGTGATAAATGAAGAATCTTCCAATGGGGAAGTTATCCAGGTGGGCCAATGTGATCACAGGGTCTTTTTCAGGGAAAGAGAGGGGCAAAGAGTCAGAGAAGATATTTCCATGGAAGCAGAGAGATTTGAAGACACTGTGCTGCTGGCTTTGAAGGGGCCACGAGTCAAGGAAAGCAAGTGGCCTCTAGAAACTGGAAAAAGAGAGGAAAGATTCTCCCCTACAGCGTCCAGAATGGATGCTACCCTGCTAATGCCTTGATTTTAGCCTATGAGAACCATTTCAGATTCTTACCTCCAAAAATGTAAGAAAATAAATCTATAGTGTCAAATGTGTGGTCATTTGTTGCAGTAGGAATAGGAAATTAATACCAAATGTTACAGGAGAAATGACTATTCTCAAGGATCAAATTTAATAAGGAGAGTAACTTGGGCTCCCTGGCTCTGCTAAAGATTACAAAAGCAGGTGTCTTGGCCAGTTTAGGCGGCTGTAACAAAATCCTACACACTGGGTGGCTCAAACAATAAACATTTATTTCTCACAGTTCTAGAGGCTGACAGTCTAAGATCAGGTGCTGATGTGAGGTCCACCCAGGGCCCTCTTCCTGATTTCCAGACCTTCTTGCTGAATACTCACATGGTGGGGAGGGAGCTCTGGTGTCTCTTTCCGCTTCTTAGAGGGCATTAATCCCATCATGGGGCTTCATTCCTCACGACCTCATCTAAACCCAATTACTTCCTAAAGGTCCTGCCTCCAAATTCCATCACATTGGTGAGTAGGCTTCAGCACATGAATTTGGTGGGAGGGAGGGAGCAGAAACAGAATACAATCACGTAGCACATGGCATCCTCTCCCGGGGAACCACTGAAAATTATATAGGTATGTGCTACAATATCAAGTAGGATAAGCAGCCTAGCTGCTCTGCCTATCCAGTCATATTTATCCTGGATGTTAAGTAGTAAGGAAACATGGCAAAACATTAATTTCTACCCCCAGGAACTGATGACGCGTGAGAAAAAAGAAAGAAGAGGAGGCCACAGAGCTCGCATTCTTCTCACAATTTTCACACCCCTAAGTGGCTGTCTACTGAATGTATCTAACAGCTACTCAACCTGGACACTCCGGGAATGGACTTCAGTGAATCCAAAAGCCCCCTGTAATAATATGCCACGTTCTGAGGTAGGTGTGTTTTTCTAGGGAATGAATCCAGAGATTCAGATTGTCAAAATGGGGGTTTATAACCCCAGGATTCAGAACCATTTGCCTATCAAGAGGAAGATTATAGACAGAAGATTAAATAGGTATTTCGGTCAGGGTCCTAACACTTGTGATTTACTTTCAGTACAGGGGAGACCTAGAAGGAAGAAGAAAACTGAACTAGGTCCCCCAGGGCACCACACTTCAGCACGAGGGTCGTTTGCTACGTGCCAAAGCACACAACAGGGCTATTTACAACAAGTTCCATTAAACACGTTTCTCCTTGTTACTGAGCCAGCATACCTGCACTATCCCCACTCTGTACAAGGCTCTCTCAGCTCCACCTACACCTCAGGCAACTGCCCCACTCGAGATGAAGGGCCTGCACAGAGTTGTCTCTAAAGGCCACCTTCGCTTCCTCTCCTTCAGTCCTTCCTGAACCTACTCCAATCCCCCAAAGCACCCTTTCCAAGGTTGCCAACGACAACTTCTTAATTCTTGAACACTCAGCAGCCACGCTGGAAGGATGACCCTCCTCCACCTGCCCACTCCCCACACTGCTGCATTTGCTCTGTGGCCCCTCTCCCTGACACCTGCTGCTTCCGCTCACTTTATAGACAATGCATCTAAAGCAGCCGCGACTCCGGACCACACCACCTCACATTTTCTTTCCTTCCTAGCACTCACCACCACTGCACCTGCTGTCTATCACCCTCATTATAAGCTCCTTGAAGACAGAGTTTGTTTCTTTTCCTGCTGTATCCCCAGAACCTGGTGCACGATAGGCTCTTGAAAATATCTGTTGGATGAACGAATATCACACTTCGTGGAACTGTGTGAAAAAGGCCCAGCTGTACAGCCAGAAAGAGGTAACAAATTAAGCACATGTCAGCCTGTTGTTTGAGTCCACTCCCAGCAGCAGAGGCTGCTTCCACCACTCAAGGTTCCAGCAACTGCCATACCACAGCGAGAGTTTAAGTAGGACAGCGAAGTGTGTGCAACCCACTGCGGTCATGCTGCTTCCTGCCAAACTCGTACTTCCGATAAGGGGTGCAGATAATAATCATGTGTCATGTGCACAGACTGCGGGCACCCCTGCCACCAGGCTGTGGTGTGTAGCAGGCATGACAGGATCTGCTCTGGTTGCCACCTGGGCAGGCCCTGATAGCACTGGGGAAAGAAAAAGGATAGCCCTTGCCTCCATGCTAAATCAAGTCATACTGCACCACGACAGCTTCCAGTTTCTCATTCCTCCTACCAAAAGCAAGGAGAAGGCAGGACCCCTTCTTATCTTTCTCCCCACCCAACCCTACCAGGAAGTGCCCACCAAACAGAGCAGCCTAAAACAGGTGATCTGGGTTTCTGACCCCAGATGGGCTGGCATGGGACCCAACAGCCTGGACAATGGGGACTTCTGAATATTTCTGCACTTTGACAGATAAATGTCCTTAAAAACCAAAGTCCCCCCCAAAGTGATTTACAGACTCATTGCCATCTCCATTAAAATACCAATGTCATGTTTTATAGATCTTAAAAAAATAAGCTATGCCCCTGGGTAGAGTGCCGTGGCATCACAGCTCACAGCAACCTCCAACTCCTGGGCTCAAACGAGTCTCTTGCCTCAGCCTCCCAGGTAGCTGGGACCACAGGTGCCCACCACAATGCCCAGCCATTTTTTTGGTTGCAGCCGTCATTGTTGTTTGGCGGGCCTGGGCTTGATTTGAACCCACCACCTTAGGTGTATGTGGCTGGTGCCTTAGCCGCTTAAGCCACAGGAGCCGAGGCTAGCCAAACTAATCTTAAGCAAAAAGAGCAAATCTGGAGGCAACAGACCACCAGACTTCAAATTATACAAGATTATAGTAACAGAACAGCAGGGTACTGGCATAAAAGTAGAGACACAGACCAATGTAACAGAATAGAGAATCCAAGATACAAAATCATCTACCTACAACCAACCGCTTTTTGACCAAGCAGACGACATACACTGGGGAAAAAAAGCCTGATTCAATAAATGGTGGTAGAAAACTGGAGAGTCACATGCAGAAGAATGAAACAAAACCCCCATCTCTTGCCATATACAAAATGTAATTCAAGATGGATAAAAGAGTTAAATGTAAGGCACAAAACCATAAAAATTCCAGAAGAAAATGTAGGAAAAACTCTTCTAGACATCAGCCTAGGCAAAGAATTTATAACTAAGATCTCAAAGACAAATACAGCAAAAATAAAAATAGACAAATGAACCTTGATTAAGTTAAATAACTTCTACATAGCAAAGGAAATAATCAATAAACAGACAATCTACTGAATGGGAAAAAATATTCACAAACTATTCATTGGATAAATGCCTAAAATCCATAATCTAGGCTTGGCGCCTGTGGCTCAAGTGGCTAAGGCGCCAGCCACATACACCTAAGGTGGTGGGTTCAAATCCAGCCTGGGCCCGCCAAACAACAATGACGGCTACAACCAAAAAAACAGCCGGGCGTTGTGGTGGGCACCTGTGGTCCCAGCTACCTGGGAGGCTGAGGCAGGAGACTCGCTTGATCCCAGGAGTTGGAGGTTGCTGTGAGCTATGATGCCACAGCACTCTACCCAGGGGGATAGCTTGAGGCTCTGACTCAAAAAAAAAAAAAATCCATAATCTATAAAGGACTCAGACAAATCAGCAAGAAAAAACAAACAATCCCATTAAAAAGTAGGCAAAAGACATGAACAGAAGTTTTTCAAAAGATAGATAAGCAGCCAATAAACATGAGAAATGTTTGACATCACTAATCAGCAAAATGCAAATTAAAACCATAATGGGATACTACTTTACTCCCATAAGAATGGTCATTGTTAAAAAGCCAAAAAACAAGGCATGCTGGTGAAGATACAGAGAGAAAGGGATGCCTAAACACTTGGTGGACTGCAAATTAGCGCAGCCTCTATGGAAACGAGTATGGAGATTCCTTAAAGAACAGATGTAGAAGCTCGGCTCCTATAGCTCAAGTGGCTAAGGCGCCAGCCACATATACCAGAGCCGGTGGGTTCAAGTCCAGGCCAGGTCTGTCAAACAACAATGACAAGTATAACCAAAAAAATAGCCAGGCGCTGTGGCAGGTGCCTGTAGGCCCACCTACTTGGGAAGCTTAAGGCAAGAGAATTGCTTAAGCCCAGGAGTTGGACGTTACTGTGAGCTGCGATTCCACAGCACTCTACCCAGGGTGACAGCTTGAGTCTCTGTCTCAAAAAAAAAAAAAAAAGAACAGATGTAGACTTACCATTCGATCCAGCAATATTGGGTATTTACCCAAAGGAAAAGAAGTTATTTTATTAAAAAAAATCCCTGGAAGTGAATATGTATTGTAGCACAATTCACAACCACTAAGATGTGGAATCAACCTAAGTGCCCTTTAATTCATGAGTAGATTAAGAAAACGTAGCATGTGTATACATGGCGTACAATTCAGTCATAAAAAGGCATAAGATAATGTCTTTTGCTGCACCTTGGATGAAACTGGAGACCATTATATTACGTGAAGTATCTCAGGAATGGAAAAGCAAACACCACGTATCTTCTCTAATAGTCAGGAGCTAATTGATGGGCACATATGGGCGCAAAGAGATGTAAAGGGTCATGGAAAATCTAGAAGCACAGGTAAGGAGGGAGGGGTGAAAACATACCTCTTGGGTACATTTGAACACTATTTGAGTTATGGGGATACCAAACCCCCCAGTTAAGCAATGTACAAGGTATCCATGTAACAAAAACATTTGTACCTCCCCTTAATATTTTGAAATTTAAAAAGAAAAAAAAAAATCAAAAATGACAGGAAAAACCCCCAAACCCTTATTATGTAGATTTTTAGACAAACAAAAAATACAATGAAACAAGCTCCCAAGCTCCCAGGTACTCATCACTCAGCTTCAACAAAGATCAGCTCAGGGTCAGTCCTGACTCATTTTCCCCTGTGCTGTCCATGTCTCGCTCTGCTGGGACAATCCCAGTTTGAGCTTGTTGTCTCGGTGTAATTAATAGCTCCCAACTTCAGTCTCAAACATTCTTGGGGTCAAATGATGAATGAATGACATGGTCATCTGATCTTTGCCCCGCCCACCCACCCCCACACCAGATTATTCTGAAGTAAATTCCAGACATGACAGAAGTCCATCCACAAATACTTCACAGTGTGATAATAAAGATTTAAATAGCCTCATATCCTTTAGACACCAACTTATGGAGCCCTGTGCCTCTTCTCATCAACACTCTTGTTGTGAGTTCTCACGAGCAAGGAGCAAAGGGAAGGCAGAGACGGATGGTCACCAGACAGATGCTGTGCTATGTGCTGGTGTGACCCCAGCTTCTGGATGGGGCTGGCACACATGCAGAGAAGCCAGAAGTGTACACCTGCTGATCCGAATCCACCATCTCACCTCCTGCCACTGCACCACACTGCCTCCATACAGGAGGTCTGTAAACAGTCCTGGACACCAGAATAGTGGAACACACCTCAGCAGTTGTGGCTCATTTTATACACGGATGTGGAAGGAACAGCATGGAATTTGAACAATTCAAAGTGAATGAACACAAACCTCCAACCGATCCACAGAGAATAAAATCCCATTCTTTATCTTTGTTCTCTGGATGGCCTCACTGCAAGATTTCAGAGCCAGGTACAAGCTAGGGCATTGTAAGCATAGGTGAGAAAATGGGGAGAAATGGGACACAGTTATGTCTTGAGTCCTCAAATGAGATGATCCAGCAACTCTACTTCTGAGTCTATGTCCTACAGGCATCTTCACACAGGTCAATCAGAGGACAGTACGAGGATGCTCGCCACAGCGCCACGCTGGGTAGTGGATCATCTTTGTGGGATTGGCACGTGCCACACAGAGCATGTACACTATGAAATAGCATGCAGCAGGCATAGCAAAGGATTAAAGCACAAACAGGATAGCTCTGAAAACAGTATTGAGTAAAAAACCAAAAGGGTCCATAGCACCAAGCCATTTCCTTAAGTTAAAAACATATGTACACAACTAAAATCCTAAATAAACAAAAATGCACACAAACTCACATAGGTACACAAAGCAGCACTCCATGATACACCCCTAAAAGAATACACACTCGACGCATTCACGTGGCTGGCTATGGAGGGGTGGGGATGGGGAAAGGAATAATGTGAACAAATCAATGTATGAACCAAGGCAGCAGCTGTGCCCAGACCAACCACAGTGTTACCCCTGCCCTGCGCACTGGAAGGAGGTCCAAAGGGAGAAACAGTAAGAAAAAAAAGTCACTTTGTTTTTTTTGAGAGAGCCTCAAGCTGTCCCCCAGGTAGAGTGCTGTGGCATTACAGCTCATAGCAACCTCCAACTCCGGGGCTCTAGCGAGTCTCCTGCCTCCGCCTCCCAAGTAGCTGGGACCACAGGCGCCCGCCACAACGCCCGGCCATTTTTTTTAGGTTGCAGCCGTCATTGTTGTTTGGCGGGTCCGGGCTGGGGATTCGAACCCGCCACCTTAGGTGTACGTGGCTGGTGCCTTAGCTGGTTGGACTATAGGCGCCGAGCCACCATTTTTTTTTTTTTAAGAGACAGAGTCTCACTCTGTCACCCTGCGTAGAGTGCTGTGGCATCATAGCTCACAGCAACCTCAAACTCCGGGGTTGTCATGATCTTCTCACCTCAGCCTCCCAACTAGCTGAAAAGCTCACTACTCAGGTTACTACGTGCCAGGTTCTGGGCTGGACACCGAACAGCACACAAGGCAGAGAGAGCTCCTTCATGGAACTTAAACTCTGGTGGGGATATGGACATGGAAACAAGCCTCATTATCAGCATCCTGACAGGGACAGGACAAGGTGCCAAATGGAATGAGAAGTGGGGCCTGCATCAAAACTTTTGGTTCTAGGGGCTGTGGTGGCAGTACTGTCAGGAAGGGTGTCTCATAAGAAGGGAAGCCTAAGACTAAAAGATAAACAAAAGCCCCCAGGCAGACAAGGGAGTCTCAGGTGCAGGACTCAAGGGTAAAGGAGAGGGTTTCAGGTCGAAGGAACAGCATATGTAAAGGGCTGGGGTGATGGGAAGATTGTTGGTTCAAAGAACTGGAAGAATATTAATGTGGCCAGATCAGAAAGGTAGACACCTATCAATAGCTGACAGGGGCATAGACTGTATTTTCCCCAAACAGCTTCAGGATTGTCTCCAGTTCCACACACACTTCCAGAACCTTGCCATTCTTCTTCAAGTGCCAAAGTCTGTTTTCCCTTCCCCTTGAACTTGGGTGGGCTTGGGACTGGACTATTCTGACCCACAGAGTGCAGCTAAAATGCCATGACTTGTGAGGCTGAGCAGTACAAAGGCACCGCTCTAAAACCCTCTCCCTTGGAAACCAGCCACCATGCTATGAGGAAGCCTAGACCACACTGAGGCACCACCTGTCAGCATGCAGGTGACAGCCCTCGCTGAGGTCTCTGATGAGGGCCAGAGAAGTGAGGAAATGAACCATCAAAACACACTTGTGCCCAGACTTCTAGTTTTCTGCTGAGGCCCCTGATATCACGAAGCTGCTTCTGCTGTGCCCTATGTAAATACAGTACCTGACCACAGAAGCCATGAACACAATGAACAGTTGTTGACTGAGTTTTATTTTGTTAGGCAGCCCCAGTACAAAAACAAATGGATTAAGTAAAGTTTATTCACACAATGGAAAACTGTCACAGCAGAGCAGAGGAAAGGTCTACGACTCTACATAAAGGATGGACGGTTCTCACAAACATAACATGAATGAAGGGAGCAGACATAGGAGTTCATACTGTTTGATTGTACATATAAAAGCAGGCAAAGCAAACCTATGCTGTTGTGAGTCAGGAAGGCAGTTACCTGCCATGGAGGCCGAAACTGAGAGTGGGTTAGGGTGCCAGTTTCACAGAGGAGTTCAGTTTGTGAAAATGCACCAGGATGTACACTTAGGACATACCATAAGCACTTCCTTGTATGTAGATTAAACTTCAATAAACAGACTGGGTGCAGTGGCTCTTGCCTATAATCCTAGTACTCTGGGAGGCTGAGGCTGGTGGACTGCCTGAGCTCACAGGTTCGAGACTAGCCAGAGCAAGAGTGAGATCCCTTCTCTACTAAAAAGAGATACTAAAAAGAGAAAAACTGAGGCAAGAGGAATGCTTGAGCCCAGGAGTTGGAAGTTGCTGTGAGCTATGATGCCACAGCACTCCACCCAGGGCAACAGCTTGAAACTCTATCTCAAAAAAAAAAAAAAAAAAAAAAAAAACTTCAGTAAATAGGTTTCCTTTTTAAAAATGTTAACAGGTAGAGTGGCAAAAACAAAAAACAAACAACAAAAAAAAAATGTGGACGCTAATGAGATAAGTAAGGATCAGTCCAAACAGGGCTTTGGCAGGACACACTGAGGATCTTGGTACATCATTCCAGAAACAGGGCAAAATTATCGAACAGTTCCGAGATGGCTTATGTTTTAGAAAAACCACTCTGGCCACAGTGCAACAAATGGATTGGGAGGGGTCAAAAAGCCTGCAGAGCAGCTGGGGGGGTTGCTGCAGTGATTCAGGATAGTAGGGTGTGAATGGGGAGAGGCAGGCCTGGACTAGACTGCCCTGCTGCCCTGCCAAAACATTAAGGTCCCTATGCTATTGGGGCCCCTGGGCTGGCTGCCCAATGGGCCATCTGGTAGACTTGGAATCCAGAAGGGACATCTGGTCAACCTGACTCTGAACAATTATTTATCTTGATTACTGGTTGTTGTTGGGTTTTTTTTTTTTTTTTTTTTGGCATCCCCTTTATATTTTGTGCCCAGCCCTGGCAGAAAAGTATGTAGATTAAAAAGATCTTTAAAGGGTCCATTCTATTGGACTTATTATTAGCTTAAATGTCAGATAAATGGAGACGTATAATAGTTAACAACGATGTTTGCGTTTCTGGCTTGGGCAACTGGGCAAATGCTGTTATTCATGGAGATACAAATCCCAGGAGAGGTTATAGGAAAGGAGACGGGGTAAAAAAGATGGTTCCGTTTTGGACGTGCCAAGCCCCAAACCGGATTGGGCTACAGTTAAAAAGTCGTGGGAACAGATAAGCCGCCTCCAGGAGAATGTGCAAGGATCTGAGTCTAAGCCCTGAGGGACAATATCATTTAAGGGAGCACACTACACATCTGGGGGGACAAAGCTGCAGGAAGCAGAAGAGAGCAACAAAGAGTGACACTGACAGCAGACAGCCACGGGGGCCAGAGGGAAAAAGACTGCCCGAAACAAACAAACGATGCAGCCAAACCCTCCATGTCTATATGCAAAGCAACTCTCCTGGATGCCTTCCTTTTTTTTTTTTTTTTGAAAAGGCAACAGTGCTACTAAAGATTACCTCCTATTTATTTTTATTTTTTTGTTTTTGAGACAGGGTCTCACTGTAGTATCACCATAGCCTCAGCTTCCCCAAGTGCCACTACACTTAGTTTTTAACTTTTCTGTTTAAATATTCAATAAACGTGTGGGGTTAGGAACAACATTTGGGGGATAAATGAAAAAAGCTGAAAACTGACTGGGTATTAGATATTCTGGAATTACTGTTTTTTTTTGTTTATTTCTTTAGACTTGTGGCTGACTTGAAGCGTACACCGTTGCTTTTAAGTAGGACCATTATATTGGGATTCTGTAGGAAAATGTCCTTTTTCTGAGGAAATGCCTACGTGTAGCAATATAGATAGATATCATAAAGTTTGCAACTTATTTCAAATGGTTCAACAAAAAAGAGAAAAATATATATACACACATATAGGCAAGACAAACACAGCAAAATGTTCTAAGTATCAAGTTCAGGTAGCAGATAAATGGATGCTCACTGTCCTTTATAAAATTTTTCAGAACATTTGAAAGTTTTCATAACAAAGGTTTTAAAAAAGCAAAGGTGAATCGTATGATAGTCACATTACGCAGGATAAATAAATGACTATAAATAGCCTCACCTCAGCTCAAGTTTTGCTGTCCTGTGGATTAAAAAAAGAATTTGGTTTTCAGAGCTTTGTAGGTTTCAGATTTGTAGGCAAGGAGCGGTGAATAAGTAATGCTTTTGTGGTACCACCGTTCTCATTTAGGTCTTTAACGCTTCTTGAGCCTAACACTGTGTCCGACATTACTTGGAGATCCAATCTGTTTCTCCCTCTACTAAGTCAATTCTCCCAGCACTATTAAGCAATAGATCCTTCTCCCATTGATTCATGGTGCATTTTTGCAGTATATCAAATTCCCATATGTACTAGTCTTCCTCTGAGATCTTACCTCTATTCCATTTGTCTAGTCCCTGTTCTTACACAGACACTATACTGCTTTTAGTACTATGGCTTGAGAGCTTACCATACCCAATACACCTAGGCAAAAGTCCCCCTTTCTCTTATTTCTAAAGATTAGCTTAACCCAAATACATTTAAGAATAAAAGTTCTTCAAAAAAATCCAATTAGAATTCCAAGTGAGACTGTACTTGCGGTAGACTATTTTCCAAAGATAGTTGCACCAATATATACCTCGCCCCACATGATCTTCTTATAATGTGATACTAACATACTAATATTCCTCCTCTCCTAAGAGATGGGGGTATGTCCTCTTCTATCGAGGGTGACCTTCATTCACACCTGCCTCAGTCAACAGAATGTGGTGAAGCTTTATGACTTCCAAGGCAAAGTCCCAAAAGGTGATATGGCTTCTATCTGGTTCTCTCTTGAGAGCCCTGAGTCAGTCAACAATTAATTACTGCAGCTACCCTGAAGTCACCACGCTGGAGAAATCACAAGGAAAACTTACGTAAGAAATAGAGATGCCGGGAGAGCCGGGTAGTTCCAGCCCCAACCTCCTGAGTTTTCCCAGATCAGACAGCAGACATAAGAGTGCAAGCGCCTTTGAGATGGTTGCAGCCACAGCCACCCAAGTGCAACCGAATGAGAAGCTTCAGAAGTTCAAATGCCTGGAGAGCTGCTCCTAGATTCTTGCTTGGCTCACAGAAACTGTGAGAGATGATGCTTATTGTTGTTTTAGGCTATTAAGGGTTAGGATAATTTGTTAACCCACAGTTGAGAAAAAAGTTATCTATGTGAAAAAATATTATCATCTTTATATTATTAGATCTTGAGCCAGGAGCAGGGGTGTCCCCTGCAGTCACAGCTACCTGGGAAGCTGAGGCAAGAGAATTGCTCGAACCCAGCAGTTTGAGTCCAGCCTGGGCAATACAGTAAGAATTCATCTCTAGTAAGACCATAAAACAATAATATTAGATCTCATGCAAGAACATGGAATGTTTACTTATTTGGATCCCTGACAAAGGTTCTACATACTTTTAAGTCAATACCAGAAACTTCATGGTTCGTTATTTTAATTCTAGTTGATTACTGATTTCATAGGGAAATCTGATTTCATCTGATAGATTTATGCTGTATCTGATTATATCAAGTGAAAATGAAAAGTGTTATCTCTTCATTTTATTTTATTTTATTGTTGGAGATTCACTGAGGGTACAAGAAACTGGGTTCTTTCTAATTCTTATATTTTTCTTTCCCTAACCTCAACAAAAATCTCAAAGTATCAAGCTGGGTACACTGGCACACAGGATAATCCCTTGAGGCCAGGTGTTCAAGACCAGCCTGGGCAACACAGTGAGACTCTCTCTACAAAAAAATTGGTCTACACTATTGACTGCTATTGACCTGTTGGTCTACACTATTATGTTTAACAAAGTCTTTTTGTTTTCTTTTTTTTTGAGACAGAGTCTCACTCTGTTGCCCTGAGTAGAGTGCTGTAGCGTCATAGCTCACAGCAACCTCAAACCCCTAGGTTCCAGCAATCCTCTTGCCTCAGCCTCCCAAGTAGCTGGGACTATAGTACCCGCCACAATGCCTGGCTAGTGTTTCTATTTTTAGTAGAGATGGGGTCTCACTCTTGCTCAGGCTGCTTTCAAACTTCTGAGCTTAGACAATCTGCCTGCCTCAGCCTCCCAGAGTGCTAGGATTAAAAGGGTGAGCCACCGGGCCCAAACCTAACAAAGTTTCCACTGAATATGTTTGCTGTAAATTTTTGGCATACAATCTTTATCACATTAAATAAAATCCTCAATACATTATTAGATTGGTTAGCTGATACTTTTAATTTAATGTTTTATTTGTTTTTAAAGACAGAATCGGCTCGGCGCCTATAGCTCAAGTGGCTAAGGCGCCAGCCACATACACCTAAGGTGGTGGGTTCAAATCCAGCCC
>NW_003852442.1:8733605-8738996 GCF_000181295.1 Otolemur garnettii
AAATCCAGCCCGGGCCCGCCAAACAACAATGACAGCTGCAACCAAAAAATAGCCAGGCATTGTGGCGGGCGCCAATGGTTCCAGCTACTTGCGAGGCTGAAGCAGGAGACTCACTTGAGCTCAGGAGTTGAAGGTTGCTGTGAGCTGAGATGCCACAGCACTCTATGGACAGCTTGAGGCTCTGTCTCAAAAAAAAAAGACAAAATCTTGTTCTTTTGCCCAAGTTGAAGTGCAGAAGCTTGATCATAGCTCATTATAACCTTGAATTCTTGGGCTTAAGCCACCCTTCTGCCTCAGCCTCCTGAGTAGCTAGCTGGGACTATAGGTACATGCCACCACACCTGCATAATTTTGAAAAATTTTTTGTAGAGAGAGTCTCACTATGTTGCCCAGGCTGGTACTGAACACCTGGCCTCAAGGGATTGTCCTGTGTGCCAATGTACCCAGCCTGATACTTTGAGATTTTTGTAATACAGGTGCTAAAGAGATTTTTCATGTATGATTCAAACAACTTTCTGTAGGTCTTTTCTATAGTGATCAGTTTCTTCAAAGAAAAGATCCTCCAAACTCTCATCTCTACCCTGGACTTCCAGAAGTGAATGGGGAAGAAGTCTGGAGTCTCCTTGTTCTGTGGTGACGCCCACCTGACCCTCCTGCCTGTGGTTTGGCGTCTTAATTGTACCTCCCCTTCCTAGGTGCTTGGTCTCCAGAGGAGGCTGCAGGCCTAGGAAAGGATCACCTAATGGAAGAAAAGCAGCAGTGGCTTTCTCATACAGACATTCAAGCAATGCTCTTCTTTCTGAGGTTTCATAATTGACCTGGCTAATAATTTGTGGGATGTCCATATGAGAGATGATGAGCAGCTCCCCAAAGGGTAAAACTTCTGTATCTTAATTTGACCACAAACTCAATTTTTTTTTTTAAAAAAGCAAGTTGCAGAACACTATGTAGAGTGTGACACCCTTGGCAAACAAAGCACGCTTGCATAAGCATAAGGAAGACATGCTTTTGAATACACACACCCATGTTTCACGAGTGCTACCTGGTCACCCACAGGCAGGAAGCCTGCCCCAGAAAGGACATGACCTTTGATTCACACTCTCCACATTGATTTTGTGATAGTGAACTAAAATGACTTTCATACTTATAAAAACAAACAAAAAACGCTTTTAGTTAAGCCCCCCCTCCTCTATAATTATCCCTGGATCTCAGTTAATGTTACAGTACTTGGCAATGCTACCAAGAAGGCATAACCAACCGTCTGGTTTGAGGCACACGGCTCTACTCAAAAAACCCTGGGGAGATGCTGTCACTGGCAGTGGTCTAGGCCCATCCCGATCTGGGGAGGTGCGAGCACATCCAGCCCTGCCACATGCTAGGCTGATCCACCAACCCCAGTGCTGGAGCCAGTCGCAGGAGCAGCCTCGCAACTCGTAGTCAGCAGACTACTCAGTGAGATGTGAACAGCCCCCCCCAGGCTTTCTTATCCTTCTTGCCTCCTTCTCCACATGTAACATTTTAATTAACAATGGGGTAATTTCTCATTCCATGAAGATGCACTCCCCTTTTTCCTTATTTGAAACCCTAAGAGCCACTAAGCAAGGGTCACAGGAACATGGCCCATCTCTCAGTGGGATATGCCACCAGCACCACTTAAAGCAAAGCAGAACTCTGTGTTCCTGCATGAGCAGGTCCACACGACCCATGCACCTGCCCTGTGAGGACACAGGACAGACTCACGAGGAAGCAAGCAGAGTGGGCCGGAGCTGGGCCCTGCAGTCAGTCCTTCCCTTTGGTTCTCACCAATGGTGAGACACATGGGTGCTGAGTATTGCAAAAACTGCCACGAGCAGCCAGAAAAGGTCCCCATTCTCTCTCCACAGCAGCTCTCAGCTTGTTGCTCATTTAGATTTTCCTTGCACACAGGAGGAGGGTGGGAGGTGGAAGAGGAAGAAAGGAAAGGAAAAATGAGAGGGCAGCCCACGTTTCTGGAGCCACTCCTTGTGTCAGGCACAGTTCTGGGCAATTTATGAGCACTGTTGCATTTACTCCCATGAGCCTCTGCTCAAAGCACCACTATTATTCCTACTCTACAGGTGAGGAAACCGAGGCACAGGGAGGTGAAGGTCAGACAGCTATGAATGACTGGAGTCAAGACCTCAATCCAGGCAGCTGGACCGCAGGACACGTGGAAGCCACCAGTGCAAGATGGAGTTGGACAGGAATAAAAAAACCCCAAGTTCATACTTGTTCCTCTTTTCCAATCAAGGGCAAATCCTTATCACAAAGATTAATAGGAGACTTCCAGGCAGGGGAGAAGTTTCCAGGAGTAATATATTCCTATATTCCTTGGGGTGACCTAAAAATACACAGGAAGAGGCTCGGCGCCTATAGCTCAACCGGCTAAGGTGCCAGCCACGTACACCTAAGGTGGCGGGTTCGAATCCCCAGCCCGGACCCGCCAAACAACAATGACGGCTGCAACCAAAAAATAGCCGGGCGTTGTGGCAGGTGCCTGTGGTCCCAGCTACTTGGGAGGCGGAGGCAGGAGACTCGCTTGAGCCCAGGAGTTGGAGGTTGCTGTGAGCTGTAATGCCACGGCACTCTACCCAGGGGTACAGCTTGAGGCTCTGTCTCAAAAAAAAAAAAAAAAGAAAAAAACACAGGAAGAGCTATAAAAATTACATAGAATGAGCCAGATGCAGCAGCACACACATGTAGTCCCAGTTACTGGGGGCTGAGGTAGGAGGGTCACTGAGCCCCAGTGTTGGAGGTCACAGTGAGCTATGATTGGGCCACTGTACTTGAGCACTGCCCTCGCTCACTGTGCTCACTCCCCTGGCAGCTAGCCTGGCTGACAGATTGACACCTTGGCTCTTAAAAAGAAAGAAAAAAGAAATACAGGGAATGGGGCCCTGTATTTTAACATAAAGCCTAAGCCAGGAGACCACCCCGAGTCCTTCTCTAGTCCCGCATAGCCCGAAGGATGTAGGCGTACACAGAGAGGCCACAGCCAACCCAGAAGAAGCCATTCTCTCCCCCATTATGGGACTGCTTCACGCCTGGGTTCTCCCTCTTCTCATTCCTCCTCGGATAGAGATGGGTCCTCTTCTCACTGGTGAGGGGCAGGGGCTCGTCCACAATACGCCTGCAAAAACTCTCTTGACAGCACAGAGCTTCAGAGTCCACAAAGTGACTTTACAAACCCTTCATCATTCCCTCTAGAAACCATAGTGCATTATCTCCCTTCACTTATTCAGTCAAATACTTTCAAGAATAGATGATGGGGCTTGGCACCCATTGCCCAGCGATTAGGGCGCTGGCTACATACAACTGGGCTGGTGGGTTCGAACCTGGCCTGGGCCTGCTAAACAAAAAGGACAACTACAATAAAAAAATAGCCAGGTGTTGTGGCAGGTGCCTGTAGTCCCAGCTTCTTGGGAGGCTGAGGCAAGAAAATCGCTTAAGCCAGGAGTTGGAGGTTGCTGTAAGCTATGACACCACAGCACTCTACCCAGCACGACATAGTGAGCTTCTGTCTCGGAAAAACAAACAAACAAACAAACAGAGTAGATGGTCTTTGGGCTAAAACTTAAAACATACCCACAAAATACCACCATGTATTATTTCCAAAGTGCGTAACATATACACCCACCCAAGGTAAACACTGAACACACTCCCTAAGACCAGGCAAGGCAGGGGCAAAGGATAAGGAGGATAAGGTAAAAGTAAAACCAGTTGGGGCCTGGCTGTCTATGCCCCCCGCCCCCAGGTCTAGGCTGGAGTCTACCCCTTACCCCCAGGAACGCACACCCCTACCCACCTAGCAAGCTAGAGGCGGCTAGCCCTCCCTGGCACCCCCTATGCAAAGCAAGTTTTTAAAACTGTCTCAATTCTTTTGAGTCGGCTCTAAGCATCCAACTTGCTGCTGGTGTGGTCTGGGAGAAGAAGGCTGTGAGAGGCCCAGAGCACCTGTGCTCCCAGCCAGGGCCACCCCAACCACTCACATGACTGAACAAACCTCAGACTCTGTCGCCAGTTTTTCACCTGTGAAGTTGAGAAGACTAGCTTACACCTCTAAGTTTCCTTCTGATTCTAAGGCATAAGGACTCAAAGTTAGGGACTATTCTGTTACTTCTCTCTTACCACAGGTTCCCTTCAAGGGGATCTTTAGGGAGAACCCTGAGTTTTTCTGCCCCCAAAGGGGAAAAGGCCTTATACGTGGTAAATGTTCTAAAATATTTTCAGAACTGATACCCCAGTTAAGCAAAAAAAGTCTGTCTCAGGAAAGACAAGGTGATACTCACTGTTCACAGAGACTATAAACTTCAGATTCCTGCTCTGTACCCCACACAGCCAGGCCCTCTGTACACCTCTCTGAGGACTACTGTGCAGCACCCCAAATGCAGGAGCCTCCTGGACCTGCAGGGGCCTGCAGAGCGGGACCGCAGTCACACTCATCTTGCCATAGGCATCAAGAGGAGCCTGACAGTAGTCCCTCCCAGCTCCTCCTGGACAGCCCTGCCACACGTGTGGATGACAAAGAGAACTCAGGGGCTGTGGCCAAAGCTGCCATGAAAAGGTAAAGTCCCATACATTCCTATTTGTGTTCTCTTTTACGTCGCTCTTTCAACTGACTCAAATAATTCATCTCACTTTAGCAACTCTCAATTTTAGCAAAAGGTCAGGGTATTGACCACGAGGTAGGTGGTAACTTCTCCAGCTGCCGTCAGAGATTGACTTGAGAGGTGGGTGCTATGGCTGGCGTCAGCCTCAGACGACACCTTCACCTTCCAGGGCTGTGCTTCACGCTGTCCCAGGGGGACAACTACAAGGCGATATCCTTCTGCTGACAAGCTCTTACACACAGAAAGTTCTAAGCATGCTGCTATTACAAACGCGCTGGAACGGGTCTGTCAAAGCAAGTTTTTTAAACTGCCTTAGTTCTTTTGAAGTTATTGAACAGTCATTTGCTTCTCATTTTGCTTAGATCTCAAGGAATAATGGGGAGAACATGAATATTTTTTCATTGCTACTTTGTCAAGTCAAAAGTGTAACCTAGTTTTAAGTTTCTCTCATTCGTACTGTATTTGAGGGAAATACAATATAAACCAGCATCTTTTATCACCTCAGAGCAGGCTCTTAGGAAAGGGGACCTCTCCCAGTACCACTACCTTTAGGCTAAATGTCAACAGAAAAGCCTCAGCCAGGTCCAAAGCTGACACAAAGCAGTGGGTTCCGCAGAACAGTGCTCTGAATCAAAATGATCAACTCTCTTAAGAAACCTGGTGAAGTTATATTGAGGTGTAGGGATCAATTGAGAAGTCCTGGCTCGGCGCCTATAGCTCAACCGGCTAAGGCGCCAGCCATGTACACCTAAGGTGGCGGGTT
>NW_003852442.1:8739859-8741027 GCF_000181295.1 Otolemur garnettii
GGGGGGGGGGGGGGGGCGCGGGGCGCTTGAGCCCTGGAATTGGAGGTTCCTGTGAGCTGTAATGCCACGGCACTCTGCCCAGGGGGACAGCTTGAGGCTCTGTCTCAAAAAATAAAAAAATAAAAAAATAAAGAGTACAGCCAAGATAAAAATCTAGTTTCTCAACTCCTAAACTCTCCATCAAACCCATGAAGAGTATGGTTTGCTAGGGTGGATTTTGTGGTCCTGGTGCTCAAACACAGATTTCCCTGCTCCTGCCACAGGCAAGGTGGAATTATCCTAATTTGGAAGTGTCACATCACTTGGTTAACAACTGCAAGTCCAAGTGCTTCTGAGGCCCCTTATGTCCTGGACTAAACCAAAGAAACCAGGAGGTCTAGTTGTTAACACCTCAGCCACTGTCTGACCTGCTAAACTTTGTAAATGTGAAGGGGTAAAGGGAGAAATGGATGAAGGAACATAAAGAATATGACTTCGAAGGGTCAAATGAAGCCAAGCCAGCCTGAAGCAGAGTGGGGAGAGCCCGATCTGTCAGCCTAAGACCTTCAGTTCACTTTTAAGCTCATTTATGCAATTTCCAAACATCATAGCTAGAGTAAAAACCTCAAGCTTTTGGCTCTAAACACTTCCCTGCTCACATCCAGAAATGGAAGGATCAAATAAGACCTGAGAACCAACTTCAAGAGGCTGATGTCTTTTGATGGCAGCAAAACTGGTACCGAGGAGATCTGAGCCATTTCACCACAAACAAAAATAAAAGGATGATAGTTTTTTCTGATATCCCCATAGCATCAGAGATTTATTACGCTTGCGTCTGATTTATTATGCTGTTCTATTTGTTCTATTTGCAAATCCTGTAACGGGGAAAGGAGGCTGCCAAGTGTCTGTACTGAGTACTGATACGGGCAGTCTGCAAACAGTGCACACAGTTCCCATGGCTCTTATCACAGCAGGCAGACTTGGGCCTTTTTTTTTGAGACAGAGTCTCACTTTGTTGCCCTCAGTAGAGTAGATGTCACAGCTCACAGCAACCTCAAACTCTTTGGCTCAAGCAATTCTCTTGCCTCAGCCTCCTGAGTAGCTGGGACTACAGGTGCCGGCCACAACATCAGGCTGTTTTTATCTTATTTTATTTTTTTTTTTTGAGACAGACCCTCAAGCTGACCCC
>NW_003852442.1:8741074-8751573 GCF_000181295.1 Otolemur garnettii
TCAAGCGAGTCTCCTGCCTCAGCCTCCCAAGTAGCTGGGACCACAGGCGCCCGCCACAACGCCTGGCTATTTTTTGGTTGCAGCCATCATTGTTGTGTGGCGGGCTTGGGCTGGATTCGAACCTGCCACCTTAGGTGTATGTGGCTGGCGCCTGCCAGGCTGTTTTTAGAGAAGAGGTCTCACTCTGGCTTAGGCTGGTCTCCAAACTGTGAGCCCAGGCTTCCAAAGTGCTAGGAGTATAGGTATGAGTCACAGTACCCTGGCCTGGGTCGTTTTAAGGGCTCTTTCACTGTGCCCAAATGCTCACAAAGCTGGAGAATCAAGGCCATCATCTAGTCACTTATATTCAAATATCAAAAGCCAGCTGGGCCTGTAATCCTAGCACTCTGGAAGGCCAAGGTGAAAGGACTGCTTGAGCTCAGGAGTTCAAGACCAGCCTGAGCAAAAATGAGATCCTAAAAACAGAAAAATCTAGCTGGGTATTGTGGCAGATGCCTAAAGTCCCAGCTACTCAGGAGGCTGAGGCAGGATTGCTTGAGCCCAAGAGTTTGAGGTTGCTGTGAGCTATGATGATGCCACCACTCTTTACTCAGGGCTACAGAGTGAGAACGTCTCAAAACAAAATAAAACAAAACAACCCTCCTCCCCCCAAATATTGGCAGCCAGGCAGGTAGTATCCCCTTCCACAGAAAATGTCTGGCAGCATCTGAGAAACAGGAAAAACTGAGGCAAAGGTGATCAAATGCTCCCAAGAAAGAAAGCCAAGTGTGTCTCTTGGGTGATGAGATCTGACTTATTTTATTTATTCAAGTAAGATATATTTAACTTGATGTCATATACATGAAGAATTTCTAGAGGACTACAAGAGAAACTAATTTGAGACAAACTAAAGGAAGACCTAGTACATAAAAATTTCATATATTTCTATATTTTGTGATTTTTTAAACATGTGTCTTTTTTCACAATGAACAAATAAAGTTTGAAAACCATTTTTTTTTTATTGAATGGTAACTATGTACATTAATGCAATTCTGGGGTACAGTGTGGTGTTTTCACATACAGTTTAAAACATTTCCACCAAACTGGTTGACATAGCCTTCATGTCATGTTCTTAGTTACTGTGTTAAAACATTCATATTCTACTCTTAGAAAGATTCACTTGTACCCTTGTAAGATAAACCACAGAAGTGATCCCTCCAATCCTCCTCCTTCCACCCATTCCCCCCTCCCCTCTCCCTAAAACCATTTATTTTTAATGCTTTGTTTCCAGGCATTTATTCGTGGGCCTGGCATTCCCCACAATGCTATCGGTCTCTTTATCACCAAAGAACTAGAAAATAATCTGGCTCTACATCAATTTAAATTAATAATTCAGTTTAAAATGTTTTTTCTTTTAAGTTTGTATTTTGTTGGATTTAGAGATACGAGTGGTTTTGGAGAGACCCAATTTATTTAAAGGACAAAAGGAAAGGAACACTGGGGATGTGGACCAACTGTGGATGCAATCACCAGAGCAAGCAGGAGCCTGGCCGCCTGCTGCCACCTAACCCCTCAATCTTGCCTGAGATTAAGTTACCAAATTCAATCCAAATCCTTGTTTACAAAGCAAGTGAAGAGATTTGCTGCCTGCTGCCTCCCCAGGAGCTCACATGAAGGGCTGGGACCTGACCCCCTGCTCCCACTGTACTGTCCAGCAGGGCCTTGAGCCCCCTTCAGTCAAGCCCTGTGGCAGTCACTGTGGGTCTGTAAAGTTGTCCCCATCTCTAACCATTTCTCTCACACTTTGGAGTGGCCTTGAACACTCTGTTCTTCCCCTTAGTTCCTGCTGCCTACAGTGTGGTGCTGGGCCAGCAGGAGTAGAGAAATAATCCTTAGGCCTATTATTGTTGTCTTATTCTCAGAGTGCCCCTTGCAAGCAAAGCTACTGAAAGCCAAAAAGGAAAAAGCTGCATATCACAGATGAGAACAGCCCACCTGATGAGAACAGCCATGGCCGTCATCAGATCTGTGCGCTCCTGTATAGAAAGCCAAGGAGCAGACACGGTGGTACACGACTCTAGTCCCAGCTACTGAGGAGGTGGAGGCCGGAAAAACAGCTTGAGCCAAGAGTTCTTATTTAGAGATCGTATCTCTAAATAAGAAAACAATAATGATGAAACAAAAAAAGAAAAGCAGAGGAAAAAGTACAGGTCAAATGTTAGTGTATGGATAGGACCAGGAGTGCAGAAAAGAGGCTCTCTCACAGGGACCCTAATTGGTGAGGGGTTCATCATGGTACTGGTCCCTCCCCTTCTCCCGCTGTGTACAGACAGCAGTGTCCAAGACAGAAAGAACCAATTCTACTGCCTTCCTCGCAAAGCAGCTGTTGATGACAATCCTGAGGCCAGGGAAGATAAATCCCTTGTTTGTTTACGAAGTTTTAATTTTTACCTGCAAAGTTATTTTCAATTCTACCTCTAGAATTAGAACCGGAAGGTTCAAAAGGAAAAATGATCCAAAGCAAGCACCTGAAAAGCCAGAATCAATCTGGTCATTCCGCTGTGCTGAGCCAGCCAAGCCCCGGCAGAGGGAATGGATGCACTTTAATCAGCTTTTCTTGATCAAGCACCTCTCAATCCAGGATCAAATTAATACATTAAAAAAATAAACCACCTCCAAGGGCTGATTAAACCTGCTGGCTCTTACAGAGCAAACAAGAAAACAAAACTCTGTTGCCATCTCCATTTCTCTTAGAACAGCCTTACTAACAAGGGTTGGTGCTAATAAAACAGGAAAACGGAGCCTGTGAACTACGCAGGAGTCTGAGGAGGACGGCACAGTGGAGGGATCCTAAGAAGCCCTGGAGCTGATTCTGAATGAGAGAAACTCCCATGAGATGCTGCATAAATCTGAGAGAAAATGCAACAGCATTACAGTAACTCTGTGAGAAGAAATACCCGTCAAAACAAGAATCCACATCTGTGGTTCCAGCCATCCAAGTAGCTGAACCAGAAGATGCCAAAGGGACTGAACACACCAGGGGAGGAATCTAGTGGCAGGAAAAGTGGTCTCCGTGAGACAAGCCCATGGAATCAATAAAATGAAGATCTGGCCTCTCACATCACACTACTTATGAACTTTAATATCTTTAAGTCTTCGTGTAAATACACGGTTTCCATTCTGTCAGAGGTACCAATACCGGATTTGTTCTTTAACCAAGAAAGATAAGACACCAACACTAGGCAGAATCTGGCATCTCACGTCCAAACCTGTTCTGGTCATAACCAACAGAACCTATGAGCAGTACTGTCATTGAAAATGATGGCACTTCCACCTCAACCCTTCTAGGGCCTCCAGCCAGACTGCCTGATAAAAATGTGAATTAACACAGAGCCATTTGGCTTGCCCACTGGGAGTGAGAAAGATCCTTTCACACGGTTTACTTCTTTAAGCCCTTTCAAACGAGATACAAAAAGGGAATTTGAAAGCGGTATGGGCAGGGGCACCTGCAGAACTGACCATCAGATCTTAACGGCTGAAAAGTCTATAGTCCTCAGACTTTTCTCCAATAGCAAATATCCCCAATTACCTAGAAATATAACATGCCAGCTTAGCAGAGGACTTGATCTGAATTCTGAATAGCTCAGAGATGGCTTTGGGTTGCTGACTAGCACCTGCCTTTATTGAAGAAATACAGGAGCAGAAACACTGCTTGTTTTCTTTGAAGCTTTTGATGCGAGAGATGTTCTCCTGGCTCCTAGGGATGCGCCTACTTGGAGACAGAACTGGCTTTCCTAGGTAATACTAATTTTAGTCAAAAAGGCAATAATTACCCCCACAAGATTGAGTGTTTATGTGCTATTTTTCTCCTGTAAAATCGAAGTCCTTTCATCTAGAGAGCTAGGTAGGGTGCTGAGGTTAAGAGCCCTGCATTCTTGTGCCTTTCAAGCAGAAGTGAAACTCTCTAGACTCGTGTGAAGAAGTTCCTTCCTCTGGATAGGTGCTGGTGTGCTCACAATACCCTGGCTTTGTAGACAAAGGAAAAAAGTCCTCTCTCCCAGGAGGGCGAAGAATTTCTGTTATCAAGCCAACAGTCTACCCAAGAAGACCCCAAGGTCTGAGGACAGAACATAACCTGCTCTTGGGCCAGCATCATGAAAAGAGCTGGGGACCAAGTTCTTCACAACAAGAGACACCAGTTCCTTAAATTGGGATACTGGTTCTGCTGTGAGAAGGTAAGAGTCTCAACATACATAGAGGACGAGAACAACAAAGTGGATCCATACAAAGAGAGCAGAGGTCCTAAATTTTAGCAAGCCAGCACCGCCACTTTATCTGAAAGGGAGAAACAGTTCCTTCAGAAAGCATTAAAATGGAGGCCGGGCACAGCGGCTCAGGCCTGTAATCCTAGCACTCTGGGAGGCCGAGGCAGGTGGGATTGCTTAAAATCGTAAGTTCAAGACCAGTCTGACAATCCTGAGGCCAGGGAAGATAAATTCCTTGTTTGTTTATAAAGTTTGGATTTTTACCTGCAAAGTTAAGTTTTTAGTAGAGACCCTTGTCTCTACCAACTGGGGCAAGAGGACCGCTTGAGCCTGAGTTGGAGGTTGCTGTGAGTTATGACACCACAGCACTCTACTCAGGGCGACAGCTTGAGACTGTCTCAAAAAAAAAAAAAAAAAAAGGTATCAAAATGAGAGCAAGGGCTAATGTCCCAGTGATGTTCCCACACGTCTTGATTCATTCCCTGCATCAAGGCAGCATGAGGTGTTGCCTGACCTTGCCTGTTGGGAACCAGACGCCTCTCCACAAATGACTGTCTGCCCACCCACTCTGCGTGTTACAAAGACCTTCTATCTGAATTTGCCCTGGGAAGCTAATAGGATCACAGTAACAGGTTCATCAAGATATCCTGCTCCTTTAATTACTGCTCTGAAACAAGAAAGCTACACACAGGAGAAAGGGAGTCAGACCCTCCTGTCTGGACTTGACTGGTAGGAAAGGTTAGGGGAGACAAAGGAGGAGGCCAAGATCATCCTGCTGATGGGGGTAGTGAAAGCCTGAGCACCATAGCCACAGAGCAAGTCCCATATTCCTAGAGAGGCCACACTCCATGGACTAGGTAAGGCCAGTCTCCCCGTATGATGAGAGTGCCAGGGAGAAATCAGCCAACGCCATCACAGAACTTTGCTGGAGAAAATGGTCAAAGCACAGAGCGCTAGTATTATCTGACTATTAAATTATTAAATCGCTGCTTCAAGTAAAAAGCAACAATTCCTTAGACCCCTTGTTAGAGATGTGTGAATCAGAGATCAGAATCAAGGCTGATAACCCAGCATGTGAGGCCTGAAAACACACAAGTGATCTCAGCAGTGACCAAACTAACCCTTTCCCCTGCAGATCTTTGGGAGAAATCTGCCCAGGGTCTCAGATAGGAAAAGACAACCGGTGTCTAGCCTGTCCCTTGAGCCACCAAAGTCAACAAAGCAGGCAGAATAGCCAGGGTACCAGGAAAACCAAGCAGTGTCAGCTTCTCCCAGCAGGGCCACCCCTCCCCACGAGAGTACCGTGCCCCTCACACAAAGCTTGCTAAGTTTATTTTCTTTCATCAAAGCAAAACTGAAGCCAGGAACCATATTTCTGGATCAACACAGTTAATGTCCTTCACTCTGGAAGACAAAAGGCATATGGAAAAGTTCTCTACTTGTTCAACTACACACACGGAACAATTACTCCCTAGGTGGGCTTCTGCCTTTTTCACAGGAAGCCCCAAATCAGAGGAAACTAAGGGGCCTTGCTGGCAGATGGGGGAGGACAAAGACAGGTTTCAACAAGGGAAGAAATGATGCAAAATGGGATCAACCCTGTCAGCAGAAGGAAGAGATACGCAGTTCATTTAATGAAAAGCAAAGTTTTGACCAGGGCCTGGGAAGATTGATCACCAGAGGGAATATCTAACAGAAGAACTTGAGTCCCCAAGAGTCAAGCCAGTGGATGCTGTGGCAGAGATGGCCTGAATAACCTGGAACGACCCTGAAGATGCTTTCCTGAAATCTCCGTTTTCTCAAAAATGTGGCATGTACACACCAAAACATAAACTGAGGGTGGGCACGGTGGCTCACACCTGTAATCCTTGGACTCTGAGGGGCTGAGGCAGAGGGATCACTTGAGCTCAGGAGTTTAAGACCAGGCTATTTCTATTTTCCTAAAAATAGAAAAACTAGCTGAGCGTAGTGGTACCCACCTGTAGTCCCAGCTACTTAGGAGGCTGAGGCAGGAGGATTGCTGAAGCCCAAGCGTTTGAGGTTGCTGGGAGGTATGATGCTACAGCACTCTACACCCAGGGTGACAGAGTGGAACACTGCCTCAAAAAAAAAAAAAAAAAAAAAAACCTGCTGAAAAGTCATAATCTGAGTTTATGGGGGAAAACAAGTCCAATTTGCTTATTTAATATGCAGATTGTGTTTTGCAGCAAGAGGCACATCTCTGATAGGAATTATGGATGCAGAGAGGAAAACCTTTGGGCTCACAAGTAGCTCTAGATAGCTGCAGACACCAGATACTTGTCTTTCCAGCTGGAATCTTCAAGTTAGAAAATACAAATTCTTCCAAGACCCTTTATTCCCACCTTATATGTACACTTAGATAACTGGTGTTTTAACTTTAAGGATCTAGCCACCCACCTGAACTAATTTTATAAGGTGGAGTGGGAAGTCAGACAAAATCCCCTAGATTTCCTCTGAGGTCTAGAAATAGAGCTTCAGGAAGGCAGTGAGTCTACCGAGGGCAGGACTTTGAGAACGAGCCCACTTCCTGGGGACGCCCCTTGCTCACTTCCAATCCAGATGTTTAGGAGCTAAGTCTGAGGATGTCTAGACATATCACAGCCCCAATGGCAGCAAATGAGAAAGCTTCTCGCATCTGTGGGCCAGATGCTTCTCCTTTTCACACAGGTCACCCACTCTGCTTTAATACTGTGTGTTTGTGCATTACAGGAGCAAAATCAGACAAGAGACCACGGAAAGATTAAGACTGCACCTGGTGTCATGCATCAAAAGAGTAAGATGGACAGATGGAAGGAGTTCATGAGAAAGCCAAGATAGGACAATGTTGACGGCAAAGGAGGTGATTACATGGTGTTCACTGCACAGCTCTCTCAATTTTACTATTCCTAGTGGACATGGTTGCTGGAGGTCTGAGATGGCTTTGCAAGAGTGAGAATGTCACTCAGCACTGAGATCAAAGTACCTGGCCTCACCTTAAATAAGCCTGCTGGCCTGGAGGAGGCCTTTCAAGTTCTCAAGGATTCTTCACAAGGGTAGGCATCAAAATCCGGGACTTTTTATACATGACTCACATGAGTGAGTCCCCACTGTAAGTCCTACTGACTCACAATCGGAAGCAGGTGGGGTAATGTAATGTTCCCACCTTGATAGGGGCTGGGACAGGACACTGGAGTGCATGTACTTGTCAAAACTCAGTGAACACATAACATATATTTCATTGTTATGTAAACTTCCAATCAAGAGAAAAAAACTGTAAACAAATGCTACACACCAGTTAATGGTGTGTACATTGAAACATTTAGAGGTAAATATATACAGATATCTACCATTTACTTTCAAATACATAAAAAATAAGATAGGTTAACAGATGCATGAAAGAGTACACAGATGAAGAGATGTGAACACAATGAATAGTAAAAAGAGCTGCATCTGGAGTGAGCAGGGGTGGAGCGTGGTGCTATGGCTGTGCCAGGGCACAAGTACTTTCACAAAGGTCCCCAGGTGGGTTAAACAAACTGAGGTCCATCTACACCACGTGTCCTCAAACTACAGCCCATGGGCCACACGTGGCCTGCCTAGGACATTTATCCAGCCTGCCGGGTGTTTTTGCTGCCACTACCTGTCCTACTTAACAGCCGAGGCGTCCTGGGGCCTATACTCTGGCCCTCCAACGGTCTGAGGGACAGTGAACTGGCCCCCTGTTTAAAAAGTTTGAGGACCCTTGATCTACACCATGGAATATTACTTAGCAATGAACTATTGAAACACACAGCTTGGACAGAGAATTATGCCGAGAAAAGCCAATTCCAAGGGTTACATGCCCTGCGATTCTGTTTACATCGCATTACTGAAATAACAAATAACAAAATTACAGAGATGGAGAACAGAGAGCAATGGCTGCCTATAAAGGACAGCATTAGGGAGTGTGCAGTGGTGGAACAGTGCTATTATCTTGATTGCAGTGCTGGATACATAAACCTATATGTGTGATAAAACTGTAAACCCCCCCCCACACACACACACATGCACGCATGCACATCAAGTGGTGAGATTTGAATAAGGCCTATGGGTTGTACCAACAGCACCAGTGTCGATCTCCTTGCTTTGATATAGTCTCATAGTTAAGTAAATATACCACTGGAGAAAACTGGGCGAAGGTACATGGGGCTACTCTATTGTTTCCACAGCTTCCAGTGAATCTATAATTATTTCAAAATAAAAAGTTAAACAAAAGTTCCTCAAGTGATTCCAAAACATATCCCTGGTTAGAACCACGAAAACAAAGCCCACAAAAGTTTCCCAATCACAAAACTTGTATCTTCTAATTCCAAAGCTAAAGGAGAGTTAATCAACTGCCAACAATGTTCACTGCTACTTCTGAGCCATGCACCTGAAGATACCATCCCTTCCATCCTTGGGATGGTAATCTTGATGTTTCATTGAAACATCAGGACTCATATTATCCAAATAGGCAATGGTGGGCAGGGATGAAAGGTTGAGTGGACCAAAAAGAGAAAAATTACATATTTTCACTGGGGCAGCTGCAAATTTGCAAACTAGAAATTACCAGAGTTTTAAAAAAACTGAGTATTTCGCACCCATCACATCTAGACCTAAGGTTGTCAAAATGGGGTTCTCTCAGCTTTGAGAACTCCTGGACCATCATTTGAGTAAATTTCATAAGAGGCATGAGGGAACATGCTCCACACAGCTGTTCCCATCTGTTGTCGAAAATAAGATCCTGTACAAAATAAGAAAACGTTACGAAGTCATAAATCTTTCAAACTACAACCTCAGCAGGGGAGTGAACTATGATTCTTTTCATCTTTTAAAATGTAATAACTTTGCTCAGTTTAATCACATTGAAAAGAACCATTCTGACAAATTTAAATGTTGATGTGCTGATGCGCTTAAGAACTCAAATACTAAGCAAAACAAGACACTTGACGCATCTACAGTTTCACTACCCTCCTAGTCTACTTTCCATCATCCCATCGCCTCTCCAACCATTAATCATTAAAAAATAATAATAATTTGTAAGACCTTTGTGATCAGAGTTAATAATAATTTAGGAGATAAGATTTTAGGACTTGCAAAATGATGACAAAGATATCAACTCTCGTCACTTGCTG
Source organism: Otolemur garnettii (assembly GCF_000181295.1). Lineage (NCBI taxonomy): Eukaryota > Metazoa > Chordata > Mammalia > Primates > Galagidae > Otolemur > Otolemur garnettii. Next base: position 8,750,472 of record NW_003852442.1, read on the forward strand.
AAAGCTCACAGAAGAGTCAACCTAAGCCTGACAAACTCTTTGAAGTGATAAGTCAATTCTGAAAATGAGAATCATGAGCACTTCCAGTTAGAGAAATAGAACAGCCTAGATAACCAGAAAACCCTACAGCTACAAATACCTTTGAAGAACAAAGAGAAAACTGGAAATCCCCAGGAGCCAGAAAATAAGAGCAAATTGAAAAATGAGGGGAGGGGGAAGAGAGCGTGTTCTCTGCCTGTGCTACACAGAGAGGAAAGAAGTCTGTCCTGCAAACTGTAACCAAGGGCCTGTACCTCCTATACTCTGTGTAAGATGAGCTCACAGTCAAAAATTACAGAATACAGCATGGGCAGAAATCAGACAAAAGTGCAATCTGACACATACCATAAGTCTATTAAAGATTGAAGGCATAAAAGATGGATTCCAGATTCCAGAGAACAAGAAACTATTAAAGGCAGGAAGGAGGGAAAGAAAAAATAGACAAGAAAAAGAACTAAACAATGTCTGAGAAAGGATAGCCATTAAAATGTAAAACGAAAAATTAAACGAATGTAAGGATTACCCATGAACTGTAAAAACCACTGGGTCAAGGGTTACTGGGAAAAAGAGACCTTCACATCGTTTCAGTTACCGACTACAGATCACCCTTGCTGGCGACACCACTTTAACCACGTCATGGGACAAACTGACATTTCGGCTTCCTGTGTGTGATGCAACGGGAAGGCAGCATATCATTTATGCAGTCCTTTGCCCAAAAGTGTTTAACCTGAATCTAATCATGAGGAAGCGATCTGACGAATCCAAATCACGGGACATTTCTGGTCTGTACACTAGAAAAAGTCCATCCCATGAAGGGGAGAGGCAGAAAGCAGAGCGACTGTTTTAGAATAAAGGAAACTAAGGACGTGACAACTAAAGGCAATAAATACGTCCTCTTTTTTTTTTAATTGTTGGGGAATCACTGAGGGTACAAAGAGCCAGGATGCACTGCTAGCGTCTGCTGGGTAAAGTCCCTCGAAATACATAAACTTGACTGAATTCTGGATTCACAAAAATAAAGGGAATTTTAGGGACAACTGGAAATTTGTTTTTTTTTTTTTTT
>NW_003852442.1:8753895-8761878 GCF_000181295.1 Otolemur garnettii
AAAAAAAAAAAAAAAATTAACCACTTAGAAAGAACAGCACTCTACCAAGGGTGACAAAGTGAAATTCTGTCTCTGGCTCAGAAAAGGGGGGGACGGCGATAGAAAAGAATTCCTCTGATTTAAATAAAGCTGTGGGGGAGGTGCCTGTGGCTCAAAAGGGTAGGGCGCAGGTCCCATATGTCGGAGGTGGCGGGTTCAAACCCAGCCCTGGCCAAAAACGGCAAATAAATAAAAGTTTAAATCTGAAAAAAAAAAAAAAAAAAACAAAAACTTTAAATAAATAAATAAAGCTGTGGGATAATGCTAAAGCAGAGCTGGGGGAATTTAAGATGTAGGGACCAGAAATGCAAATGTACAGAGACAGGAAGCAGACTGCCTGGGCTGGGTAAAGGGAACTGCCCAAGGGCACCGGCAGTGAGAGTGTCCTAAAAGTGAGGGCGGTGATGGTTGCACAACCGTGTGACTAAACGGAAAGCCACTGAATTGTGCACTTTAAATCAGAGAATTATATGTAAATTACATCTCAATAAAATTGAGGAAAACGCACACACTAGAAAATAAAAACGGGAAATCAGAGCGTCCAACTCAAAAACCTAGAAAAGAACCACAGAGCATACCCAAAGGGAGAAGCAGCAGCCGGGCCAAAAAAGGCCAGCAGCAGAAAATGACCGTGGTGATTAGGTAGGAAAGAAGTTATTAAAAGGATACTGGGTCTCCCACTGAAATGCTTCAGGCGGCAGAGTAACACGTAACACGGGACATGGCGAAATACCGCACCACACAACTGGACTGATGAGGAACCCTCACCCCATCTGGGGCTGCCCTGCACTTGAGAAAAATGCCACCATCACCCCCACCCCAGATGCCATTTACGTGCCAGAACTGGACCCTGCAAATGTGCCACCTGCACTGCCTCAACCTGCTCCCTAAGCATCACTAGTGTCCATGTATGACTAAGAGATCAGGACACAGACACAAAGGGAAGACCATGTGCGGGCACAGGGAGAATGGCTGTCCGCAGGCCCAGCCAGGAGAAAGGCCAGAGAGGAAACAGCCCTGCCCACCCTTGATGGTGGATTCACACCTCTAACTGTGAAATAAACCTGTGTTGTTCAAACTACCCTGTCTGTGGTAGTTCACAGCCCTAACAAACTAACACAGTAAAAAAACAAAAGAGAGAGACAAAAGATCTAAGGGCTAGAAGGGAGGAAACACAACTGTGATGTGATTATCTGCATTAAGAAAGGCAAAAGATGGGTGGCGCCTGTGGCTCAGTGGGTAGGGTGCTGGCCCCATATGCTGTGGGTAGCGGGATGGAACTGGGCCCAGCAAAACTGCAACAAAAAATAGCCGGGCACTGTGGCAGGCACCTGTAGTCCCAGCTACTCGGGTGGCTGAGGCAAGAGAATCGCCTAAGCCCAGGAGTTGGAGGTTGCTGTGAGCTGTGACGCCATGGCACTCTACCAAGGGCAAAAAAAGTGATAGTCTGTCTCTAAAAAGAAAAAAAGAAAGGCAAAAGAATCCACAAGTGGCAGGAACTCATACGTTAGTCCCACACAATATCTACACACACACAAGGCAACAGCACTTCTCCACGCGCTCACAACAATTAGGGAAAAAAAGTGTTTCCTGTGACTCTATTTCTAATAGCTAAAATGTGCAATCAAATTAACTTCCCCTCACTGTGCACATAAATAAACAAGTTGAAGTTGGGCGCAGTGACTCACCCCTAAAATCCTAGCAGTCTGGGAGGCTGAGGTGGGTGGATCACCTGAGCTCACAGGTTCAAGACCAGCCCGAGCAAGAGCTAGACCCTGTCTCTAAAAAATAGCAGAGTACTGTGGCAGGTGCCTGTAGTCCCAGCTACTCGGGAAGCTGAGGCAAGAGAATCACTTGAGCCCAAGATTTTGAGGTTGCTGTGAGCTATGACACCACAGCACTCTACCAATGGTGACAAAGTGAGACTCTGTCTCAATTAAAAAATAAAAAATTCTCTTGCCTCAGACTCCAAAGTAGCTGGGACTACAGGCGCCCGCTACAACAGCTATTTTTCAGAGATGGGGTCTTGCTCTTGCTCTGGCTAGTCTCGAACTCCTGAGCTCAGGTGATCCACCTGGCTCAGCATCCCAAAGTGTTAGGATTACAGGCATGAGCCAAGGCGCCCAGCCAATATTATAAACATTTCATCTTGGTGATAGCACACAGGTGCTTACCATGTTATTTTCTGTACTGTTCTGCATATTTGAAATACTTCATTAGGAAAAAAAAAACTCTTTGAGGTCTATGTAAATGCAAGTATTAAATTCTAAAAGGCTTATGATGTATAAAAATTGCCCCACATCTGTCTGCTCCCTACTCTCTGCACACACGCCTTTTCAGGGGACCTGAAGCTCACTCCCACGCCACTACTATCCCTGCAACAGATGCATGCCCAAGGTAAAACCAGCAAAGAAAGAAATTTAATGTCCAAGACATTTATTTTTAAGTCAGAATAAAAACCAACCTTACGCAGTGCCCCCTTTCCATAGCTTGCATGAGCTCCTGTAATCTGAAAGGTGTCAGGGATAAATATAACACACTCTCCACCTGGGAGTACTTGATGAGATCATTAAAGGGAAGATTCAGCTGAGCTGAAGGAGCAAGCCAGCCTCACAGGCACCAGGTGCAATATAGTCACTGCTCAAAGTCAAACTGAGACTGTACTACAGCTGAGGTGAGAGGATCATTGGGCCCAGAAGTTCAAGGCCAGCTTGGACAAAAAAAAAAAAAACAACAAAAAAACCTTACTATAGATCACTTGGATAAAGCCAGGGATTGCTATATCACAGAATCTTTATTGCTAGGTTAAAACAAAATCTTAGATCCAGCATAATTTATACTGGCTCCACCTATACTGATTAACAGTAACCTTCTCAGCTCACCCATCCTGTCTCTATGTCTAGGATGATGACTCAAGTTTCTCCTTCCTAGTCTTTTCCTAAAGGGAAAAAGAGGTTTGAGTACCTAACTACAAACCATAAAGCAAGTGCAAAAGGGTAGGCAGAGTTCATGCATTTAATTTTAGGTCAGTTACCAGGTTTTTCTTGAGGCCTGGCCAGGGTTATTCTGGTACTGGCATGGGGAACATAGTTTGCATGGGTGTGGGTTAAATTAAAAACAAACAAACAAACAAAACTCTCACACCAAGTGCTCACAGAACCTGTCCCTAAGCCGGATCCTCGGGGCAGCTGGAGAAGCACTGCTCCCTGACCCAGCCAGGACACCCGCCAGGAGATTCTACTAAGACACAGGCTTCCTACGTTTCAGAAAAGGACAGAGGTAGCAGCTAACAGAATCACCATTTCAAATTCTCTCCACCTCCTTCTTCTGGCAGGAGTATTATGCAACATTAGAGAAAAGAATTCCATCTTTCAGAGGCCCATGGGTGACAGAGCACCATATTAAACTCTCCTTGGGAAATTATATTAAATAACAGATGAGCTGCTTAAAATATTACGTTACTTCACATATAAGTATGCCACGCATGGCTCATTTCCTATATGTGCAGTCCCCTTTCCAAGGGAAAATACCATACCCATCAAATCACGTGATCAAAAATACAGCTTATAGGTGGCAAAAAAGTCAACGGAATGAGGATGCCTAGGAGTCAAGAGCACATCTGTCCTACACCAGGGAGGGCGACATCTCAACCACCTCAGGTGATTCCCAAGTCTCAATTCTGGAAGTTGAGATCATATTTTAAAAATGAAAAGCAGGCTCAGCATCTGTGGCTCAAGTGGCTAAGGCGCCAGCCATATACACCCAAGGTGGTGGGTTCAAGTCCAGCCTGGGCCCTCCAAACAACAATGATGACTGCAACCAAAAAACGGCCAGGCGTTGGGCCAGGTGCCTGTGGTCCCAGCTACTTGGGAGGCAGAGGCAGGAGACTCGCTTGAGCCCAGGAGTTGGAGGTTGCTGTGAGCTGTGATGCCACGGCACTCTACTCAGGGGGACAGCTTGAGGCTCTGTCCTAAAAAAATAAAAAATAAATAAAAATGAAAAGCAAAGACAAGCTACTGCTTTGCAACAGGTTCCTTGGGAAACCAGTTCTCCACCCAACTCAGGGACCCTCCCTGTCTCTTGCTATCCTATGTGGGCACTTACACCACACCTTGTCTCTTTTATCAGACTGTAAGCTCCATGAGGGCAAGAATCATCCATTTCTGTACATCTGTTAGAGTCTAAAATGATTCCCTGCATATAGTTAAACCTTCAATAAGTATTAGTTGGCTTTAAGTGATTCCAGCACAAAAAGGCCTGATGAGGTAGAAATAAGATAAGAACTACACAGCTTTGGAAGGCAGCCTGCTCAGAAAAAAATGCATATCTAAAATGTTAAAAGACGAACAGCCAAATTTTGTAAGAAAGAGATAAAATGTTCCTCAAAGTAAAACTGAGGGAGGGCAGCACCAGAGTTTCCTCTCACAAGCTTCTGGAAAGATAAAAGGATGTCTGGTGTGGGTGATAATGTGCTACAGGCTTAGGCCAGAACAGGTGAAAAAAATCTGATAAAAGCAATCAACCATGAAGCTGCACACAGCTCGGGGCAGGAGGGAATCAGACTTGGCCAGGCTGCTTCCAAACTCACTGGCACAAATATGGTTTTAAAATAAAGGAGGCTCAAAAAGAGGAAAGAGATGATAAATGCCTCATTCTCAACTTGTTCTTTATTGTAGATGCGCTCCCACTCCTATTCAAGTATTTATGGAGTGCCAACTACTGGTGAGATAAAGAGGCACAAACTGGAACATGGAGGGAGGCTCTCAGGAGTCGTTATCGCTGTTCTGGAATTGGCGCACATTCTACTACATGTTGAACCCGACACGCCTGGCCTGGAAGAACAGCGATATATCAAGCTCTGATGTACACCAAGCCTCCATTTAGCATAATCTCTCAAAGGCCAGGAAGCCGAGTTCAGCCACTCTGTGAGAAGTTCAAGGACCCCAGAAGGAAAACATAATCATTTTGTAAAAAGTGACAAGGTGATCCTAGTAGTTACACAGAAATAGAAAGGTCCTAGTATAGCCAAAACAATTTTGAAAGAGGAACAAAGATGGAGAATGATACTACCAGATTTTATTTTATTTTATTTTATTTATATTTATTTTGAGACAGAGTCTCATTTTGTTGCCCTCGGTAGAGTGCAGTGACCATCACAGCTCACAGCAACCTCAAACTCCTGGGCTCAAGCGATTCTACAGACTCATGGCACAATACCTGGCTATTTTTTTGTTTTAGCAGGCCTGGGCTGGGTTTGAACTTACCAGCCCTGGTGCATGTGGCTGGCGCCCTACCCACTGAGCTATAGGTGCTGCCCATATTTTATTTTTTGAGATAGAGTCTTACTTTGTCGTCCTTGGTAGAGGTCATGGAGTCTTAGGTCACAATAACCCTAAACTCTTGGGCTCACCAGATCCTCTTCCCTCAGCCTCCTGAGTAACTGCGGCACCCGCCACAACGTCTGGCTAGTTTTAGAGATAGCGGTATTGATCTGGCTCAGGCTGGTCTCAAACTCCTGAACTCAGGCAATTCACCCACCTTGGCCTCCCAGAGTGCTAGGATTATAGGTGTGAGCCATTGTGCCTGCCCGTTATACTACCAGATTTTAAAACTTACTACAAAACTACAAGTAACCATAATAGTGACAGACATATAAATCAATCGAAGAGAACTGAAAGTCCAGAAATAAACTTGTTATATTTATGACCAGCTGATTCTGCCAAGGAAAGCCAGTGGGGAAAGGATGGGCTTTCAAATGGTGCTGGGACAACTAGATATACATCTGTTTAAAACAAACAAAAAAAAACAAACTCAGACCCTTACCTCATACCATACCCAAAAATCAACTCAAAATGGAACATAGATATGTAAGAGCTAACACTCTCAAGCTTCTAGGTGAAAATATAGGAGAAAATCTTTATGACTTTGCAATAAACAATGCTAGTTTTTACATACAATACCAAAAGCCTGATCTATAAAACTGGCCAGGCACAATGGCTCATACCTATAGTCCCAGCACTTTGGGAGGCCTACACAGGAGGGCTGCTTGAGGCCAGGAATTCCAGACCAACCTGGTCAACATAGTGCGAACCCATTTCTACAAAAAAAGAAAAATTAGCTGGGCATGGTGGTATATGTCTATAGTCTCAACTACCTGGGGAAGTTGAGGCAGGAGGATCACTTGAGCCTGGGAGTTCAAGGTTATAGTGAGTTATGATTCCACTACTATATAGGTGACAGAGTGAGACCATGTCTCTACATGTAAAAAAAAAAAATTGTTGATAAATTGGACTTAATCAAAATTTAAAATGTTTGGGAATCACACATATGATAAAAAACATAGTTAACAACATATAATCTAAAACTCAGATGACAAACAGCCCAATTTTTTTTAAAAAGGGGAATACATGGGAAATATCTGTACCTTCCTCTCAATTCTGCTGTGAACCTAAAATAATGCTATAATAATTAAGTCTTAAAAACAAACAAAAAAAGGCCTGGTGCCCATAGCTTGGTGAGTAGGGCACCGGCCACATACACGGACGCTGGTAGGTTTGAGTTTGGGCTAAATAACAGCAATAACTGCAACTAAAAAATAGGTGGGCATGTGGCAGGCACCTGTAGTCCTAGCTACTCAGGAGGCTGAAGCAAGAGAATCACTTCCTGTAGATTTCCCTTATATGATATTTCCAGAAAAGACAAATCAAGAGAGACAGCAGTTGCCTGGGATGGAGGGTGGAGCAGGGACTGACCTGATATAGGAAACTTTCTGGGGGGTGGAAGTGCTATAAAATTGGATTTTAGTGATGGTTGCACAACTCTATACGTTTGCTAAAATCATCAAATTGTACACTTAAAATGGAGGAATAGTATGGTATATAAATTATACCCCAGATTAAAAGCAGTAACAACCAGGTGGTGCCTGTGGCTCAGTGAGTAGAGCGCTGTCTCCATATACCCAGAGTGGTGGGTTTGAACTCAGCCCCGGCCAAACTGCAACAAAAAAATAGCCAGGAGTTGTGGTGGGCACCTGTAGTCCCAGCTACTTGGGAGGCTGAGGCAAGAGAATCGTCTAACCCCAGGAGCTGGAGATTGCTGTGAGCTGTGACACTACGGCCCTCTACCAAGGGTGACAAAGTGAGACTCTATCTCTAAAAAAAAAAAACAAAAAAAAACAGTAACAATAATACTCCACATTATTCTAGAGCAGCCATTGGTTTTCAACCTGTAGGTTGCGACCCCTTTTTAACAATGAAAATACACTGTGGCATTAGGAAGGTTGAGAACCACTGTTCTAGAGGATCCCTATATACAGTGGAAAGTCTTTTGAATTATTTTCCTATAGAAACTTAGTTTTCAGACAAAGAACTATGAAATAATTTCTCTACGACAGTGCTTCTTCAACTTAAGCACATGGAAAAATCATCTAAACAACCCGTTAAAATAGACCAAGTCCTCACCTTCCATGTTGATTCAGTAGGTCTGGGTGGGATGGGGGATGTGAATTTTACCTTTTTTTCTTTTCAATACAGCGTCTCCCTCTGTCACCCAGGCTAGAGTGTAGAGTGCAATCATAACTCACTGTAACCTCGAACTCCTGGGCTTAAGGGATCCTCCCCACTCAGCTTCCCAAGTAACTGGGCCTATAGGCATGCTCCACAATCTTTTAAAACAGCAGTTCTCAACCTGTGGGTTGCAACCCCTTTTTAACAATGAAAATACATTGGGGCATTAGGAAGGTTTGAGAACCACTGTTTTAAAATTTGCTGAGGATATAGGAGGTCTAGCTATGTTGCTCAAACAGGTCTTGAACTTCTGGTCTCAATAGAACTTACCTGCCCCCCTCCTCAGCCTCTCAAAGTGCTAAGATTACAGGTATGAGCCACCGCCCCCAGCCAGAATTTGCATTTCTTAACAATTTCCAGGAACAGCATTTTTTTTTTT
>NW_003852442.1:8762500-8777602 GCF_000181295.1 Otolemur garnettii
AGGCTGAGGCAAGAGGATCACTTGAGCCCAAGAGTTTGAGGTTTGAGGTTGCTGAGTTATGATAGCATGGCATTTTACCCAGGGTGACAGAGTGAGACTGTCTCAAAAAAAAAAAAAAAAAACCCGTTAAGTATAAAAAATAAAAAAAGGTTTCTCCTTTAAAAATGTTCAAGTTTAACCTAATTTTAAATCTGTTTATTGAAATTAACAAGAGTGTGTAATTGTCAGATCTACAGGAGGGACTAATTCTGCACAATTCTGACAAGCACTAGCAACAGCAGCAGCACCATTTTTAATGGTTCATTTCAAGGATTTACCACATATCTACTGGAGTCTAATGCTGTGCTCAACATGGAGCTCAGACACAGAAGATATGGCCCTCACTAGAAGATAAGGAATTCACAGTGATTATAAAAACAATAGTACTCAACATCAGTGTATACTGGAGCAGATGGGGAATTTTTATAGATGTAAGACTGTGTGCTAGAAAAAAAGTAACAGAACTTAAATTACTTTCAATTTCTCTTATCAGTATGGCTCAAAGGAGTAGGAGGACTCCTAGTCTCGCACACTGGAACGCCATGTTGAATGAGCCACAAAGAGCCAGACTGCAGACCTCACGGGATCATGCAGAGAGCAGTTCGTACACATGGGACTTCCCTGAGAGCATCTCACTATTTCTGCAGGGATTCTGATTTAATTGGCCTGGAGTGAGGTTCGAGCTCCCCAAGGAAGAGTTCTGTGGTAAATTATGTTTCTAAATATAGTTGCAACAATAATGTTCATCCCACAGGGCTCTTTGCAATGTCCCCTCTCCTGCCCCCTCCTTGTCACAGGGCCAACTCAAATTCTTGTTTTGAGCAACAGAATGGAAGGGAAGCCAGGCCTGGTAACTTCCGGGTGGGCTCCAAGAGAATTACAACTTCTGCCTTTGCATCTTGGATGGCTCACTTTTGGAATCCAGCTGCCAGACAATATAATCCAATCTAGTCAATAAGAGAAAGTGCCACATTGGAGTGCGGTAGGGGAGGTCCTTGCTGCCTAGTCATGCCCAACAAGTTGCCAGGATGTGAGTGACGTCATCTTAGGCATTCCAACTGCTACCCAACTATAATGTCCTGAGACACCTCAGCTGTTAGCCCCACAGAGAACCACCCAGCTGAGCCCTGCCTGAATTCTCCAGTCACAGAATTATGATCAAATATAAATGGACATGATTTTAAGCCACTGAGTTTTGAGATGGGTTTTGCTGCCTAACAACAGAAAATAAAAACAAGTTTCAAGTCTACTCTGGAACATTCTTCTAGATAAATAATATGCAACTCATAGTCAACCTTCTCAGACCTCACTGGGATCATGCAGAGAGCATGAATAAACAGAAGGTCTCTATTTATCAGGGGTGAGATGAAAAGCTTGAAATTTAGCTTACTAGGGTGAAGAAAGTAAGTGTTAATTCATGTCCTTATCATAGACTTTTCCACACTGGTCAGCAAAAGATTTTGTTTCTTCCCAAATTGTATATTAAAAAGCAGGTAATATAAACATTTGAAGTCCTTTCTGAGGGCCATGCCAACTAAAATCAGTAGTTGAGTGACGAGTTTTCAGCTCAACACTTTTCTTCCTCTAAGCACACTCTATTCATAGATTTGGGGTCCAGAAAATTTCTTTAAAATTTTTAAAGGAGGTGGCGCCAAGGAATAGGGTGCCAGCCCCATATACTGGAGGTGGAAGGTTCAAACCTGGCCTCGGCAAAAAAAAAAAAAAAAAAAAAAAATTAAAGGAAATGGAAGGAAAGAGAACTTGGAGAGGGTGTGGGGAGGAAGGAGAGAGGACAGGAGGGAGAGAGGGAGAGAAAGACAGACAGAAGGTCTACCCACGAGAAGAGTGAAAACCAAATGACATTTATTCCTAGGCTGCCTCTTTTTAACACAGCAAATGAGGTACTACCAACTAATCTATCAGTGCAGTTCCACTTTTAACAGTTTGCTGAAACAGGAACCAAAGATCATAAAGATAGAGATCTCAAAAGTATCATCCATTTTCCCCTTCCTTCTACAAACTAATCCTTCCTATCAATTTCATAAGAGGAAATAGTAGCTTAAAACCCAAGCAATTCTATAATAAAATGCCACCCATCACGAAGGCTACAAAAAATGATACGAGAGTCTGACAGATTCAAATTTGGGCTCTGTCACTTCTTACTTGTAAGATGGAAATACTTTCTTTCCATCCCTTGGGATTGTTGTAAGAAAACAATGAGAATATGTGTAAAGTACTATCCCGGTGCCTAGCACAGAACTGGCACTCAAGGGTGGTCAAGTTCATGTCCACCTTCTGTCTTCCCTCACAATCAAAGCACTAAACTTATTAAAGTGTTGCACAACTCAAGAATTTCCTTGGGCTTGGCGCCTATAGCTCAACCGGCTAAAGCGCCAGCCACGTACACCTAAGGTGGCGGGTTCAAATCCCCAGCCCGGACTCGCCAAACAACGACGGCTGCAACCGAAAAATAGCCGGGCGTTGTGGCGGGCGCCTGTGGTCCCAGCTACTTGGGAGGCGGAGGCAGGAGACTCGCTTGAGCCCAGGAGTTGGAGGTTGCTGTGAGCTGTAATGCCACGGCACTCTACCCAGGGGGACAGCTTGAGGCTCTGTCTCAAAAAAAAAAAAAAAAAAAAAAATTTCCTTGAATATACTCTAAGCAAACACATTAAGGAAAGTGAATCAAATATGGCTCAGTTCATAGTGGTCAAGGGAATTAAACATATTACATATAAACACATACACACATACCATCCAGTGTACACTGGATAAATACTAATCATACAAGTACCATAGGTATTAGTATCCCTTTTAAACATTTAAAATTTCAAGATATTTTCTTTCAAGAAAGAAAATGAATGAAGTTGCTTCCACATTTTTGGACAGGTTGTCCAAAGTTCTTTGGATGAGACAACAGATAACTTAACTGCCAGAGAACAGACTGTGCTTTTCTAGAGCAGGATCCTTAAAAGGAGAACTACAGAAAGGAGCTCCGAGTCCACGAAGCTAAGCAAGTCTTAATGATCTGAACTCCTGAGAGTTGGCTAGTGAACACTTGAATGTCTGGAATGAACAGATCCTTGAGTTTATTGCTTACAAGACAGGCGGCTTTGTTGAGAAAGGACAGATGGTTTTCATATTCAGAAGGGTGCTGGCAGGTAGAGGAGCTTAGTTCTGCTAAAGTTTACAAGGAGACTGAAGGTTCCCAGTGTGATCCTTCTTGATTCTTACATAAGGTAGTAAGTGAAATCTGCTACTCTAACTGGCATTAAACTAATAATGGCAGCTTCCTACTAATTATAGCCCAGCTGTCACCTGTCTCTCTTATACTAAAATTTCCCTTACTCTTTTAGCCATTTGAATCACAGAATCAGAAATACAAGACAAGACTACATGTGGTTTTCAGGTGCCAACTTCATATGATTCTATATCTTAACAATGTCTGCTACACAGACATTGAATGTGTATTCAACTGTGAATTCTGGATTTCACTATTCATGGCCTACTCACCCTCCTCTCAGGTACAGTGGGAAAATCTGGAGCTGTGGTAAAGAACTTAGAGACTTTTTGCTGAGGGTATACTTCTGAAATCACTTAAAACTACATTCAGGCTCAGTGCCTGTGGCTCAAGCGGCCAAGGCGCCAGCCACATACACCTAAGGTGGCAGGTTCGAATCTCCAGCCCGGGCCTGCCAAACAACAATGATGGCTGCAACCAAAAAATGGCCAGGTGTTGTGGCGGGCGCCTGTAGTCCCAGCTACTTGGGAGGCTGAGGCAGGAGACTCTCTTGAGCCCAGGAGTTAGAGGTTGCTGTGAGCTGTGATGCCATAGCACTCTACCCAGGCGGGAGCTTGAGGCTCCGTCTCAAAAAAAAAAAAAAATACATTCACCCAGATAAATAATAAACTACTTTGTCTTAATCTTAAATTTCACTAAAAGATAATTCACTGTTTAAAACGAAAACAAACATCAATGTGCCACCCTCTACCCACTGGTGCAAAAAAGTCCCAGTGTATTCTAAGGTATGGATATGTGTATGTATAAACATATGACAACAATGTTCCTGAGGTCAAGAGGAAGTAAGCCTAAGGACGCTGTTGCAAGGTATTACACAATACATGAAGTGGTATGGTACCAAGTGAAGGCACACCGTGGTGAGTTAAAAGATATATACTATAAAAACCAGGGAGCAACCACATAAAAACAAATCCAAAGAGGTAAACCTAATATGCCCATATGGAGATAAAATGAAATAAACACTTTTCCTAATCCAAATGTAGGAAAAAAAGAGAGAAAGAAAGAAAAAAAAAAAAAGAAACAGATTAAGAGGGATAGGAAATAAGCAAGATGGTAAAGTCAAACTCAATCATATAGATAATAGCATTAAATGTAAACATTCCAGTTTTAAGGCAAAGATTGACAGTGTAGATAAATAAGCAACACCAAGTTATATACTTTTTTTTTAATAAGAAAAACACTTTAATAAGGCACAGATAGGTTAAAAGTACAAGGATAGAAAAAGACAACTATGAAAACACTCATCCAAAGCAAGCTGGAGTGGCAATAGGAATATCCACAACTGCTAGAGATTTCAACACTCTTCCCTCTGTGATCAATGAAACAAGCAGAGAGAAAATCAGCATTGTTCTAGAAGACTCGAAAAATACTATCAACCAAACAGACCTGACATTGACAGAATAATCTACTGACAACAGCAGAAAATTTGTGCCTTCCAAATGCGTGTGGAACATTCACCAAGCTAGAACACATTCTGGACCATAAAACAAGTCTCAGAAATATTTAAGAGGATTCAGGTTATACAAACCATGTTCTCTGATCACAACAGAATTAAACTTAAAACCCATACCAGAAAGATATCTGGAAAATCCCCAAATTTCTGGAAATTACATAAGGCACTTCTAATAACCTATGAGTCACAGAAGAAAAAGAAATCACAAGTAGAAAATATATTAAAATGAATGAAAATATAAGCACAGTTCATCAAAATTATGGGATACAGAACACAAAAAAGCTAAATAGGGTGGTGTTTACAAAAAAAAAAATTCCCAGCTGTAAATGCTTACACTGAAAAAGAAGGAAGTCTAAAATCAATGAACAAAGCTTCAGTCTTAAACAGGTAGAAGGAAAAGCAAATTAAATTGGAAGGAGAAAATAAAGAGTGGAAATCAAAAGGGACAGAAAAACAATAGAGAAAAATCAATGACCAAAATCTAGTCCTTAGAAACAATTAATAAAATTTGCAACTCTCTCGCTTGACAAAATCATAAAGAAGAGAAGACACGGGTGGTGCCTGTGGCTCAGCGAGTAGGGCGCCGGCCCCATACAACAAGGGTGGCGGGTTCGAACCCAGTTCCGGCCAAACAGCAACAAAAAAATAGCTGGGCGTTGTGGTGGGCACCTGCAGTCTCAGCTACTTGGGAGCCTGAGGCAGGAGAATCGCCAAAGCCCAGGAGTTGGAGGTTGCTGTCTGACACCACAGCACTCTACCCAGGGCAATAAAGTGAGACTCTGCCTCTAAAATAAATAAATAAATAAATAAATAGGAGAAGACATAAATCACCAATGTCAGGAAGAAAGGAAGGGGGTCCTTCCTAAGGATTCTATAATCATTGGAAGGGTAATCAGGGAATATTATTGCAAACAACTTTTTGCTAATCAATCAAACAATATAGATGAAATGGACAAATTATCTGAAAAAGACAAACTACTAAAGCTTACTTGATGAGGAAGAAATGACATTATTAGCTCTACACTGGTTAAAAGAATTAATTTGTAATTAAGAACTTTCTCACTAAAACAACTCAAGGACCAAAAGACTTTACTGGTGAAATCTATCACATTTAAGGAAGAAGAAGCAAAAATTTAAAAAAAAAACCAAAAACTACACTTGCTTCCAGAAAACAGAAACGGAACACTTCCCAAATCACTGCATGAGGCCAACATTACTGATAGCAAAATAAGACCAAAAAAATTACATGAAAAGAAAATTATAGAAAAATACCCCTCAGGAATATAAATCCAAAATTCTTAAAATTTTAATAAATTGAGTTCAGTAACATATGAAAATAACACATCATGACTAATTGAATTGGTTTAGTATTTGAAATCAATATAATCACCCTACAAATAAAGGAGAAAATCCTATGATCATCTCAACAGATGCAGAATAATCATCTGACAAAATCCAACAGCTACTGATAACTCTCTGAAAACCAGAAACAAAAGGAAACGTTTTCAACCTGATATAGGTACCTGTGAAAAGCCTACAGCTGCTATCATATTAATGATGGAAGGTTGAGTCAGGAGCAGTGGCTCATGCCTGTAATCCTAGCATTCTAGGAGGCCCAGGCAGGTAGATTGCTTGAGCTCAGGAGTTCAAGACCAGCCTGAGCAAGAGACAAACACCCCCACCCCCACCCCCACCCCCACCCCCCGGTCCCATCTCTACTACAAATAGAAAAAAACAGTTGGGCATTGTGGCAGGCACCTATAGTCCAAGCTACCTGGGAGACTGAGGTAAGAGGATCATTTGAGCCCCAGAGTTTGAGGATACTATGGTATGACTGAGTGAGAGCCTGTTTCAAAAATAACACGGAAAAAAAAAAAAAACCCACATGTTTAATAGCACTAATCATTAAGGAAATGCAAATCAAAACCACAATGAAAAAAACTTAGAGCCGGGTGCGGTGGCTCACGCCTGTAATCCCAGCACTTTGGGAGGCTGAGGCGGGAGGACTGCTTGAGCCCAAGAATTTAAGGTTGCAGTGAGCTATGATCATGCCACTGCACTCCAGCCTGAGACCTTGTCCAAAAAACAAACAAACAGAAAAATTAAAAACAAAATTGCCATGTGATCCAGCAATTCCACTTCTGGGTATATAGCAAAAAGAAATGAAACCCGTGGTCTTAAGGTATTTGTATACTCAAATTCATAGCAGCATTATTGATAATATCCAATAGGTCAGTGGTTCTCAACCTTCCTAATACCGTGGAATTTTCATACAGTTCCTGTGGGTCGTGACCCACAGGTTGAGAACCACTGCAATAGGTGGATGCAACTCACGTGTCCATGAATGGAAGGAATAAATGGATAAACAAAATGTGGTGTTTACACGCAAAGAAAGTAAATTCCAACGTTTGCTACAATATGGACAAATCCTGAGTATGCAAAAGAAATAAGCCAGTCAGAAGAAGACAAATACCGTATAATTTCATTCATATGAGTTATCAAAAATAGTCAAACTTGAAGTAACAGAAAGTAGAATGGTGTCTGCCAAGGGCTGAAGAGAGGGGGGGAATTGGCGGAGCAGTTGTTTAATGAGTTGCAGTTTTTCTAAGATGAAAAGTTCTGAAGATCAGCTGCACAACAATGTGAATATACTTCTCCCTTTCCCTTTATACTACTTTATACTATGTAATAATGGTTAAGGGAGAGTAAATTTTGGCTGAGTATAGGGGCCTATAATCCCAGCACTTTGGGAGGCCAAGGCAACAGCATCACTTGAGGCCAGGAGTTCAAGACCAGTCTGGGCAACATAGCCAACTCTACAAGAGTTTTAAAAGTTAGCTAGGCATGTGGGTGGCACCTGTGGCTCAAAGGAGTGGGGCACCAGCCCCCTATGCAGGAGGTGGTGGGTTCAGGCCCAGCCCTGGCCAAAAACTGCAAAAGGAAAATTAGCTAGGCATGGTGTTATAAGCCTAGTTACTTAGGAGGTTGTGACAGAGGATTGCTTGATCCCAGGAGATTGAGGTCATGGTGAGCTGAGATTGGGCCATTCCATTCCAACAGAGGGTAACAAAGTGAGACCCTGTCTTAAAAGGTCGAGAAAGAAGGGTAAGTTTTACATTAAGTGTATTTTATCACTATTAATAAAATACCTTTTGGCAGCGCCTATAGCTCAGCAGCTAGGGCGCCAGCCACATACACAGAGGCTGGTGGGTTCAAACCCAGCCTGGGCCAGCTGAACAATGACAACTACAACAAAGAAATAGTTGGGTGTGTGGCGAGTGCCTGTAGTCCCAGCTACTTGGGAGGCTGAGGAAAGAGAATCACTTAAGCCCAAGAGTTTAAGGTTACTGTGAGCTGTGATGTCATAGCACTCTACCGAGGGTGATATAGTAAGACTCCAACTAAAAAAAAACACAAAACCCCCAAACTTTCAAAACATCAACAAATATGAAATATTTAGAGGTAAATGTTTTAAAATGTGTGCAAGACCTTTACTCTAAAACTATAAAACATTGATGACAGAAATCAAAGAGTACTTAAATAAAAGTAGAGCCAGGTATGGTAGCTACTCCAGAGGCTGAGAAAAGAGTATAACTTGAGGCCAAGAGTTCAAGATCAGCCTGGGCAACATGGCAAGACCCTATCTCTTTTTAAAAAATATAGACAAATGGGGCAGTACCTGTGGCTCGGTGAGTAGGGCACTGGTCCCATATACTGAGGGTGGCGGGTTTGAATCCGGCCCCAGCCAAACTGCGACAGAAAAATAGCCGGGCGTTGTGGCGGGCGCCTGTGGTCCCAGCTACGTGGGAGGCTGAGGCAAGAGAATCGTCTAAGCCCAGGAGCTGGAGGTTGCTGTGAGCTGTGATGCTACAGCACTCTACCAAGGGCAACAAAGTGAAACTGTCTCTAAAAAAAAAATATACACAAATGTCATGTTCATAGATTGGAAGTTGCAATAGAATTTAAGTTATTTAACAGGCAAAGCACGGGCATGGGGGGTGAGGGAAAAGGAGAGGGAAACAGGATCACTGGACTATCCGTCCTGCTAGAAACAAAGATGGTTAAGAGGACTGTTGTTATAATAAAGAGTGGAAAAATCCACAGGGGAAACTTATGCTGACATGGTAAGAAAATGTGTTTTATTTCTTTGTTTCATAAAACTAAGAAGAATGCCATAGGCTTAACTACAGGGATGAAATACAGTCCCACAATTTTTTTTTTTTTGAAGACAGAGTGAGACTCTAGCCTGGGATCGTAACTCACAGCAACCTCAAACTCTCGGACTTGAGCAATCCTCTTTCTTCAGCCTTCTAAGTAGCTGGGACTACCCGCATGCACCACGATGCCTGGCTAGCTTTTTCAATTTTTAGTAGAGACGGGATCTCACTCTTGCTCAGGCTGGTCTTGAACTCCTGAGCTCAAGCAATCCACCCGCCTCCGTCTCCCAGAATGCTAGGATTACAGGTATGAGCCAGGACACCCAGCCCCACAATTTAATTTTTGATGGTGAAAACGGTTACAATGTAATACCAATATAAGATAATTTTTATTAGAGCCACACCACTTTCTAGCTGTGTGAGGCTGGGCAAGGTCTCCAACAATTCCTTACCTGTAAAATCACAGGGTGAGGATTCAAAGAGTGAATAGAAGAGTGAATATACGTTAAGCACTGTCTGCCGCTCAGTAAGCATTAAGTGTTTGTTATTAGTAATATGCTTATCACACACTACTGTCTGCTATAACACTATGCGTTTCTTTTTTTTAATGCAATAACTAACAAAAACAGACTGTTGGGAAAGCAACAGTCTCAGTAGGGAAGAGTTCAAACGCTCAAGTGTTAAGCCTGGCTGAGGCTCAAATCATTACAGAATTTTTTCCAAGTACTTTTCCTAATCTGCTTCTGTTTCTCCACTTTCTTACGGCATGGAGGAAATGACACGTGTCATCCAAAAGGGCTTTGAGTTCACAGGAGCTCTATAAACATCGACCTTGCTGTTGGGGAATGGGTTCAACTTCATTCTAAACACTATTTCCAGGTTCGGTGCCAGTCCTTTTAACTCTTGCCCACACAGTTGGCCTCAGACAGTCACATGTAACATCAACATCTCTAAGGGACAAAAAGCACCATAGAAAATGGTACTTTTTATTTATTTATTTTTTTTAAGACAGAGCCTCAAGCTATCCCCCTGGGTAGAGTGCCGTGGCTTCACAGCTCACAGCAATCTCCAACTCCGGGGCTCAAGTGAGTCTCCTGCCTCAGCCTTCTGAGTAGCTGGGACCACAGGCGCCCACCACAATGCCTGGCTATTTTTTGGTTGCAGCCGTCATTGTTGTTTGGTGGGTCCGGGCTGGATTCGAACCCACCACCTTAGGTGTATGTAGCTGGCATCTTAGCCACTTGAGCCACAGGCGCCGAGCCGGTACTTTTTCTTAATGTAGGAATATTTCACATGTTCAGTTAGGCACAGATGAAAGTTCTTTTATAATTCAAATAAGATGCTTGGTTACTGCTCATTTTATTACTCCCTAGGATACAGGGACAGGGAGGAAAATCAAGCCCCTGGCCGATGATCACCAGCCAGCTACCCAGACCACAGGGCTCCTGGACTGACCCCAAGAAAGATTCTTCTGTGGGATCCCACCCAGACAGGTGTCCAGGTGTCACCAGCACGTTGCCTCTTTGACAGTTTCTGTTTACAGCACCCCAAGGAAACAAAAGCACCAGGCTGAGTACAGACCCATGACTAGCTAGCTACCTCTGAGAGGCCTGACTTGAATTGCCCCCACCACTGACGTCCTGCTGCCTGGCATTTTCCTTATAGTTGCTCAGATTGTGGATCCAAGATAAAAATTTCTTATGTTCTAGTCCAGCCCTTAGCAGAAGCAATCATTTCACTGTGGGGGAATAATGGAAAGAAGCAGTGAACTCTGGAACAAGCTAGACACATTCCGATTGCTTCGGAACGGCGAGCTGGAAGAGAGGAAGGAGAGCTCCTATGAATCCTCAGGCCTGGTGTTATTTATTTAGCAAATGTCCTCTGCAATGAGGGCCAAAGCTTTCAGCTCTTTCTAGCTTATTATTTAATTCATCTCTAGGAACAAACTAAGCTTACAGGAGGGGCTCTGTGATCTTTCCTTTTGGTTGTCTTATTACAACTTACAGAGTAGTTTTGACCAAATGGTAGATATGGTCTCTCCAGCAAAGAGGTAAAAGGTAGAACCATTTGGGGGCAAAGTTTTTGGCAAACAAACCTATTTTATCATGACTTCACCCAAACAGGCACAATGCCTAGAGGAAGGTGAGGGAGGGATTTTTATGAATAGGTTCCACTTCCAGGTACAACAAGTTTCTGGAAATTGCAGACAAAAGCAAAGCGAAATAAAACCCACATATGCACATGGAATGACATGGGACAATGAAGGGGACATTAAATAAAAGCAAGTTGTGAAACTGTAACAAGTGTAACATGTTTTCTACTGTTTTAATATTCATTCATCCACACCGACAAAAATCTGGAGAGACACATACCAGAGGGATCATGGAAGAACTTTGGCTTCCTATATTCATGTGTGAAATCTTGTGAAAAAAAGTAGAAAGAACCCTTGCTTCCAGATTTGTTTAAAAACTAAAAACACTGATTTAGAACCCACAAAGGTCTGTTGGTTTCTGCTGAGCACCTAGCAGCCCATTTTCTCCAACTCCTCCACCTGCTCCAGGACATTTTTTTCTTTTACATCTTCTTTCTTTTCCTTCTACAAAGGCTGCCTCTCAATTCTTTCTAAACCCCTCCCTGTCATCTTACAAACCATCATTTTTTTTTCACATTAATTTCTTCCAGAAAGCCAACTCTAAGCCACTTTTGCCAACTCTACAAAAATCACCAGAATAAACTTTCTACTGAATCCATTTCCAACATAAATTACTTTACCCCTAAAATCACCATATTTCATCATGTGTATCTTCACTGAAGTTTTATTTAAGGCACCTACTCTGTACTATAGGTCAAGTCTACTATTAGACCTCTTTATTTTTTAACTTTCTCAACAAACACATTGGGCTTAGAATAAGTCCTCTGCAGTAAGCAACAACGACGTCCCTTGAACATCAAACTCCCAAGCCTCAGACCCCTACTGAAGGACAGTAAATAGTTTTAGTCTCCCAGGTCAACTCTAGCAGTTGGTATGGACTGCGGCTATGTGAAGTACTATGCTGACAAGGATCCTGAGTCTCTATAGAGCTTCATAAAAAGTGAAGTAAATCACAGCAATGTCTGCCGGGGCAAGGCACAAGGCCGGGTCAGTGTCCCTTTCCTTCTGCATAGTCTACTGGGGCCAGGGCTGGTGTCACCCATGTTGATCTTCATCTTGGAGTCCAATAACAGAAATGATGCTATATTTGAAAAGCTGTGGGTGTGTGAATATGTATGACACGGGTATCTTTTCTTTTCTTGAGAATTTTAAACTATAGCAACTCAAAGAATGAGATGGCAATTTAAGGGGGGGTGGAGAGAAAAAAATGATCTCATTACAAGGGATTTCCAACCTGACTCAAATTCAAAAAATAAGACCTTGGTGATCACAAACCCATCCTCCCCAGTTTGAGCGTAATCACAGCTACATAAAATCAATAAACCCATGCAGAAATTTTTCTGCATTTTCCCCAAAGTTTATTTAACATCAGGGTTTCATTTACCTTTCAATTTACCTGGTTTCCCCTCTTCCCACGGTACCAAATTATAGCTAAGATAAGTAGGCCTGAGATCGCCAATGACCCCATAAAATTACGTTTTCTGTTTGTTTGTTTTCGGATAGAGCCTCAAGCTATTGCTCTGGGTAGAGTGCCGTAGCATCACAGCTCACCTCAAACTCCTGGACTTAAGCAATTCTCTTGCCTCAGCCTCCCGAGTAGCTGGGACTACAGGCACCCACCACAATGCCCGGCTATTTTTTGGTTGTAGTCGTCAATGTTTGGCAGGCCCAGGCCAGATTTGAACTGGTCAGCTCTGGTGTATGTAGCTGGCACCTTAGCCACTTGAGCTACAGCCACTGCTCCCCCCTTAAAATTATTTTTGGATGCATCACCCTCTCTGCATTCTTCTCACACACAGATGATACAGAATGGTGGTAACTCTCATTGCCTCCTACAGTCTGGACACCAACAAGTTCACTTGATTCATTTTCTGAAATTATGTATTTATCAATTCTCTACTGTAAGAGAAGCATGGAAGAGTTTAGAATCACACTGTCTAAAAGAAAATAGCTGGATATTGTGAGGAGTGCCTGTACTCCCAGCTACTTGGGAGGCTGAAGCAAGAGAAGCCCAAGAGCATGAGGTTGCTGTGAGCTGTGATGCCAGAGCACTCTACCCAGAGTGACAACTTGAGACTTTGTCTCAAAAAAAAAGAAAGAAAGAAAGAAAAAAAGACAGAATTGGTGGCTTATGCCTGTACTCCCAGCTACTTGGGAGGCTGAGCCACTGTACTCCAGCCTGGGCAGCAAAATGAGATCCTATATAAATTTTTTTTTGAGACAGAGTCTCAAGCTGTTGCTCTGTGTAGAGTGCTGTGGCATCCTAGCTCACAGCAACCTCCAACTCTTGGGCTCAAGATTTTTTTTTTTTTTGAGACAGAGCCTCAAGCTATCCCCCTGGGTAGAGTGCCATGGCATCACAGCTCACAGGAACCTCCAACTCCTGGGCTCAAGTGAGTCTCCTGCTTCCGCCTCCCAAGTAGCTGGGACGACAGGCGCCCGCCACAACGCCTTGCTATTTTTTGGTTGCAGCCATCATTGTTGTTTTGGTGGGCCCGGGCTGGATTCGAACCCACCACCTTAGGTGTATGTGGCTGGCACCTTAGCCACCTGAGCCACAGGCACCGAGCCAAGATTTTTTTTTGAGACAGAGTCTCAAGCTGTTGCTCTGGGTAGAGTGCTGTGGCATCCTAGCTCACAGCAACCTCCAACTCTTGGGCTCAAGTGAGCCTCTTGCCTCAGTTTTTCTATTTTTAGTAGAGACAGGGTCTCACTTTTGCTCAGGCTGGTCTCGAACTCATGAGCTCAAACTATCTACCTGCCTTGGCCTCCCAGAGTGCTAGGATTAAAGGTGTGAGCCACCATGCCCAGCCGAGACCCTATTTCTAAAAGAAAAATTAGGCTGAGCATGGTGGTTCATGCTTGTAATCCTAACACTCTGGGAGGCCATGATGGGTGGATTGCCTGAGCTCATGAATTCGAAACCAGCCTGGGCCAGAATGAGATCTCATCTCTAAAAACATCTGGGTGTTGTGGCAGGCACCTATAGTCCCAGCTACTTGGGAGGCTGAAGCAAGAGAACTGCTTGAGCCCAAGAGTTTGAGGTTACTGTGAACTATGATGCCACAGCACTCTACCAAGGGTGACAAAGTCAGATTCTGTCTCAAAATAAATAAATAAATAAAAGAAAAAAATTAAAAAGACTACTTGTGGCTACTGGCTACCGTATTGTATAGTGTGATCTATAAAAAGAATGAATCCAGCCTACCTAGAACCTAGTAACTGTCTCTGCATATTCTGAGTGCAGAGGAAGAATTAAGCCTCCTGTTGTCATAGAAACAGATCCGTGCCACAGCTGTGAGCCCCCAAGAGGTACAATGCTGAAAGGTTTCCCACATGACTCAAGAGCTCTTCCTCCGAGAGTGGAGAACAACACGACAATGGGCTTCCAGCTTCCTGCCTCCCTGTTCATAGAGCTTGTTTGCTTGACAGTATAACGCCACAGTGGTATGGCATCATAGAACTTTCCAGCGGGAAGAGAACATTAACAGAAGGCAGCTAGCCAACCCCACTTACCTTCCCAAAGAGAAAAACAAGAAAAATGGAAGCAAGGAGATTTACTCCTTTTTTTTTTTTTGACAATTGAAGGTAATAAGTAATCAACCCACCAAGTTATCATAAGGAATTTAAAACAGTTCCATGAAAAACAAAATTCAGTGAATAGGTTAAAAAGCAGGAGAGAGAAGAATTAAGAGTACGGAAAAGTCAAGATAGGAAATTACTCAGAGTACAGCATACAGAGATAAAGAACTGAAAAAATTTTTTAAATTAAGAAACATGAAGGTTGGCTCGGCGCCTGTGGCTCAAGTAGCTAAGGTGCCAGTCATGTACACCCAAGGTGGCGGGTTCGAATCCAGCCCGGGCCCACCAAACAACAATGACGGCTGCAACCAAAAAATATAGCCGGGTGTTGTGGCGGGCGCCTGTGGTCCCAGCTACTCGGGAGGCTGAGGCAGGAGACTCGCTTGAGCCCAGGAGTTGGAGGTTGCTGTGAGCTGTGATG
>NW_003852442.1:8778832-8785544 GCF_000181295.1 Otolemur garnettii
GGAGTTGGAGGTTGCTGTGAGCTGTAATGCCACGGCACTCTACCCAGGAGGACAGCTTGAGGCTCTGTCTCAAAAAAAAAAAAAAAAAAAAAAAATTGGCAACATAACATTTTGTGACTACAAGTAATTAAGTTACAGACCAACTTAAGAAAATACTGGAAATTTACAAATACAACTGCAAATAACTCAAGAATCAAGAAGAAATCATAACAGAAATTAGAACATACTTAGAACTAAATGATAAAGCAAATACTACAGATTATAAATCACAGGGCCCAATTAAAGAAGTACTCAAAGGGAAATTTGAGAGCTTTAAACGTCTATATTAGAAAAGGAGAATGAAAAGAAATGAGCATAGTGTCCAATCCAACCAAATCAGAAAAAAGACAGAGTAAGCCCAAAGAAAGTAGAAGGCAAAATACAGTTAAGAGTAGAAAAAAAATGAAATAGGGGGAGGACAAAAATCAAAGGCCGGTCTTTTGAATATAACTCATAAAATAGACATCTGGCAAGACAGATCAAGAATAAAACATACAAATAAAATTAGAAATGAAAAGGGGAGGGTGGCACCTGTGGCTCAGTGGGTAGGGTGCCGGTCCATATACTGAGGGTAGCAGGTTCCAACCCGGCCCCAGCCAAACTGCAACAAAAAAATAGCTAGGCATTGTGGAGGGCACCTATAGTCCCAGCTACTTGGGAGGCTGAGGCAAGAAAATCACCTAACCCCAGGAGATGGAGGTTGCAGTGAGCTGTGTGACACCACGGTACTCTACTGAGGGCAATAAAGTGAGACTCTATCTCTACAAAAAAGAAAAAAGAAAGAAAGAAACAGAAATAACATAAAAAAGAATTAGAAAAGAGGAAACAAAATACTCATTATTTGCAAAGGATGTGATTCTCTGAATTTTCTGTTAATGCTTCTCATTAAAACTATTAGACCTATGAGAGTTCAGCCAGTGGTGAATACACAAGAAACCCAAAACAATATAAAAGATTTCAAAAGCTTACTAGTTACAGTAAAAAAAAACAAAACTAGGTTTTTTACCTAGTGATAAATCTAACAAAAAGGATTCCAGATCTTTAAAAAAAATTACAACTTTATCCAATGACATTAAATAAAAACAGTTTCCCTTTACCGGTTGCTTACTACCTGCTGAGCACTGTTTTGAGGGATGTGAATATGCTGATAAACTCATTTAATTCATATAACAGTCCAATATGATAGATACTACTATTATTTTTAGCTTCACTTTACCGGTAAAGAAATTAAGAAACGAGGTTGTGAGGTCACTTACCCAAGGTTCCAAAACTAAAACCCAGCAACACTGGGATTGACACCTGGGGTAGTCTGGCACCAACTCTGCAACCTAACCACAACCCCACACAGCCTCTCCCAACAGACAATGTCTCATTCCTCCAATAAAGATCTCTCTGCCTCAACTGAGCCAAGCTTCCAGAAGCCATTCTCCTGTCTGAGGAAGACTTGATTTGATTTCTCCAGCCTAGCTGTCTGAAAAGCCTTTCTTTTAATAGCTCGGATCAGAGCATAAACCTTGGGAACAAGAGGGTGGCAGTGGATCTATTATTTCAGTTCATATAAGGATAAGACCAACAGTGATTAACAGAGATCTCAGTATTGGGCCTTGCCACCTCTTCAGACACCATGTCACTTTTTTTTTTTTTTGAGACAGAGTTTCCCTCTGTTGCCCAGGTTAGAGTGCCATGGAACCAGGCTACCTCACAGCAACCTCAAACTCCTAGGTTCAAGTGATCCTCCTGCCTCAGCCTCCCTAGTAGCTGGGACTACAGGTCCTGCCACAAAGCCAGACTAATTTTTCTATTTTTAGTAGAGACAGGGGTGGGAAGGATCAGTCTTACTCTAAGCTCAGGCTGTTCTCAAACTCCTGGGCTCAAGCAATCTCATGCTTTAGCCTCCCAGAGTGCTAGAATTATAGGTGTGAGCCAACTTCTATGTCATGTTGCTTTTATGGTCACACAGTTCTCCCATTTCCAGGAGGAAGAAGTCAATGTAGATTACTTAGACTTCAGCAGTTTCACTTACTAAGTTCTTAGCTGCTTTGCTGAGCCAAGAACTTAATAAATGTCAACCATTTCTTTCTGGTAATGGTTGAGGATTCTGGGTGATGGAGATGCAACATTTATCTGCATAAGTTCTGCAATTTTTCCCTAATTCTGAAATTGATCACAAATTTTTAAAATATAAATAAAATATAAACAAATTCTGTTCTTTTATTGGTAAATCCATTCCCATCAGGTTCATGGATAGACTCAAATTTATAAAAATGTCAACTGATAAATTCAGTGTAACTAATAAATACCTTTTTTTTTTTGGCGATTTTTGGCCAGGGCTGGGTTTGAACCCACCACCTCCAGCACATGGGGCCGGCGCCCAACTCCTTTGAGCCACAGGTGCCACCCTAGTAATAAATATCTTAACAGTTCTTTCTCCTCACAGAAGTTAACAAAGCTGATTCTAAAATTTATCTGGGAGTATATAGTGCCAAAAATAGATGACCAGTTTTTGCTGTTTTTATTGTTGTCTGTGACATACAGAACTGTTTATTCCGTTGTTTGCAATACAAAGACATCGGGCAATGTTATTGTTTATGCGATCTATTAGGGGAAAACAATTTGAAACTGCCCATTAGAGTGGGTTTGCCAGATGTCCTGTCATTAAAAAAGAACACCAGCCATAAACAGAGCAGTTCCTGGTACTGTGTATTTCATTTTGTTGATCCTATCTGGATTCTCTTATTTGTCCCCTAGAAAGGTTCATTTAGTCAACACAGTTCTGAAAAAGAATAAGTAAGATGAAAGGATTTGCCTTCCCACTCAGCAAGACCAGTTATAAAACCTCAATAATTAAGACAGTATTAAGACAAGGATAGACAAATTGACCAATAGAACAGAAAAAAAGAGCACAGAACAAACATGCCTAGAAAGAAACTTGGTAGTTGACAAAGGTGGGTTTGCAGGTCAGTAAGTAGGAAGACTTCTTAGTTCTCATAAGCTGCTGGGAGAGCTTGTTATTCATATGAAAAAAGGGGAAATCATCCCTATCTTACCTCATTCAAAATACTTAATTCCCCGTGGATTAACAATTTAAATATGAAAGGCAAAATTTTAAGACTTTCAGAAGGAAATATAAGTTCATACCTTTATGACTTCAGGTAAAGAAAATATTCCTTAACACATAAATATACATAAGCCACAAGAGAAAACACTTGAATATCCAATTACATTAAAATTAAGTTAACCAAAAGAAATCACAAAGAGAATAAAGAGATTAAACCACAGACTGAGAGAGGACACATCTGCCTTATGTACAGAATGATTATCTGGAAACAAGACAGAAACACAAATTCATACAAACCAGCAGGAAAAGGACGAACCACCCAATATAAACATGGATAAAAGACATGAACAAGCATTTCATAGAAGAGGAAACATGATGATTAAATACACAATATTAATATAAATATATATTATCAAATATATAAATAAATTAAGTCACAAGGATATACCCATTGGAGCCTGCCAAAAATTAAGGGATGACAACATCAAGTTTTGGCAAAGAAATAGAGCAAGCAAAAATAAGCTATTTAAGGGGCGGTGCCTGTGGCTCCGTGGGTAAGGCACTGGCCCCATTATACCCAGGGTGGCGGGTATGAACCCGCCCCCAGCCAAACTGCAACCAAAAAAAGAAGCTATTTGGGGAGTGTAAATTAGTACAAGCAAATTGGGGATCTATTGGGCTACAAACACACACGTGTATTTTTTGAGACGGAGTCTTGCTCTGTCACGTAGGTTAGAGTATAGTGGCATCATCATAGCTCACTGCAACCTCAAACTCCTGGACTCAAGCAATCCTCTTGCTTCAGCCTGCCAAGGAGCTGGAACTACAGGCATAAGCCATCACACCTCACTGATTTTTCTATTTTTTTTTTTTTTTGGTAGAGACGGGATCTTGCTGTGTTACCCAGGATGATCTCAAACTCCTGGCCTCAAGTGATCTTCCTGTCTCAGCCTCTCAAAGCAGTAGGATTATAGGTACGAGCCTCCATACCCACCCTATTGGGCAATATGCTATTTATTAAGAGTTGACAACACACACACATACCTACTGTCTCATGGTTAAGGTCATACTCAAGACAAGCTGTCATTTAAGTATGTAAGGAAACATAGCAAACATTCTTGAAACTGAAAATAACTTCAAGATCTATTGATAAGAAAATGGATCAATAAATGGTGATGTCTGTGACATAGTCATACAATAGGGTACAATAGTGAAAATGAGTAGCAGTAAAATCTATATACTACCTCAAATCCATTTTGAGGTATATATGCGTATGTATGTACGATGACTGTCTAGAAAGTATTCAACCATGCACGTCTCTATCCTTCCATTCTATACAGTTTTATGTAAAGTTCATAGAATTAAACAGGTAAAACAACTGTTGCCTGCATAGATACCTACAGCAAAAGTATGAACATATACACCAGAGAAAACACTGGAGTTAGGGCAGTGGTAACTTTGAGGAGGGAAGGAGAAAACAGAAACAGGGCAGGAAACATACAATTACACCATAATGTTTTCTTTATTAACTTCCTTAGTAGTTAAGTATATTGTCTCTTTTGTATGCCTAAAATATTTCTTTTTTGAGACAGGAGCCTCAAGCTGTCACCCTGGGTAGAGTGCCTTGGCATCTCAGCTCACTGCAACCTCCAACTCCTGGGCTCAAGCGAGTCTCCTGCCTCAGCCTCCCAAGTAGCTGGGACCACAGGTGCCTGCCACAACACCTGGCTATTTTTTGGTTGCAGTCATCATTGTTGTTTGGCGGGCCCTGGCTGGATTCGAACCCACCACCTTGGGTGTATGTGGCTGGCACCTTAGCCACTTGAGCCACAGGCGCCGAGCCAAATATTTCATTTTTTAAAAAATAATTTCAAGACAGACTTCCTATTCAACGTCACGCTACTATTTGATATCCTGAAATGTACAAGTGAAACTAAAACTGAAAACAGCACAAACCTCCCCCTCCCCCGCCCTTGACTGTTCCATTTAGCAATCATAGGACTAAAACTTCAGAGTAAAAGTCACTGCTGATGGACATATCTACAATCCACAAGCCTGGTCCGTTCAAGGCCCAGTTCCTTGCTTGTGCCCTTCTATTATGTTATGCTGGCTGTTATGAAGCAAATACCAACTTCCTGTTTCCTCTTTATTGAGCTCTGGAGACCTGAAACTGGGAAGAGGCTTTGAAGAAAAAGACAAAGCCAGGAAAACATGGAATGGAGATAGCCAGGACTTTCCAAAGGAAAGCAAATCTTAGCACAGTAGTAATACTCTTTTAGACCTTTCTGTGTCTGCAGCTTACGTAAGACAGTGGTTCAGACGTGAGTCCTAAAGAAGAATGGTAAATTAATGCAGTTGAAAACAGTTAAAACTCAGGCTTAGGTTGGCAGAATGGTTTAGGGAAGGCAATCTGGATGATGGTATCATCATCTTGGCTTGTTCTGAACTCTTAGCATCTCTAGTATTTCCTTTTCACTATCCTACAAGGAGGCTGACTGGGCAATGTCTCCTTTGGGTGCCACTCTAACTGCTTTAGACCTAAAATCTTAAAAGAGCACATGAATGAATCCACTCTCTGTAAAATGGTACCATGGTCAGTGCCAAGCACCAAGCTGCTGGTTCACAGTAAGGAAAAGGGAGGTGGAGACAGCAAAGCAGCTACTCAGGACAAACCCATCATTAGGTCCACAGCCATCCTCTGACCCAGAAAGTGATGTTCTGCCTGTAAATGGCTTCTGGCCCTCTCACCCAAGGCTTCCATTTCATGATGCTTTATACCACAACGGTGTTTTGATGAACTGATTGTCAACACAGAAACTTCACTGGTCATGCTACCAGTGATTCACTGAGCACAGGCTTCTCCATTCTATTCTGCTGTCCTGCACTCTGAATTCAGGGCTTGGTGTCAGCATGGAAAGCACCAGAGCTCTGATATGGCAGCCTCTGGTTATGTTCCACCGAGGGATTTATCATCCCCAACCTACTCAAATCCCTCCCCCAACAGCTACCAAAAATTCCCCTGGTGAGAAATGCTATTATGAGAAGGGGTGGCTGCTTTGTGACTCACACTGTTTCATTAAAAAGATTTTTTTCAAGCAAGTTTTCAGTAGAGGAATCCAAAGGTTTTCCAAAGCCACAGCAAAACAGAACAGCTCATAATACTATTTCTCAAAGATCTGCCACTTCATAGGAGATTCCTATACCTCAAAATACTGGGGACACAGATTCACTATCCATTTGTGTTGTACTTGGCCTCTGCGTTGAGAGAGGAGGTAGGAAATGGATGAATTAAATACAGCTAACAGGACTGGGCTTGCCAGATACTAAGATGGAAACCAGCTAGTGTGCAAGACATCCCTCATCACAGGGCTTGCTTACAGACTTCCAGGTTACTGGCTACATAGGTACAAATTATCTGACATCCAGTAATAAATGGTATACCTGGGTATTTGGGGATGCTTGCTACAGTAGTGGGCAGAGTTATAATGAAGTTTTCTTTGAAAATCTGACTTAGGGCTCGACGCCTATAGCTCAACCGGCTAAGGCGCCAGCCACGTACACCTAAGGTGGCGGGTTCGAATCCCCAGCCCGGACCCGCCAAACAACAATGACGGC
>NW_003852442.1:8785700-8789439 GCF_000181295.1 Otolemur garnettii
AAAAAAAAAAAAAAAAAAAGAAAATCTGACTTAGATGGTATTATACCTTTGAGAGCATAAATGATCTATATGGAATAGAACAACATCACAGAAAGCTAATTTGTCAGGCAGGAATCCCAAGAGCTTCCTCAAATCCACGTAGGATTCCCAGAGTATTTAGGCAGGCATCAGGATAAAAGAATCTTAATACTTCCCTCTAAGGAAAGCTACTTTCACCAGAGGGAAAAAGATTTTTTTGAGATAGAAACAATAAAAAAAAAAACTCCAAAAAGCTAAGAAATGCGGGCAAAATGACCAAACTGGCTGGGGCCTGTTGGTCATTTGGGTCTCCACCTACCTCTATTCCAAAATGACTCACTGACTCTAGGTTAAAGTTTATCCCACCTGCTAACAAATCAACTTGACCTCAAACAATACTGTACAGTACAGTACAGAAATGAGTGATTTTAGAATAACTCTTTATGAAGCATGACTTAATTAAACTTTTCAGAAGGCTCAAGGTTCTACCCAGAAGAGAGCTGGAGCACTGCTCTGACAAGTCTAGTTCCCTAACACTAGGAAGAGTGACTGCATATACCTAAATGAAAGGTGAGGTTCCTCCAAAAATTATCCTTCGGAAACTGAAGCATCCTATGACAGCCAAAGTCTTCATAAAAAGCTCTCAGCATGAAACAGTCTTTTAAATATCTTTATTCTAAGCAAAAAGTACTCAGATATAACAGATTTATTAATTATTCTTGGGGGGAATAACATTATCGTCACCGGTATTGGCTATCATAAATAAGGCTTGTATTTTTTTCTTAAAACAGCACAGAAAACAACAACAAGAAAAGAAAAAAAAAGACTGATTTAAAAATGGGCACAGGACAAGAATAAGTATTTTTCCAAAAAAGGTATACCAGACCAACCTAAGCAAGAGCAAGACCCTGTCCCACTAAAAACAGAAAACCTAACCAGGCGTAGTGGTGCACATTTGTAGTCCCAGCTACTCAGTAGGCTGAGGCAACAGAAATGCTCAAACCAAGAGTTTGCTGTGAGCTGTGATGTCACGCACTCTACTCGGGGTGACAGAGTGAGAGTCTCTGTCTCAAAAATAAATAGATAAAAAATTTTTAAAACCCCAAAAGGTATACCAATGGCCAACCAACATGAAAAGATGCTCAACGTCAATAACCATTAGGGAAATGCGAATCAAAACAAGGAACTAGTACCTCATACCCATTAGGATGGCTACTATTAAAAATAAAACCCAGAAAGGCTCAGCACCCATAGCGCAGTGGTTACAGGGGCAGACACATACACCAAGGCTGGTGAGTTCAAAGCCAGCTTGGGCCAGCTAAGCAACAATGACAACTGCAACAGAAAAACAGCTGGGCCTGGAGTTCCCAGCTACTAGGGAGGCTGAGGGAAGAGAATCGCTTAAGCCCAAGAGTTTGAGGTTGCTGCGAACTGTGATGCCATGGCACTCTACCGAGGGCGACATAGTGAGACTCTGTCTCTAAATAAATAAATAGTATATATAAACACCAGAAAACAACAAGTGTTGAAAATGTGGAGAAACTGGAAGACTGTGCACTGCTGGTGGGAATGTAAAATGGTGCAGCTGCTGTGGAAAAACAGTATGGTGGTTGCTCAAAAATTAAACACAGAATTGCCATATGATGGAGCAATTCCACTTCTGCATATATACTCAAAAGAAGGGAAAGCAGACTCTCACAGAGATATTTGCATATTCACGTTCGGAACAGTATTATTCACAATAGCTAAAATGTGGAAGCAACCCATGTCCAACACCAGATGAATGGCTAATCCCAATGTGCTACACACACAATGGAATACCATTCAACCTTAAAAAGAAAGGAAACCCTAACATATGCTACACCACAGATGAACCCGGAGGACATTCTGCTAAATGTTATAAATCAGACAGTCACAAAAAGACAAATACTGTACGATTCTACTTATATGCAGTACAAGTACCACTGAACTTGCACACTTGAAAGATAGTAAATTCTGTTACACATACTTTACTATAGTAAAAAAAAAAAAAAATTGGGGGAGGACAGGAACCAGCATAGAAGTATCAATGTTGTGGAGCTCAGAGACACACACTTACCGAGGAAATTTCCTTAGGGGTATTTGTGGTTGGGGATGAATTTTACAGAGACAGATTTAAAAACTGGTGAATCATGCTTCTGGAAAATAGTGTTCAATGACCAGAAAGAAACGTGGCTCCAGGGATGACAAAGACACTGAAGTCAAAGATATACATTAAGAGTTTGAAAATCAGTTTTTCTTTTGGTATTTGCATTGAGAAAACAGAAGATCCTTATCTTGGGACAGATAAGGAATTGCTTAGTAGACACTTGCCTCCAACCACAAAGATCACCTGCCCCAGCCCGGAAATAGGGTTTAGGGAAAAATGAATAGAATAATTGAAGAGTAAAGGAGAAACAAATCCTTGTAGCAGCCTCCTGGACAAACACCTGAATTTGTTTATTCAACAGAAGAGATGACAAAGAAGGCAAAATCTTCTAGAGCTTCAACACTCAGACTTTTTTTTTTTTTTAGAGACAGAGTTTCATCGCCCTCAGTAGAGTGCTGTGACATCACAGCTTACAGCAACCTCCAGCCCTTGGGCTTAGGTGATTCTCTTGCCTCAGCCTCCCAAGTAGCTGAGATTACAAGTGCCTGCCACAGTGCCTGGCTATTTTTTGTTGCAGTTTGGCAGGGGCTGGGTTTGAACCCGCCACCCTCGGTATATGGGGCCGGCACCTTACTCACTGAGCCACAGGCACCACCCCAATACTCAGAGACTCTTAACAAGTGAGGAAGCAAAGACTCTTGGAAAGAACAAAGTGGTGTTAGTCACCTTTATAAGTATCTATTCCCAGTACCTACTAAAAGTCCCAGAATACTGGAGGCGCTCAATAAATATCAATTGAACAAACGAATGTCTGTGCTCAACAGATCTTTATACACAAAGAAAAAAGTCTTATTCTTTTAGGTCAGTCAAGAGAAAAGGAAAAAATAAGTATTCCATCCTCTTTAAAGTCTGGATTCATTCTAAGATCTTGACTTATCTAGCTACCTGGGGATGCATGAAAGAGGATACAACTCACTAAGCCCTTCTGTAGCACCAACAGCCAAAGGCAGCTGTGCCTTAAAAGAAAAATCAGGGGGAAGACAAGCACGGAGGAAAGGGGACAGGGCCACATTATCCTCTGTTCATAGCAGCCTCAATTCTCAGAACCAAGGCAGACTGGCTTAGGCCAATTGTAGGAGATAAGTACTTAGTCCCCCATAAAGGAAAACCATCAAATAACAAACAACATTCTTGGTGGCAGAAAAGATCTGTAACGATCTTGCTTAGGATGTATCTGACTAATTCAGCAATATTGAAAATAAAACTAATGAGGAACCAAAAAAGCAGTCAGAATTTTTTTCTCTTTTTAGAGAGAGGAAAAACTAAATTTGTGGCAGAATTGAGTCTCACACACAGAAAGTCTTCTCATAAGCATTTGTTACAAATTCAGATTCTTGGGTCTTGCCTCGGCTCTACTGAATTCTGGGAGTGGGGTCCAGTCACGTGCATTGCTAACTAGCTCCCTAGAGAATCTGGGGCACAGTCAAGTTTAAGAATCCCTTTGAGGCTCGGCGCCTATAGCTCAACCGGCTAAGGCGCCAGCCACGTACACCTAAGGTGGCGGGTTCGAATCCCCAGCCCGGACCCGCCAAA
>NW_003852442.1:8789601-8791499 GCF_000181295.1 Otolemur garnettii
AAAAAAAAAAAAAAAAAAAAAAAGAAAGAATCCCTTTGAACCATTCACAGAAATCAGGAGAGCTCTTGTTTGTATTTGCTTCCTCCTTGTTTCAGATATCAAAATATACCAGAAATTCTTATCATGCCTCCCATAACTTGGGAGTTTCCTCTTTTCTCCCAACAAATGAAGACTGCCCTCTCAAGACAACTCCAGAGAGATCTCAAGGTAAAGTCTCATCAGTCTAGAAATTACCCAGCCACTGCTTTAAGGTTAAACTTGGTTCTTTCCTTGCTTTACACTTAAGGGTTGGTCTTCATTCATATCCTCATCCATACAACACATCAAGGACGGGACCCCAACTGCTGGATTCAAGGATAAACCTGTGTCCCTATGAGAATATTAAGATTCAAAGTGAAAACTGCTGGGTCTGTAAGAATTCCTTTCTCATCCTCAAGCCATAACCCACAGTAATCACTATGGACTATTTGATTTAGACTAAATCAGGACAGAGCTTGGGAGAGAAACAGATCAAAATTTATTTTCATGTATCATCCTAAGAGACTGGGGTTAGAATTTAGATTTTCAAGATTCTTGTGCCATAACCTCAGTGATCCACTGTCATTGAAAACACCCCTATCTAAGGGTTAGTAGGAGCAGAACCAATATGCCATTTAAGTTACCACCACTTCCCTATGAATTTTTTTCCAATTTTGAAACTGTCAAAATTAAAATTTAGTTGCATAACTGAGTATACAGCAGTCCCTGTTACCCACAGTTTCACTTTCCATGGTTTCAGTAACCTGCACCCAACCAAGGTCTGAAAATACTAAGATATAATTCATGCCACATAATGACGTTTCAGTCAATGACTGACTGCATATACAACAGTGGTCTCATAAGATTATGATACTGTATTTTTATTGTATTTTTTCTATGTTTAGATATGCCTGGATACACCAATATACCATTGTGTTACTGCATACAAGTATTCACTACACTAATACACCATTCAAGTAGGTAGCCTAGGAGTAATAACCCACTACACCATATAGCCTGGGTGGGTGGTAGGCCACATCATCCAGGTTTGTATAAGTACAGTCTTGATGTCTGCACAATGACCTAACAATGCCATCTGAGTGATTCATGACTGTATTATTATTATTATTATTATTATTGAGGCATGGTCTTGTTCTCTCACCCATGCTAAAGTGGAGTGGCACCATCATAGCACCCTGCAACCTTGAACTCCTTAGCTTAAACAATCCTGCTGCTTCTGCCTCCCAAGTAGCTTCACTATGCCTGGCTAAATTTCTTATTTGATAGAGACAAGGTTTCTCTGTGTTGCACAGACTAATTTCAAATCCTAGGCTCAAGCAATTCTCCCACCTTGACCTCTCGAGGTGCTAGGATTACACAGGTGTTATGCCATTGCATCCAGCTACCACCATGACTCTATTTTGAGAGAGAGAGACCACATTCACATAACTTTTATCACACAACATATCACTTTAATTGCTCTAATTTCACTGTTAGTTATTGTTGTTAATCTATTACTATACCTAATTTATAAATTAAGCTTTATCAAGGATATGTATATATCCATGAATGGACCAATAAATTGTGGTATATGTACACCATGGAATACTATGCAGCCCTAAAGAAAGATGGAGACTTTACCTCCTTCATGTTTATATGGATGGAATTAGAAAATGTTCTTCTTAGCAAAGTATCTCAAGAATGGAAGAAAAAGTATTCAATGTACACAGACCTATTTTGAAACGAATTCATAGCTTTTATAGGAAAGTCATAACCTAATTATAGCCTTAGAATATGGGAAAGGGGCCCGGCGCCTGTGGCTCAAGCGGCTAAGGCGCCAGCCACATACACCTAAGGTGGCGGGTTCGAATCCCCAGCCC
>NW_003852442.1:8791674-8795590 GCF_000181295.1 Otolemur garnettii
AAAAAAAAAAAAGAATATGGGAAAGGGGTGGGAGAGGGGAGGTGAGGGAGGTGGATACGGGGAGGGAGGGTGATTGGTGGGGTCACCTCTTTGGTTTATCTTACAAGGGTACAAGTGAATCTTTCTAAAAGCAGAGTTTGAATGTCTTAACTCAATAACTAAGAAAATGACATGAAGGTTATGTTAACCAATTTGACAAGAGTATTTCAAAATGTATATGAAAACAGCACACTGTACCCTATGATTACATTAATGTACATAGTTTACTATAAGAAATAAAAAAAAAAGGATATGTATATATAGGTTTTGGTAGTATCTGAGATCTTAGGCATCTGCTGAGGGTGGTCTTAGAATGCTATGCCTTTTGGGTAAAAGGGGATACTGTACTAAAATTTTTGTGCCCAAGAACCTTGGGTTGAATATATTTGTAGAATACAAAGTATGTTCCTTTTCCCAAAAGAAACTAGAGCTACATCTCTTTGGGTAAGAGTGGCTTGGTTCAGAATATTCCCTATGAGGTACATCTTTGTTTAATATTGAAATGTACATATCCAGCCTGGACATAGTGAGGCCCACACCTGTAACCCTAGCACTCTGCCTGAGCAAGAGTACTCATCTCTACTAAAACAAAATAGAAAAACTAGCCACGTGAGGGCCTGTAGTCCCAGCTACTTGGGAGGGTGAGGCAAGAGATTTCTTGAGTCCAAGAGTTTGAGGTTGCTGTGAGCTAGGACACCATGACAGTCTACCCAGGGCAACAAAATGAGGCTCTGTCGCTAAACAAGAAAAAAAAAAAAAAACCAGTGCACATCCCATAAAATAACACTTTAAGAGCTAAACTACTGGCTCGGCGCCTGCAGTTCAAGTGGCTAAGGGGCCAGCCACATACACCTAAGGTGGCAGGTTCGAATCCAGCCCGGACCCACCAAACAACAATGATGGCTGCAACCAAAAAATAGCCGGACGTTGTGGCGGGCACCTGTGGTCCCAGCTACTTGGGAGGCTGAGGCAGGAGACTTGCTTGAGCCCAGGAGTTGGAGGTTGCTGTGAGCTGTGAAGCCACAGCACTCTACCCAGGGGGATAGCTTGAGGTTCTGTCTCAAAAAAAAAAAAAAAAAAGAGCTAAACTACTGTTTTATCTTTCACATCTCAATGAAGAAGAGTAACTATGACCTTCAAGAAATTATCTTTGCCCCAAGGTAACTTTATAGAAAATAAGCCCTAACAGTAATAGAGAACTAAAAATTCTGCTTTAAGAAAAAAAAAGTTTTCATTAAAAATAGAACTTTTCCAGGGCAAGGACCCATCATGCTCTTCGGAGATCACAGAATGCTTTTCCTTGGTCAGAAACCATTACAGGACTATGACCTCCAGCACATGTATGATGGGCACAAAGGCTTTCAGATCCACTCAATGGTGCTGGCAATTCCCCCCATTAGGTGACAGTAGAGAAAATGAAATAACTTGAGAATCCTAGAGTGGCAGCCATGGGAAACCTTGCTACCATGTTCAAAGACTTCTCAAGTCATTCCCTTTCTATCAGCCCCAGTTGATGACTGGGCGACAACAGAAAATAGTTTAGATTTTTCTGAAGATGGGTGTGTACACACGTGTGACTCAGACAGTGGAGTGAAACTCTCAATGACCAGCCATTTTACAGTAGGACCCAGAAAACAGCAACCTCTTCCAACATGGGGGTCCTTCATATTTTTACCCCACATCTACAAATTCATATTCTGAGACAAACAGGACTAATGACAACAACAAGCCTCCAGAATAGCACTCAGAGAACCATTAGGAGTTAGAGCAAAATTCACATTTTAATGTGGAAAGGAAGGGCCTCTAACGCTGCTTCTCTAACGCAGCTTTCCTCAGTGGCATTCATTACCACAGGCAGGCCACTGATGCAGGTGTCATATCAGGACACAACACCAGCTTCCATTTGGGGGCTACTGCTAACAACTGCCACCCTCTCTCTCTGCCCATCAAATTCTGAGGCAATTAAAGAAACTACAGAAGTGTCCCCATGAGAACACCAGCATGCTTCATTTGCATGTCCTTTGGCTTCGTGTACTTTATCTCATGAGACCCTCATGAGGGATGAGTAATTTCCAGGACGTGACCCTGCTCGCTGAGATTTCAGGATGAGAGGCAGAAGAGTGGAGTGGTTGAGAGCCCAGGTTCAGGCACCAGCAAATCTGCATTCCAATCCAATCTCTGCCACCTACTAACTATCTGATCTCATGTGAGTTCCTTAAGCTCCCCCTAAACCTGTTTGTTCACCTGTAAAATGGGGGAATACATAGTCTTACTTCACAGAGTGATGGTGATGATTAAGTGAGATGATGGACATAAAGCACTCAATTCCTTTACTCAAAAAAATATTAGTACCAGGCACAATGCACGAGTTACAACACAGTCCTGCTCTCATAGAGTTAGAATTTATTCAAACTATAGATAGAAAAACATAAACAGATAAATAAAACACAAAGTGTTTTAAGAACTATTAAGGTAGTGAGTGAGTGACTTGAGAGAATAACAGCAGGGCCAATTTTTAACAGTGGTCTCTGAAACGTTTCAGCTGGGCCCTAAGGGGTCTGAAGGAGCCATTCATGTGAAGAATGGAAGGAAAAGCATTTCAGGCATAAGGAACAGGATGTGTGAGGGTCACAGCAGGGGGAAGCATAGGAACCTAGAGAAGACAAACGTGACTGCAGTGGTTCCTTGCCCAGGATTCAGAGAACAAACTTTATAGGCTGCCACTCACGAAGATTACCACTTCCATTTCAAAAATAACAAAGATGAGGTTCCAGAGAAGTGGTATGTCTTGCCCAAGGTCACAGCTACTCAGAGGAGGAGCTAGGCCTGGGCTGCCTCACTATTCCACCTCCGGAAACAGTGTAAGCCTGCTCTCTCCGAGGAGACCTCACGTACACTCAACTCCCCTCCTTACTTCACTGACAGCTGTTTTCTGTGCCGACAGAGAGTTCTAAAAGTACCCTGACAACAG
The DNA here is from genome assembly GCF_000181295.1 of Otolemur garnettii. Lineage (NCBI taxonomy): Eukaryota > Metazoa > Chordata > Mammalia > Primates > Galagidae > Otolemur > Otolemur garnettii. The sequence goes on from NW_003852442.1 coordinate 8,794,685, forward strand.
CATCATGTCAACTTCCAGGCATCTTAGTCAACGGCGCACAGAAATCCTCACACTTCTAATCTTACAACAGGAGAGCAAAAGCTGCTCAGGCCTCACTCAAACACCCCAAAGTAGAAACAAGTTTTTCTTCTTGCAGCAATGAACAAGAGAGGAAGGGGATGTCCTGGAAGATCCTGTGGCCTGTTCTAGGAGGCAACGAGGTGACGACAGTATCTCTGCTGCTTATGAATGTTCATCTCAAATGAACTGCATGGGAAAAGCTAATTACTTTATTTGAAGAAAAGGACTCCCCAGAGCAACGGTTCTCAATCCGGGTGGCAACACCCCTCTCAGAGGGCATTTGGGAATTCATGAGGTCATTCTGGGATGACACCCTGAACTGCAGCATTTAACATGTAGTAGGTGGAGTAGATTATGTTCAACATCTTGCAAGAGGACAGGATGGTTCTATACAGTAAAGAATTTATTACACCAGATATTAATACAGCCTATACACGTATGTTAGACACCCTTCTCTAAAGGATGGATATGCTTCAACTTTTCCTGTATCTGCCTGGTTCAGTAGCTCTCTCCCTCCCCTCACACAAAGTGGATGAAAGAAATTAAGGTTTCACAGCTGAGGAGTGAAATTTTAGAATCCAACTATAAGTTCAAAACTCTAGCATGCAACCTGGTAGTGGAAAAAGGATAAAGAAATTTTCAGTAGGAGACAGACCTAAGAAATTTTTGCAAAGAGAGAACCCCCTTTCCTTATTGCCACATAAGCCTTTATAAGATTACATGTTCTTCAACACACAACATTTTAACTGTGATTTTAGAGAAACTTTTTACTGTTTTTCATTTTAAAACCAGATACGGGCTCGGCGCCTATAGCTCAACCGGCTAAGGCGCCAGCCACGTACACCT
>NW_003852442.1:8795831-8798332 GCF_000181295.1 Otolemur garnettii
AATCATATCTTTAAAAAAAAAATAAACACGATTATCTCACCAATATAGCTGATTACTTCTAGACTAAATTTCACAAGAAAGGTTATTAATTTCAAAATGCCTTAATGCTGCTGATCAACGCCTGAAGTGCTCCAGGGAGTCAGGTCTAGCATCTCCTTCAAGAGATGCAGTTTGATGAGGTCAGGGAAGCCCCAAGGATATCTGGAAGTCTGTTCGGGGATTAAAATACCATCCTAACTATTCAAAAGCCATTCCAATGTTACCTTAGTCACTATTTTCCCCAAGAAAATTATTTCACAAATTAAAGTTTATAGACTTAACAAAGAAAAAAAAATAACAGGCTATTTGCAGGGCAAGAAAAAGAGATATCTAAAACATGGACCCTATTTCACATTAGCTAAAATAGTGACCTGACAGATAATCTCCTCGGTAAAGTACCCTAAAGGCAGGAGCAATCTATCCTCTACGTGGTATCTAAATTTTCCCACTCACCCGAAGGGCTCTGAATATGTAACTTCTTCACTCAACTTACCAATTAGCAAACAGTGGCCCCACACCCTTTTGGGCCAATTTTCTAGAAGCCTGACCTGACTTCTCAGGATGGCCAAGCAGACAGACCTGTTTTCCTCCAGAAGCGTCTGCCTGGCCTTTTCTGCCCTGCCCATCAGAGCCTGGGAAATCCCCCTCCAGCCTTTCCTGGCCTGTCACCAAAAGTTCACAAAATGAATTCATCCAGATTCTTTGAATCCTCCTCTTCCCCTGTCAGGTGCCAAAAGCCAGGCAGTAACACTCCACCTAGCCAGGCTCTCTGTTACAAAAAGATGCAGATTCACAGCAAGAACAAGCACTTAGCATGGAGAATAAAAAAGATGGAGGGATGCGAGTCTTTGAGCCAAGCCTATGCATGCAGCACTGGTGACCGGAGCCCAGGTCCTGCAAAGCCCCCAGAGGCTCTCTGGCTGGGCCCTCCATACAGCAGGCCACACCTGTCTATGCCAGCCGCCTGCCTGCCGGCTGCTCCATTTTAAACAATTCAAACACATCTCCAGCAAGGTGGCAAAATTGGGCAGCAAGGGTGAGAGCTCTAATCCAATAACCACTTGCCCTTAATTTTATTTTCCATTCACACTCTTTGTTTAGGAGACGCTGCTTGGTCAACCTGGATCCATCTATTAACGGTGATGTAGGCACAATGCTGCAGTGGCAGAATGGAAGCACCCAAGCTGACTTGCTGTAAGCCGACAAGACCTTTTCTGAGGATGATGCTAACAAATGAGACTTCCATAGGCGGGTTTCACTCTCCCCATCCACAAGTGAACACACGCCTGGAGTCCTAAAACGCCCGGCTCCGCAGCCAGCTTCGCAGTCAGCCTCTTTTCTAGAGGGCAGATATCCCATTCATCCCTTGGCATCAGCACTAAAGAGAAGGCAAATAGATCCAGGTCGTGCACTACATACCCAAACCTTGGCACGCAGGCGAAGGTTTGGGGCGCCCCGGCGCGCCCTCCCTCCGAGGCCTCCACCACCCGGGGACTCACCACTGTGCGAGCTGAACCACCTGGGTGCGATGTGCAGAGGTAGAGCATCCGCCAGCGAGGCTCGGGAGCCCAGGTACAGCATCCCGTCTCTATGGTGACCGCCGCCCGTCTCCTGGTAACCATTGCCATGGGCATAGGTAGAGTCGGACGCGGACCCTCCGCCGCCGGGCGCCCTCTCCGAGTCGCCGGTCCCCCGGGAGGAGGGGGTGTAGAGGCCAAAGGGCACCCCGCCGGCCGTGCTGGGGTCCATGCCCATGCCTGCCACCGAGCTGACCGAGCGGCTGCGCAGCCCCATGGCTCCACCGCCCGTCCGGTAGTGCCCAAAGTGGGGCGCCCCTCCCGGCGGAGGCACGGCGCTGTCATCGGTGGAGACCCCCGGGAAGGGGCCCCGGGAGCGGGCCGCCGTGCTCTGCTTGCCCCCCATGCTCGCCCGGGCCCCGATGGGGCGGGAACCTGGAGGCCGAGACCCTCCCCCACTTCTCAGCAACGGGAGGGCTGGACGAGCATAAAGGGGGAGAGAGTCAAAAAGGAGACCCGGAGCCAGAAAAGGCAAAAAAGAGAAAAAGAAGAGAAAACCCGCGGGGCTCACGAGGCAGGCGGGCGGGGATCCCAAACTAAGAATTTCAAACGATCCAAGCCAAACGCATGTTTGCCCTCAAGGTCCAAAGAGGCGCAGTCCGGCGCGGGCTCCGCGCGCCACAGGCCGCCCCCGGGCTCCGAAAGCCGGGGGAGCCGCAGGGAAGGAGGGAGGGAGGCGGCGGCGAGCGGCGGGCGGGCGCAAGGAGGCGCCGGAGGAGGCCGCCCGCCCGGGAGGAGGAGGCGGAGGAGGGCTGGGGGCGCCGGGCGCGTCCCCCGCCTCAGGACGCCGTGGACGGCAGCCCAGACCCCTCCAGGCCTCCGGAGGGCCGCGGCGCTGGGCGGCCAGGCGGACCTCGGGAAGCCGCGGTGGCGTCGTGTCGCGTC
>NW_003852442.1:8798504-8805347 GCF_000181295.1 Otolemur garnettii
CCGCCCCTGCGGCGCTGAGCCGCCGACACCATGGCAGTCCCCACCCACCCGCCCCCGGCCTACTTGTGACCTGGGTGGCTTGAGTGGCCTGAGCCACTGGGCGTCAGCAACAGAAGCAAGACATTTTTCTCAAAGGAAGTACTTCCTAAGTCCCCCAAAGTGGCTAATAAATTTAGATAGAACCATATATGGGGGAGGGGCGGCAATGGCTTAAGGGGGTGGGAGGAAACACTAAGAAGATTGACCCTTACTCAGTAATGCCTACCTGGCTCTGAGGGTCAGGGGTCGAGCTCCCCTCCTGACACAAATTTGCCCCCATAGCACCCTCTGGTGGACGTGCTGTCCGTTCTTTGGGAGGTTCCCCATGCAAGCACGGACCCCTGACATCAGGGAGCTTAGCTTTTAGGGGACTTTAGCCTTGTGGAGATAAGCAGCGCCCTGGGGCCACTTGTTAATTGGGGATTTGCTAACATTGGATCAGAAGGAACTTCGTAGTTTGGGCTTGAGCAAAATGAGTAGATTCTTTAGTTGAAATGTAATCTTCAAAATCAATAGGTATACCATAAAAAGTGAAAAGATACAGATAGGGAAATAGAATAATGCAGCCAGAAGTGATTTTAGAAACTTCCTTGTCCAGAGCTGAATCCTCATTTGGTTTGCTAGGATAATCTGTTTAAGGGCATACATATACCACAGGGCCGAGGACACGGATGGTACTTAATATATACTGTTAACCAAACCTGCATTTTGCAAAGGAGAATCTCTTTTCCACCTCAATCCCTGTCTTTCTCATGTATTACACTCATTCATCCATCCAGCAGCAACTATCTTTCAAGTCCTAAGTGCTGGCTGTGAGCATCCTCCAGTCCCTGGTCTAACTGATTTTCTCTTTAAAAAGTGTCCCCAGGTAGTTCCAAACCAGGAAGCCAAAACAGTGTAGAGAAGTTTTAAGAGAAAATCCAAAAGAGAAGGACTGGCCTGTCACAGATATTGATTATTTCAGTGTGACCAGCCTGGAAAGAAACTCAAGGAAGGCTATTTGCAAGCATAGAGTCCCTGGAGGTTAGCATACAGCCCTGCTGAAGGCAGTTCAAGTTTTACATGAGAAAGGAAAATAAGAAAAGAGAAAATATGCCAAAATCTTAAAAATTATCTTAATTAGGCAGGTGCCTAAATTAGGAGTTTGTACACATCTAAAATACAGAGGAGTAATTTGAAGGAAAACAAGAAAATCTAAATTTAACCCAATTTCCTCCCAGGAAAAAGACTACGATAACAGAAGAGGGGTGGTTTAGTACTGCACACCCCCCCAAAAGTAATAGATCCCTTGACAGATGCCTATTGGGACAATAAATGCATCATAACCATTATAATCATCTAACTGGCTTTTGATTTACCTATTCATCCAACCCCGATTTTATTGTATTTAACATTTGGTATTTACTAAATGCTAGGCACTAGAATAGGTTCTGGAATACAGTGGTGAACCAGACAGATGGAGTCCCTGTCTTGTCGAACTTCAGAAGAACCACTTCATGTCTACCTGAACAGCTATAACCAAAGAGAAGGGCAATAGCAAGTGTTGGTGAGATGTGGAGAAATGGAAACCTCATACAATGCTGGCGTGAATGTAAAAGAGATTAAATATGGAGTTACAATATGACCCAGCAATTCCACTTATCGGTATATTTCCAAGACAAAGCAATGCATATGTCCACAGATAAATTAACACATGAATATTGATGGCATCATAGAGCCCCAAAGTGGAAACAACCCAAATGTCCATCAGTTGATAAGCAGATAAATCAAATGTGGTACATCCACACAATGAAACGTTATTCAGCTATAAAAAAGAATAAAGTACTGGTAAATGTTACTACATGATAAACTTTGTAAAATCATGTTAAGTAAAAGAAGCCAGTCATAGAAGACCAAATATTGTGTGATTTCACTTAAATGAAATATCCAGAATAAGCAGATCCATTGAGACCGAAAAGTTAGTGGTTGCCAGACCCTAGGGGCAGGGGAGAATGGAGTGTATCTGTTAATGAGCTTCTTTTTATATCACAATTTTTTTAATTGAATGAGTTTTCTTTTTGAAGTGATGAAAATGCTCTGGAATTAGGATGATAGTTTCACAACCTTCTGAATATACTAAAAATCACTGAGTTATACACTCAAAAGGGTGAATTTTGTGGCATGTGAGTTACAGTGCAATAAATATGTATTTTTTGAGACAGAGTCTTACTATGTTGCCCTCAGTAGAGTGCTATGGTGTCACTGCTCACAGCAACCTCAAATTCTTGGGCTTAAGCCTCCTGCCTCAGCCTCCCAAATAGCTGGGACTATAGGTGCCTGCCACAATGCCTGGCTATTTTTTGGTTGTAGCTGTCGTTGTTGTTTGGCAGACCTGGGCTGGGTTTGAACCTGCCAGCTCCAGTGTATGTAGCTGGTGCTTTAGCTGCTGAGCTGTAGGCACCCAGCCTACAGTGCAATATTATATACATCAAGAAGTATTGAAGCAGGAAACAACAATATAGTGAGACAGATAAGCTTAGAATGCCTGGCATGTTGGGGGCACTGAATAAATATTTGTTGAATGAATGAATGAATGAATAAGTGCTATGAGATAAGAAGAGTACACTGCTGTTGGAAAGACGGGAGACAGACGCAAACACAATTCCAAGCTAAAACCTCAAAGATGAGTTGGGGATCAGCCAGGCAAGGAGGTAGGACAGGACAACTGTGTTTTAGGAAGAGAATGTTCCAGGCAAAAGGAATAGCATGAGGCCAAGCAGGGTGGCTCATGCCTGTAATCCTAGCACTTTGGGAAGCAAAGGCAGATGGATCACCTGAGCTCAAGAGTTCAAGACCAGACTGAGCAAAAGCAAGACACTGTCTCTAAAATTAGCTGGTCATGGTGGCAGGTGCCTGCCGTCCCAGCTACTCAGGAGGCTGAGGCACAAGGATCGCTGGAACCCAGGACTTTGAGGTTGCTGTGAGCTATGACGCTACAGCACTCTACTTAGGCTGACAGAGAAAGACTGTCTCAAAAAAAAAATAAAAAGGTCTGGAGGCAAGAGAACAAAGGATGTTCAAGGAAATAAAAGAGGCTACACGGCTGGAATAACACGAGGTGGGAACCAAAGCTCAAACCAGTCCTTTAGGGGCAGGCAAAAGGGTCCTGTGAGCTATGGTAGAGATTGTGAACCAGATTGCAAGGGGATGAGGAGTGTGGAAAAACTATCAGCATCCTTATCCTTAATAAGAAAACCAACCAATGATTAACGAGCACTTAGAATGTGCCAAACTCAGTGCAAAGTTCTTTAAAGGAATTTAACATTTAATTCTCCCAAGAAACTTGCCCCCGCCCAAAAGATCTGTTTCTTTACTTACGTGGGCATAGACTAGATAGACACCCCCCGGGGGGAGTGGTAGAAAGCGGGGAGTTGAGTGACAGGACTGATGAAAAACATTTTGTTTCATTACACATCTTTGTGTACTTCAGTGTTTGGGCCATGTACATTCAGATAGAGAGAGACGATAAATAGGTATACAACATATGTACCACGTGCACACGAAAAGGTCACACAGCTAGTAGGAGCGGAACTGGGCGTCTAAGCTTTAGAGAAAATAATGCTCATCAAGGAAAACTTCAGGTGACTATTTTGTTTTCTCTGTATGCTTTCCCAAGGGGTGAAAAAGATGAGATCTGCTTAGCAGCTATATTTCTTCCTGTAAATTCATCGTCTGGCCTGAAGGTTTATATTCCACTCTACTGGTTATTACAAGCCTGCCTCTCTCCCATCTGTCTGGCACCACTGAACAGCTGAGATCCTGCACTGCAAAGGTGAAGCCCCCACCCTCTGGAATGTGATGACAGTAAGCTTAGGAGCCCTGTAGGACCCTGGGTGGCAGCCTCTCTCAGGAAATGCCCTTATTATCTCCTTGTATACTTACAATAGATCACCGACCCACCTGCCACAATAGTCAGGAGAAAAAGCTGATCAAATCTAAAATTGGTATTGCCAAAGCCCTTTGCAAATAGGAGTCCTTAACTACGCTGCACAGCCTGGGTCCTGCATGGTCAAAAAAAAGGGAAAAATGCCTTGGTAGGGCCTACTCCCAGGAAGTGTGGGAAAATCTGCCCCCACAGGGGCAGAAGATGGGGAGGGCTTCCTGTGGCTTTGGAGGGAGACCTTAGTATACCAGTTGGGGGTGGCAACTGAGAAGCTTCCTCCCAGCCCCTCTCAGAGCTCTTTACATTGGTATTGTTTTGCTTGAAAAGAAAAAAAAGTTAAACAGAGAAATCAGGTTAATAAGACACCAGAGGCATGTGAGAAAAAGGCTGGGCACGTTGGCATATCCATAACTATTTGCTGATTGATGAAGAGAGGGAAATCATTAAGGACAGGGCAGAGGTTCAAGGTTCCCAGACGTTAAGGGACTGGGCAGTCAGGTAACTCCACATTCTGCGGAAGAGCAAACAGCCAACTAGAAAGATAAAAGATCATGTTCAAATTGCATGGCTAGTTGCTGATAACAGCCAGCCAAGGCCTAGGATTTCTGAGTCGACAACCTACCTGCTTTCCTAATGGCTTGCCTCATGAGTAAGGGACCTGTGGCCTGGTCACCAAGATGAGGTCTACTTGACAAGGGAATCTCTCTGGTCCCCAGCCTCTGAATTCAGACAGACATTGACACATAGATCTCAGAGGCAGACAGCAAGGAGGAAGCAGCCAGAGAGCTCTCAACTTCACGCTAGAGCCCTCGAGCTTTTGTGACAGTGTCCTGACACGATAGTGTGGGCGGGAAATGGAAAGGAAAGGTCTGAGGAGAAGGCTGAAAAGGTACTCATGCTTCCTCTCCCCAAATTCTGTCAGGCCTTTTCCCATTTAAGAAAGAAAACGTTGAGAGAACAGAGAGCACAAAGGACTTGAAACCCAAGATACTTTCTGTGTCTACCAACCATGACAGGCAGCTTTTAAGAACTAGATAAGAATGAGTTACAGAGGTGGGAGTGGGGGAAGGCCACAGAAGTACTTAGGGAGGGGCAGTCCTACTGGTTTCAGTGGGAAGCAGATTACTACCTTATCACATAGGCAGATAGAAAACTTTGGAATAGCCATGTCTATGTCTGTATCTATCTCCAAAATAAAACTCAACCGTCCTCACTACATCCTGCCATGTGCTCTAATTAATGGCCACACCTATTTGCTAATCAATCATTCAGCAAAGATGTATTGAGCACCTAGGCAGTCGGAAAATAAACAAATGAGTATATCGTATGTTCAATGAATTAATGTAGTCATTTATTCCTGTGTGATGGCACCAGCATGCACAGAAAGTATGTATTTTTTATCTTTCTGCTACGGGGCCTGGCTTGCAGTCTTTTCTCTTCCTGGCTCTCAGAACTGAGGCCCTTCTCTCCAGAGCAGGTCTTGGCCTTTTATGATGGAGAATTGGAAGGACACTGGGAGACAAGAAGAAAGGTCATCAGAAAAGTGTGGAGGCCAACGCTGGAGGAGTTTGTTAAGGGCTGCAGTGTGCCAGAATAGCTGCTGGGATGGGAAAGAAGGCAAAAGGATTCTAAGGATAGTTCAGTTTCTATTCCCTTCCGAGGGTAAAGAACCACAAGTGGCTGGAGGAAGTGTTGTTCACGTGTGATCCCAGCTACTCAGAAGGTGGAGGCAGGAGGATCACTTAAGCCAGGAGTTCGAAACTGTAGAACGTAATGCTCTGGCCTGTGAATAGCAACTGCACTCCAGTAGCCTGGACAACATTGCAAGACCCCTCTTTTATAAGTAATCACAAGTAAAGACCTTGAATAGATTTTGAAATTACTTTTGGTTACACAAGTGTCCTTTTGACCTAAACAGTACTCTGGGTTCGTAACTGTGCTTTTTGCATTCATTCATTGGGCTAATATTCATGGAGTGCCCTGTATATGAAGTCACCATGTAGGGCTGCACAAAATTGACCTAGTCCCTGACCCCCTGAAGCTTGAAAATATTGAATAAATAAATATGAATTAAATTGGGATGTGTATTTTAAAGGAAAGAAATTCAGTGTCATGAGAAGGTGTTAACTGGGGAACAGCTTCATGCCCTTGGAACAAGTCCTGTTCTTCACACTTCAGGGTCTTGTTCACACTCTTGATGGCAAAGTCCTTTTTTTGATGGTATACCCTGCCAATACTTTAATATTATACTGAAAAGCTCAAATGTCGCCTCCTTCAAGATGCTATTTCAGGTCCCCCTTTTAGGTTTTTCTCTTATAATACACAATTCTTTCTGCCAAGCACATAGCTACTGTAGAGTGGCCAAGTGTCACAGTTTGCCTGGTATTGAAGGGTTTTCTAGAATGTTGGCCTTTCCCAGGATGCAGTGCTAAAATGTGGAAAGGACTAGGCAACATGCTGGAGTTGGTTACCCCAACTTAACCTGACAAGTCTGTTTTTTCTACTACATACATCCAACACTTCAGAAGGGAAGAGGTTGACTTAGACAAATAATGACAATAATAGTGGCTTATATTCAAGTATTTACTACATTCCAGGCTCTGTCCTGGGTTCTTTACAGCAATCAAATGAGGTAAGTGATTTCCACTTCTCCAAGGAAATTGAAGCTAAGCTAGTTAAGTAAAGATTTAAGACAATGGGAAACCAAAGAGGAAACTTAATCACCAACCACCATGCTAGCACAGTAGGTTTCAAACTTTTTTTTTTTTTTTTTTAAGACTAGTCAAGTGGGCTCGGCGCCTGTGGCTCAAGCGGCTAAGGTGCCAGCCACATACACCTAAGGTGGCGGGTTCGAATCCCCAGCCTGGGCCCGCCAAACAACA
>NW_003852442.1:8806562-8813271 GCF_000181295.1 Otolemur garnettii
ATTGTTGTTTGGCGGGTCCGGGCTGGGGATTCGAACCCGCCACCTTAGGTGTACGTGGCTGGCGCCTTAGCCGGTTGAGGTATAGGCGCCGAGCCTGGGGTATGTGTTTTGATAGTTAACTATTGGGAATTAAAATTGAGAATTTATTTTAGTTCATTATTTTAATATAATTCACATTAACATTAATAATACATCTTCTAAATGAAAAATAATCATATTTTCCAAAACAAAAATCTTCTAGCAAGCAGAGTGGCACATCTCTTTAGTGCTTGGCTTACTAAAAAACTGGATTCTCACATATCTATGTATGCTTTCAATCTGTTGCAGTATGTACCATGAAGTCTCTAGAAAACTCTACCGTACACTTATGAGAGAAAGAATGTGAAAACAACTTTAGTATGATTATGAAATTGTTTTGCTTTTGGAGACCCCCAGAAGTCTGTGGATACTTTGGAAGGAGCTGCTGTACAGTATGAAACAAATAGTGCTTTCAAACTTTTCAATGTCTTGATGGCTGCATTAGGAAAAGAGTTATCTTCGATTTGCAAGAACGTCAGGTTTTGATTTGTAGACTGGGTTTGGCACAATGCCAGCGACATTTCTCTTGAGGAGAAAGGGAGGGCGACAGGCGCCTCCAGTTGGCCAAACCCTAAAGTTTGAGCGCTTCCCGGGTCACCCACGCGCGCTCGACCTTGGACTACAACTCCCAGCAGAGCTGGCGGCAGGGGCGTGTCCGCAGCCGCGAGGGAGCGTGGGAGACGCAAACTGAGTGACGGAAGCAAGAGGGAACTTGCCTGGTTTTGGTAGGCACGGTATCGCAATTGGAGGAGCCGGGAAGGAGGGGCGGAGCCTGTGTTTGGGTCAGCCAATGGTTGGAGTCAGGCGGAAGGCGGGGAGGGGGCGTGTCAGGGCTGACTCTCGGGCTGCGTGGGGCTCTAGGGAGCTGTGGGACTCGGGCCTAGGGGCTAAGAGCTAGCGGTCCTGCGGCCTCGGCGGCCGGGTGCAGGAAGATGGCGGCACGATGGAGCAGCGAGAACGTGGTGGTGGAGTTTCGGGACTCCCAGGTAGGCTTGAGGGGCTGAAAGGAGCCGTCTGGGCATGCGCCCTCCCCTCTTCCCTTCCCCGCGCTGCTGATTCTGTTGGGAAGGCTACGGGGAGACCCCCTCCACCCACCACCACCAGCCGGGGCTAGGCAGGGGGGCAAGGGGGTGACTCAGAGTTCTCAGACCTGGGCTGGCGAGGGGAACCTTCGTGACTGTTGAAGGCAGACGGGTTGGGGCACGGACGGGGACTTTGGGGTTCCCCATGGGAGTACTAGAAGTGTGGTCGGCCTTGGGACACTGATGCCTAGACAGTGCATCAGTGAGTGTTGAGGGGAGGCTTCCCCCGACCAGGGTGGTGAGTGAGGAGGTGTCCGCTTCTTGAGGCAGGGGGGTGTGCTGGGTGACTTCGGGCAAGTGGCAGAATTTCTCTGAGCCTCAGCAGCGTGGAGTGGACTTAACCTTGCCTCTCAGGATTTGGGGGGTGGGTTCGATAAACCACTGCTTGCAAAGCGCCTAAGCAGTTAAGTGGTTCCTGATGCTATAGTAATGGGAAATACTGTGTAGTGGGTAGGAGTGTACACTGCATGTGCTGCTCCTGTTTGAATCTTGTCTCAGCCCTTACACTGTCAACACTCACCACGTGTGTTTTCCTGCCTGTAGAAGGGAGATCTTTGTATCTACCTCACAGGATTGGTGTGAGAGTTTTATGTGGTCATATGTTGATAATGTGTGGCACAGTGACAGGCACATGATGAACCTCGAGAAACGTTAGCCCTTCCCAGGGATTTTTACCATTTTTCTATACCATGTCTTCCATATACCAGGCCTTGGCCTAAGCCATTTATCAACTTTTTTTTTTTTTTTTTTTTGGAGACAGAGCCGCAAGCTGTCCCCCTGGGTAGAGTGCTGTGGCATCACAGCTCACAGCAACCTCCAACTCCTGGGCTCAAGCGAGTCTCCTGCCTCAGCCTTCCAAGTAGCTGGGACCACAGGCGCCCACCACAACACCCGGCCATTTTTTGGTTGCAGCCGTCATTGTTGTTTGGCAGGCCTGGGCTGGATTTGAACCTGCCACCTTAGGTGTATGTGGCTGGCGCCTTAGTCACTTGAGCCACAGGCGCCGAGCCAACATTTTCTTTTTGTAATTCATGAAAGAACAATGCAAGGTTAGTAAGTGTTACCCCTTTTTTCTTTTTCTTTTTCTTTTTTTGGGGGGGGCAGTTTTTGGCCAGGGCTGAGTTTGAACCCGCCACCTCCAGCATATGGGGCCTGCGTCCTACCCCTTTGAACCACAGGCACCGCCCTACCCCTTTTTTTCCAAAAGAGGAAACAGATTCATTCCTTTTGGCTGATCCAGTAACTTTGCTGAAGCCTCCCATAACGTGGCTAGTGGCATTGGGGTTGGTGTTCAGGCTCTGACCCCAGGGCCCTTGTTCAGCTTATTACACTACTGTGGGTAGCTTTGAACCTGCCATGAAGTCATTCCACTATATATGCATCATAACAGCAACCTCAGACTCTTGGGCTCAAGATATTCCCTTGCTTCAGCCTCCAGAGTAACTGGGACTACAGGTGCCTGCAACAAGCCTGGCTATTTTTATTTATTTTATTTTTTGAGATAGAATCTCACTATGTTGCCCTCAGTAGAGTGCTGTGATGTCACAGCTCACAGCAACCTCAAACTCTTGGGCTTAAATGATCTTCTTGCCTCAGCCTCCCAAGTAGCTGGGACTATAGGCGCCCCCCACAACACCCGGCTATTTTTGTTGTTGTAGTTGTCATTGTTGTTTAGAAGGCCTGGGCTGGGTACGAACCTGCCAGCCTCGGTATATGTGGCGGGTGCCCTGACCACTGAGCTACAGCACCAAACCAAGGCCAGCTATTTTTAGAGCTGGGAATCTCACTCTAGATCAGGCTGGTCTCCAGCCTGTGAACTCAGGAAATCCACCCTCCTTAGCCTCCCGGAGTTCTAGGATTACAGGCATGAGGCACTGCGCCTGGCCTCCACTATATCTGTATATTATGTTCCGTTTTCCTTAGTACCTAGGACAGTGTCTTAATGATTCCTTTTATTTATTAAACAAATACTTACTGAATACTTTCTGTGTGTCAGACTTTTATTCACTCATTTATTCAACAAGGATTTATTGAGTTCTTATTAGCTGCATATTGTGCCAGACACTGTGTCCTAAGGTGATTTATACTGAGGGAGATCTGGCTTACATAAGTGGATGGTGTTGTTCCTTCTTTTTCTTAAAACTCCATCCCGTCTTTTGCCATAAGGATGAATGAGTTTGCTCTGTGGGGCCCTCTAATAAGCAGCCCCCACAGAGTATCTGAGCAGCAGCATTTGGATTAAAGATCCCGAAGCACTTTGCACTGTCAGCATGGAGTCTCTGTGAGGCCTGCTCTCCCTAGGGAGGCGCCAGACTCCCAGGGAAAAGGAATCATATGCCTGTTACCCTTGTTAATTGCTTTTGCTGGGGACTAGGACAGAACAGAATACTGTATTGTGTTCTAAGCCTGCTAATTTGGAAGCTACTAATCTGCAAATGCTTTAATTCTCACAAAAACCCAGGTAGTCTCACCCTTAGTCCTTTATAAAGATGTAATTAGAGGGGCCTGCAGAGAGGGTGCTGACACATATATTAGGATGCTATGAAGTAGTAACAAATAATTAAACCTCAACAACAGTTGTCATAGTAAGGGAACAAAGTAAATTGGGTAATTTAACTGCCTCGTGGGAGTTCTTTCTGATTTTTTTCTATTTACAGGGGCATATCTCTGTGTGAATTAGCATGGTTTTCTGGTTGGTTCTGATGATTTGGAGGAACAGGAACCCAATTTATTAACAATTTTATTATTGTAGTAGGAAAAAGTTAGAATTTTTTTTTTTTGCAGTTTTTGGCTGGGACGGGGCTTGAACCCACTACCTTCAGTACATGGGGCCGGCTCCCTACTCCTTTGAGCCAAAGGTGCCTCTTTGAAAAGGAAAACCACAATGATAAACTTCAAAACACTTCACATCTTTTTTTTTTCCTGAGGTAGCTACCGTATTTATTGATCAGCCATTGCTCATTTATTTATTTATTTAGACAAAAGTTTTGGTTTGTCACCCTCAATAGAGTGCGGTGGTGTCATAGCTCACAGCAGCCTCAAACTCTTGGGCTCAAGTGACCCTCTTGTATGCCACAACGCCTAGCTATTTTTGGAAACAGGGTCTCACTCTTGCTTAGTTTGGTCTCGAACTCCTGAGCTCAGGCGCTCCACCAGCCACAGCCTCTTGAGTAGCTAGGACTATAGGTGCCCACCATAATGCCCGGCTATTATTTTAGACCCAGCAATTTTTTTTTTTTTTTGCAGTTTTTGGCCGGGGCTGGGTTTGAACCTGCCACCTCCAGCATATGGGGCCTGTGCCCTAATCCCTTGAGCCACAGGCACCTTCCGGACCTGGCTATTTTTTTAGTCTCACTCTTGTTCAGGCTGATTTTGAACTCCTGAGTTCACGCAATTCAACTGTCTCAGCCTCTCAGAGTGCTAGGATTACAGGAGTGTGCCACTGTGCCCAGCCACCAAGAAATAATTTTTAAAAGTTAAAGCTTTTAGATTTTATTTATTTATTTATTATTGAGACAGTATCTCACTTTGAGAGTACCGTGGCAGAATACTGTGGTACTTGGTAGAGTACCGTGGCATCATAGCTCACAGCAACCTCGAACTCTTGAGCTCAAGCAATTCTCTTGCCTCAGCCTCCCTAGTAGCCGGAACTACAGGAGCCCGCCACAATGCCCGGCTATTTTTTTCAGCTATTTTTTTTCTGTTTAGCAGGGGTCTGGGTTTGAACCCACCAGCCTTGAAGCATGTGGCCAACGCCCTAACGACTGAGCTACGGGCTCCCAGCCTAGATTTTTTTTTAGAGGAAACCCAGCCTGAAGGGTAGAACTATTTTTTGTAGTTTATACAAGTGTTACTTACTTTGTAAAACAATGCTTTGAGTTTTTTGTTTTTTTTTTTTTAGACAGAGCCTCAAGCTGTCCCCCTGGGCAGAGTGCTGTGGCATTACAGCTCATAGCAACCTCCAACTCCTGGGCTCAAGCGAGTCTCCTGCCTCTGCCTCCCAAGTATCTGGGACCACAGGCACCCGCCACAACGCCCGGCTATTTTTTTTTGGTTGCAACTGTCATTGTTGTTTGGCGGGTCCGGGCTGGGGATTCGAACCCGCCACCTTAGGTGTACGTGGCTGGCGCCTTAGCCAGTTGAGCTATAGGCGCCGAGCCAACCCTTTGCGATATTGCTGTCCATGATTAATAGGGAACAACCTGTGTGGTTTGGCACCGACTCTGAAGTTAGTCCCTAGATTAGAATCAGTTAAGTGTCAACAGTATACGAAAGCTTAGACGTAATCTTCAAGAGCAGTGATTTTCAACTGGTGTGCCATGAAAAATGTTAAAGATCATTAATTATTTTCAAAAGAAGTTCAAAGCACATGTATGCATACTCTTTTTTTGAATCATCATTTAAGTGTGCCACAGAAGTTTATAGGTTCAAGTGTGCCGGGATATTAAAAAAGTTTGAAAAACACTATTCTAGAACAACACCGTCTTGTAGAATTTTCAGTCATGGAAATGGGGCTGGTATGACTGAGACACTGTATTTTTCTTTTTCTTTTTTCTTCTTTTGAGCCAGTCTTGCACTGTCACCCAGACAAGAGTGTAGTGGTGTTGTCATAGCTCACTGAAACCTCAAACTCCTGGGCTCAAGCAATCCTCCTGCCTCAGCCTTCCCAGGAGTTGGAACTAAGGAATGCTCCGCTGTGCCCAGCTACTTTTTTCTGTTTTTACTAGATATAGGGTCTCACTCTTGTTCAGGGTGGTCTCAAACTCCTGAGCTCAACCAATCCTTCCCCTGCTTCCCAGAGTGCTAGGTTATAAGTGTGAGAAGAACCAAGCCCAGCCTTCTATTTTTAATTTAATTAAATTTTAAGTAATTGCCATTTAAATAGCCATCTGTGGCTAGTGGCTATGCTATTACAAAGTACAGTTTAGAATACTGAGAAGGGTGGAGGGTATTTCCACTCTCAAGGAAAGGTGAGGTGGCAGAGTGCAGTTACAAGTCTCTAACGCCACAGTATATGCAAAATTGCTATAGCATCTGACTGTTATGATGAAGATGGGAACTGCAGACTCAGAGCTGTTGCCCGCTCACTGTCTCCACTTCAGGATCTGTGTGAGATCTCAAACTGTCTGTGCAGAACAGTTGAACATACTCTGGGACAACTCTCCCCACACCCCAGCTTTTGCCCCCTCCAATCCATCCTTGCTCTTGCTCAGGCTGGTCTTGAACTCCTAGGCTCAAACAATCCACCCGCCTCGGCCTCCCAGAGTGCTAGGATTATTTACAGCTGTGAGCCACTTGTGCCCAGCCCTTTCCTTTTGGTCTTAGAGACTCCACTCAGGTTTCCCCCTATTTTTAAGTAATTTTTTTTTCATTTCTCCACATTGTGGTCTAGTATTTAGAAGGCATTCTCTTAATAACATTTAAAAATATTTTACCTTAAAATTATTTGGGGGGGGGGCTTGGTGCCTGTGGCTCAAGTGGCTAAGGTGCCAGCCACATACACCTAAGGTGGTGGGTTCGAATCCAGCCTGGGCCCGCCAAACAACAAT
>NW_003852442.1:8813876-8815518 GCF_000181295.1 Otolemur garnettii
AGCAAGTCTCCTGCCTCAGCCTCCCAAGTAGCTGGGACCACAGGCACCCACCACAACACCTGGCTATTTTTTGGTTGCAGCCGTCATTGTTGTTTGGTGGGCCCGGGCTGGATTTGAACCCGCCACCTTAGGTGTATGTGGCTGGTGCCTTAGCCACTCGAGCCACAGGCGCTGAGCCCTCAACATTGTTTTTGAAGTTGGTTGACGCTGATTCCCATGGCTGTAGTTTACTTACTTTGCTATGAAGTAGTGTTCTGCTATATGAATGTGCCACAGTTGATTTATCCCTCTGTTATTAAGCATTTAAGTTGTTTTTATAATTATAGAAGATAAGACTATGAATATGGTATTTACATGGCAGTAGAAAAGACACACCTGTATATATTCTTCAGTCTTTTCAAGAGGATATCAAATTGTTTTTCACAGTGGTTGAAATTTGATACTCCCAGCAGGAGTGCTTAAAGAGTTTCTGTTGGTCTATATCCTCACCAACACTTGGTATTATTGTTACCGGAATTTCATTCTTCAGTAGGTCCTTGGTCTTGGGGATTCAAAATAGGAATCCATGGACCACAGGTCAGTGGTAAGATAGGATTTATTAGCCAGAAAGGAATACAGAAAAAGCACCAGAGCTCCTGGCAGAGGGAAAGACCCAATTCAGAAAATCTCTGCCTGGATCCTTTGTCTAGGGCTGTATATAGTCAGCCTGGGTCCTTTGTAGTTACTTGGTAACAAGTTAATGGATACAGTCCCTTCTACTTGGGTAAGATGAATGAGTGCATTAATGAATAGATAGAGTCCCCTCTGCTCAGGGCAAGGTGAATGAGCACATTAATGAGTGGATGCAGTCTCTTCTGCTAGGGGCAAGATCAATGAGCGTTCCCTTCATGAAAGTGCCCAGCTTAGGAAACTTACATGAAATTGCCTAGACCTAAGAAATAGGGGGTTCTTGTTCAGCTTTGACTGGGGGGGATCCTGTATCAGAAGCACTGACAGATCTTTCCGTGGGAATCAGGCCCTTGCCCTGCAGGTGGGGCCTAGGCATAGAAGAACTTGTCACACTCACTGAAGCCAGCTTCCCCCTTGCCCACCGGCCAGCCTTCCAGAAAGCTAGGAGGCTGCCCAGAGTGAGCCAGGCCCTGGTGCCCATGATGGCCTCTGCGGGTGCTACGGGAGAGGCAGCTGGCAGCTGCAGCGCAGCTTGGCAGGCTAGGCGGGGAGCAGGTGATGCCGCCAACCACAGCTGGAAGGGGAAGTGGGAACCCTGCATCATTATCAGACATCAAAATTTCTCATGTTCTTAGCAAATATTTATGGAGAATTCTACTGTGTGCCAGGCACTGTGGGAACAACAGTGAACAAAACAGAATTTCTTGTCTACATCAAGCTCTTGTCCTTACATTTTACTGATTTTTACCTATCTGGTATGAAATGGCTTATCATTTTCGGGTTTAATTTGTATTTTCCTGACTACTGATGAAGGTGAATGTTTTTTCATGTTTTTTTTCTTTTTATGAGACAGAGCCTCAAGCTGTCACCCTAGGTAGAGTACCGTGGCATCACACCTCACAGCAACCTCCAACTCCTGGGCTCAAGCGAGTCTCTTGCCTCCGCCTCCCAAGTAGCTGGGACCACAGCGGCC
>NW_003852442.1:8816138-8818273 GCF_000181295.1 Otolemur garnettii
CTCCCAAGTAGCTGGGACTACAGGCGCCCACTACAACACCCAGCTATTTTTTGGTTGCAGTTGTCATTATTGTTTAGTTGGCCCCAGCCAGGTTCAGACCTGCCACCCTCGGTCTATGTGGCTGGCACAGTAATTATTGTGCTGTAGGAGCCAAGCCCAAATGGTATCTTTTGATGAACAGAAGTTTCATTTTAATGTAGTTGAATTTATGGATTGTGCTTTTCCGTATCTAGGTTTATAAAGATATTCTCCAGTATTTTCTTTTTTCTGCCACCTTGAAATTGAAAATAAGGCATTTTAGCAGGAAGCATACTTTTGGCTAACCTAATGGTCAGTGACTTATTAGTAGTCTTACCATCATAACAATTCCCTCAGAAAGATTAAGATTAAAGGCTATATTTTGTGCTAATGAAAAACAAAATAAAACACAACAACAACAATTTGAGCTCAGGAGTTCAAGACTAGCCTGAGCAAGACTAGCCTGAGCCTGTCCCTAAAACTAGCTGCGCATTGCGGTGGGCACCTATAGTCCCCGCTACTCGGGAGGCTGAGACAAGAGGATTGCTTGAGCCAAAGAGTTTGAGGTTGCTGTGAGCTGTGATGCCATTGCACTCTACCTAGGACAACAAAGTGAGACTCTACCTCAAAAAAAAAAAAAAAAAAAGAAAGAAAGAAAAAGAAACAACAACAGCAACAAAAACCAATTCAGCAAATTCTTTAGCCAGGAGCAAAGTTATATATAGTTAATAGTCTGGACATTTTTCTGGAGCAATCCAACTTTCATTCCTGTTTTTCTAGTTTCACTTAATGTTCATTTCCTTATCTGTAAAATAAAATTGTGGATGAGATGACATCTAAAGGTCCTTTCAGTCTATTTTATCAGGCGTATACTGTACACTGACCACACTAATGCTCTCACTTAATTCTCCCTAGCACTCTGGGAGGCCAAGGTGAGTGGATACATTAGTCTTTGCCCAGGCCTACGACAAACTGATATTAGAGGAACTGGCCCAGCTCTGGTTTGCATTGATTGGAAATTGCCCCTTTCATCATTTAGAAGATAAACAGACAAGGTATTTTCATTTTTTTAAATAGCTCTAGCTCATTCAGCTGGGATTCAAAGAGGAAGAATTAACTGTTTTCCTAGTCCCTGCAAAAGACTGAATCCTAGATTTTGTTTTATAGATAGTAAACAAAGCTCTTGTTAGAGAGATTTTCTTTTGTATGGAATCAGGGTAGGAAAGTAGTCCTATCAACTTTCCATCAGAGCTTCATTTGTACTTCGTAGTATTTGTACTAAAATTTAACTGTAAATCCAAAATGGATTGGTAATGTAGTCCATCTCCAAATCCAGTGTCACTTGACTATTATGAAGTAACATACCTGTTGTTTTTTAAAAGATGAAAATGTCGGGTGGCGCCTCTGGCTCAAGAAGTAGAGTGCCAGCCCCATATGCTGGAGGTGGTGGGTTCAAACCCAGCCCCGGCCAAAAAAAAGAAATTAGAAAACGTTACAAAGTTTAATAAAACTAATATTGATCAAAATATAGTGGCACGGGTCCACTCAGCATTGCTAGGAGAGTTTATTTATTTTTTGGCTAGGAGAGTTTAAAAAAAAAAGATGAAAATGTTATAGCACGGGTTTTGGTGTATTCGCAGAATGTGCAACCATCACTACACTCATTTTTGGAACATGTGCATTGCTCCAACATGAAACCCTGGAACTTTTAGTACCCTGACCCCTCCTAGGCAATGACTGCTAATGTATTTTCTATTTCATTAATTCAGATGCTGCTGTGAGATCAAGTGCAAGATACTACTAAAAAATATCTTCTCATTTTAATGTAAGAGGTCAGTGACAACCTCTGGTGGATCATTATTTATTGTCGTACACCTGAGAGGTGCCAGTAGTGGGTTTCAATCCAGTTCTGACTACAGAGCCCTTGCACACCCTTCTCTGCTGCATTAAACTACCTCTGTTTATGTCTACAAAAAGGGTAGCGTCTTTTCTTGCTTTTGATAAAATGTAGTCTGTTTCTTTGGATTGGTGAAACCGAATGTTTAAGAACACAGCTGCCTTGAGAGAGAGGTTGGCTCATGAAGAAATGGGGTTTTTTTTGTTTTTTTTTTTTTTTT
>NW_003852442.1:8818465-8820979 GCF_000181295.1 Otolemur garnettii
TGTTGTTTGGCGGGTCCGGGCTGGGGATTCGAACCCGCCACCTTAGGTGTACGTGGCTGGCGCCTTAGCCGGTTGAGCTATAGGCGCCGAGCCAAGAAATGGTTTGTTAAACAAGGACAGCAGCAATTTGTGTATGGAGGCCTCTGGAATCTCTTGGACTCCCATTTTCTTTCAGTGAGCTTGACTTTTTCAAATCATTAATTATATTTTCTCCAGGCTGATAAGAACCAAGCATCGTGATCAATTCTCATCTCTCATCTCATACAAGACACACAATTCCTAAAGCCCCATTCTTCCTGCACTGGAAGGAATAAGGGTTCTAAAGAACTGTATTCTCTTATGTTTCAAGATGTGTCTTTTGACAGAGAGCAGTTCTGAGTAGCTAAGTTTGTTTTCCTACTGGTCAGGGAGGACTTTTCAGGGTGGAAAAACAAAGAGGAACTGATTGAAATTTTACTTTATAGGGCGGCACCTGTGGCTTAAAGGAGTAGGGCGCCAGCCCCATATACCGGAAGTGGCGGGTTCAAACCCAGCCCCAGCCAAAAACAGAAAAAAAAAAAAAAAGAAAGAAAGAAATTTTACTTTATAAAGTGTGTGGGTTAACTTGCAAGTAGAGTAAAATAAATTTAAAAAAATAAAAATAAAGGCTTGGCACCCATAGCTCAGTGGTTAGGGCGCCACCCACTTACATCCATACTGGTGGGTTCCAGCCTGGCCCTGGCCTGCTAAATAACAGTGATGACAATTGCGACAAAAAATAGCCGGGCATTATGGTGGGCGCCTGTAGTCCCAGCTACTTGGGAGGCTGAGACAAGAGAATCGCCTAAGTCCAAGAGTTGAAGGTTGTTGTAAGCTATGATGCCATGGCACTCTACTGAGGGTGACATAATGAGACTCTGTCTCAAAAAAATAATAATATAAAAATAAAGTATGTGGGTGGGTAAGGTGCACAAAATTTCATTCACCACGTTTTTGTATTCTTTAGATCTCATACAGCAGGGAGTTGAGCTATTGAAGTCTATTATCCTGTGAGATATAAAGAAGTGGAGGAACTTCAGAAGTGTACATAAATTCAAGGGTGATAAATTATCAAGAGAACTTACAAAAAAATTCTTTGAAATGTTAAAGACCACCTTGGCACATTATGGGCTGGAGGTACCCAGACTGTGGCCTGGTTCTGACCTACCATCTTCAGACCGCAGATGTTTACAGAGCCATCTGTGTGAGCAAGCATCTGGGGGGGGGGGTGCTCTGGGAGAAATGAAACAGACCCTGCCCTGCAGGGGCTCACTGGTTCTTAGGAGGAGAAAAAAGTCTCTGCAGCAGTAACTAGCCACAGAGCAAGTTGTGCAAGTCCTGTGACATGGACAGAGAAGGTGTTTTTGGAAAAGGTGGAATCTGCTTGGAGGGCCCTGGAAGAGCTTAGAGGTGATGGGTCTTGGGTCTTGAGTGATCAGGAGATTTTCAGCAGTGAAGTAAGAGAACAGGGCTTTCCCAGAGAAGGGTAGAGCTTAAGCGTCTCTCCAGCATCAGGAGAGTTGCTGACCTTCGTTGGAGAAAGGTGAGTGCTGTGAGTTGGCATGACTTGAGCAGACAGAGTGTGGTAAGATGGAGCAGGTCCTTAGCATCTTATTTGGAAGGGGGTGAAGGCTGAGGAATTTCCTCTTGATTCTTCTATTCAAAAGGGAAAGCCAACAAAGTTTCCCCCCTACCCCCCAGCAGTGAGCTGATAAAATCAGAATTCAGTTTTTAAAAGGCTCAGTGGTAGGTAGAATGAGAAAGGGAAAGAGGATGGTAGAGAGACCGTTTGGAAGGATTTGCTGTACAGGCCACAGGTATTGAGGGCTGGGGCCAGGATGATGAGTGGAGAGAGAATGTATTTGAAAAAAAGCATTTTTAAATTATAAAGTTTTATACATATATAAAAAATGTAGGCTCATTTAGAAGAATAAAATAAAAGCCCTATAGTAACAACTACTTAAAAAACTATTGTAAGTTGACAGTTTATAATTGTATATATCTATGGGGTACAAAGTGATGTTAAGATTTACATATATGAGGGCAGTGCCTGTGGCTCAAGGAGTAGGGTGCCAGCCCCATATATCAGGGGTGGCAGGTTCAAGCCTGGCCCCAACCAAAACTGCAAAAAAAAAAAAAAAGATTTATATATGTGAATATAATATGGAATAACTTAACTCAAGTTAATTAACATATTCAGAAACAACTATTGTTAGAATACTTTGATATACTTTCTTCATTATTTTTCTTAGGAATATATTTATAAGTAGCCAATGTATTTATTTATTTGTTTATTTATTTATTTTTTGAGACAGAGTCTCACTTTGTTGCCCCTTGATAGAGTGCCATGGCATCATAGCTCACAGCAACCTCAAACTTCCAGGCTCAAATGATCTTCTTGGCTCGGCGCCTGTGGCTCAACCGGCTAAGGCGCCAGCCACGTACACCTAAGGTGGCGGGTTTGAATCCCCAGCCCGGGCCCGCCAAACAACAATG
>NW_003852442.1:8821287-8838178 GCF_000181295.1 Otolemur garnettii
TGAGTTCAGGCAGTCTACCAGCTTTGGTCTTCTGGACTGCTAGAATTACAGGCCATTCCCGTGGTTCTTAACCCCCTGATGTCTAGACTTAAGAATTTCTCAGCTGTTCCCCATCTGGTGTGTTAAGAGTGGTGGTCTTGGGTTTAGACCCCATCTCTCACAAAGCTTTTTCTCTGAGGCTGTTTTCCCTTCCTCTGCCCAAAGTTCCCTTTCTCCAGTCTCTTTTTGGGACAGCTTAGTGTAATCTTCCTTAATGTGCTCCTATAAACACAGTTATAGCCGCTATTTTCTAGGTGGGTGTGGGAGAAACCACTCAGATGGTGATGTGGTTGTGGTTTTTCTTTTTTTAAGTGACCTCCCCTGGTTTGGTGAGTTATAATACTTATTGGCGGTTTTGACTAATGCATTTTTCATGCCATTTTTGAATGCTTCCAGAACATCCCACTGCGTAGATGTGCATTATTTACTTGGAGACAACATGAAACAAGCAGCTCTGTGCATAAAATTTTTGCTATCTTCTGAAGGTGGAATTACTGAGTCAAAGCGCATAACTTTTTAATGCCGTTTCCAGATCACACTTTATTGGTGTTCTCTCACTGTATACTACGCATTTAGCAGCTTAAAATAACATCCATTTACGAGCTCACAGTTCTGTAGGTCAGAAGTCCAGGCACTGCATGGCTGATTGAGCATCTTGGAGGCTGAAATCAGGGTGTCAGCCAGCTGTGTTTGCATCTGGAGACTTTACTTAGGAAGAATCTACTTCCAGTGGGTTCATTCAGGCTGTTGGCAAAATTCAGTTCCTCAGGGTTTTAGGGCAGAGATCTCTGTTTTCTTAATGGTTGTTATTTAGAGATTACTGTCAACTCCCAGAGGCCACGCTCAGGTCCTTGGTATGTGGTCCCCTCCATCTTTACAGCCTGCAATGGAGAATCTTTTTCGTGTTGAATCTTTCAACTTTTTAGTCTCTAAGTTCCTGTCTCTGACCTCTGGACCTAGATTTGTAGGGTCAATGAGATTAGGGCTCTCCATCCTTCCTACTCCTGAACTTTTCATCATCCCACATAGAAGATGACTTCTAGAACAATAGAACAATAACTCTCTGTCCTCTACTCCCCTTTGCCCCTGGAAACCTCTAGCCTACTTTCTGCTTCTATGAATTGCCTATTTTAGGTGGAATCATCCACAATTTGTCCTTTTGTGTCTGGTGTGCTTGGCATCATGTTTCCCACTTTCGTCCATGATCAGAATTTCCTAGATCAGAATTTCCTTCCCTCTTAGGCTGGATAATATCCCATTGTAGGCCTGTACTACCTTTTGTTTATCCATTCATCCATCAGGGGACCCTTGGGTTGTTTCAGATCTATGAGATCAGCTGATTTGGGATCTTAATTACATCTATCAAATCCTTTCATAGCAGTACCTAGATTAGTGTTTGATTAGTGTTGAGTAGCAGGGAGAAGGTGTGACTACACTGAGGGCCCAGAATGTTGGTGGCCATCTTGAGGTTGTGCCTCCCACATACCCTCCTGAAAGGTTACGCTGAACTTGCTGGAGGAACCCTCTTGCTCCCTTTCATATCATTAATCAATAAGTTGCATAGAGGAGTTCTGGAAATGGCATCTCATTTCACTGCCTGCTTTTCCAGCAGGGGTTTTGTCTGCTCACGACTCCAACTGCGATGGAGGATGCATGTTAATCACTTTTCAACCACCGGTGAGAGTACCGTGGTGTCTTGTCGCCAGTATCACCTGTCACTTGTTTTTGAGGTGGACAAGCCTGAAAAGCCTATTAAATAAGGTCAGCGAAGGTGAGGGAAAGAATTTCTGCTTACCATTTGTGGTTTGTGATTTTGGCAGAAAGTACAAAATGGATTCTGTCTTGATACTCCCTTAGAAAGAACTTGGAGCATTCGGCCACCAAACAGTGGCACAGACTGTCTCATGCTAATGCCATGAGAACGCAGCAGTATTTGAACTTGTCCAAGTAGAAGAATTTAGGGCTGTAATTGCCATGCCAGGTTACAGCCTTGTTCTTTGGCCTGGATGCAGATTCTTTGGACTCAGTGCTGTCTTTTTTGGGAACTAGACACTAGATCCTGAAATGGTGATTCTCCCTAGGAAATGGAAGACCTGGAAAATGGAAACCAGCCACGTGTGCTAGAAACTTCAGAATGAATGTGAACAGGGTGTCTTTTTTTTTTTTTTTTGAGACAGAGCCTCAAGCTATCCCCCTGGGTAGAGTGACGTGGCGTCACGCTCACAGCAACCTCCAACTCCTGGGCTCAAGCGAGTCTCCTGCCTCAGCCTCCCAAGTAGCTGGAACTACAGGCGCCCGCCACAGCGCCTGGCCATTTTTTGGTTGCAGCCATCATTGTTGTTTGGCGGGCCCGGGCTGGGGATTCGAACCCGCCACCTTAGGTGTATGTGGCTGGCGCCTTAGCTGCTTGAGCCACGGGCGCCGAGCCAACAGGGCGTCTTAATAACAGGCATATGACCTTGGATTCAGCGGGGATGGTGTTTGAATATTGCAGCTGCCAGATGGCTTGAGGAGGAGTCTGTACCCTTTGGAAAAGCATGTGTATCTTGTATGTGTGTGTTGAAGGATGTCCCAGGTTAGGTTTCACTTGGAGGAGGCTTTTTGTGCATGGTAGCTGCTATTTTCTCTGAACTAGTCAGACTCCTCAAGGCCTCCAGGACTTCTGTCTCCTCAATTTAGGATGTGCCAGCCTGGCTATGTGTAGTCCTGGTGTAGGGGGTAAAGATAGCAACTGCCCTGTCATCAGAAATGAATGTGTACTTGTACTTGGAGGCTAAAGTGGGAGGATTGATTGAGACCAGGAGTTTGAGACCAGTCTTGGCAATGTAGTAAGACCCTGTCTCTTTAAAAAAAAAAAAAGAATATGAGTTTTTTGGGGGTTTTTTGAGTCAGAGTCGTACTATATCACCCTCGGTAGAGTGCTGTGGTGTCACAGCTCACAGCAATCGCAAATTCTTGGGCTTAAACAATTCTCTTGCCTTAGCCTCCCAACTAGCTGGGACTACAGACACCCCGCCAGAACGCTTGGCTATTTTTTTGTTGTAGTTGTCGTTGTTTAGCCAGCCTGGGCCGGGTCTGCCAGCCTTGGTATATGTAGCTGGTGCTGTAACCACTGAGCTCTCGATGCCAAGCCTGAGTATGAGATTTGTATGGTAACTAAAAGGGATACAAGTAACCATTATAGGTGGGGCAGTGGCTCATACCAGTAGTTCCAACATATTGGGAGGCTGGGGCCCAAGGATCAGAGGATTGCTTGAGGTTGGGAGTTTCAGATCAGCCTGGGCAACATAGCAAGATCCCAACTCTAAAAAAAAAAAAGTGACCTATGTGTGGTGACACAACAGCTGTACAACCCAGCTACTTGGGAGACTGAGGTGGGAGGATTGCTTAAGCCCAGGAGAGGTTATGGTGAGCAATGATCATGCCACTCACTGCACATAGCTCTCTTTTTTTTTTTTTTTTTTTTTGAGACAGAGCCTCAAGCTGTCCCCCTGGGTACAGTGCCGTGGCATTATAGCTCACAGCAACCTCCAACTCCTGGGCTCAAGTGAGTCTCTTGCCTCCGCCTCCCAAGTAGCTGGGACCACAGGCGCCCGCCACAGCACCCAGCTATTTTTTGGTTGCAGCCGTCATTGTTGTTTGGCGAGTCCGGGCTGGGGATTTGAACCTGCCACCTTAGGTGTACATGGCTGGCACCTTAGCTGGTTGAGCTATAGGCGCCGAGCCACATAGCTCTCTTAAAATAACACACAGAACAGTTTTCACTGCAGAGAATTAATGATACTTGGTAGTTGGGGGCTACATGAGGAATGAGAAGAGGATGAGCCAAAGGGACTCCTGTCTTCTGTACCCTGAGCTGGGTTTGCTGGCAGGACTGAATCTGTGTTCTCTCTTACAGGCAACTGCAATGTCCGTGGACTGTCTGGGGCAGCACGCAGTGCTTTCTGGGTAAGTGAGCTTTCAGAGTTTGTTTGCTACAATTTCTGGGGAACAAATTGGATGTAGGAGGATTTCGGGAATTTGGAAAATATATTTAAGGATTATGATCATAGGGTTTAGTTCTGATATTCTAGTGACCTCAGAGGTACTTGTGGGGATTATTTGCAATTTATTTTGTCTGCCCTAACAGGTAAACAGTAAAATTCTTCTGAAATTTTAGTGACTGGTAGCTTGGCCTGGTACACTTGATTTATCCATCTAGACATTATACATTGACTTCTTACAATAGAAAAAGAGGATTTGGCTGGGTGAGGTGGCTCATGCCAGTAATCCAAGCACTCTGGAAAGCTGAGATGGGAGGATTGACTGAGGTCAGGAGTTCCAGACCCGCTTGAGAAAAGTGAGACCCCTATCTCTACTAAAAATAGAAAATTTGGCCTGGCGTTGTGGCAGGTGCCTGTAGTCCCACCTACTTGGGAGTCTCAGGCAGGAGGATTGCTTGAGCCTAGAAGATTGAGGTTGCTGTGAGCTAGGCTGAGGCCATGGCACTCTAGTTGGGCAACACAGGGAGACTTTGTCTCAAAAAAGAAAAAGAAAGAATTTGAGGTTTTGGCACTTTTCATTTGCTCTGTGGGTCCTTAACACATGTACCTGACCATCCCCCTCCTTCCAGTATGGTTATATACCAATTGTTGAGTTGAATCGATATTTGGGGTTACTGTTGAGAGATCCTAAACTCTTTGTATATGCTCTATTTTTCTCTTTGGAAGCTTTAAAACCTTACCTTTATGTGTGTGAAATTTTCATCATGATTGCGTTTGGTATGTGCCTTTTTTCATGCATTGTGCTGGGTACTCAGGGTACCATTGTTTTGTTTTTTTTGAGATGGAGTCTCACTTTGTCACCCTTGGTAGAGTGCTGTGGCATCATAGTTCACAGCAACCTTAAACTCCTGGGCTTAAGTGATTCTCTTGCCTCAGCCTCCCAAGTAGCCAGGACTACAGATGCTCACCACAACACCTGGCTATTTTTAGAGATGAGGTCTCGCTCTGTCTCGGGCTGGTGTAGATCCTGTGAATTTAGGCAATCCGCCTGCCTCAGCCTCCCAAATGCTGGGATTATGGGCATGAGCCACCATACCCAGCAGAGCAACCTTGTTTTTTTTACATGATTGTTTTATTTAAACAAATAGAGATATAACATACACTCGACATCATGTAGCTATTAATGACCCTAACATATACTCTAAGGTGCCCTGGAGTAACTATTGCTCAAATGTTAGATTTCATAGCATTCACTGATGTGATGGTCATTCTTAGCATTCTTGGAGAGGATGAAATGTAACTGGAAATCACGTGTGTGTTCCAGTTTTATCACATTCTTAGATAAGTACACATCAATATCCTTTCTCTTTCTTTTTTTTTTTTTGAGACAGAGTCTCACTTTGTCACCCTCAGTAGAGTGCTATGGTGTCATAGCTCATAGCAACCTCATCTCAGGGCTTAAGCGATTCTCTTGCCTCAGCCTCTCATGTAGCTGGGACTACAGACGCCTGCCACAATGCCCAGCTGTATATTTTGTTGTTGTTATTGCAGTTGTCATTGTTGTTTTAGCTGGCCTGGGCAGGGTTCGAACCTGCCAGCCTCAGTGTATGTGGCCAGTGCCCTACGAACTGAGCTATAGGTGCCACCCATCAGTATTTTTTTCCAACATGACCTTGAAACTGTCCATTTCATTTTCTTACATTGCATTTTAAAATGCATTAGTAAAGGATATAGAATATACTAACCTTAAGTTAGCAGCTTAAACAAATTTACAAACATACCATCCTGAGCAAGTGTGAGACCCAGTGTCTATAAACGGTGGGACATTGTAGCAGGCACCTATAATCCCAGCTACTTGGGAGGCTGAGGCAAGAGGATTGCTTGAGCCCAAGAGTTTGAGGTGCTATAAGTTATGATGCCATGGCACTCTACTGAAGGTGACAGAATCAGACTCTGTCTCAAAAAAAAAATAATTTACAAACATATAAACACCCCATTCTCCACAAAAAGTTAAAACAAAAAATTGATTACATGATTAGATTATTCAGATTAAGATGAAAAATTTTTAGCACCTTGGAAGGCCCTTCAATTGTGAAATCTGTATCTTTCAGTTTGGAGAATTTTTCCTATGTTATATCTTTGATCATTTCCCCCCTCCCCGCCTTTTCTCTTTTCATTCTTCATTTCTGGAATTCCTCTTAGTCAATGTTGAATATGGCTTCTCTTCTAGCCTTTTTGTCTTTTTGTTTTGCATTCTAGGAGTTTTCAACTTTAACCTTGAACCCTTCTGTCAAATTTATTGAACTTTCAACTATTGCATGCATTTTAATTTTCAAAAAATTTCAACTATTACTTTATTTTAATTTATTTGTTGCTTTTGATGTAGGGTCTTGTTTTGTCAGCAAAGAGTGGAGTGCGGTGGCACGATCATAGCTCACTGTAACCCTGAACTCCTAGGTTCAAGTGATCCTCCTGCCTCAGCTTCCTGAGTAGCTGAGACCACCAGGCCCAGCTATTTTTTATTTAGCTTGTTGCCCTTGGGAGAGTGCTGTGGCATCATAGTTCACAGCAACCTTAAACTCTTGGGCTCAAGTGATTCTCTTATCTCAGTCTCTCGAGTAGCTGGGACTACAGGCGCCCACCATAATGCCCGACTATTTTTTAGAGACAGGGTCTTTCACTTGTTCAGGCTGGTCTCGAACCTGTGAGCTCGCACAATCCACCTGTCTCAGCCTCCCAGAGTGCTAGGATTACAGGTGTGAGCCATGGCATCAGGCCCCAGCTAATTTTTTTGTCTTAATTTTTTGTAGAGATGGGATCTTGCTGTGTTGCCCAGGCTACTCTCTAACTCCTGGTCTTAAAGTCTTCTCCTGCCTCAGCCTCCCAAAGTGCTGGGATTACAGTCTAAGACAAGCCCCAACTATTATTTTAATGTTTTCTGTTCTTTACATTGTCTTTTATCTCTCTGAGAATATTGATGACAAGGTGTTTTTTTTCCTCTTTGCATTATTCCTGGGTTTTTGTGTTTTTTTCTTTTCTTTAATTTTTGAGTTCTTTTTTTCCTCCTTGGATTGTGCTGGTCGCTGTCTTTCCGGTTTCCTTCAATGGCTGAGGTTACTGGCTGTTAATATTAGAGAGTGATTGGCAGCCTTGAGAGTGCTGAGTAGGGGGAAGAGACCCAAAGGCCTCACTCTCACCTCTGGACTAGTATCACCAGGGCACTTCCCACTTCTCAGAGCTTCTGTGGGGAAGCACCACCCTCCACTGGGTGAAGGGGGTGCAGGAGAGGCCTCACCTGGCCTTGTGGGCTGCACACAGACCACTCTCCTAGTGCTCTTTCAAACAATTCTCCTTATTTTGTTCTGCTCTGCTCTTTGCCGTCCAGCCCTTGCCCCTTACTCTTTTCTTGAGATTAAAGCCTCCAGTTGCTGAGCGGGGCCAGGCCCTGCAGTGGGAACCAGCTGGCCTCTCATCCTCCTCCCCCTGCAGGTGCTTGCACTTTGTTCGGCTTTCTTTACTCTAAGTCAATTACCATTTGTCCATCTGCTTTTCATTTCCTCTCTCTTTGTCCTTGTGGGCTTTTGTATTTTTTGTGTGTGGGGGGGTAGGTTTACTGGAGGGAATGAAGATAAACATGTATGTTCGATCAGGCACGTTCACCCCCAGATGCCTCCTTTCTGCTGTTGTTGTATTTGCTCTGTAAGGTCTCCAGACTTTTCTACTGATACACACCCCTTATGTGTATCTCTTAGTCGTGTACAGTTCTTCTTTCTTTTTCTTTCACTTTTTCTATTTTTATTATTTATTATTTTTTAATTTTTTTATTGTTTGGGGTTCACTGAGGGTACAAAGAATTAGGTTACACTGATTGCATGTGTTAGGTAAAGTCCCTCTTATAATTGTGTTTTTCTTTCTAATGGGAAGACTCCAGCTGCTCAGCACGGGATCAGGTGATTCCTTTGGAGGAAGCCACTAGCTCTTTGTTCTGAACTTCCATTCTTAGAAGGTCCTGAAGTTCTGTGAAATTGTGTCTTCCCTGAAGTTTTCTTTCTCCCTCTCTCTCACCCATCTCTCCTGCTACTCCCTGGGCAGGAATGTCCAACCTGTGCCCCATGGGCCACATGTGGATTATGTGAGGACTGCTTTGCATATCTCTGGTGTCAGATATTATAGAAATTATGCACAGACCTTTTTTTTGCTCATCAGCTTTTGTTAGTTTTATTTATTGACTATGTGGATGAAGACAACTCTCTGCTCTTCCAGTGCTGACAGAGAAGAATAAAGGTTGGACACCCCTGAGAGTTTGACATGCCATCTCCTAGCTCCTCTGAGCAGAGACTATTAGTCTTTTTCTTCATTTTTGAACCTTCCAATCCTCATTTATATCCAGGATCTCAGAGTGGTCTCTGGTGTAAAATAAGTAGCTGATGGCTACAAGGCGTTGATTTGTACACCAAGGACTTTTTACTGAAAATAAAAAGAAAATAGGTGAACACAGAACACCCCTGTTTTCTGATCCTTTGTATTAATTGGCATCTTGAACATTATTAGCACTTAATATGTTATTTTAATCATCATTCCTTTTTTTGGTTATCATTTCACTTTCTGACAGATTTAATTTAGTTTCCTTCACCAGGTAGTCAGCTGGCGGGGGAATTTGAGATTTTCTGCAGGATTTTGACTTAGTGATAAGTGATGTGTTTAATTTAACACGCTTTTGTTGAGCGCAGAGCACTGTGCCGAGGGAGGCAGGGCATGCAGAGATATCTGAGACGTGGGCCGTGCGTGCTGGGGCCTTAATATTAGTGGTCCTGCTACAGAGCTGAATGCTATAGTGTAAACGCAGATCATGCAATGGGAGAAATGTTGAATTAATCAATATTAGTCATTAATCCTAGCTGGGGGATTGGGAAAGGCTGGGAGAGGGGCAGGGTGGAGCTGAATGAAAGAGAAGAGGTCAGGCTCTCAAGGACAGATGTGGTAGGGAAGACCATCTCTGGAGGGAGTCACAGGGATACTGCTCCCCTTTGTCGAACAGCCACCTCGAGTTACTCTCGTCATTTGTATGCCTTTCAGAGTAGATAAATGTCATTTATATCTGTTTTTTTTTAGAGCACTGCTTGCAAACCATATGCAATTCCAAATGTGCTTTTCTATCTTCATGCTAATGCTATCATGTTATCATATTGCTGTAATGTTGATGTCTTTTTCCTAGACGCAGGTTCCTATACATCGTCAATCTAGATGCCCCCTTTGAAGGTCACCGAAAGATCTCTCGCCAGAGCAAATGGGACATTGGAGCCGTGCAGTGGAATCCTCATGACAGCTTTGCACACTATTTTGCAGCCTCGGTGAGTTCATTTAAGGAGTACAGGGAAATGCTTTTAAAGGTGTCATCTGGGGTTGGCAGTTCCATGTCCTACAGAGAGAAGAGAATGCAATCCTATTGCTCAGTCAGAAGAGAGGTTTGGATGGTTCTTTCCGACAGAGGCAAGTTACACATTAAGTATAGGTGGAAATGTTTGCTGGTCCCACTGGTGTCAGGCCTTGTATTTCTAGGCACTGAGTCCACATAGTGAAAAGGAAATAGGTTGATGCCTCTATTTATGTGTGTGGTGAGAACCTGTTTTCATCAGCAGCATAACTGGAGAGCTGGTCTGGTCTGGGTTGACCTTCATCGCTTTCAAAGGCAGCAGAAGGTTCCCTATCCAAGGAGTATGCACATGCGCCCGTGGGCCAGACACAGATTATTTGAGGACTGTTTTGCTTACCTGTGGTGTCTGATGTTGGGAAAAGTATGCGTGAGCCTTTTCTTTTACTCAGCAGTCAGCTTTTGTTAGTGTTTGTGTATTTCATGAATAGCCCAAGACTTATTCTTTTCAATGTGTAGCAGAAAAGAAAAAAGGTTGGACACCCCTGCACCCTTATACGCAAAAGAAGGGATTCTTCCTTAACTGGGACTCAGATCTGTTAGTCCCTTCAAATTTTATGTGCCAGTTTATGTGTGAATTTTCCCTGAAAAACAATGCCTAAGTATAGGTTTTCTGAGGGATTCATTTTACTCAAAATGATTCTGGGCGAGGTCAGGCATCTTTGTCTAGATGCTATTCTCCTAGAACAATTCGAGACCTAAATCTTTTGCAAAAGTGCTGGGCTGGACAGAGAGTATTTAAAGGAATCCTTCCTGTTAAGCAGAGGTGGGACCATTCTGCAGTGCTGTCTAGATCTGTTCTTGTCAGGCGCAGCTTTCTGCAGAAGGAAAGCCTCTGAGCAGAGAAGGGAGAGCAGCTCTGTCAGCTGGGGGAGACCCAGAAAGCTGCTCTTCCCCAAACAGGGTCTGCTTTAACCGTGCGTGTCTGAGACGGCCCTGATTTTCGGGACTATTCTGAAAGAGAAAGTGGGAGGCACTCTACTGCCTTTTTGTTGTTCTCTGCCTCTTTTTTTTTTTTTTTGAGACAGAGTCTCCCTTTGTCACCTTTGATAGAGTGTCATGGTGTCATAGCTCAGAGCAGCCTCAAACTCCTGGGCTCAAGCCATCCTCTTGCTTCAGCCTCTCAAATAGCTGGGACTACAGACACCTGCCACACATCTGGCTATTTTTAGAGATGAGGTTTCCCTCTTGCTCGGGCTGGTCTCAAATTCCTGAGCTCAAGCTGTCTACCCACCTCAGCCTCCCAGAGTGCTGGGATTATAGGCCTTCTCTGCCTCTTAGCTGGGGTTAGAAAAGAGTTGTTTTTATCGGCTTATACTCTTGGGCCCTTCAGCTCTCCTGTCACTCTGTGGCCCTGATTGCTTAGTCCAAATTTTCCCAACCTTGGCGTGTTAGACCAGGTAATTCTTTCCGGTAGGGATTATCCTGTACATTGAAGGGTGTTTAGCAACATCCCTGGCCTGTACCTACTACATCCCAGTGATATCTTCCTGCCATCTTGTTGTGACAACCAAAACTATCTCTAGACATCATCACATGTCTCAGCAAGTAAAATTGCCACAGATTGGGAACCAGGGATACAGACTGACTACTGAGTACTTGGCCTGAGTGGATTAACACTCCATTTGTTCAGGAGTGGGAAGGAAGAAGACAGCCTTTTTGGTCTGTTTTTTTGTTTTTTGACAATCTTTTTTTTTTTTTAAAGAGACAGGGTCTTGCACTGTCATCCACGCTGGAGTATAGTACATGATAGATCACTGTTACCTCAAACTCCTGGGCTCAAGCCATCCCCTGCCTCAGCGTCTCGAGTAGCAGGAACTGCAGGCATGCATCCAAAAACTTTTTGTAGAGATGGGGTCTTGCTTGTTTCCCAAGTTGGTCTTAAGCCATACTGCTGCTTCAGTTTCCCAAAGTGCTGACTTTACAGATGTGACCCACCATGCCTGGCCCAGTTAATCATTTTACTTTTTCTTTTTAATCTCCTATCCTTGGATATCAAGCAGTTAATCATTCTAACGTGAACAGTGCATCATCCCTTACTACTTTCACTATGTTGTGTGACTCCCACATTTCCATCACTCCACAGTAAACCCCCCTGCCTATTAAGCAATTTCTTCCCATTCCCCCCTCCACAGCCCCTGGCAGTCTCCCATCTGTGTGCTCTATGGATTTACCTATTCTGGATCTTTCATATAAATGAGATAATATAACATGTTGCCTTTGGCTCTGGCTTCTTATTTTGGAGTTCCTCCACATTGCAGCAGCTATCAGAGCGTCATTGCTTTTGTGACTGAATAATATTCCATTGTGTGTCTATACTGATTTGGGACCACCTAACTTTTTCACAGTGGCTGAACTATTTTATATTTCCGTCAGCAATGTGCAAGGTTCTAGTTTTTCCATATTCTTACCACATTTATTATTTTGTTTTTTCTTTTAAATTATAGCCATCCTAGTGCATGTGAAATGCTATCTTTTTTTTGGAGACAGAGTCTCATTATGTTGCCCTTAGTAGAGTGCCGTGGCATCACAACTCACAGCAACCTCCAACTCCTGGGCTTAGGCGATTCTCTTGCCTCACCCTCCCAAGTAGCTGGGACTATAGGCACCCACCACAACACTTGGTTATATTTTTTGTTGTTGCAGTTGTCATTTCTTTTTCTTTTTTGAGACAGAGTCTCACTTTATTGCCCTCAGTAGACTGCCTTGGTGTCACAGCTCACAGCAACCTCCAACTCCTGGTCTTAGGCAATTCTCTTGCCTCACCCTCCCAAGTAGCTGGGACTATAGGTGCCCGCCACAATGCCTGGCTATTTTTTTGTTGTAGTTTGGCGGGGGGCCAGGTTCAAACTCACCACCCTTGGTATATGGGGCCAGTGCCCTACCCACTGAGCCACAGCCACCCCCCTGCAGTTGTCATTGTTTAACTGGTCCAGGCTATGTTCAAACCCACCAGCCTCAGTGTATGTGGCTGGCACCATACCCACTGGGCATAGGCACCACCTTGAAATGTATCTTATTGTAAATTTTTTATTTACATTTCCCTTATGGCAAGTGATGTTGAACATCTTTTTATTGCTTCTGTTGACAATTTGTATGTCATTTTATGTCTATGCAAGTCCTTTGTACTTCTTTGAATTGGATTGTTTGCATTTTTGCTATTGAGTTGTAAGAGTTCTTTGTATACTCAGATACTAGACCAGATCAGGTACAAATGATTTGTAAATATTTTCTCCTGTTCTGTTGGCTTGTCTTTTTACTTCTTGACAATGTTGTTTGCTCCCCAGAAGTTTTCATTTTGATGACGTTTAATTTATCTGTTTTTTTTCTTAAGTTGGTCTTGGTTGGAAGGCAATCTTTTGAGACCAGAGCTTTAGAATTAGGCAAATCTGAGATCAAGACCTAGTTTTAACATTCACTGTTTCTTCTTGAGCCAGCCACTCAGCTTTCTGAGCTGTGGGGGCTCATCTATAACATGGGTGATGACACCCAGTAGGCAGGATGGTGGGAAAGGTCAGAGGTCAAATTCATTAAGGCACCTACTACGTAGACTAACATTAGCAGATCCTCTGGAGTGATAGGGAATATCATTATAAGTTGAAGGGGCTTTTCTTTGTATTCCTTTTCCCATTGAAAGCTATTTTGAATCCTAACCTTTTCATAAGAACCTTACCTATTTAGACGTAGAAACTGGCATTTCAGGATACAAATCTCAGCACGTACATCTGACTGTCCTTGAGCTAAAATGAAAGTCAATCTGTCTTATACATATCAGTTCGGAAATTATTAAATGGCCCACCATTGTTCTTGTTCGGTGTGTTTCATGAACTCATGATATTTAGAGAGCCTTTGCTGTTTTGTTGTTTCTAAGTGCAAAAATTCTTTGATGGAGGCTCTTGTTTTTCCCTTTTTTCCTATTGTAGTTGTGGTTTCCCCTGATTCATTTTCCCTGGGTTTTTTTTTTTTTTTCAGCTTAACCCTTTAAGAAATCTGACATAGGCATATTTCAAGGAATCTTATTTAGTTTAGCCTTCTAGGTCCCCCTCTGGGTGGTGATTCTCTTTTCTTTCTTATGTACCTGTGCTCCTGAAGTATGTTAGATGGACTTTGGGCATTGGATAGTGGAAAAGGTGAACTAAAAATCACGTGCACTGTGTCAGCAGTTGGAGAGATGAGTGTGACCCTTGGGGATGGGGAGGTTCCACTAGGGATTGGGACGTCCCTGGCTCCCTGGCGCTTACACAAACAGTATGTTCTCGGGAGTGCATCTGTACCTTCTGTTCAGCTGTGTTCGAGGTGAGTTCCTTTTAAGAGAGCACTTCTTTTTCACTTTGGGATTCACAACCCTACCTCCTGTGGTTAGTTCACACCAGTGTTAATTTTAGTTATTGTTAAATAAGTTAAAATAAGTATAGCTTTTTTCCAAAGTTCAATCTGAAGGCTCTGCCATGCAGATCAGCTTCATATGGACTTCCGTAGGACTTCCTCTTCTTTGCAGATCCAGTGAAGTGTGTATTCCCATGTGCACATTGTGCTACCCACTGCCTCCTCCCCTTGTCTCTTTTCAGAGTAACCAACGGGTCGACCTTTATAAATGGAAAGACGGCAGTGGGGAAGTGGGCACAACCTTGCAAGGCCATACTCGTGTAATCAGGTAGGCCCCGACCCCACCCAGCTCCTGGGCCTGTCTGGCTTCGTGACAGTCCCTTGGGGCATGAAGTATTGATGTTGTTCTCCTCATGTGGCTTGAGCCTTTGGGTGCATTGGCCCTGGGAGGCCAACAGGTCCTTAGTGTTCACTGGTGAGGAACACAATGAAGAATGGTCATTGTGCAGCTGTTGACCCCAGTCCAGGAGACACTTGGACAGACACAGCCTGGTCCAGAGTAGAGGTTTAAAGCTGGCTTTTGCCACAGTAGGTAGACGAAGTTCTACAGCAGAGTCCTGGTCCTGATCAGCAGTGCCCCGGGCACTTGGAGACACGAGGAAGCAGCCCTGTGCCCTTCCCCCGCAGCAGTGGGTTACACACAGAACTCTTGCGTCACAGTTGTTACCCAAATGCACACCCACAAGGACTCCTGCTCAGCCCTTCCAATTTGCTTCCAAAGTGTTCCTTGATCCCCTGTTTCTCTGGGTCACTGTTTCTGGGGTGGGAAAAATTTTTCTGGGGAGTAGCAGCAGAGAGGGCAGGGAGTGAAGCTGACCTGGAGGGGATGGGAAAGGTGACACACCCAGGCCTGTGCAAGGTGTTCCTTGGAGTTGCGGCCTGTCTAGGAACAAGAGCACGAGTGGGACACCAAGGACCTGCCGCCCTCCTCAAGAGCTGCAGGGTGACAGGGCAGTTTGGTGCTGCTTAACAGAGGCTGGGTTTACCAAGGTACCTGTGGTGGAGTCTGATTTAGAAAGTGGTAACTCAGAGATTGTGTCTATTGTTTGTCTATTTATTCAGAGAGAGATTGTTTTAAGTTGAAATGCTTCCGTGTCTTCTTTGGGAGTAGGAGGTAGTATAGCTGGTTACTACAGGGCAAAGGGCCTGAGAGCCTCCGTCCAGATTCAATTAACTCTTGTTCATTCCCAAAGAACATTGAAGATTCCCAGTGAGAATCTTTAGTGGGAATTCTCACTGGGGATCTTCAATGGGAAGATTCAGTGAGGTCCTAAAGCTACTAGAAACTAGATTTATCAGTATGTTGGTAGTAGAATCTGAGTTTTTTCTTTTCTCTGTTGTTCTGTGTATTCCTTGTGTCCCAGCGACTTGGATTGGGCTGTGTTCGAGCCAGATCTCCTGGTTACCAGCTCTGTGGACACCTACATCTACATATGGGATATCAAGTAAGAAAAATCAAGAGTTATAACACTCGGCTGTGGGATGATCTGAGAAGTTAATTTTAGAGATCAAGTATCTTAGTTTGGTTTTCCCTAGATGTAGACCCTGAGACAAAGATTTGAATGTAAATATATCATTTAGGAGTGAAAGAAATGGTGAGATAGAGAAGAGAGGCGGGGCTTGGTGCCTGTGGCTCAAGTGGCTAAGGCGCCAGCCATGTACACCCAAGGTGGTGGGTTCGAATCCAGCCTGGGCCCACCAAACAATAATGATGGCTGCAACCAAAAAATCGCCAGGCATTGTGGCAGGCGCCTGTGGTTGCAGCTACTCGGAGGCTGAGACAGGAGACTCGCTTGAGCCCAGGAGTTGGAGGTTGCTGTAAGCTGTGATGCCATGGCACTCTACCCAGGGGGACAGCTGGAGGCTCCTGTGTCAAAAAAAAAGAAAAAAAAGAAAGAAAGAAAAAGGGGAAATCAAACTGTCCCTTTAAAAAAAGAGAAGAGAGGCGGGATTAAGATCCCCCAAATCAAGGGAGCATTATCCACCTGGTACGATGAACAGATTGGGTGTAATCTTAATGGGGAACGCTCGGCACTAGTGTGAAACTCCCCCTCACAGGTGTCCTACCCACGGGTAAGGAAGTGGAGTACTTTGCTGTCAGTCATTGATGGAGTCTGCCCCCAGGGGTCTTAATTTCCCTGGCACTTAAGGCCTGTCACAAAGGTTTGCAAAGACATCTGGGCTGATGTCTGCAGCCCAGAAATTCCCTTTGGCAAAGAAGCACAGGAGCTGGCATTTGGAAGATGAGCTGGAGTTTACTGAGGTGGCAGGTGATGGCAAGGGATTTTGACGGCACAGATACACACCTGCCACAGCACCACCTCTGCTCAGGTGTCTACTTGCTCCGTATCTGAAAAAGGGCCCGACTGACCCCTTTGTATGGTTGTGGTCCGTGGAGAAAGGAGTACAGGAGCACCAGCCCAGGGCCTAGCCCAGCCAGCATAAGGCCTTAAATGTCTATGCCTTCTCCCAGTGGAGAACAGAGTTCCCTTTAGAGTGAGAGAGGCCTGGTCTGTGGGGAGAGGGTTTCTCTGCTTCCCTCAGGGTGGTGGCTTTGTGACATTTTCACTGAAAGGTAGGACATTAGGGACAAGACCAGGTATTGGGGTGGAACAGACCAGACAGACCAGTGAGAGAGGTCTGTTTTGGGGGTAAAGATGTGTCCAGCTGACTCAACCCAGCATTGCAGGTATTACCGATTGCCACTTTAGAGGTGATCGGACAGAGGGGAGAGCACAAAATCTAGGGGAAGTGAAAGAGGAATCCTCTTAAGCAGGGAGATATGCAGCAAGATTAGGGCGTATCCCTCATTTACACAGAAAAATTTTTTCATGATTTGGAGACACTGAATCCTCAGATTTCCTAAACAGTAAACTGATGCCCTCGATTTGCCTCTCTGTCTTCCTGAGCCCCAGGGTGCTGCCCAGTTCTGTAGTTTTACCATTTGGTGGAGAAGTTGCCCCTCTGACTTTGTAGTAAACAGTAGAGCCTCACTGTCTCAGAGTAGTTTTTTTTTAAATTGTGATAAAGGACATAAAATGTGAAATTTATC
>NW_003852442.1:8838244-8843347 GCF_000181295.1 Otolemur garnettii
AGTGCTGTGGCATTACAGTTCACAGCAACCTCCAACTCCTGGGCTCAAGCGAGTCTCCTGCCTCCGCCTCCCAAGTAGCTAGGACTACAGGCGCCCACCACAACGCCTGGTAATTTTTTTGTTGTAGTTGTCATTGATGTTTAGCTAGCCCGGGCCGGGTTTGAACCCGTCACCCTCAGTGCATGTGGTCAGCACCGTGACCACTGTGCTACGGGTGCTGCCCTACACTTCTTTTTAACTCTCACAGTGGATCTAACTCTAAGTTCCCATTGAGAGGAAAGTGGATTAAGTGGAAAACAAAACCTATGCAAAGGGTATAAAGCACCAGGTGGATGGTGCCTGTGGCTTGGCCATTTAATATTTTCGTTTTGTATTTTAGAGACACCAGGAAACCTACCGTGGCACTATCTGCTGTGGGTGAGTATGTACTACCCTGGATTGTCTGCCCAACATTCCTTTCCACTCCTTCCTCCATGGCTGGTTGAATTGTAAGTCCCATGTTGCAAAGGGCTTGCCATAGGCTGCTCTCAGAACTAAGAGTTAGGACTGTCCAGTGTGGCTCAGGAACTTACTTCAGAATTCAAGGACAAGAACCAAGTTGATTTGTTTCTAAAATTTTTGCTGTGGAAAATTTCACGTGTTTATAAAATTAGAAAACATGACCTGCCTTGTGTTCATCATCAGCCTCAACGATTGTCTCTGTGCGTCCAATTTTATTTCATCTTTACCTCCACCCATTGTTTCCCCCCCACCATCATCCCTCTTGTGATTTGAAGCAAAATGCAGGGATAATCATTTTCTCAACAGATACTTCTGTATGTAGTTTTGTAAAAGAATCCCTTCCAAAAAAAAAAAAGCAACCACAATACCCGACCTAAAAATATCTAATGTACCTAAAAATATTGACTGTAGCTTTTTACTATCATGAGATATCTAGGCAGTATTCAGGTTTCCCCAATAGTTCTCTCTTCTTTGCTTTTTTTCCCGCAACTATTTGAACATTTGTTTGAGTTGGAATCCAAATACAGTCCATACCTGAAGTGGTTAAGATGTTTCTCATCTTCTCTAGGTGGTAGACATCTCTTTCCTCTCCTTTTTGGGTTTGTTTTCCTTTTCCTGCAGTCTATTCATTAAAGAGACCAGATTGTTTGTCCTGTGTTTTCTCTACAATCTAGAGTACGCTGATTGCGTCCCCATGGTGTCATTTAATATGGAATGGATGAACTGAGTCTTTGAAATTACTTCCTAATCTACCTGTTTTCATTTTTAGAGTTGACTATTTTTGGAATTCTCAATTGGGGTTACTAGGGAATATTCGCACCATATCCTGAGAGCAGAATATGGGTCTAGAACTAGTATAATTTATTCACGGGGTAAACCAGTATTTTGGCATCCTGGATAAAAACATGTATTTTCTG
Organism: Otolemur garnettii; assembly: GCF_000181295.1. NCBI lineage: Eukaryota > Metazoa > Chordata > Mammalia > Primates > Galagidae > Otolemur > Otolemur garnettii. The sequence continues at coordinate 8,839,663 of NW_003852442.1, forward strand.
TCTCTTAAATTCTATTCTTTTGTGACTTATTACATTTGAGTACACATTTGATGTTTGCTCTAAAACAATTACTCTACATGATTCTTCTGTTTTCCTCTGTCCCTTGTGCCTTCTGTTTAAAGGCATTCAGCATCATGATTATATTAAACAGCTGGATTATCTGATCTGTGAGGTTAGGGACCACACCTGTCTTGTTCTGTGCTATGGACTAGTCTCTTTGTTTGAGCACTGTAGGCATTTGTGCCTGATCCAAGGAGATGCTTACTACAGTAGTCCCCCCTTTATCCTTAGGGGGTTATGTTCCAAGACCTCATTGAATGCCTGAAACATCAGATAGTGCTGAACCTCATATATGCTATGAGTAACTGGACCTGCGGAAAGCTAGCCTATGAATAAGGGGAGACTAAATGTTTGGTGCATGGATACAGGAATCAAACACCTGTGCTTCTCTGCTAAGTGCTCAACAATTCTATTGATTTAGTCCCTGCCACCCCCATAGGTGCTTATGATCTGAGACATAGACTGGCTGCAGAGGACACACAACTGAAAAAAAGATACAAGTGGGCTGTAATGCCTAAATTGCATTTCCCTGCCTTTATTTATTTACACTTATAGGTTTCTAAGTTAGATTGGCTTCAGAGGAACCCTAAAAAGGAAGGGGTTCGTTCTCTTTTATTATTATTTTTTTTTTGAGACAGAGTCTCACTCTGTCGCCCTGGGTAGAGCGCGATGGCATCACAGCTCACAGCAACCTCAAACTCTTGGGCTTAAGCAATTCTCTTGCCTCAGCCTCCCAAGTCGCTAGGACTACAGGTGCCCACCACAATGCCCAGCTATTTTTTGTTGCAGTTGTCCTTGTTGTTTAGCTGGCCCAGGCTGGGTTCAAACCTGCCAGCCTCAGTGGTGCCATAACCACTGTGCTACAGGCACCAAGCCAGGAGTTCATTCTTTTAAATCACTTGTTCTAACTGCTTTGTTTCCTGTTATAGGTCCTTTTAAGAAATAGAAGGAGGAGACTTCTTTCCTTTTGGCTCCTCAGTGAGGTTTCTCATGGGTGGCTGACCAACCCTGGGAGAAAAGAGGCAAATGAAAGGATTGTAGACCTGTATAAACTGCTGAATCTAACATTCCCTGAGCGGGGCAGCCTGGGTACTGCCTGCTGCCCCGGGACTGTGGTCTCCATCTGTCAGTGAGCACCTTGGTCATGTAGGGAGTCATATTGTGTATGCTCCAGAGTATTCTGTGGATCTCAGAACTCTTACAGCCTGGGGCCTCTGTTTGACCCTGCTGTGAAGAGCTGAGTAAAGGGGGTTGAATTAGGGGTTCCCAGAATCCTTTGGGAGCTGTCAGGTTCTGATGGCCCCCTGCTGAGAAAAGTGTGAACTTAACAACTCCTCAAATAACTGTCAAGAGGAGCTAGGTGAGCTCTTCTTCCTGACTTTCTCCTCCAGCTGATGTTCTCTCTTGTAAGGAGACCGAATCTCCCTAGTAATAATGCTGTACCTCGTGATTTCCACCATTTGTTCTTTGTCTTTTAATCTGTTCTTCCTGTAACCACTATTCATTCTTAGGTGACTTCAAATGTCCTATGTCTCAAGGAAAAAGACAAACATCTTAACCAAAACCAACACAAGGTATTTTTAGGCAGGGACAAGCGCTGCCTAAGAGTCTCCATTTCCTGTTGGATTCTCAGTCCTTGCTCATCACACTCTCTGGACTGAGGTTGCTCTCCGAAGCCCTGGATCTGCTCTGGTTTTCCCTAGTAATAAACGCCCAGCCAAAGAGAAAGGTGTCAAAGCAATCCCGTTGTGTGTTGTGTGAGCAGGGACAAGAGGAGGCAGGAAGAGCACCATCACTTTGGTTCTGGTTTAACACCGTTCACTTGATTTATTAAGAATCCGCTAGAAGTGCTACTACGTCCCAGTTTTCTATGCGTCTCAGCCCTTTCTGGCATCTCACTGTCCTAACTTGTTCTTTTCACTAATGCTACCTCACTGTATTGGCAGAGTGGGAAAAGGACTGAGTTTGCACAGTGCCAAGGGAGTTCTCTTGGCCTGATTCAGTGTGGTAGCAGTGGCTCTGTTTTATGCTGCCCTTGGGGAGATGACAGTTGAGGGTGTGTGTAACCTGTAAGGCAGAATTGACCAACAGTGGGGCTTATTCTACATCTGACCTTCAGCTTAAGGCTGTGTTTCTCCAAGACTGTCCCTCAAAAAATAAAATAAAATAAAATGAAAAACAGGACAGAGCTGGTGTGAGAGCTGAGGCTCTTCTGATTAGTGTTTGGGGGTTAGGAGAGGTCAGGTTGCCTGACAAGGCAATTAGCAGCCAGCAGCGCCTTGCTCAGCTACTGCTCTGTAAGAACGGCAGCTTCCTGCGGATTCTGCTCCGAGTAACCTGTAGATTTTCTTCCTGAGATTACTTCCCCAATTAGGTGACTCTGATCCTGTTCCCCTGTGTTAATTCATTTACTTTCTGGCTTCATTTTATCTGTCATCGTGGAGTTGGTGTAGTCATAGAAACATGAAGGGTTCTGTGCTCATTTAACCAGAACTCATTATCCGGCTCCCCTGGTTGTACTGCGCTCTGCTTCCAACATCACTGAGGGCAGCAGCTTTCTTCCCCTGATTTTCCTTTGCAGCGGGTGCCTCCCAGGTCAAATGGAATAAAAAAAGTGCTAACTGCCTTGCCACCAGCCATGATGGTGATGTGCGGATATGGGATAAGAGGGTGAGTAATCTCTTTTTTTCTCCCCGGTTGGTCTTCGGTCCATCCCAGAGGGTGCGAAGAACATGCCAGGACTTGAGAGTCCAGGGGCCCCTGGGCAGCATGGTGAATGGCCTGGCCATTTCAGGATCCTAATGCCAGCTTATGTTTTCTTCTCAGTCTAGTAAATGTTGAAGGAAGACAAGAAGTGAGGCATTTGATCAGTGGTTTAGAAAGTGAACTTGGCCTGACCTGTGTTAGAGGCCCATTTTGCTGCTCCTCACTTTGACACCAGGAACAAGTGCTCTAGAATAGAATGCTCAGTAGGCTTCTGATCCCTGGCTGTTTGCAAGGTGAAAACTAGTTCCAGGGCGTCTGCTATCCTGAATACTTCTGACATAGATCCGGAGCAGCGTATTCATTATGCTCAAATCCCCTCTTGGAAGTCTAGACACTCCACCAGCCTCAAAATCGCCGGCAGATAGATCAGGTGCTCTCACCGTGGCAGCCCATGTACTCATAAACATGAAAAGGGTGTGGGTCCCAGGCTGCGGCTGTAGTGCAGAGTCTGGAAATTTGGTATGTTGGCCTCCCCCACCTCACCTTCAGGCATCCACAGGGTAATGCTTAGACCAGTCAACACCCGCTCCTGTTTTGTGAGACCTCAGGCAGAGATCCTTAGCCTTTATGGGGAGGGCTCGTCCAGGGGTGTCCTCACAGTGAAGTCTCAGCTCTGCTTCTGGCTGCATTGCTCCCTCCTCCTCTCAGAGGGGCATTGCCATACACATGGAAGAGAAGAGGGAACTGGAGAAGAGATGAGGGTGGCTGATCTGCTGGATTGGCTCATCCCCCACTGGGGAGGCATGTGCTGCCTGAGGCCTCTGCCCTAGGTGGCTCCCAGCTGAGCGGGTGATTTCATAGAGGGTGAACAGGTAGGTACATCTTCTCTGCGTTACTTTTTTCTTCTGTCCCTTTATTT
>NW_003852442.1:8844353-8856745 GCF_000181295.1 Otolemur garnettii
GGCCCGGGCTGGATTCAAACCCGCCACCTTAGGTATATGTGGCTGGCGCCTTAGCAGCTTGAGCCATAGGCGCTGAGCCTAAAGCTAATGTTAATTTCTTTATAACCAGCCTGTAAAGTAGGTACCCTTATTATCCCTGTTCTATAGATAAATAAACTGAGTCACAATTTGCTACCAGGATTTGAACTCAGGGAGGCTGGTTCTGGAGACTGTACTCCTAATCTCAGACCAATGCTAACTATAGAAGTAGTACGTGCTCTTTATAGAAAATACAAGTGAATAAATAAAAATCATTCGTGATTCTACTACCTAGAGACAAATGCCAACATTTTGTTGTTTTCTTTCCCTACATCTTTTTTAAAACTTGATTTGTTATATTATGCACATAGTTATGTGGGGTTTTTTTGGTCATTTGATATTATAACAAATACATCATCACCATGTTATACGCTCTTTCTAAATGTAACTTTTTGTGATTATATCCTATTATATCGCATAGTTGTAGTATAATTGATTAAGTTTTATTGTTCCTCACTTATTAATTACTTAGGTTGCTTCTGATTTTCTAGTGTTTCAAATAATACCGAGATGAACATTTTTTGTATCTAAAGCTTCTTGTGGATTATTCCCTTAAGAAAGGGAATAATGCCATTTTTTCTATAATGTGTCTATAATGCCATTTTTTTCCCCAGAAAAGTTGTATAAAAGTTTTACACCAGCAGTGATAAAACCAACCTCAATAGCATTGAGTATTATTAACAAATATATTCCAATTTGGTAGCTTAAAAAATCTTTTTTATTGTATATTTCTGAGGTTTCCTTCTGAGTTTGTTCCTGTTCATATGCATATTGATTTTGTGTTGTTTTCTTTTGTAATGTGTGTCCATTCTTCTTTGGGATCTTAGTGTTCTATCCTGTGAAGATTGATGCTTTTATGCTCTTGATTGTGGTTGGGTCTCTTGAGATGTCTTGACCTCTCTTCTTGGGTGATTGTGAGGAAAGGGTGTGGAAATTGTCACGTTGCACTATTTAAGGGTGAAAATACTCCCTCCTTGTATCCTCCATAGGAATTGTGCAGCAGGCAGGAGCAAGAAGCAGTTAGGCTCACAGGCCCATGTACAGAGCATAGGAAAAGCTGGATAAGTCTTTTGGTATTATTTTGTTTGGCTTAAACAAAGCAAGGTGGCATTTTAGAAGGGTAAAGACAGACTCTGGTAGTATTTTTGTATCCCCACTCAGCAGCCAGCAGACTGTTCCGTGGTAGACAATGAGTTCTTTCTATATTGGTTAACACTCAGTGCTAATCTTTTGCAGAAACCCAGTACAGCAGTGGAGTACTTAGCAGCCCACCTCTCCAAAATCCATGGCCTGGACTGGCACCCAGACAGTGAGCACATTCTTGCTACCTCCAGTCAAGACAACTCTGTCAAGGTGAGTGGTGTCCGTGGGAGGAGGAGCTGTGTTTGGGATGTGTCAGGGATGCACTTTGGAAGGAAAGCTATAGCACGTTAACATAGTATTTGTGTTTCATGGGTACGGATGCTTCTTGGAGAGCTGAGCAAGGAAACCTGGCTATGTTATGATAGCAGAATGATGTCATAGCATCTATCCAATCGATAGGCCTCTTAGAATTTGTTCAGAAAGGAAGTCAGAGACAAAAACGCATTTAGAAAGGAAGTTTACTTGCAGAGAAGTTGCGAGGAAGTCAGTCATACACAACAAAGATACGAGTAAAGGAGATGTTTGGAGAAAGTGGGGGAAACCATTATTCCCCACAGTATTAGTAAGGTTACCTGCCATGTTCATAATTAGTCTGTTCATGGTGGAAAAATAGTTTCCTCACCTCATTATTATGTCTCAAAAGCTATGGCACTTTCAGATAGATATCAGTATTGTAAGAGTCAAGGAAGGAGTTGTTTTTGGAGGGATTCTCTAATTTACAGGAAATGTACAAGGCTTTATGTGTTTTAGTGACTCTAATGTTTTTGGTTTATCTCAGAGTACAGCATTTTGGGGCTTTTTTTTTTTTTTTTGAGATGGAACCTCAAGCTATCACCCTGGATAAAGTACTGTAGCATGACAGCTCACAGCAACCTCTAACTCCTGGCTCAAGCGATTCTCCTGCCTCTGCCTCCCAAGTAGCTGGGACTACAGGCGCCTGCCACAACACCCGGCTATTTTTTGGTTGCAGCTGTCATTATTGTTTGGTGGGCCCGGGCTAGATTTGAATCCGCCAGCTCAGGTGTATGTGGCTGGCACCTTAGCTGCTTGAGCCACAGGCGCCGAACACTTGGTTTTGTTTTTCTTTCTTTCTTTCTTTCTTTTTTTTTTTTTTTTTTTGAGAGGCAAGGTCTCCCTCTGTTGCCCAGGCTGGAGTTCATTGCAACCCTAAACTCTTGGGCTCAACCAATCCTTCAGCCTCGGGTTTCCTAACAGGTGGGACTACAGGCACATGCCTCTGTGCCTGGCTAATTTTTAAACTTTTTGTAGAGATGAGGTTGTGCTGTGTTGCCCAGGCTGGTCTCCATCTCTTGGGCTCAAGTGCATCCTTGTGCATGGACCTCACAGTGCTAGGATTACAGGCACAAGCCATTACGCCTGGCTGTACAGCATTTCTTGTTTATCTTTACTCTCTGATTATGGTATGGGATGTGTATCCTTGAGCAGAATAATGGCAGGGCAGAGTCATCTTTGGTCAAGTAGTTCCTCCTTGTGGTTAAGACTCTGTCCCTAAGGATACGGATTTGACCACAGAAGTTGGTTTTGCAATTTGGGGATTTAGTAGTATCTACTTAATCCTTTTTTATGTTTGCTTAGGCATGTATGACTTTTTTTTTGGTGTAATTAGCAAAACTAGAGTCATACACTCAGGCTTAAAAGTTAACTTCTATCTTGAGGTTTGTAAATCCCTGGGGGTTGTAATTTATTCTTATGCACCAGAGTTGGCTTTTTTGTAGGTTTGTTCATGTTGCATTTGTGTTTTTGTCACCACACCTCAATCAGCTTTTCTCTCAAGTTCAGGAACCAGAAATTATCTAGGGTTGTTTTTTTTTTTTTTTTCAATTTTGGCCAGGGCTGGGCTTGAACCCACCACCACTGGTATATGGGGCTGGCACCCTACTCCTTGAGCCACAGGCGCTGCCCAAGATCCCCAAGCTTTGCTGATATGCAGTGACATCTTTCCCACCTTAAGCTAGGATTTCATAGGCAGTAAAGCAGGTAACAGCCACTTTCCTGGGAGGACTTTCTAGGCATCATTTCTGCATATAAAGCAGTTTTTATTCCTTACTAGCAGGCTTAGCTTGTGAATGAAATGAGATATTTTGCATTGGTTTATTCTAACTATACCTTGGAAGGAAAGAAAATAATTTTTTTTTTTTTGAGACAGAGTCTCATTATGTTATCCTCAGTAGAGTGCTGTGGTGTCACAACTCACAGCAACCTCAAACTCTTGGGCTTAAGTGATTCTCTTGCTTCCACCTCCCAAGTAGCTGGGACTACCGGTACCCGTCACAAGGCCTGGCTATTTTTTGGTTGTAGTTGTCGTTGTTTGGCAGGCCCGGGCTGGGTTTGAACCTGCCACCTCTGGTGTATGTGGCACTAGCCACTGACCTACAGGCACCGATCTGAAAGAAAATAATTTTTATTGAATGTAGGTAAATAACACAATCATAAAAAATAAAGCAATATAGGCTCAGCACCTGTAGCTCAGTGAGTAGGGTGCTGGCCACATACACTGAGGCTGGTGGGTTTGAGCCCAGCTTGGGCCTGCTAGACAACAATGACAACTGCAACCAAAAAATAACCAGGCATTGTGGTGGGTGCCTGTAGGCCCAGCTACTCAGGAGGCTGAGGCAGGAGAATCACTTAAGCCCAAGAGTTTGAGGTTGCTGTGAGCTGTGATGCCACGGTGAGACTCTGTCTTTAAAAAAAAAAAAAAAGGAATTTAGTAAAGGCACTTTGTATAACAATCGACTATTATTTTTAGTTAATTTATAGATAAGGACCAACATGTGTTTTTTTCCCCCACACGATCATCATTATTATGATGACCTGACAATTTATTATTAGCTTGTCATGTGTAATAATAGTTTTCATTATATTTTCATTTTTTGAATTCTAAGGGGTCAGCTGGACTAAAGTAACACTGGATGAGTGTTTCGTTTCAGTTTGTAAATTGTTTAACTGTGAAACAGTTGTGGTTTAGAGATAGGTAATAAAAAAGAAAGGGGTTTTTCTCATATGGCTCTTAAAAATAGAATATTAACCACAATGAAATGCATTCTTATCATTTTAGATAGTTAATACTTTTTTTCCTGATCTTGGGTTAAACAGTCTATTTCACAAAATTGCTGCCTTTTAGACTAATGGAATCCTACAAATGCTGCCACAGTCCTTTGGTCCATTCCAGCAGGCGTGTAGCTGCCCATGAGAAAGGGTCAGCCTCCCTGAGAAGCATGTACCTAAGAGCCTGTCTCCTGTGGTGTCAACAGTCAAGAGGGCCTGGCTCATTCTTTCTTTCTTTTATTTTTTTTAGACAGTGTCTCACTCTGTTGCCCTAGGTAGAATGCCATGGTGTCATCATAGCTCACAGCAACTCAAACTCGTGGGCTCAAGAGCTCTTCCTATTTCATCCTCCTGAGTAGCTGAGACAACAGGTGCCCCCCCCCACCATGATACCTGGCTAGTTTTTTCTATTTTTAGTAGAGATGGGGTCTTACTCTTGGCTTAGGCTGGCCTGAAACTGCTGAGCTCAAGCCATCTGCCCACTTCGGCCTCCCAGAATATTAGGATTACAGGCTTGACCCACCTTGCCTGGCCAACCTGGTTCTTTTTTGACTGAGGCTCTTCTGCTGTTTCTTCAGAAGACTTACTTTCTGATTTATAGCTTATAAGCAGGAGCTCACTGTCAAGGCTAAGGACAAAGCAAAAATCGCCTATGAATGGAAGGATGGAATGGCTTTGGTTAATTTATAATAACCTCTATATCGGATTGAAACAGAAAGAAGTCCTAGCTGCACGTACACACAATCATTTCATAAGACTGCCTTAGAGAATAAGAACATGTTATTCTTACTTTGTCAAATCTCCAAGATCCTCTAATTTATCCCATAAATCATATGCTGCCATTGTTACCAATTGGTGAATGTATTTCTATCTAGAAACAAAATCTTTCTTTCTTTTTTTTTTAATTTAAAATAACCTCTCAAATTCTCAGGGATCTTTTCTTTTCTTAAGAGGATTATTTTTGTTAACAGTTATCTTGCCAGTGTTTGCACATGGACACCAATATGCTTCTAGCCAAACTGAAAGGTAAACAGTTGCTGAAATGCATTCACGTATTAACATTTTACTTTGTATATAATCGAGGTAGGTAAATTGAACTCTTTTATTTGCTAATGTTTCACGTATTTTGGGCTTGATAACAAGCAGCATTCATAAGGTGTTGAACCAATTGAAAATCTGGAGAATGCCAAGGAGACCTGATTATTTTGAGTATCCTTCCTTTTATAAATTGGGGGGAGGGGGGCAGGATTATAGTTTGCCCTGCGGCCATCTGGGAAACCCAAAATAATAGTCTCTGTGGAAAAGACATCTTGACAATTTTAGGATTTTGAACATAGAGCCTGAATTTAGCCAAAGAAGATTTGTCAGAAGAAATGAGTTTTCAGCATAAATCATAAGGTTGTAAAGGAAAGACATGATTATGGCCTTGATATGCAGTGGGATTAAATATAGCAGTAAGTAACAAATTATTAGGAATGTTTTTTTTTTTTAAAAGACTTGTTTAAGAAAAGATTCACGAGCATCATGAAAAACAAAAAGTAACAGTATTTTGCTGATATAAAAATCCCTGCTCTCTAGGTGTAGACTAAGTTTTTACACATTTTTACTATTTTACTGTTGTGAACAATCTGTATACCCCCAAATCAGTTGTTTGAACAGAAAGAAAACTACATTTCAGTTTTAGACCTTTTGTTTGCCATCCAGGTAATGCTTTGCAGAAAAGGCGTTTCTGCAAGTCTTTTCCATTTACAAGAAAATCTATAACCTTCAGCTGACTTTGTTGACATGTATAGGACAAAATGACTCTCTCCTTGAAAAGCAAGAAGCATGTTACCTTGCATACATATCCTTAGATAATCATAGATAATATTTGGTATTCTTAAAAGAGCAGACGTATACTAAAGTGATCAAAAGGTATTTGTAAATTCTTTCAATGTATTAACAGTTGGGCAATCAATAAAGTATTAAAATAAGGTTAAAGATGTGTATGTATAAAAATTATGTTTTATAACCCAATTTTTAGAAACTTTTCTTAATTTTACTTGGAAGTTATTCACATATTTAAAAGTTACTCTAATCACTTCTCGGCCTTTTGGCTAAGATCAAGTATAAAAGTTATTCTAATTAATTTTAGTCCAAGGTCTTATAGTTAAGTATTTTCAAATTACAATTTAAGTTGATAGTATAACAGAGAGAAACAAAAGTTAATGTCTAGAGTTTTCTAGAAAGATATTAAACACATTTACCTGATTACTGGAGTGGAGTTTTTAGTATTATGTTATGATTTTTGGTATTATAAAAAGTTTTTTTTCTTTTTTACTTCAAAGACCTTTTCTGTTCAATTAAGCAACACCACTTTTTATAAAAGCAGCATCAGTTAATTTCATTCAGTTTAATGTATTTTTTTACATTTGTATAATTTTAAACATTTTGTTGAAATGTTGATAACTCATAAAAGCAGTTTATGCAATTCAGGAAGTTTAAATTAATTAAGCTTTCCATGAGGAAATAAATCCAAGCCTTATTTAAGTTAGAATAGTATATTCATATCAATATTTACACTGTGAAAAAGTCAGGGAAAGACACATGGCTATTTATAAACCCAATTATCAAACTATACGTCTCATTTGTCCAGGGATTCATCTTCATTAAGAATATTCCCTGGGCTCAGCGCCTGTAGCTCAAGGGGCTGAGGTGCCAGCCACATACACTTGAGCTGGCAGGTTCGAATCCAGCCCAGAGCCCACCAAACAACAATGACAGCTGCAACCAACAAAATAGCCAGATGTGGTGGGTGCCTGTAGTCCCAGCTACTTGGGAGGCTGAGGCAGGAGAATCGCTTGAGCCCAGGAGTTGGAGGTTGCTGTGAGCTGTGATGCTACGGCACTCTACCCAGGGGGACAGCTTGAGGCTCTGTCTCAAAAAAAAAGAAAAGAACATTCCCTGCACTTTTTTCTAAATTTATATACTGATTTTTAAAAAAAAACTTTATAAAGTTTGTTTTTAAGTATTGAAATTATTTTTGCTTTTTGCTTTTTTCCTCTGTTGTCAAGTTTTTTATTTTGTGTTCAAACATCTATGGCCATTAATTCAACTCACTGCTAATTATTTTTCTCCTTAGCTATATAGCTTCACTAAACATTTGAGACTTTTTAAAAAAGCAGCATATCTAGGCTCGGCGCCTGTGGCTCAGGTGGCTGAGGCGCTAGCCACATACACCTAGGGTGGCGGGTTCAAGTCCCCAGCCCGGGCCCGCCAAACAACGGTGATGACTGCAACCAAGAAATGGCCAGGCGCTGTGGCGGGTGCCTGTGGTCCCAGCTACTTGGGAGGCTGAGGCAGGAGACTCGCTTGAACCCAGGAGTTGGAGGTTGCTGTGAGCGTGATGCCATGGCACTCTACCCAGGGGATAGCTTGAGGGTCTGTCTCAAAAAAAAAAAAAAAAAAAAAAAAAAAAAAAGCAGCATATCTAAAGCATTAAAAGTTTGACCTTTTTGGGCGGCGCCTGTGGTTCAAAGGAGTAAGGCATCGGCCCCACTTGCCGGAGGTGGTGGGTTCAAACCCAGCCCCGGCCACAAACTGCAAAAAAAAAAAAAAGTTTGAACTTTTTTTCTAGAAATTCTTAAGTTTAACCCGGTTATTAGTTCTAATAATGAATCAAAATAGGAATGACATTAAATTTAACAAATCATCTAATCGAATTGATTAATTCTCTTTTTTTTAGAAGTAGGGAAAAGCACACTGTGTTAGAAATTATTGAGCACACCCTTGTGGCGCTACGACAGTGAAAGAAACTTAACTCTTTATCTCCCTGAGCTGGGGAACTCAAGGATTTATAGCTCGATGTATACCATTCATTATGTGCTATGTTCTGTAGTATTCGTTCATATGGTAGGTTAATAATAAAAAAAAACTGTTAAGATTTATTACCTTGTTGACACATGAGATACTCCTGTCACATCTCAACTTGGATCATTTGTTTGTTTCTTTTGGATATCCCAATTCTCTTTTGAGAGATGAAGAAAGTTTTCCACTTGGAACTCTTTAGATTTTTTAAGAAGATAATGAAACTCTAGACAAGCCATTTCCATTTCCAGTCAAGCTTATTCACAAAATTATTGCATAAACCAAGCAAAACCTATGGGAAATCTCTTTTCCTGCTCTAAAGCAGGCAGGTAGGCCAGAGGCAATAGAAATAAAGGATAGAGAGTGATAGTTGTCCCCTATCATCTGTATCCCTTTGTAGCATAGTATGTCTTTTTCTCTTGTCTTTTTATTTTTTATTAAATCATAGCTGTGTACATTAATGCAATCATGAGGTACAATGTGCTGGTTTTATATACAGTTTGAAATGTTTCATCAAACTGGTCAACACAGCCTAAGAAAACAGCATTTTCTTAGTTATTGTGTTAAGATAGTTATATTCTGCACCTAGTAAATTTCACATGTACCCTTGTAAGATGCACTGTAGGTGCTTACCTTTTTTAAAAAATTATAGACTTAAAAAAATCTGTGAAATTTAACAATTGTAGAGTTTCACATAACTGCCACTACAGTCAGGGTATAGAACAGTTCCATAACCCTCAATAACTACCTCGTGTTACACTCCTTTCCACTCCTAACTCTTCTTTTTTTTTAGAGACAGAGTCTCAGTTTGTCCCCCTCAGTAGAGTGCTGTGGCGTCACAGTTCATAGTAACTTCCAGCTCTTGGGCTTAGAGGATTCTCTTGCTTCAGCCTCCCGAGTAGTAGCTGGGATTACAGGTGCCCACCACAACGCCCAGCTATTTTTTTGTTGTTGTTGCAATTTGGCCCGGGCCATGTTCGAACATACCACCCTCAGTATATGGAACCATCGTCCTACTTACTGAGCCACAGGAGCCACCCTCCACTCCTAACTCTTATCAACCCCTGATCTAGTCTCTATTGCTATAGGTCTGTTTTGGGGAGAATACCGTTTAAATGGAATCATGTTACTAGTAACCTTTTGAAGTTAGCGTCTTCCAGTCAGCATAATGCCTTTGAGATTTATCAAAGATGTTTTAAGAATCAAAAGTAAATAGACTTTTTATTACTGACTAGTATTCTCTTACATGGATAGGCCACATTTTCTTTTCTGTTGACCCATTGGAGGACATTTGGGCTATTTTCTATTTGGGGGATTGTGAATAGACTGCTGTAAACATTCACATAGAGGGTTTTGTGTGAACAAAAGTTTTCTATTTTCTAGAGCAAATATGTTGAAGTGGAATATTGGGTCATATTGCATGTGTACTTTTAACTTTTTAAGAAATTGACAAATTGATTACCAGAGTGGTTCCTGTCATCTATTTTTATGTCATTTTTTATTATTATTTTTAGAGACAGTGTCATGTTGTCCAAGCTAGTGTGCAGTGATTCCCAGGAAGGATCATTGCATTCTGAAACCTTGAACTCCTGGGCTCAAGTGATCCACCCACCTCAGCCTCCCGAGTAGTTGGAACTATAGGCGTGTACCACTGCACCTGGCCCTGTCATCAGAGTTTCGATCTTGTTTTTCCTGCCTTTAGCGTGCTGCCCTTTCCTCTTTTGTAACAAGTGCTAGAGCTCTAAGTGTGTTTGTCTTTTACCTTAGAGGCAGAGGTATCTCTACAGTAGAGTTTTTATCTGGTTCACAAAACTCAAACTACCTTTGTGTACTCCGCAACTTCAAGTACCACACTTACCACACTTCATGTGCTGGAGTGGCCAAATGAGTATGTACTCGAATGGACTGGTGTCCAGATTCTCACACAGCTGCCATTTTCCTTGTGACCTTGGGCAGGTTAGAATGTTTAGTAATTTCCCCTCTACGTTTGAAAAAGAGATTAACAACCTCCTTTATGTGGTTAAACGGAACAAAAACCCGAAAGCTCTAAATATATGTTTGAAATGCAGTAAGTAGGCAAGACATTTTAGCCAGTGTTATTAGTTAAATTGTCCATATAGTGTAAAAGTGATACAGGATTAAAACTATCACTTTAACCTTGCAGCTGCGAAGGTGGTTTCATAGGCAGGCCTTTTTGACAGTGACCTGCCCCAATTGGTGGTCTTCATAATGTTCAGAAATTCCCCTGTGATGTTTATAAATGGAAAGGAAGGTTTCTTTATGTCTCTGTCACAGTGTGATTATGGAGGCTGAACTAAAAAAACACCATTGAAATGTATCTTTAGAGGACAAAAAGCAATGAATTTGAAGGCTGTGTGCTTATCTCAATAGTTGAGTTTTTTGAATGGCATTTATTTCACAAATGATCTTCCTTTCTTCTAGTTCTGGGATTACCGCCAGCCTCGGAAATACCTCAATATTCTCCCTTGCCAGGTGCCTGTCTGGAAGGCCAGATACACGGTGAGCAACCACCCCACCTCCTGCCAGGAAACTTCCTCTTGGTGATCCAGACACAAGGAGCCCAGGACCTTTTCTCTTATTTTCTTTGTGAAGCACTTTTCTCTTTCTGTCTTGGCTTAGGGATGAAACAAATGTGATAATGATTGCATAGATGCTAACTATTTAAAATGTGTTCTTGGCTCGGCGCCTGCAGCTCAGTGGTTAGGGGGCTGGCCACATACACTGGGGTTGGCAGGTTCAAACCCAGCCTGGGCCTGCTAAGCAACAACAACATAACTGCAACAAAAAAATAACTGGGCTTTGTGGCAAGCACCTATAGTCCCAACTCCTTGGCAGGCTGAGGCAAGAAAATCACTTAAGCCTGAGTTTGAGGTTGCTGTGAGTTATGACGCCATAGCACTCTATCAAGGGTGACATAGTGAGACTCTGTCTTAAAAAAAATAAAAACTAAAATGTGTTCTTGGAATGATGGGTAGGTATCTACATTCAAATTGTTGACCAAAGCTTGATGGAGAAGCTAGCCTGGGTAAAGTCATTCACTAATGGTAGGACAGGAGGGCGCATGGGGGGAATGTGGAGAGGGTTGAAGTTAGTGAATGGTGGCGGAAAGAACTCTGGCTTTAGATTCAGAAGACCTGGGTTGGGGGACCCAGCTCACTACTTAATATTTGTGTGGCCTTGGGCCAGCTACTTGATGGTTTTGTGCAGAAATTTCCTCCTCTGTAGAATATGAATAATAGTTTTTACTATGCCTTCCTTTTTTTAAAAATTGTGATGAAATTCACCACTTTAAAGCGTACAATTCAGTAGCATTTAGTACATTCACAATCTGCCTTCCTTTGGAAATATTGTATAAGAATGTGCTTTATAAATCAGAGAATGCTACAAATAGACAGAGTAGGCTATTATCAACCTTCCAGCAATTTTTTCATTGCCACATAGATAGCTGCTGATTGGAAATAATATATTTCCTTTAATGTCAATTTGAAAGTAAGCACAGGGATGAATAAAGCTACCTTTATACATTAGGCTGTCACCCTGGGGCATCATGGAACAAAGAAGGTAATTTGAGTTTTAAGTTGCTTTTGTATCTGGAGTCACTTACCAAGAAATCAGACACTCTTCTTCCAAATTAACATACTTCTCTGGATTAATGTGTTTGCTTTAAAAAATAAACACAAAAGTCAGGAGTGCTGCCAGAAGAGAAGGTGAAAATAAATGTGCTTTTAGGTGCCTATGGTTTATTCCTTAAAAAACAGAGTCTAATTATCAACCCAATGAGTTCTTTAGCTACCTAGCAGATTGGGTGTTGTTAAGTAAAACTTGTCAATCCTGAAGTTAACAAAGTTTTCCTTTGAATGGTTGTGGTATTCAGGGCAGTGGGGAGGTGGTGCTCCATGTGGATGGAGATGTGGATGGTGATATGGATGGTGATGGGGATGGAGATGTGAATAGAGGTGAGGATGGAGATGTGGAGGGTGATAGGGATGGAGATGTAGATGGGGATGGAGATGTGGATGGTGATGGAGATGGAGATGTGGATAGTAATGGGGATGGAGATGTGGAGGGTGATGGGGATGGAGATGTGGATAGTAATGGGGATGGAGATGTGGAGGGTGATGGGGATGGAGATGTGGAGGGTGATGTGGATGGTGATGGGGATGGAGATGTGGATGGAGATGTGGAGGGTGATGGGGATGGAGATGTGGAGGGTGATGTGGAGGGTGATGGGGGGTGGG
>NW_003852442.1:8856950-8857455 GCF_000181295.1 Otolemur garnettii
GATGGAGATGTGGAGGGTGATGGGGATGGAGATGTGGATAGTAATGGGGATGGAGATGTGGAGGGTGATGGGGATGGAGATGTGGAGGGTGATGTGGATGGTGATGGGGATGGAGATGTGGATGGAGATGTGGAGGGTGATGGGGATGGAGATGTGGAGGGTGATGTGGAGGGTGATGGGGGGTGGGTGATGGGGATGGAGATGTGGATGGGGATGGAGATGTGGATGGGGATGGGGATGGAGATGTGGAGGGTGATGGGGATGGAGATGTGGATGGTGATGGGGATGGAGATGTGGAGGGTGATGGGGATGGAGATGTGGATGGTGATGGGGATGGAGATGTGGAGGGTGATGTGGATGGTGATGGGGATGGAGATGTGGATGGGGATGGGGATGGAGATGTGGAGGGTGATGGGGATGGAGATGTGGAGGGTGATGGGGATGGAGATGTGGAGGGTGATGGGGATGGAGATGTGGAGGGAGATGGGGATGGAGATGTGGAGGG
>NW_003852442.1:8857972-8874605 GCF_000181295.1 Otolemur garnettii
GGAGGGTGATGGGGATGGAGATGTGGAGGGTGATGGGTATAGAGATGTAGAGGGTGATGGGGATGGAGATGGGGATGGGGATGGAGATGTGGATGGTATATTTCTGGTGCACTTCCATGTGGCAAGAATGGTGTTTGCTCCTCCAGGGACTTCCCCAAAGAGCCTGAGAAAGCATTTAGTAAGTGTTGAGTGGAAACTTATAGAGAATAGCTAGTATGTTTGAGTGCACAGCAGTCAGAGCTATTTGCTTATTTTATTTTCATTTTTGAGACAGTCTTACTCTTTGTCCTTGGGTAAAGTGCCTAGCATTGTAGCTCACAGCAACTTCAAACTCCTAGGCAAGTTATCCTCTTGCCTCAGCCTCCACAGTAGCTGGGACTACTGGCATGCACCACCATGCCCAGCTAATTTTTCTATTTTAGTGGAGACAGGGTCTTGCTCTTGCGCAGGCTGGTCTCGAAGTCCTGAGCTCCAGTGATCCACCTGCCTTGGCCTCCTAGAGGGCTACGTTTACAGGAGTGAGCTGCTGCGCTGGGCCCCATTTGCTTATTTTAGAATTTTAAAAATTCTTCCCTAAGCATTTGGCTGAGCCTGATTTCCTATTTACTATGGTTCCTTCCCTAGCCAAAGAGAATAGTAGAAGTGATGATCAGCTTATGGTATTTGGGAAATTTTTCCCAAGATAGATGGGAGCCTTCCATCATTGAATTTATGTTAGGAAGAATTCAGGATTTGGAAACTCAGGACTCACTGATTCTCCCTGGAATGATCACCTGCTTTTCCCTTGCTTGCCTTAGCCTTTCAGCAATGGATTAGTGACGGTGATGGTTCCCCAGCTGCGGAGGGAAAACAGCCTCCTCCTGTGGAATGTCTTTGACTTGAACACCCCAGTTCACACCTTTGTGGGGCATGATGATGTGGTGCTGGAGTTCCAGTGGAGGAAACAGAAGGAAGGTGAGTGGGAGAGGAGGTCTCTGCCTGTTTTCCTTCTGAGCTCTGTAGGACGCAGCACCAGTCACTATTGCCATGGAGTCCAATAAGGAGAACACAGAAACAGGGCTGGGCTTTAGGAACCAGAGAGCCAGGGGCCACTACTGCTAATCAGAGGTGGGTGAAGAGACTATGTGTCTGTTGGTCTTCCTTCCAATTCCCTCTTTTTCTGGTTGTCAGCATAGTCACCCCCTTGGAAGAGATATGCTACTGTAAAGAGGTTCCCAGAGGTGTGTTGTTGGATCTGGGCTGACTGGCCTCAAAAGTTCAGGGCATTTGCCCCTTTCTGCTTGTTGATAAGGGTGACTCAAGTTTTTATTGGTGCTGTCCACCATATACCCCCAGTTTTCTTCCTAAGCATGTAGTGGCATTTTGCACCTCATCTGTGAAGAGAGGTTTAGCCAAATGACTTGCTTTGATCGTGATGCATGAACAGAGCTGCTGCGGTCTCTCTTGGGTTGAAGGGCAAGGAGTCGGTGTGTAGCTACATGTTCCCTTTGCTTCTGCCGTGGCAGCTGGCAAAGCTCCAAATGGAACTGCTCCCAGCAGATCCTGGCAACACATGAGGTAGAGACATAGAACAAGCCAGAAGTCTTTGCTTTAAGCACCATGCTTTGGGGGTTTGTTAGTGCAGCTTCACCTGGCCTCAGTTTCTCCGTTTCTCCACCACATCAACATGCAAGTTGAGATGCAGCCTCTCTTGTCTTGGGGTCTTATTGTCATGACCTGTAAATGTTTGAAGAATAGAAATTAATTTTCTCAGTGTTCCCATATTATAGAGGAGAAGCCGGGCAGGTGGCGGAGCAATCCCTAGTGGACCTGGGATTAGAGCAGTCATCTTCTATCCCAGCTCATTTGTGACCTTCATAAACCTCTTCCAGGATATTTACTAAAGGGACTCTTGATCATCCTCTTAACTTTCCTTATTTCTGAAATTGCTCTTGTTTTCAGCCTGAAGCTGCCTGGTCTTTTATTCCACCAATTGCATGCAAGGCTTTTGACCTTCAACTTAATCACCCGTAATTTGTCATAGGAAATAGATAGATAGTGTCTTTTCCTCAGAGTCTGACAGGGAGGGGTTGAAATTTAGTTTTGTGGCTCGGCGCCTGTGGCTCAAGTGGCTAAGGCGCCAGCCACATATACCTAAGGTGGTGGGTTCAAATCCAGCCCAGGCCCGCCAAACAACAATGACGGCTGCAACCAAAAAATAGTCGGGCATTGTGGCAGGTGCCTGTGGTCCCAGCTACTTGGAAGGCGGAGGCAGGAGACTCGCTTGAGCCCAGGAGTTGGAGGTTGCTGTGAGCTTTGATGCAACAGCACTCTACCCAGGGGGAGAGCTTGAGGCTCTGTCTCAAAAAAAGAAAAGAAATTTAGTTTTGTTTTGAAATAAAAAGTTTTTATTTTTTCTTTTTAATTTTTTTTTTTTTTTTTGAGACAGAGTCTCACTCTTTCAGCCTTGGTAGAGTGCTGTGGTGTCACAGCTCACAGCAACCTCAAACTCTTGGGCTTAAGCAATTCTCCTGCCTCAGCCTCTCAAGTAGCTGGGACTACAGGTATCTGCCACAACACCCAGCTATTTTTTTTTTTTTTTTTTGTAGTTTTTGGCCGGGGCTAGGCTTGAACCTGCCACCTCCAGTATATGGGGCCAGCACCCTACTCCTTTGAGCCACAAGTACCACCCAATACCTAGCTATTTTTAGAGACTAGGGCTCACTCTGGCTCAGGCTGTTCTCAAACTCTTGAGCTCAGGCAATCCATCTGCCTCAGCCTCCTAGAGTGCTAGGATTACAGGCGTGAGCCACTGTGCCTGGCTAAAAGTTTTTATTTTTTTATTTTTAAAATTTATTTATTTATTTATGTTTGGAGACAGTGACTCACTTGGTTACCCTTGGTAGCGTGCCGTGGCATCTTAGCTCACAGCAGCCTCAAACTCCTGGGCTCAAGTGATTCTCTCTCTTTTTTTTTTTTTGTTAGCAACAGAGTCTCACTTTGTTGTCCTCAGTAGAGTGCTGTAACATCACAGCTCACAGCAACCTCCAGCTCTTGGGCTTAGGCAATTCCCTTGCCTCAGTTTCCTGAGTAGCTGGGACTACAAGTGCCTGCCACAACGGCCTGGCAGTTTGGCTGGGGTTGGGTTTGAACCCACCACTCTCGGTATATGAGGCCTACTCACTAGCCACAGGTGCCACCCTCAAGTGATTCTCTTGCCTCAGCCTTTCAAGTAGCTGGGACTACAGGCACCCACCATAACGCCTGGCTACTTTTAGAGATGGTATCTCACTCTTGCTCAGACAGGTCTTAAACTTCTGAGCTCAAACAATCCCCCCACCTCGGCCTCCCACAGTGCTGGGATTACAGATATGAGCCACCACACCCAGGCTTGAAATAAAAAGTTTTTAGTAACCCATTGTGAATTATTTGTGTCATCTTTAAGCTGCTGGGGTGAATTGTGTAAATTGGAACTATCTAGCCAGTAGTGAAGTTTTGTGTACAAGTTAACACATATTTTTTAAAAGAATTCTTTTTTTTATTGTGAAACATAATCCTGTATCTGGAAAGTTGCATAGAATGTGTACAGTTTAACAAATAATTGTAAAGTTAAAATTTATGTTAACTGTCATGAAGGTCAAGAAAGAGAACATTGTCAGAATTCCAGAAGCCTCCTGGTCACAATCCCCTCCCTTTCCCTAAAGCATCACTATCCTAATGCTTACCATAGCAGTTTCTTGTTTTTGAGACAGAGCCTCAAGCTGTCCCCCTGGGTAGAGTGCTGTGCCATCACAGCTCACAGCAACCTCCAACTCCTGGCCTCAGCCTCCCAAGTAACTGGGACCGTAGGCGCCCGCCAAAGCACCTGGCTATTTTTTGGTTGCAGCCGTCGTTGTTTTGGTGGGCCCGGGCTGGATTCGAACCTGCCACCTCAGGTGTATGTGGCTGGCGCCTTAGCCACTTGAGCTACAGGCACCGAGCCACCATAGCAGTTTCTGTGTGTTTCATTTATGGTTTCACCATCTATTTATGAATTCCTAAAAATAGTTTAGTTTGCCTGCTTTTGAACCTTTTATAAATTTAATTAACCTTGCACGCATTTTTATTCAGCTGCTCCTTGATTTATAATGGGGTTACATCCAATAAGTCTATTAAAAGTTGAAAATATCTTTAAGTTGAAAGTGCATTTAATACGCTTAACCTTCTGAACATCATAGCTTAGCCTAGCTTACTTTAAACATGCTCAGAACACTTACATTAGCCTGCAGCTGGATAAAATTATCCAATACAAAGCCCATTTTATATTAAAGTATTGAATAGCTCATGTAATTTATTGAGTACTGTACATTCCATCAGTATTGTCATGGTTTTGCAATATTGTAAAGTCAAAATCAGTCCAGTCAGGGTTTTTTTTTATTTTTTTTTTATTTTATTTTTTTTTGAGACAGAGCCTCAAGCTGTCCCCTGGGTAGAGTGCCGTGGCATTACAGCTCACAGCAACCTCCAACTCCTGGGCTCAAGCGAGTCTCTTGCCTCCGCCTCCCAAGTAGCTGGGACCACAGGCACCCGCCACAACGCCCGGCTATTTTTTGGTTGCAGCCGTCATTGTTGTTTGGCGGGTCCGGGCTGGGGATTCGAACCCGCCACCTTAGGTGTATGTGGCTAGCGCCTTAGCCGCTTGAGCCACAGGCGCCGAGCCAGTCCAGTCAGTTTTTAATGACCACCTCATGCTTTGGTTTTGATTTTCACTGTGCTGAAGCATCTCTCAGAGAGGTAGAAAGATAATAAGGATATTGTAGCCAAGGGAGAATGATGCTTCATGAAGGAAAGTGTAGTTACTGGTTTCAGGTGTTGCTGAAGAATCAGAGTAAGAGAAAAGCTTTTATCAAACAAAAAGGTAAGCCATGTACATGTGTAACCATTAAGGTAGGAGCGCTAGCCCCGGTGTGTGGCTCATGCCTGTGATCCTAGCACTCTGAGAGGCCAAGGTAGGTGGATCATTTGAGCTGAGGAGTCCAAGACCGGCCTGAGCAAGAGCAAGACCATGTCTCTAAAAATAGAACAACTAGTCAGCTGTTCTGTCAGATGCCTGTAGTCCCAGCTACTTGGGAGGCTGAAGCAGGAGAATCACTTGAGCCTAAGAGTTGGAGGTTGCTGTGAGCTACGATGACACCACAGCACTCTACGGAGGGCGGCAGAGTGAGACTCTGTCTCCAAAAAAAAAAAAAACAGAGAGGAGTTCCAAAAGTGAATTGAGGATAGAAACCAGATGGTAAAGTAGCGTCAGCAGAAGCAGCAGGAACCAGTTTTGTGAATGAAGTTACCTTCAAAGGCAAGGATTAGAATAGAGCCTGCCTGCTGCCCTATGGAAAGACAGGGAGAAGATGCAAGCTCAGAAGTCTGGGAAACCAGGGCCCACGGGAAATGGGTGGGGATGGGTTGGGAGGGTGAGGATTGAGTTTAGGAAGGAACTGGGAGTTACTTTTCTCTCAAAATCAGGAGCATGAAAAGAGGCAGATGTGAGACCAGAAATTGTTGACATAGTCAACATAGGCTAGAAGATGGCGCCCACGGCAGGCAGTGGTTCAGAATAGCTGCTGTCTGGCTAGCCATGCCCAGGGAGGATGGAAAGCCAGCGAAGAGTAAGTGTCTGGTGAGCGTGAGAGCTGATGAGGAGGAGAACTAGCCCTTGTTTCCCTGCTCACTCACCCTGTTACCTTGGGCATACCATGTTCTTTGTTGCCTCAGTTTTCCATCCCCAAAATGAGGGAATTGGATGAAATTATTTCTAAATTCTTTTCTCTCGGAAGATATTTACAAAGAAGATTCTAGATACCGCATAATCACCCCAGAATGTCCTGATCTTCGGTAAAGCTCTTTCATAAAGTCCTGAACATTTTCAGAGTAACTTCCCTTGGACCAGACCTAATATGTGAAAATATGATTCCATCCGTTAAGAACCTTAAGGATTAATTATTCGTTTTACAAAAAGATACATCCCTTGAATGGTAAGATGCCATGATGCATTCGAAACAATTCATTTTACAAAAAAAGATATTCATCCTCAGCTCTTCAAGAGCATATAAAAGGCAGAACACTGGTAGAGGTGAAAGTTTGGTGTCACATTAAATCCCAACATTACTCTTTACCTGCTAATTTGCTAGTTATTATTTCACTTCATTTAAGTTTCTGCTCAAATGTAATTTCCTCGGGGAGTTCTATTTAAAAATAGCTCCATCATCAGTCTCTGTCCTCTCATCCTGTGTTATTTTTTACACCAATTATCACCACTGGGTGTTCCATGTTTGTCTGTTTCCACCATTAGAATGTGAGAGCTATAAAAATAGAGATTGTTATTCCTGCTATAGGCCCAGTGCCTAAAATAGTGTCTCCCATATAGGAGATGTTCAGTAGGTATTTGTTGGTTGGATGGATGGGTGAATCTCACTCATTACAACCTGTAGCAAAGTGGATATTGAATCCAGAGGAATTTCCAGGATTCTCATCTGGTGATTTCCAGGGTCCAAGGACTACCAGCTGGTTACGTGGTCCCGGGATCAGACCTTGAGAATGTGGCGGGTAGATTCCCAGATGCAGAGGGTATGTATTCAATGCTCTTGTGGAGGAAGAAATGTAAGATTCTGTCTTTGTGGAGGTTAGAGGTCACATGGGAGACATTTGGTGCGTACTTGCTGTTTGGCTGAGTGACTTGTGTATGCCACACTGAGGCTTTGAGATCTTTAAGAGCCAACTTCAGGATTCAGCACCTTCGGGCCAAAGAGCCTCTGCCTTTTTTCTCCTGTCCTTGTAGAAGATGGAATGGGTAGCATACTGGGCAAACGGCCTGTGGGATTCATTTCTTTTTCTTTTTTTTTTTTTTTGGTATTAACTTTATTCTATTTTCTGTATAACTTTAAGTACATAAAGGTTTATTTCCACAGGCCTCAGGAAATGGGTAGAAATCACAGGACTATCTCTCTTCCCACCAAAAAAACATTTCTTTTTCTTTTTCTAAATGAACTAAGAAGCCTACTCTTGCACTTTGCAAATATTGAGAGCCTGCAGCACCCGTCAGCAATACTACTTCTTTAAAGCTATTTTCTTATTTTTTTACCCCCCGTGAATGTCTTTTTCTTCTATGAAGCGTAGTAGCACCTGATGGGAACTGCTTTGGTGACCTTTGCTCTGCTCTGCCTCATCACGGGGCTCTGCCCTCTTTCGATGGCTAAATTTCTTGAGGGCAGGAAAACTGTCTCACTTGCACGGCATCTCCCACAGTGCTTGGCACCCGGCTTCACAAAGAATAGATAGAAATAGAAAATTGCAACACCGCTTGGTATGAAGTCTCTCTGGAGCATTTGGGTCCAGTATTAACACCTTATTACCTTTTCAATCTATTTTCTCCAAAAGAGACAATTTGTACCAAGTGCTTTGAGGTTATGATATTTTTGCTCTTCGGTTAGAATAACTCCATCAGGGCTTGAAATTTAAATTAATTTTTTCTGAGGCTTGCATAAACTCTGAACATGATGAAAAATTTTCAGGGCGAAATAATAGTCTATTATCCTGTGTATTTAGCCAGGGAGAACTGGTAATGGGCAAAATCTATTTTGATAGTGTCAGTTCTTGGCTGACACATCTCTATCCTTTGTCATTGTGATTTTTAAGTGAGAGCTCTTTTTTTTTTTTTTTTTTTGAGACGGAGCCTCAAGCT
This sequence comes from Otolemur garnettii, assembly GCF_000181295.1. Lineage (NCBI taxonomy): Eukaryota > Metazoa > Chordata > Mammalia > Primates > Galagidae > Otolemur > Otolemur garnettii. Next base: position 8,865,666 of record NW_003852442.1, read on the forward strand.
ATCCCCCTGGGTAGAGTGCCATGGCATCACAGCTCACAGCAACCTCCAACTCCTGGGCTCAAGCGAGTCTCCTGCCTCAGCCTCCCAAGTAGCTGGGACTACAGGCGCCCGCCACAGCACCGGCCATTTTTTGGTTGCAGCCATCATTGTTGTTTGGCGGGCCCGGGCTGGGGATTCAAACCCGCCACCTTAGGTGTATGTGGCTGGCGCCTTAGCAGATTGAGCCACAGGCGCCGAGCCTAAGTGAGAGCTCTTTAACCAGACATGATAATCATTTCCACTGACTTCTCTAGACCTCCATCTCCTGTCCTTTGTTGCAGCTTTGTGCAAATGACATTCTAGATGGTGTCGATGAGTTCATTGAGAGCATTTCTCTTCTGCCGGAGCCAGAGAAGACCCTGCACACCCAAGACGCAGACCAGCAGCACAACTCAAGCCACGGGGAGGAAGAAGGTATATGTCAAACCGATGTCTCAGGGGGCATGCCACTCTGCATGTCTCAGAGTTGTGGCTGACACCCAAAACTGCTCTCTAACTCATTTTCAAAAATGGCTTCCAACATGGAGCTTCTCTCTCCGGCTAGCCTTAAAGGAAGATCCCCCTAGCTGTGTCCTGGAAGAGAGGAAATCAGATCAACTGGGCCTCCCTCAGACCCTGCAGCAGGAGTTCTCCCTGATCAATGTGCAAATCCGGAACGTCAATGTGGAGGTACTTAGTTTAATGAACTGTACACTCATGCTTCCTGATGGCAGCTTGTGGGAGAGGGAGGATTTTGGCCAGAAGATGGTTCTGCTACTCTAATGAGTAAGCCTCTCTGCTTGCTTCTTATTTTCTAGGTTTTGTAAAGAAATTGGTGTTTCACAAATGCAGATTGTAGCCCTATTGTTTTCTTCTAAAGTGGGCCAAAGGATAAGCCGATGCCCGGGTACCTCCCAGATGCCCCAACATCTCATTTCGCTGTGTACCAAGATACTTGGATCTGGGTAGGGGGTGGCTAGTGACTCGGCCGGGGGTGCTGGCGAAATTAATGGCAGAACTGACTTTGGAAGCAAAACCTCCTGCCTCCCCAGGGCTTTTGTTGCTGTGCTGTACTAGTTTCCTTTACAAGCTTGTCATGTCCTTGGTGATTGAAGTCGCAGTGAGAAGGTGACTGAAACCTCTTTGTTATCCTGGGAGATTTACTCTTTTCCTTTGGGGCAGGTATTGAAAGTTTTTGCTTCAGAGAACTGAGAATTTCTCCAGGAACGAGTTTTAAAGCTTGATCAGTTTTTCTTTTGCTCAGATTCGGTTAACAGTAGGCCAGGGATAGGTGCCACAGCATAATTATCTCAATGGGCCTTTAAAACAACATTGCAGTCATGGTTTTATCCTCACATTACAGAAAAGGAAACTGAGTCATAAGAGACTTGTCCAAGGTCAACAACTATTTGGCAGAATAAACAATATTTGAACCCGAGTCTCCAGATTTCCCACATGTGTGGCTCTTTGCATGTATTTCAGCCACTGTCCCTAGTTGGCAGCCCAAGAAATCAAAAGATATGGCTGAGTGTGGTGGCTTGCACCTGTAATCCTAGCACTCCTAGAGGCCAAGGCAGAATGATCACTGGAGCTCAGGAGTTCTAGACCAACCTCAGCAAAAGACCCCATCTTTACTAAAAATTGAAAACTATTAGCCAGGCATCATGGTGAGCACCTGTAATCCCAGGTCCTCAGGAGGCTGAGGCAGGAGGATCACTTAAGCCCAGGAGTTTGAGGCTGCTGTGAACTGGGCTGACACCACTGCACTCTAGCCTGGGCAACAGAGTCAAACTCTTTCTCAAAAAAAAAAAAACAAACAAAAACATATATATGTATGTGTATGTGTATTGATTTTGTCCCAGTGAAGAAGAGTATGGATGCTTAGTGATTATTTTATTTTATTTTGTTTTATTATTTTTGCACTGTTGCTCAGGCTGGAGTACAGTGGTATGGTCACAGCTCACTGTAATCTTGAATTCCTGGGCTTAAGTGATCCTCCTGGCCTTAGCTTCCAAAGTAGCTAGGACTATAGGCATGTGTCACCACACTGGCCAATTTTTTTGTACGGAGGCAGTGTCTTGCTATGTTGCCTAGGCCTCTCTCAAACTCCTGGCCTTAAGCAATCTTCCCATTTTGGTTCTCTCAAAGTTAGGATTTTGAGAGATTTTGAGCTTCTCTCACAGCTAGGATTACAGACATGAGCCAACATGCCTGGCCTCGATCTAGTTTAGAAGATCTTGATTCCTTTACTTAGGAGTTTTTTTGTTGTTGTTGTTTGTTTGTTTTTTTGAAGCAGAGTCTTACTCTGTTGTCTTGGGTAGAGTGCAATGGCATCATCATAGCTAACAGCAACCTCAAACTCTTGGGCTCAAGTGACACCCTGGCCTCAGCCTCTCAAGTAGCTAGGACAATGGGCACCTGCCACAATACCCGACTAGTTTTTTCTATTTTTAGTGGAGATGGGGTCTCACTATTGCTCAGGCCAGTACCATACAGCTTTAAGGGGAAGTTTTTTAAAGTCTGAATACTTTGAGCTTATTACATTAGTACAAAAATTTGAAAATCGGTTTTGAAAATGAATTGCCTTCCATGCTCACTGGTCTTTATAGACTCTTTTCCTTCGCCCAATTGCGAGGCACGTGGAGTGTTCAGTTGGCATATTTAAATCCATTTGCATCTAAAGACGGTTGCAGTCTGTCTCCAAAGCAGCTGTGGGTTTGTCTTTTGCAGATGGACGCAGCGGACAGGAGCTGCACAGTGTCCGTGCACTGTAGCGGCCATCGCGTCAAGATGCTGGTGAAGTTCCCCGCGCAGTACCCCAACAACGCCGCCCCTTCCTTCCAGTTTGTCAACCCTACAACCATTACGTCTACCATGAAAGCTAAGCTGCTAAAGGTGGGGATCTTGAGTTCCCAGACTCTCCTTGCTGTTGTAAGAGAAGAATGCTGTTCGTGTGTATCAGTGTGTACACTAAGGAGTACAGTTGAATGAAAGCGTTGATGGATCCGATTCGGAAGTCATCTGGTTTTCACACACTGCAGTGTTCACAGCGTAACCACTTTACTTGGCCATTCACTTTGAGTAGAAAGATGAGAGCGCTGGTTCTTAACTTTGGGGGGATCATGGATACTCTTTTTTTTTTTTTCTCATTTTTGCTTTATTTTATGCAATCAGGCATTTATTTATTTTTGCATGATTATGTTTTCACTTCACATTTTTCTTTTTTTTAAATTTCAGGTTAATGTGAAGGTATAAACAACCATTCAAATTCAATATTTGAATTTGTTAGGTAGACTCCCTCTTGTAGTTGTGTCTCACCCCCCAAAGGTGTCCCATGTACCCCTACATTGTGCTCCATAAGTTGGAGCACCCCAAAGCCCCCTTTCCCCCCCCCATTCTCCTCCCCCCAACTGAAATTGAAATGAGTTTTTCTCCATCATGGGCACTCTTTGAAATTCTAAGGAAAATTATGGACACTTTTTCAGAAAAATTTGCTTAAAATTTCAGATATAGGAATTAGATATAATGTACCCATAATCCCACTAAAGCTCTACATTCATCCCAGGTTAGCTACCCTGTAATACCATTTCATTCATCTTCACACAGTGGGCAAGGTGTCTACCAAAGCTAAAAGATATTTTATAAGCTCAGCGCCTGTGGCTCAAGTGGCTAAGGCACCAGCCACAAACACCTGAGCTGGCAGGTTCAAATCCAGCCCAGGCCCGCCAAACAACAATGACAGCTGCAACCAAAAAATAGCCGGGCGTTGTGGCGGGCGCCTGTGGTCCCAGCTACTTGGGAGGCAGAGGCAGGAGACTCGCTTGAACCCAGGAGTTGGAGGTTGCTGTGAGCTGTGATGCCACGGCACTCTACCCAGGGCGACAGCTTGAGGCTCTGTCTCAAAAAAAAAAAAAGATATTTTATAATCAGAAAAAAATAAGGGTAATATCATTTGAAAAACATGCCCATCCTGTAAAAAAAGCCAGTGTTATCCTAGAGATAGGCTGACTGGCTGCACTGGCAGAGTCCACATGGAGACACCATAGCCTGGCATCTGACGTGTAAACCTGAAGATTCAGAAACTTGGTATATCATCAAATCGTCAAGGCTAATCAAATGGAATTGCATAAAAAAGCCACCCGAGCCAGGCATGATATGCTTTTTCCAATTTAACCAGTATCCTAAGTGAAGGAACTTAAGTGTCCTGATAAACCCAGAGCACCCAGAATGTTCACTTTTTTGCTCAGTGGCAAAAAAAGAAAAAAAAAGTGGATCATACACACTTAAATGTTCCATTTTGGTGGGTTATGACTTGTACGTAGAAGTTTTTCAAATGGTTAAGGATCTCTGAGGTGGTAATTACTCAAACTTTGTTTTATTGGACTTGTTAAACTTCAGATCTGAACATTTCATTGCTTCCTTTGGACATCCAAAGAAGTGGATCCTCTATTAGTATAAAGGATAGGATTAGGAAGCATCTTTTTTAAATTTTATTTTATTTCATTGGCTTGGCGATTTATTTAATCCAATATATTATTATGTCAATATATAATCAATATAAAATTATTGAGGCATTTTATACTTTCTTTGGACTAAGTCTTTGACATTCACTGTGACTTTTATAGCACCTGTCAACTTGGCCTAGCAACATTTAAGGTTCTCAGGGACCCCATGTGGATAGTGACAGCACAGGTTCACTTTATATGCCTGTCTTCAGTGTATATGTCAGTTCATGTCTATAGCATGTGCCTTAAAAAGTTAGGATTTATACTTTTAAATCTGTAGTCTCCAACCCCCAGGCTGCAGACCACTACCAGTCAGTGGCCTGTAAGGAACTGGGCTATACAGCAGGATGTGAGTGGCAGGGGAGCAAGCAAGGCTTCATCTGTATTTACAGCCACTCCCCACTGTTCACATCACTGCCTAAGCGCCTCCTCCTGTCAGATAAGCAGCAGCACCGAGTGCTCGAACCCTCCTGTAAACTGCACACGCAAGGGACCTGGATTCTGCACCCCTTGTGAGAATCTAATGCCTGATGATCCCAAGTGGGGATGTAAAGCACTCGAATCATCCTGAAACCAGTTCCTGGAGGCACGAAGGTTGGAGATTGCTGTTTTAAAAGACAAAAAAGATACATTATTATTGTCATCAAAGAAAAATCTGTTCCCCACGATTTGTCACTGAGAACAATTTTCAGTGCAGTGGGTGTTACTTTCAAGGTGCTAAGATTTCTCAAGGATTGAGTGGGGTCAGGGCAGAGGAAAGCCAGTCAGGAGAAATGTGTTTCTCTTCTTGACCCTGTTTTGGGCCTTTTCTAGATTCTCAAGGACACCTCCCTGCAAAAGGTGAAACGCAACCAGAGCTGCCTGGAGCCCTGCCTGCGCCAGCTCGTCTCCTGCCTCGAGTCCTTTGTGGTGGGAAGCTTGAAATTGCACCAACTTATGCTCTGGAGTTTTGTTTCACTTCTTTCTCCCTAAAATCGGGGGCTCCCTGCTTTGGTAATATCGGGTTCTTATTTTATAATTCAGCCCGCAGACAGGTTGTGGGTTTTAGTCTCTTGATTTTTCAATTTCAGAACCAGGAAGACAGCGCCTCCAGCAACCCGTTTGCGCTCCCAAACTCCGTCACACCCCCCTTGCCAACGTTTGCGCGGGTGACCCCTGCCTATGGGTCCTACCAGGATGCCAATATCCCCTTCCCCAGGACCTCTGGGGCCAGGTTCTGCGGAGCAGGTTGGCCTCTTTGTGGTTCTCTGATTCTGGACTTTGAGAGAGAGCAGCTAAGGATGTTGTATGTTTTGTATAAGCATCTTCAGCAGAAAGCTTTTCTTTTTTTTTACTTTGTGACTACTCAGAAAGACTTCTGTGGTAGCCTTCCAGGGTCTGATCCTGCACTGGTGTCTGTGGCCTTATCCTGAGAATGCTCGCCAGAATTGTAGCCTTACTTGTTTTCATGTGGATGAGCTGGGCTTTGAGTCCTCACTCAGAGCCCTGACTCCTGGTGGGAAAATGTCCCCCAGCAGGGAAGCAGAGAGTGGCTAGGAAGACTTTACCCCGTCCACATGCATCCTCTCTCCTGGATCCTGGAGAAGGACCTTTGTTCCCATTCAGATCACTGCAGCCATGAGCCTCTGCAACTTATGAAAATGTGTCTCACCCTCAGGTATTTTGAGACAGAAAAGGGATTGGCCGATCCTGCCTGAGGATGTCCCACGTCCAGACCGTGGACGCTCATGTGCACATGTGATGTCTCCTCCTCAGGTTATCTGGTGTATTTCACAAGGCCCATGACGATGCATCGGGCAGTGTCTCCGACAGAGCCTACCCCAAGGTGAGCCTGGGAGACACAGAGGCCATGTGCACTCATGGGGCCAGTGAGGGCAAAACCCTGGAAGGACCCCTGCCTTTGTCTTGTGATAATTAGCTTTAGTTCTTCAGCAAACTCTCATGATTAAGATTTACTCAAAGTTTGAGGTGCTACTAACACCTCTAGTTTACTGGATACAGGATAATCAGCACAGTTGTGAATGAATAGCTGAGCTGACCAGGCAGGGAGAGGCCTGGAGGGAGTGTGTGAGCAGACACTGCTGCTCGCTAGGGAGGCTCCAGTCTCTGCAGTAACCCAGGCAGATGAGACCTTGGCCCCACGAGAACTGGGGTTAAGCACCAGGGACGCCTGTGTTACACCAGATTCCTTACTGAAAAGGTTGGACTGGAAAACAATCCCCTCCTTTCAAGAAGGGAAACAACGGATATCTGTATCTGGACTGGGATGAGAGGGGAAAATGTTCTAATCTATTAAAACACTTTTCAACTAATAGCTCAAGTTTGCTGAAGTAGAAATTCCAATACACAAATCTAAAACAGACGGCTAGACTGGCAAGACTCAGGTCAGGATATAGAGCACTGTCCTCAGTCCTGAAAGGTTCTCGTTTCTTTTTCCAGACCCTCCTTGCGCAAAGGAAGTCATTGTCTTGACTTCTGTTACCAGGGGTTAGTTTGCCTGTTCTTGAACTTCACTGAAATGGAATCATGCAGCATGTACTGTTTTACGTCTGGCTTCCTTTGCTCAACTTACTGTTTCTGAACTTGATCCACATTGCTGCATGTATCAGTAGTTCTGTGGTGTGAATCTGCCAGTTTGTTTATTCATTCTCCTGTTAATGGATGTTTGGATTGTTCCCAATGTGGGGCTATGATGAGCAAACCTAGATATCCAAGTCTTTTTATGGATGTGTGTTAATTTCTCTACCCGTGGGGTAGAACTGCTTAGTAGTAGGATAGCTATGTTTGACTTTAGGAGAAACTGCCAATATGTTTGTGCACAGCGGTTGTGTCATTTACCCTCTGACCAAGTAGGTTGCAGTGCTCTGGTAATCTTGAGACAGAAAAAGGATTGGCCAATCCTGCCCGAGGATGTCCCATGGGACACATTTTCATAAGTTGCAGAGGCTCATAATCTTCATAAACCTGTCAAAAACTGGTATGGCCAATCTTTTCAACTTTAGCCATGATGGTGATGAAAGAGAGAGCAAACCGCCGTGTTTTGATAACCCAATCTCGGAGGTGACATGCTATTGCTTCTGCCATATTGGAGTGGTTACAGGGACTAACAGAAAAGAATTAGAAGCAAGGACTTAAACAGACACCTGTACACCAAGGCTCACGGCACCACGATTCACAGCAGCCAAAACACAAAAACAACCCAAGTGTTCGTCAACAAATAAGTGGATAAACAAAATACAGCAAACTCGTACAATGGAATATGATTCAGACATACCTGAGGATGAAGTCCCGGTCACCACATGGATAAACCCGGAAAACATTTTTATAAGTGAAAATCTACAAGTTTGGAGCATGAAATTCACGAATTCATCCTAGAGAAAGGATTCATTGCTGAAGATCATTCTGCAATGATGATCTGTAGCAATTTCATTGCTGAAATTCATTGCTAATATCACAATGGTGCCCAGACGGCCAAGGGGAGTCCTTCAAAGGGGACTGCAGTGACACTCAGCAATGAGGTATGCGGTACTTTTGGGGGGATGAGTTTGCAAACTTAATTGACCTCATAGACACAAAAAAGCAAATATATGATTCCATTAGGTATAGGAATTACCTAGAATGGGCAAAGTCATACAGACAGAAAGTAGAAGGGAGATTACTGAAGGTTGGGTGGAGGAATGGGGAGTTTTAATTTAAGGGTGCAGAGTTCTGCTTGGGAAGATAAAAAGTTCTGGAAATAGGTAGTGGTGATAGTTGGCTAGGTATTGTGAATGCACTTAGTGCCACTGAATTGTACGCTTACATATGGTAAAAATAGGAAAGAATAGTTAAAATGGTAAATTTTTATGTTATGTGTATTTTACCATAATAAAAGAGCACCTGGTCTCAGAGGGGGCAGGGGGATGCACTGACTTGGTAAGGCCCATGTAATAGAAACACTCTTTTTGCTAAACAGTGGTTAGCAAAAGGAATGCTAACTCCTTTTCCCAGGACACCTGTGCTCTCTTGGCCTGTGAGGAATGCTTGTATTTGGTCCGTTGGGGAATAAACTTGGAAAGATTAAATGATTTTTCAAAATCATTACCAAGGCTCTGTTGTTGCCACCTAAGAAAATCCAGCATGCAAACCAGGCACAGGGGCTCATGCCTGTAATCCTAGCACTCTGGGGGGTTGAGGAGGTTGAGCAAGAGTGCCGGAGCAAGAGTGAGACCCTGTCTCTATGAAAAAAAAATAGAAAAACTAGCTGGGGCTCAGCGCCTGTGGCTCAAGTGGCTAAGGCGCCAGCCATATACACCTAAGGTGGCGGGTTCAAATCCAGCCCGGGCCCGCCAAACAACAATGACGGCTGCAACCAAAAAAAAATAGCCAGGCGTTGTGGTGGGCGCCTGTGGTCCCAGCTACTTGGGAGGCTGAGGCA
>NW_003852442.1:8874625-8909177 GCF_000181295.1 Otolemur garnettii
GCGGGTCCGGGCTGGGGATTCGAACCCGCCACCTTAGGTGTACGTGGCTGGCGCCTTAGCCGGTTGAGCTATAGGCGCCGAGCCAGGCTTGTTTAATTTGAGGAGAAATTGCCAGAAAGTTTATACACAGTGATCGTGCTGATTACCCTCTTACCAGAAAGGTTTCAGAGCTCTAGTCGCTCCATATCCCCTCCAACACTGGGTGTTGCTGATCTTTCTGACCTCAGCCATTGTGGTGGGCGTGTAATATGATCATGTTTTAATTTGCATTTCCATGTTGATGACCAGTGATGCTTGTGTGTCTTTGCGTGTCTTCTTTTGGGACTATTTTGCTCATCATTGGACTGCACTCTTGTTTATTTGTGGTGGTTGTCTAATTTGATTGCAAATCCTTTGCTGGGTGATTGATTCTCTCCTGATCTGTGGCTTGTCTTTCCGTAATGTTTGTCAGTGAACAGCAGCTTCTAATTTCAGTGATGTCCAGTTTCTGACTTTTTGATTTTATGGTTAATAATTTCTGTGTTGTGCCTAGAAATAAGTTTACCTACCCTGAGGTCAGGAAAATGTCCTTCTGTGTCTTCTTTTAAAAATTTTATAGTTTTAAATTCTTTATTTAAAGGCTGTGATCCATTTCAAGTTAATTTTTGGATATAAGGTGAGTTAGGGTCAAAATTTATTTTATTTAAGTACAGAGAAATAGTTGTTCTGGCGTCATTTATGAAAAGATTTCCTTTCTTTATTGCATTTTATTGATCAATGAGAATCAGTTGACCAGACGTTTGTAGTCTGTGGGTTCTCCCTTCTGGATTCTATTTTTCCTTGGATCTTTTTGTCTCTCCTTATGTCAGTACCACTTCACATCTTACAGTGTGTGTCCTCTGACTTTATTATGCTTGTTTCATTTTGGGTTGACTATTCTAGTTCTTTTGCATTTTCATAAAATTCTAAAATCAGCTTATTGATTTTGACAAAAAAAGGAAAAAAAGTGCCTGCTCATATTTTGATGGAATTGTGTTAACTCTGTAGATCAATTTAAAGAAAATTCACATCTTAACAATAAGGAATCTTCCAATCCACTAGCATGTACATGTCTTCACTATTGCAAGTCATCTTTAATTTCTATCAACAACATTCTTTTATGCGTATTTTATGCACATTTTAAAATTAAATTTGCTCGTTTGTTTTGTATTAGATGCTCCCGTAAATGCAATTTTAAAAATATTTGTTTTCTAAATGTTTGTTTCTAATACGTATAAGCATAGTAGTTTTGGGTTTTTTTTTGGAAACAGGCTTATTCTATCACCCTGGGTCGAGTGCTGTGGTGTCATAGCTCATAGCAGCCTCAAATTCTTGGGCTCAAGAGATCCCTTTGTCTCAGTTTTTTCTCTTTTTAGTAGAAAATTTTCATTTTTTTTCATTTTTTTCTTTTTTTGAGACAGAGTCTCACTCTCTTGCCGTGGGTAGAGTGCCATGGCAGCATTGTACCTCCCACCAACCTCAGACTCCTGGGTTCAAGTGATCCTCTTGGCTCAGGCTCTAAGTAGGTGGGATTACAGGTGCCCCCCAAAACACTTGGCTATTTTTAGTAGAGAGGCAGGTCTCACTCTTGCTCAGGCTGATCTTGAACTCCTGAACTCAGACAATCCATCCACCTCAGCCTCCCAGAGTGGTAGGATTACAGGCGTGAGCCACGGCCTTATATAATAGATTTTTGTAAGTTGACCTTGTATCTAAGTTCACTTATTCTAGTAATCTGTAGATTCCCGTGAATTTTTTGTTTATACATTCATAGGTACCTTCTGTGTTTAGGCAGATAGAGCATTTTTCGGTTTTAAAATGTTTCTTTTTTTTTGGAGGGGGGGAGTTTTTATCTTTTCCCCATTTTGTCTATGTTTTCCTCTTGGTGTCATCGAGTGCTAAGAATAGCACTACTTAGAAATGTGAAAAGAGGGCAACGCCTATGGCTTAGTGAGCAGGGCACCGGCCCCATATACTGAGGGTGGCGGGTTTGAACCTACTCCCGGCCAATCTGCAACAAATGAATAGCTGGGCGTTGTGGCAGGCGCCTGTAGTCCCAGCTACTCAGGAGGCTGAGGCCAGAGAATCTCCTAAGCCCAAGAGCTAGAGGTTGCTGTGAGTTATGACGCTACAGCACTCTATCCAGGGCGACAACGTGAGACTCTGTCTCTTAAAAAAAAAAAGAAGAAAGAAAAAGAAATGTGAAAAGACAACAGCCAGCGTGGGTAATTCTCATTTTCTACCACAGGTCTCTCTCAGCCTTGTCTGCTTATCATACTGGCTTGATTGCACCAATGAAGATCCGCACAGAGGCCCCTGGGAACCTCCGTTTATACAGCGGGAGCCCTACCCGCAGCGAGAAAGAACAGGTCTCCATCAGCTCCTTCTACTACAAGGAGCGGGTAAGTGCCAGAGCCGTTGCCTTTGATTCTTACCCCTTCTGGGTACTGTTGTCTCCCCGCCTGCCACATGGAACAGCTAAATTAGTAATCCCCCTGTAGGTTTTCACGTTCATGATTAGTTTGCTCAAGAGAGACCATTATTTTGTTCCTTCAGTTGGTTTTAACTGTTATAAAATGTGGGAGGGGCATTAGTTCTTACAATCCACGTGGTTCCTCCCCGTTTAACCCTGTCCTTACTCCACTAAGCTGACTCTCCTTATTTCGGGTAAACGCTTTGCCTTCAGGTCTTTGTTGGTATTCTGATGTTTGTCAACAAATTGAGGGATGCCTCTGAAGGCTTGAGCTCTTAACATATTTGGAACTGCACGGTTGTAAGAAGTCTTAAAGTGAATGTCTAAAATTTTTCCCGAAGATTCCATTTAAGTACCCTTTTTTTTTTTTATTGTTGGGGATTTGTTGAAGGTACAAAGAACGAGGTTACACTGATTGCATTTGTTAGGAAAGTCCCTCTTATAATTGCGTTCTGCCCCCAAGAGGTGTGTCACACACCATGACCCCATTAAATATCCATTTGAATGGACCAGTTTATACAAAAATCAGCTGAACTTGTCCTTATGTTCCTAAGCTCTTAAGGAACTCATTGTCCCCTAAGTAGTTATCATTAAACTGTCGGGAACCTTTGGTAGCACTAGCGAGGAGAATGTTGGCAGAGTGTAGAAATGATTCTGAGAACAATTTCCCTGTTGTCGGATTGAGCCCCTTTTCGCCAAGGTGATGTTTTAAACAAAGTTACCACTGAGCTACCGCACCCACTCAGTCCTTAGGAGTTCTTTGTCGTTGGCCCTCACTAATGAAAAATAATGGATCGTCTTTAAGTAAAATTTGTTTTTAAAAAATTGAATTATTTTAAAATAAGGTACCGATTTCTAGGAAGTATTAGAAGCGTCTGCCCTTCTTGGTTCACACTGATAATGCAGCATCTCCGACTGTGTTCTCAGGGTTGTGTGTGACTTACATGAGTAGCAGCAACTGCTATTTAAGACTGGACTAGTCCTGGGTGAGACCTTTAGTTGAGTAGGGGGAAATGGCCAGTTTTCTGTAGTTCCCCTTCCTCACATTGCTGATGGAATTTTGCCCCCCTTGGGTATCATAGACCTCCTAGGAATACCTGCTAGACTGTGCCACACCCAGGGCTTTGACATTCAAAATGGTTAGTTCTTTTTTTCTTTTTCCATAGGCTCACAGTTAACTGAATATATTATTTGATAGACTGGCTGGAACTCAGGCAAATTATTATCATAAAAGCCAAACGGACTTATGGTGGGCTTTAGTTTCAGGGCCAGGTTGAGGAAACATTTTAGTCAAAGAGGCAATTCTGAATTTTCCCCTTTGATTCATGTCACATGCTACCAGTCTTGACTTCATAGTAGTGTGTAAAGCCCTTTTCTAACAAAAATAACTGCAGTTCCAAGATGGCACCTTTCCTCATGCAAAAGTAAGTCCATGTTTTGAATGATCTGGCCTCTTTTACTATGTACACTGCAGTTATAAAGAGGGGCCAATGGCTCAGCGCCTGTGGCTCAAGTGGCTAAGGCACCAGCTACATAGACCTAAGGTGGCAGGTTCGAATCCAGCCCAGGCCCACCAAACAACAATGATGGCTGTAACCAAAAAATAGCCAGGTGTTGTGGCAGGCGCCTGTGGTCCCAGCTACTTGGGAGGCTGAGGCGGGAGACTCGCTTGAACCCAGGAGTTGGAGGTTGCTGTGAGCTGTGATGCCATGGCACTCTACCCAGGGGGACAGCTTGAGGCTCTGTCTCAAAAAAAAAAAAAGAGGGGCCAGAGGCACATGGAGAACTGTCTCCTATCAGATGAGAACTGCTGAAGAGCAGAGGAAGGATTGTGAGAGTCAGGGGAGGTCTTCCCAGGATGCTTCTCCACAGAACATGGGCTGCTAGAGTCCCCTGATATGGTGTAGTAAGTGATACTTATGTTCTATTTCAAATAGTGACCAAGTAAAATGGGGGGCACTTTTATTACAATTTCACGTGAAATCTTTGTATGGATGTATTGCACATACTGAAAAGTTCAAAAATCATAAGCGTATAGTTCAGTGAATTAACAATCACACAGTCAAAACATAGAACACTGTAAGAACCCCCGAAACCTTGGAGGGGAGACATGTTTTAGTGGCTGACATATAATAATTGTGAGGTTAAATCATAGGAAATTGCTAATATTTGATCGTTTTTAACTTAAGAAAAGTTTGATGTGGATCAATCTAATAGGTTAAGCAGGTAAAAAATGGTGAATTTGAAGTAAACTACTCTCTCGTTGAAGCTGTTCATGTTCATCCATTTACATGGGGCAGAGGGGGCATTGAAGACATGGGCTAGGCCATGCACTTAGATAGGCCTACCTTATCTTCCTCCCAGACGTCAGTACTCCTTATGGAGTATGTTCTAATCCTCAGTGTCTAATTTCACATGTCAAGTGACAACACTTTTATTATTTTTGTTCTGGAAATGATTACAGTTCACTAAATTTCTCTTTGTTTAAGTCTTCGTTTTCAGCCCCAATTTTTCTCCCACGTATTTTGATTTCCTTTAAAATCTCTACCCCTGAGAGATTTGGGTGGGTCAGAGTAAAGGAATGGAATAATTCTGCATTAAGGCATAGCAATGAAGGATTTCTAGGGTATGTTTGAGATTATAAAAAATCTTCGTAGAGCCATTTGGAGATTATTATTGTTTGTTTTTCTCGTTGCTGTTGTGTGTTTTTAACCTGCCTTACTCGAGTCATACTGTTACATTCACCCAAAGGTTCTCTAGATGAATTCCAAAATTTGCTCTTAAAAATGTGAGAGACCTAAAAAAATATCAGATTTCATAGAAGCAAAAGGAGATGTTAACATTCATTTGGCAAGTGGATCAACTATTAATAGCTAATGAAATATTCATTTCAAAAAAAAAAACCAGAAAGAAATATTATTCATTTCCAGGATAAATGAGGAGGCCCAGAACTAATAAATATTAGATACGGCCTTACAAACATTTTTAAAATTTTGCAACCTCTTACTCTTGCTTCAGTTGGTTTCACTAAGATAGCTCAGATGTAAATAACTGGGGAAGCTTTTAACAGAATGCTTTCTAATCTCCATAAACAGATGGAGACTGTTAGCACATTCGATTGTTAGCCAGGGCGCCTGCAAGAGGGTGCCCCCTTGGGCTGAGCTGCCCGCTTCCCCTGTTTCTCCAGGGCCCTCACTTTCCCTGGAATCGCTCTGAAGATCTAATCCTGCAGTCTTAGTATCACGACTCCCAATTCACTCATCATCCCCAGCCATGTACCAGGAAAGATTTGGTATTAAGCCTGTTGAAGAGTATCTTCCTTCTTAGGAGTGAGAATGTGCCCACCATAGAGGAGAACACAGTCTTTTGCCCATCTTTCCAGTCACACTATGATCTTAGTCCTTGTTAGTTCCTCAAATCTTGATTATAGTCCCTTTGCCAGAGCTGTGTTGATGTCAGCCCCCTTACACCTTGAAAAAGGTAACTAAAAAATAACGAATTGGAAGCTTTGTCGGGAGTGTGGTGGGTCGGGAGGGAGGTGAGGGAATCCCAGTAACTGCCGTGCTTAGGTTCAGATTTTTCGATCATTCCAGTCCCCATTTTACAGTATATTATTGTACCTTTTAGTCCATCAGTTGTGTGGGAAGCATTCATTTTACTCTATATTTTTTCCTTTTAATTTTCTTGGTGTTTTTCTTCCCTCTTCCTGGGTGTAACGTTTTCACGCACAGATGTCTCCTCGCTCTGCCCGGCGACGTTGGTCCATACAAGCAATTAACGACTTCCCGGTACTGTGCGCTGTGCAAATACTCTCCTTGACTAATCCTGTCTCTACCCAAAGGCCCAAGAATAAAATGCCACCTGCCTGGCTTTGAGGAACCTGAAATGACAGACTGGCTGGTTTTCAGGACCAGCAATAATAAATTTCATGCTTGGGGGAGTTCAGGCACCAAGGACAGCCTTCTTGTTCAATCAGGGAGTTGCAAATGGGTTAATATTATTAAGGGTGCTGAATGGCCTTTTTTGCAAACGAAACTTTATACTGGGTTTCTTGGGAAGAACCTTGATTATATGCTGTTTGCTCACCTGATTTCACTTGGAGCATTTGCATAATTTCTTAGAACTTTCAAAAGCCTCCTGTGACATGGAGGGAGCAGAGGAAGATATAAGAGGCGTCTGCCATTTGCCACTGTTTTTATAGCCTTGGGCTAGTTCAGAGAGGGAGGTGCCCACCTGCTTCATTGGCATGACACTCATGCTGGTTTAGAACCTTTGGAATTTTCTGGAACAAATTTTTTCCTTGCCATCCGTTTTTTGCATTGACAATAAAACCTCTGCTGTGGACATCCTCTCTTCCTTTTCTCTCTTCCTTACTCACTCCTGTTGGCCATTTTCCCCTCTTCTGTCTTCCTCTCCCAGCCCCTTCATGTTTTAGTAATGCCAAGATGACCTCAAGCTGTGCAAGTCATCCTTGAGTCTTTGTATATAAAGAATATTTAGGGGAATAGTCCCGCAGCCAGTTCATACAAAAACCTCTTGAAAGCAGGAGCCCTGACGAGCACATATCACTGCTGCCAACAACTTATAGGTGGAGCCACTAGCGTGGTCACCTCTCCTTAAAAAAGCCTGTCCTAGCCAGCCCCACTGCTGAATTTCCACTCATTGTCCTGAAGTCCCTGCTCCTGCTGCTATTTAAACAAGAGCTCATTTTGACTCCCTGCCCACTCTGCTGATTGTGCATTGCTGATGGGGTTGCTGCGAAGCAGTTGGTGGCTTATTCTTGGGCTGTTTTTACATATTCAACCCATATATTGGCATCGATGTTGCCTCCGATTGTAGCAGTAATACTGGTGGTACAGTCGCAAGCTGGCTGTTGGTTGTCATTTCAGTGCTATTTACACCAGTGCTTCCCCTTCCCACCCCCCACCCCCCAGTCCTTTCTTCCCTGTCCTCTTTGCCATAACTCCATGAACCCTTCTTGGTATGTTCAGAGTGGCATCCTGGTACTCATCACGTAATAATTTGTCTGTCTTGCTTTGCCTCTCTGCCCTTAATCCCTTCTCATGAAATCTGTGGGGATGGGACATTTTCTGTCTGTGGAGCATTGAAAGGACTTAGGAAAACATGCAGAGTCCTCTGCTTCCCCGAGGTACCAGTTTTACTGCCCAGAAAATTATCTCCATTTAAGCCCGTCAGAGTGGGACTGGAGCAATGCAGGATGCTGAGGGCCTTTTAGACCATAGCGCCCACTCAGAAAGATTAACCACATTTTCACTTGATGTGTCATTGTTCTCTGGAACCAAAGAATCCCCAAAGAAATCTGTGTGTGATCACTTGATAGGTAATAAGTGGAAAAATAAGTCTTAGGAGAGGTGTAGATGGAATGCGAACCCTTTAATTGCCAAAGCACTGGAGGAAACACCGTGGGAAATTGTCCATTTACTTGTTAGGTAGTAGCAAGGACTTGCAGGTCTAACTAGGATCTGATTTGAGATTTAGCGTGTCTTCATTTAGGCAGCTTTGTTAATTTTGAATCCCCAGAATAGCCACTAGGCGGAGTTACTAAGTCACTTCTATACCCTGAAGGGAAGGTAGGTCATGTTTAAAAACAATTGACCAGTGGTTAGGGTGCCGGCCACATGCACTGGGGCTGGTGGGTTCAAACCTGCTCAGGGTCTGCTAAACAACAGTGACAACAATAACAAAAAAACAGCAGGGCATTGTGGCAGGTGCCTGTAGTCCCACCTACTTGGGAGGCTGAGGCAAGAGAATTGCTTAAGCCCAAGAGTTTGAGGTTATTATGAGCTGTAGTGCCACAGCACTCTACCAAGGGCAACATAGTGAGACTCTGTCTCAAAAAAAAAAAAAGTAAAGGGTGGCGCCTATGGCTCAAAGGAGTAGTGCCCTGGCCCCGTATGCCAGAGGTGGTGGGTTCAAACCCAGCCCCAGCCAAAAACTGCAAAAAAAAAAGTAAATACTATTGACCAACAAATTAAAAAACAAATATTGAAACTATTTTGTGGCCTTAAAAAATTTTGATAATATTTTGTAGTTATTCTTTGCTGGAATAAAACAACGAATATTGCTATCTCATAATTGCTTTCACAATTTGATTCCTGGTGACAGCTATAATTAGGGTGATCCCACATTAGGGAGCCTTATTCTGGTGTAGGCTGAAAGGCAGCTGAGTGAGGTTGCGTAAAGCTCTCCCTAGAGATCCACTGTTACAGATCAAATGGAATCACATAGAAGCCTGGTGTCTCCAGAAGTCCCAGGAAAGACAGACTGTGATTTCCATAATTCAGAGAAGGATGACTGCAAAAAGTTGTCAAAGCCCACTCTCCTTACATTTTCATCAAGTATTTATTGACAGCTTACACTGGTTTGTTTCTACGGCTCTCTGTAACCCAAAGCTGCCAGCCAGGAAAGAGTCCTAAGATATCTCTTTGGACTCTGAGTTTCCTGCTGTCTAAATGTGCCTGATCCTGACAAATGCAGAAAAGGAGATTAAGCCATCAGAGGTGCAGACTGTCAACCCCCGACCTGAAATTTAGCATCTTGGCCTAAATGTGGCCCCAGACACTCAGCCTAGCACGACATAGCCACAGGGGTCAGCAGAAAAGTGACCAAAGCTGTGAGCAGTTGTAGGAGGTGTTGGGCGGGTGTCACTAGAATCAGATAGGGATCTTCTCACATGCAGAAACAGGTTAGTTAAAAAAGGGACCCAACTATTCACATATTATTAATAGGTACTTTAGTCGGGATTTAATTTTTTTTCTTCTTAGTCCAAGATCAAACACTGATAATCAAGTCAAGAATGAGTTTAGCAGCCTGGCAGGCCTGTCTCAGCTCTTAGGACTGTGACCTTGAGTGAGCCTCATCCTCACTTGTAAAACGGGACAATATCCCCATGTCCCAGAGCTGTGGTGAGGCCCATGCTAGCTCAGAGTAAGCAGGAGCTAATATTGACACTCCCAAGTCAAACATTTGTACACTTGAACTTGTGTCAGTGGTCAATTTCCAGAAGGGCTTGTCTACTTGCAAATGAGCCACTTTTTGGCATGTGGAACTTAATGTAATTAATCATGTGTTTTTATTAGGTTTGCTTTAGAAGTCAGGAAGCTGTGGTTATTTTTATTTTCAGAGGATGCTGAAAGCTAGTAGACCTCATCCTTCACAGGCCACAGGCTTCCGTTTATTTTTGCTGTATAGTTAAACTGAGCTATAATGAGTGTTCAATTGCCTAAGTGCTGCTCATTTCTCTTTGTAATAAGGAGCCAGAGTGACAGCCTGGCGCAGTGTTCAGAAGCCCTCTAGCTGACCTGGAAGACCGTATAGGTGGATCCTATTCATTCCAGGCAGCATCATTTTAGTGTAGATTTTTTTTTTCCAAATCCAGTACCCTAAGTCTCATTTAAGATAACTAATTACATGGGACCTGTGGAGGTGTCTTTTCCTGGGATTTTTTTTTTTTTTTTGGCCGGGGCTGGATTTGAACCCTCCACCTCCAGCATATGGGGCCAGCACCTTACTCCTCTGAGCCACAGGCGCTGCCCTTTTCCTCGGATTTTTAAACTCTTAGAAACCCGATTAAAAATCAGTGAAACGAGTCTGTGTGCCTTGTACCTTCCCTGTTCTGGTTAAGCCCGTTGTGTAGTTCACTGTCACTGCAGGGTAGATTGAGGGGACATCACCTTCCCTAAACTGGCTATGTCATAGCATTCAGTGCAACTGTCACCACACCTGTCTTAGGTCAGGGAACTGCCTGGCTCCAGCCCATTCTGACAGGTCGTTTGCTCTTTAACTTATTCTCCCCTTATTTGTACTCACGTCAGGATGCTTGTGGCTAAAAGGATGGTATTTTTTGTGAGTTAGCACATCATTCTTGAAGAAAGAAGTAGGGGAAGTAGATAATGGAAGGTGTATCCTGCAATAATGGATTAAACATCCCCTTTTATTGCAGAATAATGACTTGGGCATTGATAAGTAGTAAATAGTAATTGAATTACTTCTCAAGAAGTAATTGACAACATAGCGTGCATGCTTACAAATGACAATAAACAATTCATAGATATGTCCACTAAGCTTTATTTACCTGCCCTGAACTAAGTCTGGGTGTCCTGGATTTAGTAGGTTCCAAGATACACAATAACCCTGTTATTATGTTGCATGGGGCAACTTTGGGATTAGATGGTTCATCAGTGGTCAGGAATTCCTGGCTAGACCAAGACTGATTCATGGGAGAGTGACTATACAAAAATCCTTTCCAAAAAATGAGATTATTTGTGAGCCATTTAAATAACAATCTAAATCCCTCTAGTTTACATACATTCATAATAATTAGGTTTTGCAATTGCACTTTTCAGCTTACACAATTTGTGCCCATGCCCTTTCATTGTCCGCTTATTTAACTTGTGAGATTGGCACAACAGAGCTTGTGATTAGCCACAAGTTCTCAGTAAGCAAGGAAAGAATGACAATTGTGAGACTATACTGGCCCCAAATAAGTGACTCTCCTGGGCTCCTGTTGAGCCACTGCACATGGCGTAAGAGCAGTAAGCCTCGGCTTTCTGACTCCGCCTTTCAGGGCCCTCCCACGAGCTCCCTTTGCATCAGGTTAGTGAATGTGTCACTCCTTTCCTTAGTCAGATCTCTCTGACGACCTCCTATTTAACTTCTGGCAATAAAGTGAAATAGATTATTGCTCCACTGACGGGCTGTCATTTTGAAAATACCAGGTGGGGCTGTGCTCTGATCATTTGTTTTCCAGGACAGCTCTCATTTCACACGTGCAGGCTGCTCACACACACAGCCCCTTCTAGGTGAGACTCTGGGGAAATGGGACACTTAGTCATTACCTCCTGTGTCCACACGCAAGTCTCTTGATTCAGATACTTTTGACATTCGCAAATGATCCCCCTTTTAGAAACAATTCAAGTCTACTAGAAAAGCAGGGTCATTCTCAAGCTGCTAAGCTTCTCTGTCTTCCTGTTATAGATTAAGGTTTGCAGAGCCCGCACTGCTGGGTCTGAATTACATTTACAACAAATCCTGTTGAAACTGAGAAGAAAAATCTTTGATTAGTTTCAGGCAAGGACTTTGAACCTACTAATGAACTCAACCTAAAAATTATTCCTCTCCCACAATTTTGGGGTCTTTACTAACTTATTTATCTGCCATCCTAAAAATTAATTCATTAATCCTGGCTTCCTGGTATTTATTTTTGAGCACCTGAAGAATATAGCCCTGTAGTAGGTGCTTATTTTCCTGTTAGGATTTTGAATCAAGAGCTCAATGCCCTTTGTTATCCTTTTATTTCCTACAGATGCTGATTCCCATAATTGTGAGCATGATGTAATTTAGAGTCTCTGCAAATTACCAATGACCCAAATCTGATGTGCTCTGCAGCTGTAGGTCTCCACTTGTCATAAGTCCCCGTGAGTTATAACTTGTCATTTCCCCCAGAAATCACGGCGGTGGAAAAGTAAGCGTGAGGGGTCGGACTCTGGCAATCGGCAGATCAAAGCGGCCGGGAAGGTCATCATCCAGGACATCACGTGCCTCCTTCCTGTTCACAAATCCCTGGGAGAACTGTACATGTAAGTGTGACCTGATGTACCAGCCTGTAGCCCCGCCTATTGGGGAGGGTGAGGCAGAAGGATCTTTTGAGCCCAGGAGTCTAACCTGGGCAACATAGGGAGACTCCATCTCTTAAAAAGAAAAAAATGTTTTTAAAGTAAGCTGCAATTAACATTTAGCCATGATTAGCAAATGTTTTTTTTTTTCTTTTTTAAGTGTTAGAATTCAAAAAGCAGTTTTAGGAGAAGCCCAGCAAATTAGCTTCCTATTGCTAGTAATACATTACCACAAAGAGAGAAGCTTCAAATAGCTGTCATGTATTATCTCATGATCTCCGTGGGTCAAGAATCTGGGCATGGCTCTGCTGGGTCCTTGCTCAGGGTCTCACCAGGCTGAAGTCATGGTGTTGGCCAGGTGGTGGTCCTAGCCAGTGCTCAGGTCTCTCCTCCAAGCCCATTCAGGTTGTTGGCAAAATTCAGTCCCTTGGGGCTGCGGAACTCTTCTGTGAATTTCATCTTCCTAGAGGCCAGCAAGAGTGGCTCATACCCACTTCACCTTCTTTCTAAGCCCTCGCCTGATCAGGTCAGGCCCACTCAGGACAGCCTCCCCTTTGATGAAACCAGAGTCCACTGCTTAATAACATAGTCATGGAAAAGGGACATCCCGTTGGTGCTCACCAGTGTTGTCCACGTTCAAAGGGAGGGTGTTATACAAAGCACGCTTGGTAGGGGGCAGGAAGCTTGAGGACCATCTTAGGTATGAAAAACAGATAAGAGCAGAGCTGTTTGGAGTAGAAGGGAGGAAAGGGGTGAGTGACCAGCATGCAGAGGCTGGCCTGCAGTTCCATGCTTCTTGAACTCATAGTAGAAAGTATTTCCTTTGTCCGATATGTGTTCCTACTATTTAGGAACCACAGTCTTGCACATATTTAAATCCATTTTTATTCAACCATCAAACCCTGGGAACTCCACAGACAAGCTGGCGGGCAAATTGGTATTTGAATGTGGCCTCCTCTCCCCACATCAAAGAGGTGAGTAGTTTCACCTTCCCCAGGCCGGAACCCACAGCTGTGTTGACATCAGCTCTAGTTCAACTTTCCTTCCCCGTCAGGTAGGCAAGGCCAACACAGAATCAGTCATTCTGACTGACAACCGAAAAAGCTATTCCCGGACTATGTGTTAAGCCAGGAGTCATTGATTTAGGAAGGTAGACTAGAAACTTGTTTATTCTTTTTTAAAAAATTTCAGATTGAACGTGAATGATATTCAGGAAACATGTCAGAAGAACGCCACTTCGGCCTTGCTTGTGGGAAGAAAGGATCTGGTCCAGGTATTGTACATCCCTTTTGGTGGAGATTGGGATTCTTCTTTAAGAGCAAGTTGTTTTCACTTTGTAATTACGGGTTAGCAACCTTTTCAAGGTGTGCCTCCTGTTGTGTAACTCCTTTGCTATTTTCTTTGCCAACCCATAGGGCTAGAGCAGCCCCTGGATGTGTTTGTCTTACTAGTGCTTAGTTGGGAAGGTCTAAAGCATTTACTGAGGGCTGCGTGGTGGCTCACACCTGTAACCCTAGCACTCTGGAAGACCAAGGCAAAAAGATTGCTTGAGCTCAGGAATTCAAGACCAGCTTGAACAAGAGCGAGACCCTATCTCTACTAAAAACAGAAAAAATTACCTGGATGTTGTGGCAGGTGCTCGTACTCCCACCTCCTTGGGAGGCTGAGGAGGGAAGATCTCTTAAGCCCAGGAGTCTGAGGTTGCTGTGAGCTGTGACATCACAGCACTCAACCCCAGGGTGACAGAGTAAGACTCTGTCTCAAATAGATAAAGAAAGAAAGAAAGAAAAAGTAAAGCATTTACTGAGCATTTTTATTAGTCTCCTTTCGATTCCCCTCACATGGTGATTGTCACATACCTAAATGTGAGCGTCTGTATCTTTGCCATTTGCACCCTCCATCTTTTGTAACTTTTCAAAATGCTTCATTTCATAAAAGGTTTATTTAGCAAAGTGTTCCTTTGTAGGTGTTCATTTTTAAAACGTGATTTAATATTATAAAATTACAATATTATATAATATTACAAAATTTAAATTTCCTTCATTTTAGTAGGAACACAGCAGTGTATTAGAGCAAACTATTTCTGTGTTGTTTTGATCAACAGCTTTATTGAGATACAGTCCACATGCCGTGGAATTTACCCGCTGAAATGTACCATTCAGCGGTTTTTATCATTCAAAGTTGTGTGACCATCACCACAAACAGGTTTAGAACATTTTCATCATCCCCTAAAGAGACCCTGAAACCCCCAATTGTCACCTCTTAATCTCTTCTTCCTCCCAGCCCTGGGCACCCACTCATCAGTTTCCTTTCTCAATCGTACCCTTATTCGTCAGCACGAGGATTAGACTGAGCAATGGAACCTGCCAGCTGTTGTTCTGTCAGCTCGATTTTCTCCCTTATCACCCTCTGAATGAATCAAAGCGAAGCCCTGTCCTTGATGTTTATCAGATTAAAAAATCCCTAACATTTCCATTTGTCTTCTAACAAACTGTCATGTCTCTGCCAAAAACCTTTTGGGAGAAGTTGAGTGATAGATTTCCTCTGTTCTGCTTGTGTTAATGTTCTGGGGATGCTAAGAAGGCACCAGGAGGTAGTAGAAAGTTCTGGGCGGAACCAAGGGCAGAGGCCTAGGTGCAGTTTGACTTCCTCGCACAGGGACACGAGGCGGGTTGTTTTGCAGTGTTTCAGCCTCCATGTGTTTGTAAACTGAAAACCTTAAGAATAAGTACCTCATAGGGTTGGTGAGAAGTTGGGCAAATGCCATACTAAGGTCGATGTAAGGTTCATTTTCCGGAAAAAAACATTCTTTGAGGAAAAATGACTTGTAAAGGTTTTTGGTTTTAAATTTTTCAGTTCCTTTCTGGCAGAGCTGATTGGGAAGGGCAGGCCAGTCCGAGTGAAGTGGCAAGACTCTTGTGTTCAGACAGACCCAGCTTAAATCTGGGCTCTGCACTCTTTTGTTGTACATTTATAAGCAAGCCACCTAATCTTTCTGAACCTCAAGTTCATCAGCTATAAAATAGGAACAATACTTTTAAAGTAATTGTGAGAACTAAATAATACATGTGAAATCCCATAACTTTATTTGATAGATGGCAAATGCCCCCTATATGGTACAGTTACTGCCGCTGTCCTTGTAATCCATCATCATTTAGGACATGTGACATGATACTGTTTAAAGGGACAGAGGAATGACATCAGTGAAAATATTGGCATTCTCTTTTTTGTTCTTCATGCCCATGTTGAAGATGATGTGAATACAACTGATTGTTGACAAAGAGTTGCAAAAATAAATCAAGTGTCACTATTTTTTTTTTTTTTTAAAGACATTTAGGAAGTGAGGAAATACAGGCTTCGGTTGGCAGCCCGGGTGGTAAACATCCTGTCCCAGAAAGTCATTGACTCTTTAGAGCACCCACTCAGTGGATCGCTGATGACAGAGATGAATGTAAACTTCACGTTTCTCTTTTCAAATAGTACTTGGGTATATTTTTCGAGTACAGTTGGTGCCACATAATTTCACTGGTTTTGCATGTCTGATGTTTCTCTACCGGTTCTGCAGTGGTTTTGTGTGCTTATTCTTTCTTCTTAGAGTAGGAACTCCTCCATTCTTCCTTTTGAGCTTCTGAGAGTCTAGTGTAGTGTTTTTCGGTTATTGAGCATACAGCGAAGTATTGCTACTTAAAAAGATTTTGCAGAAGTATTCAATCATGGAAGATTTTGAGGGGATGGGGGCTTTGTTTATGACATGAGGAATTTAATGTGTGCCTTGGATCTCACAGACACTTAATTGAGCATTCGTTCCTGCTTGATGACTCTAAACCCCAGGATATTTTAAATTTGAAGGTTTTTCTCAGATTTAGCATCATCAGAGAGAGAGGGAAGCCTGTTTTGCCATTTTTTTAAGCTTCAGAGAGTCCTAAATCTTGTATAATGAAGGCAACAAAGTTTTGTACTATTTGGGTAAAGAAGGATCTTAAACATAATATAGAATGCTTTTTTATTTCTCCCTGCCAACCCAGCTCACTAATGAAGCAGCAGAAAATGTGATATGAGTCAGAGGTTAAATAGAAGACCTTTTCAAATGAGCACACTGTGTCATTTCTCCAAAGTTGACTTAATGAAAGTTTTTAAGGCCAGTGTTTCTCAAACTTCATATAGCGTATGTACACGGTCCCCTAAGGGTCTTGTTAAGCTTTAAATTATGACTCACTGGGTCTGAGTGGGGCCTAAAATTCTGCATTTCCAGAAGCTTCCGACTTTTGCCACCCTCAGAGTGGCAAGGCGTGAAGTTGTATCTGAGGTTTCTGTTCCCGGGCTCACCAGTTTGAGTTTGTGTGTTTCTCCCTGCTCTGTCTAGGTCTGGTCCCTGGCTACGGTAGCTACAGATCTTTGCCTTGGTCCAAAGTCTGATCCAGATCTGGAAACACCCTGGGCTCGGCATCCATTCGGTCGACAGCTGCTGGAGTCCCTGTAGGTTTTGAGAGCTAAAAACGAGGAAAATGAGTGATGGCAATTTTAGGTCTGTAAACAAAGAGTTCAGAGGCCTGAAGAATGAGAAGTAGGATCTTTCCTTTTAGTGCTGAAATAATTTGTGTGTAAAACTAATTTATTGCAGAAGTAGCTGTACAATATTTGTCTTTTATAACAAAGATTTGAAACCCCTAAGACTCACGTGTCCTTTAGAGGTTCACGCTTTAGTCCAGAAATCATATCAGTCTGAACCCAGGAATTTGAGCTCTTAAAATGCTACATTTCTTCTTGGGAGTTGTAGTATCTTACCCCTGAGGACAGATTAGAGAAGCGACTGTTGACATTCATGTTTGCCAAAGGCCGTGATGCTCCCACCCTGTTAGGCAAGTCCTAAAAACATTGACTTAAAAAAAATATATATGGGACGGTGCCTGTGGCTCACAAGGATAGGACACCAGCCCCATATGCTGGAGGCGGCAGGTTCAAACCCAGCCCTGGCCAAAAAAGAAAAATACATATATATATATATATATATATATATATATACATTCCCACTTACATACATATGATAAGTGGGAATTATACTATACAAAATAACACCAAGTCAAATCACTTGACTCTCTGTAACATGGCTGCCCAGGGCTTTGGCAGAGAAACTACTTTTTTAGGTTGTCGTTTCTCTACTCACGCCTTGAGGCCAGTCCTGGGACATGGGCTCAAGCTCCCCTTGCCTCATCGTTATTGCTGGGATGATAAAACCTGTTTTATCTACTTTAGGCCGGGCTCAGATAGGTGAGCGTGAAAATACAAATACTACACTGTCAGTGGTAGGAAGGTGTCAGTGCTTACTCCGGCACAAAGGCAAAGTTCCTCTGATCCCTTACTCACATTCGCACGTGATGGTCCTAAAAGAACAAAGGTGATATGAGGGCCTAAAACATAAAAATGTTCCTTGTTCTCATTTAATAGCTTGTGTCTGTGATTCCATGTCCAGTGTCCGTTACCTCTGATGGTAACAGGGTTCTCTCAGCTCCTTCATGTAGCTTTAAGTTACATGAATGATGTATAGAGGAGGCCCCCATGTACATGGGGGGCTCTTCATGGGAGGAGAGAGAGAACATGTGTTACCTCACTCAGGTGTTAGGTTCGTTCCGTTTAGTTCTTGGAGAAGCCACGTCTGGATGCTAATCAGAAGCTTTCAGATGAGTTATCTAGAGCATTTATAATACTTTGTTTGATGCCTTATAATCTGAAAGAAATCTAGCCAAATTCACAGTAGGTCAAACCACTTTGGATCTGTAGAAAACCCCAAATCCTGGGGGGTTTAAGAGGTCTCCCAGCCTATGGCAGGAACCCGCCAGGACTGGTGGTTGACCGTCCTTGATCCCTGCTCGTAACTTTCTCTCCTCTCGTCTTTCCCTTCAGCTTGGCCCATTATTGCCGGCTCCGGGATGTGCAGACGCTGGCCATGCTCTGCAGCGTGTTTGAAGCCCAGTCTCGGCCCCAGGGAATACCAAACCCCTTTGGGCCTTTTCCTAACCGTTCCTCTAATCTTGTGGTGTCCCACAGTCGATACGTAAGTTTGCAGTTTTCTGGCTCGTGTCTGATTTTGCCCGACTGTGACCCTTCGTGTGGAACAGCATTCTGATGCCAGTCCTGTTTGTTCTCGCCCCGCCTCCAGCCCAGCTTTACCTCCTCTGGCTCCTGCTCCAGCATGTCAGACCCAGGGCCCAACACTGGTGGCTGGAACATAGGTGGGTTGGCGTGGAAATGACTTGGCCCACGCTGGATTTTTAGTGCCGCAGAAGCTCTGGGCAGTTGTTAATACGTCGTCTTTGATGTGTATTCTCCATATTTCTTCTTGTTTCTCACTTCTCTTCAAATTTAGTGTGCTAGGGACACTGTTGCCAGGAAGCCTGGCGTTGCACGGCCGGCAGCCCATTTCGGGTGGGTCTTCGTGCCTCACTATGTTGATTTCGTTTTGTAACCCTGAGAAACTGACAGTGAGACTTCACACCCCAGAAACCTAACGCTAGTCCTTCCTCCTCCACACACCCTCCCCTCATCCTCTGCCGCTTCCTATCATCTGCCTCTGCCCCAGACCTCTTTCCACGTAGAGAAATAAAGCTGGGTTTCACTCCAGCTGGCCAGAGGTCTTTTTGCTGGTAGGTGTGTTTCCTTGATTTTTAAAAATTTTTCCAAAATTGGGCAGCGCCTGTGGCTCAATGGGTAGGGCGCTGGCCCCATATACCGAGGCTGGTGGGTTCAAACCCGGTCCCAGACAAACTGCAACCAAAAAATAGCCAGGTGTTGTGGCGGGCGCCTGTCATCCCAGCTACTTGGGAGCCTGAGGCAGGAGAATCACCTAGGCCCAAGAGCTGGAGGTTGCTATGAGCTGTGATGCCATAGTACTCTACCCAGGGTGATAAAGGGAGAAGAGTCTCTCTAAAACAAAACAAAACAAAAATTTTTTCCAAAATTATCTTAATTTTCTTAATTATAAAAGCAGTGCATGCCCAGTGATATAAAGCAAACAAAAAGTGTTAGAAAGTAATAATCATTGATCTCCCATCTAGGAATATTATCTATTAACATTCCAGAATGTTCTCTTCCAATGTTTGCACGAGGGCAGGCATTATGTATACAAGTTTACATTTAGTTTTTTTTGTTTGTTTGTTTGTTTTGAGACAGAGTCTCAAGCTGTTGCTCTGGGTAGAGTGCTGTAGCATCACAGCTCACAGCAACCTCTAACTCTTGGGCTTAAGTGATTCTCTTGCCTCAGCCTCCCAAATGGTTGGAACTATAGGCACCCGCCACAATGCCCAGCTATTTTTGTTGTTGTTGTTGCATTTGTCATTGTTGTTTTAGCTGTCCCGGACTGGGTTCAAACACGCCAGCCTCAGTGTATGTGGCTGATGCTTTTATAATCAAGAAAATTAAGATAATTTTGGAAAAAGTCTTTCTAGGGGGGCTCAGTGGTTCACACCTATAATCCCAGGACTGTGGGAGACTGAGGAGGGAGAATTGCTTGAGCTCAGGAGTTTCGAGACTTGCCTGAGTGAGTCTGAGACCCTGACTCATAAAAAAAAAAAAAAAAACCCACAGTGAGCACCTGTAATCCCAGCGGCTTCCGGAGGCTGAAGCAGCAGGATACCCACAGCCCAAGTCTGAGGTTGCAGTGAGCTATGATGCCATTGCACTCTGCTCAGGGCATAGGGTGGGACTCCGTCTTAACAACAACAACAAAAGTCTTTCTAAATAATGACTGGATAGCATTCTACTATGTCACTGTGCCCTAATTTGCTTTAGCGTTGTATATGTCCTTAATTGCCACGTTCCCTGGTAATAACAGATAACTTGACAAAAACCCAAGGGCTCTCCTTTTAGTTCTATTTCTCAGAATCTTCCGCTTAGCTTGCTCTTCCTCCGGGGAATCAGTGGGTACACACCATCTTGTGAGAGTTCTCAGATGTTTCCCATACCGGCCCCCATTGCCTTCTTCCCTTCCCGTTTGATTTTCTTCAGCGGGAAGAGAGGCAGAACATATATCATCACCCTGGGGAGAGTCTTCCCCAGAGGAACTCCGCTTTGGCAGTCTGACCTACAGTGATCCTCGGGAGCGAGAACGGGACCAGCATGACAGAAATAAAAGGTAACGGCCTCCCCAGGCCAGGGCCGCCATTCCAGAACTCTCTAGATTCTCCAGCATCAGGACTCTGATGGCCATTGCACTCACCATTAGGAAGTCTCTCTCTTCCTACCTTGGCTTAGATGTGGGTTTAGGAAGAGAGACAAATGTACCCACCCTAGGAAGGGTACATTAAGTGCTGTTTGTTATCTATCCTGTTTTTTCTTAAAGTAACTGACAGGAAACCTTCTGAATTTATCCAGGCTTTTGGACCCTGCCAATACCCAGCAGTTCGACGACTTTAAGAAATGCTATGGGGAAATTCTCTACCGCTGGGGTCTGAGGGAGAAACGAGCTGAAGTATTGAAGTTTGTCTCCTGTCCTCCTGATCCTCACAAAGGGATTGGTGAATATGCCTTTTCTTCTTTTCCTGCCACAGTCCGAAAGGTCCTGCACTTTAGTTCGTCCACAGCATCAGATTTGGAATGATGTTTTAGCTCCTCAGTTAGAAGCAGAAATTTCCAAAGCATTTGGAGTCAGTTCCAAGCTTTTGAAAACTCTTGTATTTCGTAAGATCCAATTGCTATTGCAACAGAAGTGGGTTTACCTTCAGTACTCAGGATGGATTGGAAGTAGGGGTGTTTATTCGTGTAGCCACTAATACAATCCGGCTCCTCTTACACACAGTGCTGCACTTCCCCTGGTGGGAACTAGCAGCTGAGGGGGGAAGAAAAATTAAATACTACATGTTGAGATAAATATTAATGAGCAAACGAAAACTATGGTGGGGCAGGGAGAAAAGGAAGAAAG
The DNA here is from genome assembly GCF_000181295.1 of Otolemur garnettii. NCBI lineage: Eukaryota > Metazoa > Chordata > Mammalia > Primates > Galagidae > Otolemur > Otolemur garnettii. Next base: position 8,895,666 of record NW_003852442.1, read on the forward strand.
AATCTTAGAAGACATGTGAGGTGTGTTGGGAAGGCCTCTTTGAGGAGCTGAGGTCTGAAGGATGAGAAGGTGCCATCCTCCAGGGAATCAGTTGATAACACACCATATTGTGAGAGTTCCCCATATGCTAAGGGGGCAGCCTCTGGGGAAATGGCTTGTCTGATGAACTAGTAAAAGAAGGCCAGTGTGGGTGGATGGAATGCCGAGAGTGAGAAGGGTGCTATCAAATTAGAGTGTAGGGTAACTAGGGCATAGCAGGCAGGGACTTGTCAGTGGTGGTCAAGGATTTGGATCATGTTCCAAGTCCAAAGGCCGTTAACAAGGAAATGACATGCTCTGGTTTGTTTTAAGAGGATCACTTTAGCTATCACCTGAGAAAAGGCTGGAAAGAGAGCAAAGCAAGTAGGAAGCCTCTTTGGAGAATGTTACAGTAGTCAAGAGATTGACGGCCTGGTCTGAGGGTGGTATGGATGGAGCTGAAAGGAAATGGATGGATTAAACAGATATTTTAGAGGTAGCCTCACTATGACTTGGATGTGGGGTTAGGAAGAGAGACAAAGCTTAGATGATTTCCTGCTTGAGCACCTGGGCCAGTGGCAGTGCCAGCTTCTAAGATGGAAAAGACTGGAAGGCAGTTGTGAGCTTAATTTGGGGAGAGACATGTGAGATATGGGACTGGAGAAGATGTGCAGGCAGTTGGATGTGAGTTGGGTGCTCAGACGAAAGATAGGGCTAGAGCTGGGAATTTGGGTGTCTCTGCATGGAGATGGTATATTGACCCAGAGGTGGGAAGGAGGAGTGTAGCAAGAGGCACTTGAGCTGGGCCTTGGGAGAAACTAGTCCTCAGAGCCTGGGACCTAAAGGATGAGCCAGAAATAAGAGACTTCGAGTGAGACTCCAATGAGCTTTGAGGAAAGCAAGACCCAAGTGAAAGAAACTATGCAAAGAGATATTTTTTAAAGGATGAAATGGAAGACTGCCAAAGATAGTAGCCAGAACATACACAGATTCCCCCAGACCCCACCAGAGCTTTTCTGAAAAGGCCTAACTGGATATGGAGAAGTAATGTTGACGTAAAATTTGGGATCTGGGAAGCAGATAATAGTGACTGATTTTGCTTAATAAAGCCAAGCCCTGGCTCGGCGCCCATAGCTCAGTGGTTAGGGTGCTGGCCCTATACACCGAGGCTGGTGGGTTTGAACCTGCCTGGGCCTGCTAAAACTAACGGTGACAACTGCAACAAATAAAATAGCCGGGCATTGTGGTGGGCGTCTGTAATCCCAGCTACTTGGGATGCTGAGGCAAGAAGATCACTTGAGCCCAAGAGTTTGTGTTTGCTGTGAGCTATGATGCCACAGCACTCTACCCAGGGCAACATAGTGAGACTCTGTCTCAAAAAAAATAAATTTGTTCACAGGTACGCCAGTCTTTATATGAGACATGAGTATCCTTCTATTGATTTTGAAGGGCAATTGCTGAATAAAAATTGCTATTAATAACCTTGTATTGGTATACATTTACCTTGAGAAATTGAATTTCCCTTTTTGATTTCTCCTATTTTAAGTTCAAGAAATAGAAGAGCTCTTATGATAAAGCTAAACTAATTAAGAGTACTGCATGTACCAAGCATTCCCATTTATTTCTAGCACCTTTCCCTCTGTGTAGGGAGGGAACAGACCTGTAGTTTTGACCACTGGTCATCTGGGAAGTTCTGCAGGTAGCTAAGATACAGAAGGCATTGACAGCTTTATGATTCTAAATATAGGAATGGGCCATTTAAAAAAGACGTGCTAGAAGTGTGAAAAACAGGGGCCAAAAAAACAATAAAGTTATGTTGTCAGAGGTGATTAGATATAGACATAAATCTTATGTCCTTAAACACAAGAAACAATTACATACTTGGTTCAGAAGACAGCATTCAAAGTCAACCCAGCAAATAATTTAGAACCCTAGACTTTTCAGAAATAGACTTTTGTTTAATGTGACTCATGACAAAAACACCCAACTCTCAAGTGAAGTCATTTTGATGTTATAAGAAATCTGTCTTGGCTCGGTGCCTGTGGCTCAAGCGGCTAAGGCGCCAGCCACATACACCTAAGGTGGTGATTTCGAATCCCCAGCCCAGGCCCGCCAAACAGTAATGATGGCTGCAACCAAAAAATGGCCAGGTGTTGTGGTGGGCGCCTCAGCTACTTCGGAGGCTGAGGCAGGAGACTCACTTGAGCCCAGGAGTTGGAGGTTGCTGTGAGTGTGATGCCATGGCACTCTACCCAGGGGGACAGGCTTGAGGCTCTGTCTCAAAAAAAAAAAAAAAGAAAAGAAAAGAAATCTGTCTTATTCGGATACAGAATAACTTTTACATTTTCTTCTTTACATATCAGTTTTCTTTTCAATTTTTTCTTCTTTACAGTTTATAGCTTTTTTTTGTTTAAAAAGCTTAAATTACATGCATAAACACACACATATATACATACACACACAGTAAAACCTCTGTAAGTTGACCACCCAAAGGACTATAACAAACTGGTCAACACACAGAGGTGGGCAACATAAGGAACTCCACTGATATGTGTGCATGTTCGGGCAATGAAAATTCGGTCAGCTTAAGGAGGTGGTCAGTACAGGGAGGTGGTCAACTATGGAAGTTCTACTGTATTTGCAAAAAAAGTGACTCTAAGGTTGGTCCACATAGTTCAGGTTGGCCAAAGGACAAAGTGCAGCCAGAAAGTGGCAGGTGGAACACAGAAGAATAGGCAGGGGCTTGGAGATGGGATTGGAGGACACTAGGGATTGTGCTGAGAGTTGGGGTAGAGGGAAGATTGAGAACTAAGGACAGAAGTCTTCAGGGAAAGAAAGCACGACTCCAAAATGTCAGTTGAAGACAGCCGAGAAAAGGGGCAAAGGCTGGTGAGGCCGGGTGGTATTAGCCCCCAGAGGAAGGGTGTGGTCTGGGGGCAGTAAGGGGCACCGTTCCACTCTTATTGCCCCTGGGGTCATAGGACTTTAGGACGAAACAGCCAGAGGCCAACCGAGGCAGCTGGAATTTCATTAGCGTCAAGTTGGGGGTGTTCTGAGCAGATAGAACATGTGCAAGGTCTGCACTGGGGGTGGCCCAGTGGGAGGAGAGGGGAAGGGGAGAGCAGAGGAGGCAGTGGCAATACGGGTGCCTGGCCCTGGGGTGGTGACAAAACAGACTGGGGTCTGTGATGGTGGAACTTGCCCTGTGCTGGCTTCCAGGAGGTAGGGAGCCAGTCCTCACACGTGGAAGAGCGGCACAATCTGTCCTGATCTGGCCACCTCATGCTGCATGGCCAGTTGGCAGGCAGGTAGTAGAGAGGGCTGGCTGCAGACTTGGGGTACTGCCAGTCCACTCTCAGCTGCAGTGTTTCCTGAGTCATTCAGTCCTTTCAGCCGATGCCTCTTACACGCCTTGTACGTGCCAGGTCCCTGCCAGCCATGGACTGGAAAAGCATCAGCGCAGCCACCCATGCTGGGCGGCGCTGGGTGTCCACCAGGGTCTCTGAGAGCCAGGTGCCTGCCACTTCCCTTTGCCCACACCTGCCACTGCAGTGACAGCGCTACCCTTTATCAGACTTGTCCAGGTGGCCGAAGAAGTTCTGTGTTTTAAAAAAAGAGAAAATGAAAGGCATTGTTCTAACCGATTCCGAATAGGATCCTAAGAGATTCACACCTTTCTTTTCTGACAGTGCCCAGTTTCCCTTTTCAGAACTAAACTTGAGCTACCTCTTGTTTTGTCCGTGTCCGCCTGTTTCCAGAGTTTGGCGTGTACTGCAGCCACTGCCGGAGTGAGGTCCGCGGCACGCAGTGTGCCATCTGCAAAGGCTTCACATTCCAGTGTGCCATCTGCCACGTGGCCGTGCGGGGATCATCCAATTTCTGCCTGACCTGCGGGCACGGTGGCCACACCAGTCACATGATGGAGTGGTTTCGGACCCAGGAGGTGTGTCCCACGGGCTGTGGGTGCCACTGCCTGCTCGAAAGCACTTTCTGAACCTACAGACTGTGGGAATTGTCAGAAATCCTAGAGGACCCCAATGGTGACAAGCCCTCTGCTGTAATCAAGGTGCTAGAACTTGGGTGTATCCCTAGTGGGACAGAGGTGTGCTCCACTCAGAGCCTGCACAGCATCAGCCTTCCTCGGGCCTTTGCTTCCTCGTGGCTGTCTGGCTGGCGTGGACACACCATAGGAAGATGAGCCCACAGGTGTGCAGCCGCACGTCACGTGTTGTCTGTGTCAGCTGAGCTCCCACGGTGGAGAGAAGCACCTTTAAGGAGTGTGAGCCTTACCCCATAAAGGCTCTCCTGATGCCAATGCACACACCAGAGTCAGATGCAAAAGACTCCATCTGAGCCCCGGGACAGTGGATATTTAATTGACAAGCAGGACTTTGACCCCATGGCTTTAGAGCTTGGTACTTGCTGAGCTGATGGACAGTGGCCTTCAAAGATATGACACTTTAATTGTAAATATGTGATGTACCTAAGGATTCTTAAAATGTATTTTTTTTGTTTGTTATTTCGCCTCCAGCTGCTGTTCCTGGGCCAATAAAATTCTAGTCATTGTTTTAAAAAGAGAGTGTTGAATGTTTCAATGAATTGTTTTTTACCCTATCTGTAATTGAAGTTAGCTATTTAAATGGGACCAAAGTCAGTGCTCTGATTTTTAAAGTGCTCTCGTCATCTGATACGAGAAAGTAGAATTTGCCAGCTAAGGGTTTTCCCAGCCCCAAGACCCTTGTTATTTCTTCTAGCAAAAGGAAGACATTGCTTTGCAGCATTGCTGTAAAAGTCGCCCCCCTGCCTCTGCTCACATGGCGGGTCCCAGTGAGTACGTCCAACTCTGCCCTTGCGCTCCCTTGCAAACTTTGGCTGTGTGCATCTGTGTTCTGATCAGTTGTAGCTCACAGGTCCACCAATGTTAAGAATAATTTCAACTCTTCACATTTTGTATGTGGCAGGGAAGAGATTTCTGTTGAAATATCTATTTCGATTTTTAGAATTTTACACTCCCAAGTTGACTAACTTAAGAAACCTATGTCTCTAATGTGGGGGTGTTTTGTACCACTGTGTTTCAAACTACAGGTTAGGACCTATGAATGGACTGTGAAATCAGTCTAGTGGGTGGATAAAACCAGGATTAAAAAATGAACTAGTATGCAAGAAAAATGTTCAGAGTATACCATACACAGTTAAGATAAATATCCTTTTGTGTAACTCGTTTACAAGCATGTGCGTACATGTACACCGGATCCCAGTGTGGATTCATTTCTTACTGAATGTTACAGTCAGAAACACTTTCAAAATACTGCTTTGGATGTTGTTCAGACCTTGACATGACGCACACAACACAAGGCAAGTTCTTGGCTCCAATGGCAGTGAGACCAGAGGTTCAACGCGGGTGTCTGATCCAGGGGAAGGTGTCAGCTTCTCAACAGAGTGTGCAGCCAAGTCCCTGGGAGGCAGAAAGGGGAGGCCAAGACATCTGGATTTGTTTGCACCCAGATTTGTCTTTGTTCATGTTGAGGCTGCTGTAATGGTGATCACAGAATAGGTTGACTGATTTACACAGAGATAAAGGATCTGTCGTGTCCCTCCGTGAAATCACATCGTTTGCAGAGAACAATCTTGTCCTGTTCTCCACTGCCCAAGCTAATGTCAGAATCTGTCCCTATCTGGCGCCATCAAGAGTGAGATGTTCTCCTTGTTTTAGTTTATTATTAGAAGGAACGTTGTCTTCAAAAACTGAAAAATCTTAATGGGTATGAAGAAATCTAAAGTTTAAAACATGACATAACGTCTTCTGTTAATAAGTGAAATGTCTCTTGAATTTCCAACTTAACCAGAACCAAAGTCTAATACAGTAAAACCTCTGTAATTTGACTACCCAAGGGACTGTAACAGACTGGTCAACATACAGAGGCGGTCAACAAAAGGACCTAGGTCTACTGTACTGATACGCACGTGTGGTGCATGTCAGGTCTATGAAAATCAGATCAACTTAAGGTCAACATAAGGAGGTAGTCGACTATGGAAGTTCTCTTTTACAAAAACTTATGTTTGGAAGCATGTTAGTCTGGACGTGGGCCTTGGTTGTTTATTACATGCACCTAAATCCTTTTTTGTTTGCTTTTAATAGCAATATAAGCTATATTCTGAAATACCTTTGAATTTGGCAAAGAAAACAGGCCTCGCAGTCTGATTCGTGCACCAGAAACAAAGGTTGCTTAGGCAACCTTCTGGAAAGAATTGGGGAAGGCAGGAGCCTTCTGGGCAACCACCAACTTGATTTTTTGTGTCCCTGTTCTAGCCTCCAAAGTACAAGTGGTATAATGCATTCCTTTGGTAAATGCCATGTCTTGTAGGTAGGATCAGTGTAGCTTTAAGTCTTGCCCTGTCACCCTGGGTAGAGTGCTGGGGCATCATTATAGCTCACAGGCAACCTCAAACTCCTGAATTCAATGATCCACTTGCCCCAGCCTCCGCAGTAGCTGGGACTATAGGTGCCTGCCACCACGCCCTGCTAGTTTTCCTATTTTTAGTAGAGATGGGGTCTTACTCTTTATCAGGCTGGTCTCAAATTCTTGAGCTCAAGCAATCCACCCACCTTTGCCTCCCAGAGTGCTAAGATTATAGGCACGAGTCACCATGCCTGGCCTTTAAAATTTTTTCTTTTAGTTTCATCTAACGTGAAAATGCCTTCAGCCTAAAGGCGTGGAGTTCGCACTGGGAGTTCCTGCCCTGCTTCGGGTTCTCTGGGTGGCTGGCAGGACCGAGAGGACACTCAGTCCCTTTTCAGTGGTTTAGTGCAATAGGAACTAAGGAAAAGCCAGGAGTTATTCAGCCTTTGTCTGAGAACTGATGCTGTAGCCACCCTAGGGCCCAGGAGCTCACAGGTAGTCTCTGCAGCCGAACAGTTTATTAGAAGGTTGGTTTTGCTAGCTACGGAAAAAGAGTTCAGAAAACAAGGTGGTAAATATCATCCTCTCCTCCTGGTGACTCACCTTCCCTACCATCCTCAGGGCTGGAGCCAGCAGGAGGATCTCATGCTCACACTCAAGGGAGGATCCTAGGGGCTAACACACCCTGGTTTCCTCCTTCCTAGAATCACACATCCTTATCAGGATAAATCTACATGTTGGTATTCTGTCATCTTGGCAAGTTTATGTCACTACAGTATCACTAATTTGGTGTTTTTTTCTTAAATCTAGGAAGGTCTGGTCCTATTCATCCAGTATTTAACATGAGATGGGCCCCAGCATGGTGGCACTGGCCTGTACTCCCAGCTCCTCCAGGGCCTGAGCCAGGACGATCCCCTTAGCCCAGGAGTTAGAGGTCACAGTGAGCTGTGGTCCAGCCACTACACTCCAGCCTGGATGGCAGAGCAAGACCCCATCTCTAAAACGAAAATGAAAAACCACGTGAACTAGGCACTTGGGCAGAGATGGACCACACAGAATGTGCTCCCTACCTGCTGGAGGCAGCGTCTACAAGGAAATAGAAGAGGTTATGAAAGTGCTTACCCCGCCATGTGCTGTTGGCCTGCAGGGGAGGAAGGAGGGCACAGGTCCTCGGGAGGAGGAGGACCTGAGTGAGGTCACGTGCAGGTAAGTGTTCACAGGTGGGACAGAGGGGAGGCCCAGGACGGGCTGTGCCGTGGAAGGACAGAAAGCGTGGCATTGCGCGTGTGACACAAGGGGCAGATGAATGAGGCTGGGGAGGTGGCTGGAGCCAGAGCAGAGCTGAGTCTTGGTCACCTGGCTCCTCAGCCTTCCCTGGGCTCCAAACCACTGCTGGGTTTCTATGTCCTCCCTGCTCTCACCTCCCTGGCCTCTGAGCTCGACCCTCCGCCCCATACTCACCTAAGCTTCTTGTCAGTAGATGCCCAGGATTCCACTTGTCCTTTAGCTGTCCAGCACAGCTTCCCGTGATACAGTGTCAGGGCAGTGTCCAGCAGCAGTGCAGGGGGCATTGTCAGGGACAGTGTCCCATGGCAGGGCAGGGGGCAGTGTTGAGGGCAGCACTGAGGGCCATCCTTGTCATCACTCCAGCCCTTGCTGCCCTTTATCTCCTGGGAGGACCAACTCATAGCAGAGCACACTTTGGGGGCCACAATTTGTGGGGTTTCCCCTCACATCAAGCCATTCTCCAGCAGATACCCATGGGGTGCCCCCTCATTCTGATGCTGTCTACCTGGAGATGACATCAGGTCCCCTAGGTTAAGCACTCATACACAAGACTGCCCCCACCTCAGACACCAGTATCAAGTCCCAGGTTGTGACTTGTATGTCTGATCAACCAACTATAGACTGGGGGTGCCCACAACTCCCCCTCAGGTTTGATTAGGACACTCACAGGACTGGGAAACACTTTCCATTTACCCATTCATTATAAAGGGTAGTATACAAGACATAGAGGAAGAGGGACATTGGGCAAGATAGGCGGGAAGGGTGTGGGAATTCCATGCCCTCTCCTAGTGACTCCCCTCCAGACGTCACCACATGTTCAGCAATCCAGAAGCTGTCAGCCCAGTCTTTGTGGGTTTTCCTGGAGGCTTCACTACATAGTTATGACTGAGCACATCATTGGCCCCTGTTGGCCAACTCAACCTGGAGCCCTCTCCCCGCTTGGTCTGGGAGCGGGTGGGCAGGAGGTGGGGCTGAAAGTGCCAACCCTCTAATAAGGGGGTTTGTTGCTGGGGTAACCAGCCCCCAAGCTGGATCCTTCCAGGAGTCCACTCCTTAGAACAAAAGCTACTTCTATCTCCCGTGAAATTCCAGGGGATTTAGCTGCTCTGTGTAACAGGCTCCTGTCATTCAGGAAATTACAAAGGTCTCAGGAGCTCAGGGACAGGAATGTGAATCAAAGACCAAATATAAGAACCAAAGATGATCTAGCAGCACTATTGCTCAGGAAATTAGAAGAGTTTTAGGAGCCCCATAGGAGGAAGCAGGGCAGAGCCATATATATATATATATATATATATATTTTTTTTTTTTTTTTTTTTCTTTTCAGTATTTGGCCAGGGCTGGGTTTGAACCCACCACCTCCAGCATATGGGGCCAGCGCCCTATTCCTCTGAGCCACAGGCACCACCCCAGAGCCCTAATATTTATTTTTATATCACATTAACCTAGAGAAGGAAAGCAATGTCTTGACCCAGACATTTTTAAGATAAGATTTTTATATCATTATATTTTCTAATTATAAAAACACTTTAAATGTCGTTACAATTTTTTCCTCTCTGCCTCATCCCCATGTGATTTTCAGAAGTGGAGTTTATCTTCATAAATCCGAAAAATTCAGAGGCAGGACAAAAAGAGATGAAAACTGGCTCCTTATGAAAAAGATCTGGCTCGGCGCCTGTGGCTCAAGTGGCTAAGGCGCCAGCCGCATAAACCTAAGGTGGTGGGTTGGAATCCCCTGCCCGGGCCCGCCAAACAATAATGGCTGCAACCAAAAAATGGCCGGGCTCTGTGGCGGGCGCCTATAGTCCTAGCTACTTGGGAGGCTGAGAGAGGAGACTCGCTTGAGCCCAGGAGTTGGAGGTTGCTGTGAGCGTGATGCCATGGCACTTTACCCAGGGGTATAGCTTGAGGCTCTGTCTCAAAAAAAAAAAAAAAAAAAGAAAAAGGTCTCATCAGCCTCAGCTCCACTTCCCAGGGGAAAAGTCAGGGCACTTTGGCCTCGGAGAAAGCGTACCCTGTATCACCATCTTTATGGTGCTCGAATTGATTCTTAAATTTTCAATCCTTAGCTCATGTGCCTATGAGGAGTGATACAGGCTTGGCACCTATAGCTCAGGAGCGAGGGTGCCAGCAACGTATAACAAGTTCAAACCTGGCCCCAGCCTGCCAAACAACAATGACAACTACAACAACCAAATAGCCAGGTAGTCCTATAGTCCCAGGCGCCTATAGTCCCAGCTACTTGGGAGGCTGAGGCAAGAGAATTGCTTAAGCCCAAGAGTTTAAGGTTGCTGTGAGCTGTGACGCCACAGAACTTTACCAAGAGTGACAACGTGAGACAGTCTCTCTCACAAAAAAAAAAAGAAAAAAAAAAAGGATTACTAAAGAGTGATCCACACACTCTTCACCCAGTTCCTCCCATGGGAACATCTTGCATGATTCTAGGACAGTCTCACAACCAGAAAGTTGATACTGGTAGTCTCCATGAACTTCATTCATATTTCACGGTTTTACACACACTGTGTGTGTGTGTGTCTTTGTCTTTCTCTGTAGCTTTATCACCTGTGTACATTGGCGTCACCACCACCATCACAGTCAAGATACTTGTCCTGCCCTTTTAGAGACCTGTCATCTCCATTCCACCTCCCTAAACTCCTGCAGCCAGTCATCTGTTTTCTACATCTATAATGGTGTCATTTCAAGAATGTTTTGTAACTGGAACCATTCGTATGTAACCTTTTGCGATTGGCTTTTTCACTCCGTGTTGATACTGCCCTTGAAATCCACCTCGCTGCACGTGTCAATGGTTTGTTCCTCTTTATTGCTAATTCCATGGTATGGGGGGACCACGGTGTGCTTAGCCCTACACCTGTTGAAGGACATTGGGGTCGTTTCCAGTTTTCAGAATTGATTTTCGAAAACGATTTTATGAATTTCTTCTTCAAAAACAAAAACTAGTTTTCGCTGTCATCGGCGAAACAATACACTGAAATAAATAAAATCGATAACCTTCCTCCTGGTTCCATCTATCAATATAGAAGGAATCTTATCCTTACACACTTTTCCTTCATACAAAATATACAAACAAATACCAGAAGGACGTTTTTCTTTTTTTGTAGGAAATGTGGTTATGTTATGTGCTTTGCACTGCAATTAGGTTTTCTCACTTGGAAATACATCATGATCTCTCTCCAGTAATAGATGTAATGTAAAAGAATAACTTTCCATTTGCAGCAGCATTTCCCTAGGAAATATCAAAAATAGATGACTCTGTGATGCGCCAGGCCTTCTGGTCTGGACAAGGTGGAATCGACTTGTCTTTCCCTGCTCCTCTCTGCTACGTACAACTGCAAACCCTGGGAATAATGCCAGGAGGCCGACAAAAGAACCCTGAAAGGTGGGAAAAGAAAGGCAAAGTGCACCCCAGGGCTGGAGAAAAAACAAAGCGGGTCGGGGGGCTCTTATAATCCCAACCCGGGAAGGAGATGATTACCTACAGCCCAGCACTTCCCAGCCCCCAGCCTAGGCGGGGTAAAAACCAGACACTCAAAACCACTCTAAATAGATCAAGATGGGATTCTGAACCTCCTGGAAGGCAAGATCAGAGAAACAGAGGAATAAGAAATAGAAGAAGAGGCTCAGCGCCTATAGCTCAACCGGCTAAGGCGCCAGCCACGTACACCTAAGGTGGCGGGTTCAAATCCCCAGCCCGGGCCCGCCAAACAACAATGATGGCTGCAACCAAAAAATAGCCGGGCGTTGTGGCGGGCGCCTGTGGTCCCAGCTACTTGGGAGGCGGAGGCAGGAGACTCGCTTGAGCCCAGGAGTTGGAGGTTGCTGTGAGCTGTAATGCCACAGCACTCTGTCCAGGGGGACAGCTCGAGGCTCTGTCTCAAAAAAAAAAAAAAAAAGAAAGAAAGAAATAGAAGAAGCAAGCAGAAAACAAAGATGAAAATGGCAGGTTCCTAACAGCCCCAATCTAGAATTCTCTCGGATGTCCCTCAATGGGTGAACGGTTAGACCTGAGTTGCAGAACATCTCTGGTGTGCAATACTGTTCTGCAATAAAGGAACAAACTCCTGACAGCAGATAGCACGGAACGACTTGGACAGCTCTAAGGGAATTAGGCTGAGTGGGACAAGCCAATCCCCCAAAGTTACGTTCTGTACGTTTATTGTATAACATTCTTGAATTGGCAAAACTCTAGAGCCCAGAACAGATTACTGATCACTGTGGGGCAGAGGGCAGGAGGGCTCCTTGTGGGGGTGGAACAATCTCCGATCTTGACCGTGGGGTGAATGCACACCAGCACATGTGAGAAGATTGCATAGAAACAAACACACACCCACAAATAAGTACAAGTGAAACAGGAAATCTGAGTAAGATGGGCGGTTTGTCTGAATGTCAGGATCCTGAGTGTGAAATCACACTGTAGTCTTACAAGATGTTATCACTGGAGGAAACTGGGCAAAGGGTATGGTTTCTTAAAACTGCAAATGAATCTACAATTGCAAATGTTTATTTTGTAAAAAAGCTGAATACTGCCATCTACTACGATTGTTGAAAGCTGTGAACTTCCAGTGTCACCTTGGCTGTGCCAGACACTCTCTGGACCTAACTTTTGATTAGCTAGCTTTTTGATTGACTAGCTTTTGATTAATGACTTGTTTTTCCCAGTTGCGCTTAAGGTCTCATTCTGTCCTACCTGGGGAGCAAGGTTCAATCCCTAAAGAGTGCCCTCATACCAAGACCCCCCAACTATGCTCTCCTCTCACAGGGCTGCGTGCTGGTAATAAGCTTCCCTGCCTGGCAAGCAAAGGAACGGGCTCATTGTATGAAGCCGTGTAATGATAATTTGTTTTTCCTTTAATAGTAAAGGGAATGAGAATGAGTAACAATTGTCCATGAAGTTTTCTTTAACAAGTGTTTGGAATGGAGAGAAGGGTAAGACCTCCCTCCATGATGGAGCCCTGGGTTTGCTGCTACAAGGGAGAGTGGTTGATATAACTACTAAGTGTATCTAGTCTCTCATTCTGATTTGAATCATTTGACTCTCCTCCCTTTATGGTGGCGGTAATTATTTTCCACTTGCACTTGTGATTGAAAAGCAAAAACTTTCAGGGATAGATGACAACTGTGATGTTTGCCATCATTTTGGAAATATACAACTTATCTTGGTAGACTGGTCACTTCCTCCCAAACTGGATATCAGGAATTTCCAATGCTGCCACCAGCCAGAATGCCTATTAGTGTATAGGAAGGCTTCTGGATAAGCTTTCTTCATACTAACCAAAAAAGGTATGAAAAGCAAGGACCTGAGGACCTGCCTTTTTTTTTTTTAGTGGGGTCTTACTATGTTGCCCAGGCTGATCTGGAACACTTGACCTCCAGCAATCCTCCCACCTTGGCCTCCAGAGCAGCTGTGATGATAGGTGGGCCCCACCACACACAGCTCTGTCATAACATTTTTCTCTTATAGTAACAAATTACAAAACAATCTCTAATTGCTACCTTGATTTTGTTATGTTAAGCTGAGATACAATATCAGAGATGAGGAAATGATGAAATAGAAGTTACAGATCTTTTTTCATTGCACTCAGCTCTTTAAGTCATGGCTCTGGATTGCTACTGAGGAGAACCATCTCACTCACCCTGGTGCTTCCAGATTGAAACTTCTTTCGGCATTAACTGACCTAAGCTGCTAGTTGCTTGGATGCCTTTGAACCCAAACTGGGAGTAACACTGGTTTATGGGCCTGGGTCCAGACCAAGCATTACTTTCTTTCTTTCTTTCTTTTTTTTTTTTT
>NW_003852442.1:8909473-8925730 GCF_000181295.1 Otolemur garnettii
TTTTTTTTTTTTTTTGAGACAGAGTCTCACTTTATCGCCCTCTGTAGAGTATAGTGGCATCACAGCTCACAGCAACCTCTAACTCCTGGGCGTAGGGATTCTCAGGGAGCCTCCTGAGTAGCTGGGACTACGCAACACCTGGCTATTTTTTTGCAGTTTAGCCAGGGCTGGGTTCGAACCCTCCACCCTCGGTATATGGGGTTAGTGCCCTATCGACTAAGCCATAAGCACCGCCCAACTTCTGGCACTTTCTTAATTTAGGGAGAATTGTTGATGGATAGAACTTAAGACTGTTTATATATATATATTGTTTTTTTCATCTTTTCCTAATGTAGGTGAGAAATGGAAGATAGAGCCTAGGTTCAGTAGCTTACTCTCGTAATCCTAGCATTCTGGGAGGCCAAGGCAGGAGGATGTCTTGAGGTCAGGAATTTGAGACCAGCCTGAGGAAGAGCAAGACCCCATCTCTACTAAAAATGGAAAAACTAGCCAAGTGTTGTGGCAGGTGCCTATAGTCCCACCCTCTCAGGAGGCTGAGGCAGGAGGATCACTGGAGCCCAAGAGTTTGAGGTTGCTGTGAGCTAGGCTGATATCACAGCGCTCTAGCCTGGGCAACAGAGTGCGACTTTGTCTCAAAAAAAGAAAGAAATGGGGGCGGGGATCAGAGGAGAGGGAAGAAAGGCAGAAAAGGTCAATATTGGTATCCAAAGTAGATAAGTAGGTGGCCTTCCTCTCATCAGGAAAATATCTCAGCAGCAAATTTTCTTACTGGCTTTTTTAAGGTTTGGGTCAATCTGTATCTTGCAAGAATCAACTTTTTCTCCTGCAAACATTCTGGACACATTTGAGACCACAGAGTTTAAACATTTCAGCAGTACAAATAGAGAATATACTCGTTCTTGTTTTTTTTTCCCACAGAAGGCTGTGAGTGAATTGGAAATCCTGTAACACATGTAGAGATGGCTGAAGGAGCTCTGAGTGTCATTTTTAGGGCCAGGATCCTTTCCCGAACATTTACATCTTTACAGCTGAGAAATTGTTACCACTAGGTGGCAGTAGAGAGCTAGCGCAGCTAAGCACTTAGTCTGAAAGAAGTTGACGGTAAGGGTTAATTCGGTCACACTACGCTTTTGCAGCTGTGAAATGAAAGATCTGCTTACCTGTAATTTACTCTAGATTCATGGATGCAATAAAAGAACAAACACATAACATCAGAAAAGAAAAGAGATATGAAATTCTGCCTCTCACCTTCTTGGGTACAAACATGGCTTGGACATTATTGCTAAAATTAAAGCTCTTAATGTTAATTTTAATTAATTAATTTTTGTTTATTGAGACAGAGTCTTACTTTGTTGCCCTGGCTAGAGTGCTGTAGCATCACAGCTCACAGGAACCTCACACTTTTGGGCTCAAGTGAGTCTCTTACTTCAGCCTCCCAAGTAGCTGGAACTATAGGCGCCTGCCACAATGCCCAGCTATTTTTTTGTTTTAGCAGGCCTGGTCTGGGTTTGAACCCACCAGTCCTGGTGCATGTGGCTGGTGCCCTACCCGCTGAGCTATGGGTGCCACCCTATTAATGTTAATTTTGAATTGCATTTTAAAATGAGAAACAGGGCTGGGTGCAGTGGCTCATGCCTGTAGTCAGAGCTACTTGAGAGGCGTAGGCAGGAGGATGACTTGAGGACAGGAGTTCGAGTTCAGTCTGGGCAGTACTTAGAGTGAGACATCATCTCTACAAAAACAATGTAAAATGTAGCTGGGTGTGGTA
Source organism: Otolemur garnettii (assembly GCF_000181295.1). Lineage (NCBI taxonomy): Eukaryota > Metazoa > Chordata > Mammalia > Primates > Galagidae > Otolemur > Otolemur garnettii. Next base: position 8,911,242 of record NW_003852442.1, read on the forward strand.
GTGTACATCTGTAGTCCCAGCTACTTGGGAGGCTGAGGCAGGAGGATCACTTGAACCCAGGAGTTCGAGGCTTGCTCTGTCATCCAAGCCCTGTCAAAAAACAAAAGACACCACTGATAGGGCAGTGGGCGCAGTTGTTAAGAGCCTGGACCCTGTCTGTGGCCAGGCCACGTGGACTTGCATCTCAGCTGGCCTGTGTCTTTCGCATTGTGCCTCAGCGTCTTTCTCTGGACAGTATGGGTAATAGCATGTACCCCAGTAGAGTTTTGAAGAATGTGTTTCTGAATTTCTAAGTATGCTTCATAGTTCTTTATCCCCTGTTGTAGAATTGTTTCTACTCTCTTGGCAGGGTTTCCTGGAAAGAATTTACCCTCCCTGCCCTTGCCATCACAATTTACTTTAGAAACCAGCAGAGCTCAACCTATCACGTTCCTGTGTCCTTGTTTATGTCATCAGAGGACGTCTGTAAGTGCCTTGCACTCAGCCGGGTGGTTGAGGTCAACGCCAACATTGGTAAGTCAAGTGCTAGTGTGATGTGATAGTTGGTATGATGTGATGGAGAAGGCACTTCACTGTCATGGTCATCCCCCCGCCCCAAACCCATAACCCCAGTCTACTCATGAGATTAAAACCAGACAAATCCCACCCGAGGGACATTCTACAAACACCTGACCTGTACGCCTCAAAACTGTCAAGGTCATCAAAATGAAGGGAAAGTCTGAGAAAGTCTTGCAGCCAAGAGGACCCTAAGAGACGTGATAACTAATGCAATGTGGGATCCGGGATGGAAAAGGGACATTAAATAAACACATAAGGAAATCTGGGGTGGGTGTGGACTTTAGTGAATAATAAAGTATTGATATCGGTTTGATAATGGTGACAAATGTCCCATCCTAGTATAAGATAGTAATACATAGGGTGAACTGGGTGTGGGGCATATAGGAACTTTGTACATCCTCGAAATCTTTCTATAAATCTAAAACTCTCCCAAAATAACTAACGTATTTAGATGTATTTCAGGAAGAGCTTTAAATTTCTTTTACTGGCATTCATAACTATCTTCCAAAGCTGTGCATAAGATGTAAGAAAAAGATGTAGGGTTCATTGTGCTTACTTTCTATTTAAGCGTAGTCTTGAGATGCCTCTTTCCTGTGAACATACAATGTGATAACCCTTAGGAATTGTCATCACTATCAAGACTTCAAATGATGTGGCTCGGCGCCTGTGGCTCAAGCGGCTAAGGTGCCAGCCACATACACCTAAGGTGGCGGGTTCGAATCCCCAGCCCGGGCCCGCCAAACAACAATGATGGCTGCAACCAAAAAATGGCCAGGCGTTGTGGCGGGCGCCTGTAGTCCCAGCTACTTGGGAGGCTGAGGCAGGAGACTTGCTTGAGCCCAGGAGTTGGAGGTTGCTGTGAGCTGTGATGCCATGGCACTCTACCCAGGGGGATAGCTTGAGGCTCTGTCTCAAAAAAAAAAAAAAAAAAAAGACTTCAAATGATGTGTTGACTTTTCTTGGTTTTTTTTTTAATGGAGACAAACTCTCACTTTGTCACCCTTGGTAGAGTGCGGTGGCATCATAGCTCACAGCAACTTTAAACTCATGGGTTCAAGCGATCCTCCTGCCTTAGCCTTCCTAGTAGCTGGGTCTATAGGCACCCACCACAATGCCCGGCTATTTTTTATGTTTCTTTGGTTAGTAGGACCAGAGGGGTTCAAACCTACCAGCCCCAGAGCATGTGGCTGGGGCCTTAACCACTGAGCTACCGTGCCCAGCCATTTTTTCTTTTTTATTTACTTTTTTTGAGACAGAGTCTTACTCTTCCACCATGGATAGAGTGTCCTTCAAAGTGTCATAGCCCAGCAACCTCAAACTTCTGGCTCAAGCAATCCCCTTGCCTCAGCCTCCCCAGTAGCTGGAACTACAGGCATGCACCACCATGCCCAGCTAGTTTTTCTATTTTTGTGCTGACTTTTCTAAACAATGAGTCAAAATTGTAATTATTCTTGCATTGTAGTAGATGCCTATAGTCCCAGCTACCCAGGAGGCTGAGACAAGAGGATCACTTGAGCCCAAGAGTTCGAGGTTGCTGTGAGCTATGATGTCACAACACTCTACCCAGGGTGACAACGTGAAACTCTGTCTCAAAAAAAAGAAAAGTTATAAAAAAAAGAAAAGTTATATATTCTTTATGTTGCCCAGATGCTTTCTTTCATTCTTACCTTGATAATTTAAGATAAGGAACTAATTAGAAAGTGGCACAAAAGAGCTTGCTGCTTGATGTGTAAAAATCTTTCCAATTTAGGCTGCAAAGCCAATTAGTCTTCTTAGAAATAAGGATAAACTTTTGAAATAGCATTTATACTTTTTTTTTTTTGAGACAGGATCTCACTATGTCACCCTCAGTAGAGTGCTGTGGCATCACAGCTCACAGCAACCTCACACTCTTGGGCTTAGGTGATGCTCTTGCCTCAGCCTCCCAAGTAGGTGGGACTACAGGCACCCACCACAATGCCCAGCTATTTTTTGGTTGCAGTTGTCATCGTTGTTTTGCAGGCCTGGGCTGGGCTCGAACCCGCCAGCCTTTGTGTATGTGGCTGGCATCCTACTCACTGAGCTATGGATGCCAAGCTGTGTGTATACTTCTTACTGCCCTGCATTCATTTAACAGGGCCTCCATGTTCCAATCTTGAACTCATTGTATACACACACAGACACACATTTTTGCTGGCTGCTTAGTGCATAACTAAGAATCATGGGGATTAGAGGCCACGCCATCCTCCATTGTTGGATGCAACCACTGTAGTTCCTCAACTCTGTTTTAACTGGATTGGCTGTCCCTGGAGCAAAATATTTATATAGGTCGAAAAAAGCCCACACCCAAGGAATCTATGCTTGAGAACAGATTACTAGGCAATTTTTATTGGTGTGTTTGACATTAAAGTTAATGTCTTAGTTAATAGGTAGTGGCAATTAAAATTATATTTTAAGTGTCCCTCCCTAAAGAGTTTTGGCATTATGGATATGACATATTCCTTAGCATAATAAATAATGCCACCCAAGAAAACTTGACTCTTCTTACAAAATAGTTTCAAGTGCCAATTGTAAAGAGTGAAAAAAAAGAGAGAGAGAGAGAGAGATTTTAACTTGAACAGGCCAGCTGAGGAAGTTTGAATGCAAGGGGTTTGGAGAAATTTAGAGCAAATAATGATAATGTATCAAGTAAAAAAGACATGATAAAGAATTTATACTTATTTTAGTAGTTTTTATGAAAATAAACCCTGAACATACACACATTTTTAATCATAGAATAAATTGGTTCCCAGCACTGATCCTTCTCCCTCTGCTCCTTCTATACCAAGCAGCTGCTGAGGTCTGTGGAGGGCTGGGTGCAGCGAGGCCTTGGACCGCTGACCAGCTCAGGCCCCGGGTGGGCCTGGAAGTTCCCTGGGCCCTGCTAGAGGAGATCTGTGCTGGTCTCTGAGCACCTGGAGGCCTAGCAGTTGAAGAGACTGAGCAGGGAAGGTTACCTGAGAAGTGGAACTAGTGGTGGTTACCAAAAGAAATGGGAAATGAAAGTTGGGAAGGTGATTACCAAATCCACCATGGGAAGCAGCCGTGGACCAGGGTTGACCTTGACCTGTGAGTATTTGGGAGAGGATCCAGTGTTCCCTACAGTTTTAAAGAATACCCTCCTGTCAATACCCTCCAACCAAAGACCAGGAGGAACACACCTATGGCTGAACAAATTGGCCTCTGGCTCATTTCAGAGAAGGAGACCTGCCCACCAGGGACACCTGGGGCATTTCAGTAAGTCTGAGTCAGCTTTATCACAGGATTTGCACTTGTAGGTGATTTCAAGGGTAGGTTCAGGGAAGTGGAGTTTTGTCGTGGTTGGATATTATGTTGCTATTGGAAGGGAGGATAAGCCTATGATTAGATATCTTTCTACAACTTAATCCTAGGGAGGGTAGAACAGCAAGGCCACAGCTGTAATTGGCAAAGCAGCTGCCATCACTCATGCTGGCTGGGAGGAAGGGGACAGCTGGCATTCTGTGGCTTGGATGACGTTCAGATTTTGTCTGTTCCCTACAACAATACTCAAGTGGTCCTGTTTTTTGTCTTGATCTACTGTGATCACAGAGATCCTCTCCTGAAGTTGTGTGGAATTCTGTAGCCCACCAGAACACTGTTGTGTCAAGACCTAGCTGAGGGTGCTAGGCCAGCCTCTGATATTGGGGGCTGCTTTCCTCTGGCCCACTCACCATTATGACAAATTGTATCAGACTGGCTGGGTGCCAGTGGCTCACATCTGTAGGAGGCCAAAGATGGTAGATTGCTTGAGGTCAGGAGTTTAAGACCAGCCTGAGCAACAGGGAGGCCCAGTCTCTGCTAAAAATAGAAAAACTAGCCAGGCACGGTGGTGGGTACCTGTAGTCCCAGCTCCTCAGGAGGCTGAGACCAGAGGGTCACTCGAGCCCCCAAATTTAAGGTTGCTGTGAGGTATGAAACCACGGTACTCAATCCCAAGGTGATAGAATGAGACTGTCTCAAAAAGAAAAAAAAAATTGTATCAGACTAATGCCACTTTCAAAGTCATAAATCAAGTTGTTTTTTTTTTTTTTTTTTTCTTGAGACAGGCCTCTGTCATCCAGGCCAGAGTGCAGTGGTGTGATCAGACCTCATTGCAACTTCAAACTCCTGGCCTCAAGCAATTCTCCCACCTGGGGCTTCCAAAGTGTTAGTATTACAGGTGTGAGCCACCAGCCCAGGGCTGAAATGAATCAAGTTTTAATCTCAACCAAATCCTTACCGTTTGGTAGCTTGTCTTTTTCTCAAGTCTTCTCTCTCTCCCTTCCTTTCTTTCTTCCTTCCCACAAATGATATGACCCTTTTATAGGGTCACAGAGCAAAATATTATCAGTTAGTACTTTAATGATTATTTTTCTTTTAATCAAGAGTCATGGAGGAGTCAGATGACATAAGAAGGCAAACAAAATACACAAGATGATGCCATAAGTTTCCTAGGTATACAGAAGGTGCCAAAAATGTATACACATTTTAAGAAATGACTCTATTAAAATTGTAAAACTCAGTGTATATTGATATTTGCTATGTTGCATACTGTATCTTTTATCTCAGATACAAAATGTCAAACGTGGGGCAGTGCCTGTAGGTCAGTGGGTAGGGCACCGGCCCCATATACCAAGGGTGGCAGGTTCAAACCCTGCCCCAGCCAAACTGCAACAACAACAACAACAACAAAAAAGAAGTCTTAAAAAAAAAAAATGTCAAATGTGACTTGAGTATTACAATTCTTTTTTTTTTTTTTGAGACAGAGTCTCACTGTGTCACCCTTGGTAGAGTGCTGTGGCCTCACAGCTCCAAGCAACCTTACACTCTTGGGCTTAAGCGATTCTCTTGCCTCAGCCTCCCAAGTAGCTGGGACTACAGGCGCCCCCCACAATGCTATTTTTTGTTGCAGTTGTCATTGTTGTGTAGCTGGCCCAGGCCAGTTTCAAACCAACCAGCCTTGGTGTATGTGGCTGGCACTGTAACCACTGTGCTAGGCGCCCAGCCTATTTTTATTTTATTTTATTGTTTTTGAGACAGAATCTCACTTTGTCACCCTTGGTAGAGAGCCATGGCATCACAGTTCACAGCAACCTCAAACTCTTGACCTCAAGAGATAGATCCTCTTGCATCAGCTTCCAGAGTAGCTGGCACTACAGGCACTCGGCACAAAGCCTGGCTAGTTTTTCTAGTTTTAGTAGAGATTGGGGTCTCACTATTGCTCAGCTGGTCGGAAACTCCTGAGCTCAAGCAATCCTCCCACCTTGGCCTCCCAGAGTGCTAGGATTACAGGCATGAGCCATAGTGCCTGGCCCAGAATCTCACTTTTTAAAAAGTAGACTTCATGTTTTAGAGCAGTTATAGGTTTGTGGCAAAGTTGAGCGGAAAGTACTGTCCTTCACTGTTTTAAAATAGTGATGATAACTCTCGTTTATCTGATCACAGCAGATAGCCAGCACTTTACAAATAGTTTGTTACCTTTAATCCTCATAGTAACCCTGAAAGGCAGGCATTCGTTCCCGCATTTACACAAGAGAAAAGGGGGAGGCTCAGTTGAGTGTCAGGCCCAAGGCCACTAGGCCAGTAGTCAGATTCCCAAGCCCTCTGAAGACCGAGTGTGGCTTTGGCACTGACCCCTGCCCCTGACGGCTTCTTACTGGCTCACAGCCCACCTGGGGATGTGGTGGAGACTCACTGGCCACATGGCAGTCTGGCACAGGAGGTGACCAATGCCACTCGGGCTTAGCGGAGCTTTGTGCAGTTTCCTGTGTGTAAGTTCTAGGCCCCACAAATCTGAGCAGCCTTAGAAGGCCACCCCTTGTCCCCTGCATCACACACCACCTCTAGTTTGGGGTTTTGTTTTTGTTTTTTTTTTTTGCAGTTTCAGTTTTTGGCCGGGGCTGGATTTGAACCTGCCACCTCCGGTATATGGGGCAGGCGCCCTACTCCTTTGAGCCACAGGTGCCACCCCACCTCTAGTTTTTTTTTCTTTTCTTTTTTTCTTCTTTTTAGAGAGAAGGCTCAAGCAATCCTCCAGGCTCAGCCTCCCAAGTAGCTAGGACAGTGGTTCTCAACCTGTGGGTCATGACCCCTTTTTAACAATGAAAATACATTGTAGCATTAGGAAGGTTGAGAACCACTGAGCTAGGACTATAGGTATCCACTGTCATAGGTACCCCTTGCCCAGTTGGTTGATTGATTGATTGATTGATTAAACTGGGGTCTCACTATTACCCAGGCTGTCTCAAACTCCTGACCTCCTCCGATCCTTCTGTCTCAGCCTCCCACAGTGCCGGGATTATAGGTGTCAACCACTGAGCCTAGCCTCTGATCTGCTTGCTTTTAATGAATGGCTCTTGATCTAGATTAGAAAGTCACAGGTTTTGGTTTAAGTTTTAACATTCTCTTTACTATAAAAGTAGTACACAGTTTTTTCTCCCTTGTGTAAGACACTAGTTTTTTGTCCCTTGGGTACTGTAACTGACATGCACACACAGTGGACCTGCCAGTTTAAGGCTCAATGCCTCCCACCTGCTATTCCCCAGAGGCCCTGAATGACCAGTAGCAACAAACTGGGGACAGACTTTGACAAAGACATGTGATTTTATCTCTGGGTTCTGAGATTTAAATAATGTTCATTTGTCTTTGAGCTTACCGGATTTTCTTTCTTTCTTTCTTTCTTTTTTTTTTCTTTTGAGGCAAAGTCACCTTACTTTGTCACCCTGAGTAGAGCACTGTAGCATCATACCTCACAGCAAGCTCAAACTCTTGGGCTCAAGTGATGCTGCTGCCTCAGCATCCCGAGTAGCTGGGACTACAGGTGCCCTCCACAATGCCCAGCTAGTTTTTCTTTTTTTTGAGACAGAGCCTCAAGCTATCCCCCTGGGTAGAATGCCGTGGCTTCACAGCTCACAGCAACCTCCAACTCCTGGGCTCAAGCGAGTCTCCTGCCTCAGCCTCCCAAGTAGCTGGGACCACAGGCGCCCACCACAACGCCTGGCTATTTTTTTTTGGTTGCAGCCGTCATTGTTGTTTGGCGGGCCCGGGCTGGATTTGAACCCGCCACCTTAGGTGTATATGGCTGGCGCCTTAGCCACTTGAGCCACAGGCGCTGAGCCCCAGCTAGTTTTTCTATTTTTTTTTCATAGAGACAGGGTCTCACTCTTGCTCCGGCACTCTTGCTCAACCTCCTCAACCCCCCAGAGTGCTAGGATTACAGGCATGAGCCCCTGTGCCTGGTTTGCATGCTGGATTTTCTTAGGTGGCAACAACAGAGCCTTGGTAATGATTTTGAAAAATCATTTAATCTTTCCAAGTTTATTCCCCAACGGACCAAATACAAGCATTCCTCACAGGCCAAGAGAGCACAGGTGTCCTGGGAAAAGGAGTTAGCATTCCTTTTGCTAACCACTGTTTAGCAAAAAGAGTGTTTCTATTACATGGGCCTTACCAAGTCAGTGCATCCCCCTGCCCCCTCTGAGACCAGGTGCTCTTTTATTATGGTAAAATACACATAACATAAAAATTTACCATTTTAACTATTCTTTCCTATTTTTACCATATGTAAGCGTACAATTCAGTGGCACTAAGTGCATTCACAATACCTAGCCAACTATCACCACTACCTATTTCCAGAACTTTTTATCTTCCCAAGCAGAACTCTGCACCCTTAAATTAAAACTCCCCATTCCTCCACCCAACCTTCAGTAATCTCCCTTCTACTTTCTGTCTGTATGACTTTGCCCATTCTAGGTAATTCCTATACCTAATGGAATCATATATTTGCTTTTTTGTGTCTATGAGGTCAATTAAGTTTGCAAACTCATCCCCCCAAAAGTACCGCATACCTCATTGCTGAGTGTCACTGCAGTCCCCTTTGAAGGACTCCCCTTGGCCGTCTGGGCACCATTGTGATATTAGCAATGAATTTCAGCAATGAAATTGCTACAGATCATCATTGCAGAATGATCTTCAGCAATGAATCCTTTCTCTAGGATGAATTCGTGAATTTCATGCTCCAAACTTGTAGATTTTCACTTATAAAAATGTTTTCCGGGTTTATCCATGTGGTGACCGGGACTTCATCCTCAGGTATGTCTGAATCATATTCCATTGTACGAGTTTGCTGTATTTTGTTTATCCACTTATTTGTTGACGAACACTTGGGTTGTTTTTGTGTTTTGGCTGCTGTGAATCGTGGTGCCGTGAGCCTTGGTGTACAGGTGTCTGTTTAAGTCCTTGCTTCTAATTCTTTTCTGTTAGTCCCTGTAACCACTCCAATATGGCAGAAGCAATAGCATGTCACCTCCGAGATTGGGTTATCAAAACACGGCGGTTTGCTCTCTCTTTCATCACCATCATGGCTAAAGTTGAAAAGATTGGCCATACCAGTTTTTGACAGGTTTATGAAGATTATGAGCCTCTGCAACTTATGAAAATGTGTCCCATGGGACATCCTCGGGCAGGATTGGCCAATCCTTTTTCTGTCTCAAGATTACCAGAGCACTGCAACCTACTTGGTCAGAGGGTAAATGACACAACCGCTGTGCACAAACATATTGGCAGTTTCTCCTAAAGTCAAACATAGCTATCCTACTACTAAGCAGTTCTACCCCACGGGTAGAGAAATTAACACACATCCATAAAAAGACTTGGATATCTAGGTTTGCTCATCATAGCCCCACATTGGGAACAATCCAAACATCCATTAACAGGAGAATGAATAAACAAACTGGCAGATTCACACCACAGAACTACTGATACATGCAGCAATGTGGATCAAGTTCAGAAACAGTAAGTTGAGCAAAGGAAGCCAGACGTAAAACAGTACATGCTGCATGATTCCATTTCAGTGAAGTTCAAGAACAGGCAAACTAACCCCTGGTAACAGAAGTCAAGACAATGACTTCCTTTGCGCAAGGAGGGTCTGGAAAAAGAAACGAGAACCTTTCAGGACTGAGGACAGTGCTCTATATCCTGACCTGAGTCTTGCCAGTCTAGCCGTCTGTTTTAGATTTGTGTATTGGAATTTCTACTTCAGCAAACTTGAGCTATTAGTTGAAAAGTGTTTTAATAGATTAGAACATTTTCCCCTCTCATCCCAGTCCAGATACAGATATCCGTTGTTTCCCTTCTTGAAAGGAGGGGATTGTTTTCCAGTCCAACCTTTTCAGTAAGGAATCTGGTGTAACACAGGCGTCCCTGGTGCTTAACCCCAGTTCTCGTGGGGCCAAGGTCTCATCTGCCTGGGTTACTGCAGAGACTGGAGCCTCCCTAGCGAGCAGCAGTGTCTGCTCACACACTCCCTCCAGGCCTCTCCCTGCCTGGTCAGCTCAGCTATTCATTCACAACTGTGCTGATTATCCTGTATCCAGTAAACTAGAGGTGTTAGTAGCACCTCAAACTTTGAGTAAATCTTAATCATGAGAGTTTGCTGAAGAACTAAAGCTAATTATCACAAGACAAAGGCAGGGGTCCTTCCAGGGTTCTGCCCTCACTGGCCCCATGAGTGCACATGGCCTCTGTGTCTCCCAGGCTCACCTTGGGGTAGGCTCTGTCGGAGACACTGCCCGATGCATCGTCATGGGCCTTGTGAAATACACCAGATAACCTGAGGAGGAGACATCACATGTGCACATGAGCGTCCACGGGCTGGACGTGGGACATCCTCAGGCAGGATCGGCCAATCCCTTTTCTGTCTCAAAATACCTGAGGGTGAGACACATTTTCATAAGTTGCAGAGGCTCATGGCTGCAGTGATCTGAATGGGAACAAAGGTCCTTCTCCAGGATCCAGGAGAGAGGATGCATGTGGACGGGGTAAAGTCTTCCTAGCCACTCTCTGCTTCCCTGCTGGGGGACATTTTCCCACCAGGAGTCAGGGCTCTGAGTGAGGACTCAAAGCCCAGCTCATCCACATGAAAACAAGTAAGGCTACAATTCTGGCGAGCATTCTCAGGATAAGGCCACAGACACCAGTGCAGGATCAGACCCTGGAAGGCTACCACAGAAGTCTTTCTGAGTAGTCACAAAGTAAAAAAAAAGAAAAGCTTTCTGCTGAAGATGCTTATACAAAACATACAACATCCTTAGCTGCTCTCTCTCAAAGTCCAGAATCAGAGAACCACAAAGAGGCCAACCTGCTCCGCAGAACCTGGCCCCAGAGGTCCTGGGGAAGGGGATATTGGCATCCTGGTAGGACCCATAGGCAGGGGTCACCCGCGCAAACGTTGGCAAGGGGGGTGTGACGGAGTTTGGGAGCGCAAACGGGTTGCTGGAGGCGCTGTCTTCCTGGTTCTGAAATTGAAAAATCAAGAGACTAAAACCCACAACCTGTCTGCGGGCTGAATTATAAAATAAGAACCCGATATTACCAAAGCAGGGAGCCCCCGATTTTAGGGAGAAAGAAGTGAAACAAAACTCCAGAGCATAAGTTGGTGCAATTTCAAGCTTCCCACCACAAAGGACTCGAGGCAGGAGATGAGCTGGCACAGGCAGGGCTCCAGGCAGCTCTGGTTGCGTTTCACCTTTACCAGGGACGGGTCCTGCAAGTTTGGGGGTCCTTAATGAGATGCATGGACCCCCTCCCCAGGGTTCCACAGGAGTCTCTCTCTAGATTCAAGGGGTCTGTAAACATAAATGGGGGGGCATCATGTTTATATCCACTAAATTCTAATTTAAATGTTCATTCCTTTCAATTATCATAAAGGCATGCAAATTTATAGCTGATATAGATTAATAATTAATATTCTGTTTATTAAGTCATATTATTAGATATCAGTTTATCTTAAACAATCCCTCTGTTAAAAACTTTAAGCATTTATTTCCCATGTATGCAACAATTGGTGAGGATAAGGAACCCTCACTCCACCAGGAATCAAAAATCATGAACAAGCCGGGTGTGGTGGAGCTCATGCCTGTAATTCTAGCACTCTGGGACAGAGTGGATTTCTTGAGTTCATGAGTTCAAGACCAGCCTGAGCAAGAGTGAGAACCCCATCTCCACTAAAGATAGAAAAAAATGAGGCAAGAGGATCGCTTGAGCTCAAGAGTTAGAGGTTGCTGTGAGCTATGATGACGCCATTGCACTCTATTCAGGGTGACAGCTTGAGATTCTGTCTCAAAAAAAAAAAAATTGCCAGTCCCTGCTAAGCTCGTCCCATCTGTATTCTCATCACAGCGCCTCTAAGCAAATCTCAGACATTGTATCATTTCATCCATCCCCTGGATCCTATCAAAAGACAGAAAATCTTTTGTAAAACACAGCTATGATACTTACAACTTTGTTTTTTTTTTTTTTTGAGACAGAGTCTCACTACGTTGCCTTGGGTAGACAGCCGTGGCATCACAGCTCACAGCAACCTCAAACTCTTTGGGGGCTTAAGCGATTCTCTCTCTCTCTCTTTTTTTTTTTGCAGTTTTTGGCTGGGGGCTGGGTTTGAACCCGCCACCTCTGGCATATGGGGCCAGTGCCCTACTCCTTTGAACCACAGGTGCCACCCTTAAGTGATTCTTTTGCTTCAGCCTCCCAAGTAGCTGGGACCACAGGCGCCTGCCACCATGCCCGGCCATTTTATTCTTGTTGCAGTTGTTACTGATGTTCAGTTGGCCTGCGGGCCGGGCTGGAACTCGCCACCCTAGGTGCATATGGTCAGCATCATAACCACCGTACTACGGGCGCTGCCCAATACTTACAACTTTTAACAATAATTTCTAAATATTTGAATAGTACTCAAAGTTCCGAAATTGTATCATTAATGTTCATTAGCAGTTACATTAACACATCAAATAGTTGCTATGCTTCTCAGTTTTTAAAGAAACCGTAGGCTTCCTCCCCATTTCACTCCTACAATTTATAGGTTAAAGAATAGGTTTTTTTCTTTTTCTAGGTTTATTTTTTCTTTTATTATTTATTTTATTTTTTTTTTTTGAGACAGAGCCTCAAGCTGTCACCCTGGGTAGAGTGCTATGGCATCAAAGCTCACAGCAATCTCCAACTCCTGGGCTCAAGCTAGTCTCCTGCCTCTGCATCCCAAGTAGCTGGGACTACAGGCGCCCGCCACAATGCCTGGCAATTTTTTGGTTGCAGCCGTCATTGTTGTTTGGCGGGCCCGGGCTGGGGATTCGAACCTGCCACCTCAGGTGCATGTGGCTGGCGCCTTAGCTGCTTGAGCCACAGGCGCCGAGCCCGGTTTCTTTTTTCTTTCAATGAGCAAATAAACTATTGTTTTCTTGCAATTTATTTTTTTGAATAAAATTTGTCCTACAGAGTTTTCAACATTCGAAATTTTTCTGGTGGCATCCCTACAGATTTTCTGTGTTTAGATATGGAGAATAGTTTCCTGATTATAGGACACTTAGTTAAATTTGTATTTCCTAAACAACAAATGGGGGGGGGTTAGCAGGGTTAGGATAAGTATGCCCCGTGCAACATTTGGGCATCCTGTATTTTTTTTTCTCATTATATATATGAGAATATATATATAATATATAACATATATATTATATATAATGAGAAAAATATATGTATACTCATAAATATAATTATAATTATATATATTTTATATATATATATATATATTACATATTTTTTTTTTTTTTTTGAGACAGACTCTCACTAAGTTGCCCTGGGTATAGTGCTGTGGCATCACAGCTCATAGCAACCTCAAACTCTTGGACTTAAACAATTCTCTTGTCTCAGCCTCCCAAGTAGCTGGGACTATCCAGGCACCTGCCACAACACCCTGCTATTTTTTTTGGTTGCAGTTGTCACTGTTGCTTGGCAGGCCCTGGGCCGGCTCGAACCCACCAGCTTCAGTGTATGTGCCACAGGCGCCGCCCCACATTCTATATTTTTATTTGCTAAATCTGGCAACTATAATCTAGAGAGTGATCACATTTGGGGTTGGCTTTTTGACAAAACTACATTCAGGAGTGTCCAAACTTTTTCCTTTTCTGCTATACATTGGAAAAATAACAGTTGTCTTGAACGATGCACTAAACCAGGCGTCCTCAAACTATGACCCACGTGCCACATGCAGCCCACCTAGGACATTTATCCAGCCCGCCGGGTGTTTTTGCTGTCGCTGCCTGTCCTGCTTAGCAGCCGACTCATCCTGGGGCCTGCAGTCTGGCCTTCCAATGGTCTGAGGGACAGTGAACTGGCCCCCTGTTTAAAAAGTTTGAGGACCCCTGCCACAGATAAGCAAAACAGTCCTTAAATAGTTTGCATGCAGCCCACAGGCTTAGGTTGGACACCCCTGTTAGATAGGGCCATATCCTTCTGCCAGGAGACACACAACATCTGGTTGTTCCTATTTTTGTGACATGGAAAAATATGAATGGGTACAGGTTTCATTAGCCAGATGCATCCATCGTTAATGTATTTCCTTGGCTTTTCACCTGATGCTTCTGGCAATTAATGGCCACTGTGCAGAATCATTACTCTATTAGGGTTTGCAGAATGATAATCTTCTAAGTCTGTCATTTTTTCTGTGTTCATTAGCCAGAATTCTAGAAAGACGAACAGGCCAGGTGCAGGGGCTCATGCTGGTAATCCTAATATTCTGGGAGGCTGAGGCGAGTGGATCACTTGAGCTCACAAGTTTGAGACCACCATGAGCAAGAATGAGACCCCCCCTCCCCATCTCTACTGAAAATAGAAAAAATAGTCTGGTGTTGTGGCAGGTACCTGTAGTCCCAGCTACTTGGCAGGCTGAGACAAGAGGGTCTCTTGAGCCCAGGAGTTTGAATTGCTGTGAGCTATGACACCCTACCCAGCACAGCAGAGTGAGATTCTGTCTCAAAAAAAAAGAAGCACAATGATCACACAACTTTTCACACCAGGGTTGACACAGATTGTTTTAGAATAGTGGTTCTCGGCTTGGCGCCTATAGCTCAACTGGCTAAGGCGCC
>NW_003852442.1:8926151-8935859 GCF_000181295.1 Otolemur garnettii
GTCACATAGCTCACAGCAACCTCTAGCTCTTGGGCTTAGGCAATTCTCATGCCTCAGCCTCTCAAGTAGCACCACAATGCCCAACTATTTTTTTGTTGCAGTTTGGCTAAGGGCTGGGTTCAAACCTGCTGCCCTCGGTATAGTGGGCCAGCACCCCAGCCACTGAGCCACAGGCGCCACCCAGTGTTATTTCTTATGTTAGGATTGCAGATTCACTTACCTGCTTAAGGGGAGCTGAGCAAGTGTCCCAAACTTGCTCCTGCACCTGAGGGTGGTTCAGAGTAACTGACCAGAAGCAGCCAGAATGCAGGAACTTGAGTCCACCAAACTGCTGATGGACCAGAATGAGCTATTTTCAGCATCTGGCTCCCAGCTTCCCATCTTCAAACTGGAATTAGCTGTAAATTTCTTGACCTAGGGGCCCGCCTGCCCCGAGACAGAGTCTCACTTTGTCACCCTTGGTGGAGTGCCATGGTGTCATAGCTCACAACAACCTCCAGCTTTGGGGCTTAGGTGAGTCTCTTGCCTCAGCCTCCCGAGTAGCTGGGACTACAGGCGCCTGCCACAATTAATTGATTTTTGTTTGTTTGTTTACTTGTTTTTGACTACAGATGGCCCGGTAAGAGCTCATTGAGTGACTGACTGGCTAAGGCTATGGCTTGTGTCTGTAGTCCCAGCTACTCAGGTGGCTGAAGCAGAAGACTCAATTGAGCCCAGGAGTTTGAGATCATCCTGGGCAATGTAGTGAGATCCTATCTCTTAAAAGAAGAATTAGCTGGGCGGTGCCTGTGGCTCAGTGGGTAGGGCGCCAGCCCCATATACCAAGGGCGACAGGTTCGAACCCAGCCCCAGCCAAACTGCAATAAAAAATAGCCGGGTATTGTGGAGAGTGCCTGTAGTTCCAGCTACTCGGGAGGCTGAGGCAAGATGATCGCCTAAGCCCAGGAGTTGGAGGTTGCTGTGAGCTGTGACGCTACATACTCTACCGAGGGCGATAAAATGAGACTCTGTCTCAAAAAAAAGAAAGAAAGAATTAGCTGGGCATGTCTCAAAACAAACAAACAAATCTCTTTGAGTTCTATATTCTCTTCATGCTGAGGGTATCCACCTGTATCAGCCCACAGTCCATAGTTGTTTGTTGACAAATTGAAATTAGAACTTCTAACACAGTGGGGAAAGTTTCTCACCCTCATTGATACCATTCGGGTAAAGAAACAGCCGCTAAGAAATGAAGCAAGTGTCTTTCAGGATGAGTTTTTAGTTGAAAGGCCAGGACTATTTTTCCACCATCTGACTAGGTCAAGAGTAGACAATGTGTGTCTTGGACGCATCTGTGGGCATTTGTCTTGTTTGTCTCAAGTGGACGCCGCTCTGCCTTTTCACTTCCCAGTTCTGCTCCGCCATTGTTCATCTCTATAGGTGAGAGATCATGGGAAGAAGTCAGCTAATTTACAGAAATACTGTGATGCAACAAGTTGATTGTGACATCGTGTACCTCACATACAAAGTGTCTTTCCGCGCATTGTTCACTAAGTAGATAAAATACTGACATTCACTGACTTATAAGAATGGCCCTTGAGGAGCAGCACCTGTGGCTCAGTGCATAGGGCACTGGCCCCATATACTGAGGGTGGCGGGTTCAAACCTGACCCCAGCCAAAGTGCAACAACAACAACAAAAATAGTTAGGCATTGGTTGTGGCAGGTGCCTGTAGTCCCAGCTACACGGGAGGCTGAGGCAAGAGAATCGCCTAAGCCCAAGAGCTGGAGGTTGCTGTGAGCTATGATGCCACTGCACTCTACTGAGGGCAACAACGTGAAATTCTGTCTCTAAAAAAAAAAAAGAATGGGCCTTGAGCTTTTCTACCTCCAAAGAAAAATCAGGTTAAAATGAATCTATTTTCTAGAAAAATAGTAGTAGATAGGCAAAGGTATTGTTTTAAGTAACCTTTATTATTGTCCTTACTATTAGGCAACCAATGTCCACACTACAGATGCAAATTACTATTCCTCTCATCTCATGTACCCCGTTCATATTGTTGATTTGTCCTTGCCTTATAGAAACGTGGAGTTTCTATTACTTACAGAACATACTGGAAATGCCTAAATGTAAAAAAAAAATTACATACTTGCCTATTTCTAGACAGTACTTTAAACATTCTGTATACTTGTTTAAAAACAAAATGTAAGATGTAATTTGCTTTATGGCATTCTAGCTTAGAGCTTTAATTATTATTTTTACAGAGGTGACTAAAAAGAGGACTTTTATTTATCTTCCTAATTGTAATAACTTCCCTTTTTCTCATGGACTCTGATTTTTTTTTTTTTAAATGCATTGTCATTAGGAATGTTGTGTAATCTTGGGAGTGGAAAAGTCCCTCCTCTTACTTGGACACATCTGAAAGAAGTCAAACTGTGCCCAGCTCATAGAGCAGAGAGGCCATAAGCACCCACTGTCTCTCCCCATATTTCAAGCGCTCAATGATTAGTGGTTACCGTATTTGAACGGTGCTGATATAGATTATTTCTTTCTTTTTTTTTTTTTTTTAGACAGAGCCTCAAGCTGTGGCCGTGGGTAGAGTGCTGTGGCATCACAGCTCACAGCAACCTCCAACTCCTGGGCTTAAGCAAGTCTCTTGCCTCAGCCTCCCAAATAGTTGGGATTACAGGCACCCGCCACAATGCCTGGCTATTTTTTGGTTGTAGTTGTCATTACTGTTTGGCAGGCTCGGGGTAGATTCGAAACTGCCAGCTCTGGTGTATGTGGCTGGTGCCTTAGCCGCTTGAGCTGCTTGAGCCGCTTAATCTCTATACCCAATAGAGATTATTTCAATCATCACAGAAGGTTCTATTAGACAGTACTGCTTGAGGATGAAACCAAGATGTGAAAGGATTCTCTGACTTAATAGAGATCGTAGGACAAGCCAGTGGAGCCATATAGAGAAGCATTCTCTCTTAATCCCAGAATATTAGAGAAGGGCAGGGGGTGATGAACTGGGATTCAGCTGGCCTCTTGGACATACATACTGGGGCGTGTGTGTGTAATTCCACTTCCTCCCCCTACATCGTGATTCTCGAAAGAGCTTTCCACGCAGCTTCCTTCTACTACTGAGGCTCCCAACTTTGTTTCTGAAGTTGCTAAACCTTCCAAGAATTATGGCCTGCCATTACCACATACAAATTATCTTTTATTTATTTATTTTTTTTAGATAGAGTGACTTGGTCACCCTCGATAGAGTGCCGTGGCATCTTAGCTCGCAACAACCTCAAACTCTTGGGCTCAAGTGTCCCTCTGGCCTCAGGCTCCCAAGTAGCTGGGACTCCAGGCACCCGCCACAAGGCCTGGCTATTTTTTTTAGAGACAAAGTCTCTTGCTCAAGCTCGTCTTGAAACGTGAGTTCAGGCAATCCACCTTCCTCAGCCTCCCAAGTGTTGGGATTACACGGGTGAGCCACCATGCCTGGCCACACATACTCAATTTTTCTATGAATTAAACACAGAACTGGGAAGAAGTCTGGAAACTATGATTATAGTTTAGCCCGCTATGGTGATAATCCTTCCACTATTTATTGGAATGCTATGTATCAGGCACGATGCTAACTGCTTTGCATACTTTATTCAGTAAGGGTCTCTGAATGGGATTTCTATTATTAGCCTCTCTTTAAAATTTAGGAGGCAAGCCAGGGCAAGCCATTGAGCCCAAGAGTTTGAGGTTGCTGTGAGCTGATGCCATGGCATTCGACCCCAGGGTGACTGAGTGAGACTCTGTCTCAAAAAAATAAATGAATCAATGAATTGAATTGAATTTAGGAGACAACTAAAGATTAAGCAACTTTTTAGGGTCCCCTAGCTTACAGCTACCAGCAGAATGAAAATTTAGTCCCAGACAGTAAAAAGGCAAAATAATGGCAGGCCATGATTCTTGGAAGGTTTAGCAACTTCAGAAACAAAGTTGGGAGCCTCAGCAGCAGAAGGAAACTGTGCAGAAAGCGCCTTTGAGAATCGCAATGCTCGGGGAGGGGGTGGAATCACACGCGCACACACGCCCCAACCTTAGTCCCAGTTCATCTGCCTCGATCCTGTCTCTGCATAGCGTTTACTATTGTGTGTTGGATTTTGTCTTTTTGCCGTCTGTTTCTTCTTCAAGACTGTGGATTTCTCAAGGACAAGGTCAAGGCCTTACTTACTGCAATGTATAATCGTTTTTGATTGCCAGGCCTCCAAACTTCCCTTCCTATTTTTGAGCTCCTTCTCTGTCCTCTGCCATTGTGTGTTTTGTCTCTCCCATGGAAGTGTAAAAGGATCCGAAAAACTCTTCCCCTGACTTGAGAAACCAGGGCGTGGACGTGGGACCTGGTTTGGCCAATTAGTTTCTCCTGCTTGGGGCACAAAGACCATAAGACAATTGGGTATTGTTCGTGGTGATGATGGTGCCTGGCAGTTGTAACCTGTGGTGACAGTGGAAGCAGCAACCTGATCAAATGATTTCTGTTAAAAAATGGTGGTTGTCTTCCTGATTCCTAGGCCTCTGCAGCTGTATTGTTTCCTGTTCATTTTCTAAGCCCAGTTTTCTGCCTCCCATCTATTTCTTCTAGAACATTCTGGAACATTCTTTATTTTGAGACAGCGTCTCACTACGTCACCATCAGTAGAGTGCTGTGGCATTACAGCTCACAGCACCCTCAAACTCTTGGGCTTAAGTGATTCTCTTGCCTCAGCCTCCCAAGTAACTGGAACTACAGGCGCCTGCCACAATGCCTGGCTATTTTGTAATTGTAGTTGGCCTGGGCTAGAATCGAACTCACCAGCTCTGGTGTATGTGGCTGGCTCCCTAACAGCTGAGCTACAAGCACTGAGCCTAGAGCATTCTTTTTCCGCGTAAAGATGTTTTCTGCAGCTTAAAACCAAGAATCAGGACTAACATAGTCATGGTTGTACACCTACAGGATGGGGTGGTGCGTTAGTAAATGCTCATGGAATGAATAAATGAAATCTCGTAAGTAGTCAATATACCTTATGTAGAAGGCAGGACTAAAAGAGGAAAATAGAGAATGAGTGTGTGTCAGAAAAGTTGGGAGAATGGAGAGGCGGTTTCCCATTTGAATTCTTCTCCTTTTCACTTGCCAGATATGGTTGTAAAAATGACAGGGCACGGGAAGTGAAGTTTCATTCTTAGAAGTGCAATTTACAAAAAAAAAATCCTTGTGTTTAAGTCTGCGATGTAGGTCTTCAGCTGCCTCTGAAGCTTCCTGTGAATTCTCGGCTTTTCAAACATGACAACCCTGTCCCTCTCCAGGTCACACAGTGGCACAACTGCAGAAACTTGCTCTCTGTTCTTATTTCCTGCCACTTTGATGAAGCACAAGGATTAGGGTGGCTCCAACTTTCATGAGTCATGCCAAGAGCTTAGGAAAGGCTTCAGCTGGGTTTAGGCCATTAGCAAGAAGTATTTTATAAAGTTAAGCCTTCTTAATTCTGCATTATGACAAGCTGGAAGAAATCCAAGTAGACAATTGACTTCATGTAAAATGTGAATGAAAATACAAGCAGTGGCTGAGCACATTGGCTTGTGCCTGTAATCCTAGCACTCTGGGAGGCTGAGGCAGAAGCATCACTTGAGTTCAGGAGTTCAAGATCAACCTGAGCAAGAATAAGAGCCATTCCCTACTGAAAATAGAAAAAATTAGCGGACTTTGTGGTGGGCACCTATAGCCCTAGCTATTCAGTGGAGTGAGGCAGGAAGATCTTGAGCTCAAGAGTTTGAGGTCTCCCTGAGCTAGGCTAAGACCATGGCACTCTAGCCCAGGTGACAGAGTAAGATACTGTCTCAAAAAAAAAAGGAGAGAGTAAGAAAGAAAAAGAAATAAGCAGTGTGAATAAAAATTCAAATCATTGAAACATATACAGAAATAAAAATGTCCATTTCTCTAGCAACATAGTAAAATAGCTCATTATAAATTATTTTTATGCTTTCAAAAGTTGTTATTTCTTTGAAGAATTATTTGGGAGTCTAAACCAGGCAGGATCCTCTCAGTTTGGTTCTCCGCACTATTTACACTTGCATCAGTCAGGGAGTCCCTGAGAGAGATACGCACAGAAACAGAGACCTGTGAGACCCCAGAATCCACTGCAGTTCTGCCTCCAGCTCCCGTCACAGTGGACATGACCCTCAGGAACCTGCCCACATCCCCAACTTTTTATCTTCTCACATTGCACAAATCACTTCCCCAAGACACTTGGTCTGCTTTCTCTTCCTCAAATATTCCTACAAGAATCTAGTTCTGGCTCGGCGCCTGTGGCTCAAGTGGCTAAGGCGCCAGCCACATACCCCTAAGGTGGCAGGTTCGAATCCAGCCTGGGCCCGCCAAACAATGACGGCTGCAACCAAAAAATAGCCGGGCGTTGTGGCAGGTGCCTGTGGTCCCAGCTACTTGAGAGGCTGAGGCAGGAGACTCGCTTGAGCCCAGGAGTTGGAGGTTGCTGTGAGCTGTGATGCCACGGCACTCTACCCAGGGGGACAGCTTGAGGCTCTGTCTCAAAAAAAAAAAAAAAAGAATCTAGTTCTAACGAATACAACTTAATCTCAGCATTATATAAAAACTTTTCTCCCATCTAGCTTCCTTCTCTCCTTCCTCCTCTGTGTTATTATTGTCATACAGATTCCATCTTTATAAGGGTGGCGCCTGTGGCTCAAAGGAGTAAGGCACCAGCCCCATATGCCAGAGGTGGCGGGTTCAAACCCAGCCCTGGCCAAAAAAAAACTGATTCCATCTTTATAGCTTATGTGCACATGAACACTGATTTATAGTTATTGCTTTATGCAATTGTCTTCTAAATCAGGTAGGAGATAAAAGAGAGTTACGACAGAGTGACATTGATATTGACTTTTATGTTTGCATATACAGTTTCCTTTACAAGTGTTCTTTGTTTCTTCATATCGAGTCAGGTTACTCTCTGGTATCCTTTCACGCCAGCCTAAAGGATTCTCACTAGCATGTGTTGTAGGGCAGGGCTTGTCATAAATTCTGTCAGGTTTTTAAAATTTTCAGATTAATATGAGGGTGTAAAGAATTAGGTCACAGTGTTTGCATTTGTTAGATAAAGTCTCTGTTGTTATGTCCCGTCCCCCAGGAGGTATGCCATGTGCCCTTACATTGTGCCCATTATGTGGGAGCACACCAATCCCCCTCCCTTCTCCCCTCTCCTTTTCCCTTCCCCTCCCTCCCCCTAACTTAAATTGAGTTTTTCCCTTGTGTGGGTGTGTATTAGTTCGTCTATTAGCTTCATATTAGTATTGAGTACATTGCTTTTTCATTCTTGTGATACTTTTCTAAGAAGAATGTGTTTCAACTCCAGCCAGGTTAATACAAAAGATGTAAAGTCTATTCTGTCAGTTTTTGTTTACCCAAGAATATCTTCATTTCTCCTTCATTTTTAAAGGATAATGTCGCCATATACAGAATTCTTGATTGGCTCAGCACCCATAGCACAGTGGTTATGGCGCCAGCCACGTACACTGAGGGTGGCGGATTCGAACCCAGCCCCGCCAGCTACACAACTGCAACAAAAAAATGGCCGGGTGTTGTGGCGGATGCCTGTAGTCCCAGCTACCTGGAAGGCTGAGGCAAGAGAATCACCTAAGCCCAGGAGTTAGAGGTTGCTGTGAGCTGTGACATCAAGGCACTCTACCGAGGTGACTCTATCTCAAAAAAAAAAAGTGAATTCTTGATTGACGATAGAGTATTTTTCTTTCAGTACTGTCTAACTCCAGGGTTTCTGATGAAAAGCTGTTAATCTTACAGAGGCTCCCACGAATGCGATGAGTCTGTCTTTCAATAATTTGATTATGATGCATCCTGATGTGAGTCTCTTTCTGTTTATTCTACTTGGAGTTTGTTGGGCGTGGATGTGTAGATTAACATTTTAAATAACATTTGGGGAGTTTTTCAGCTATTATTTCTTCAAATATTCCCTTTTTCTCTGTTTCTCTTCTGTCAGAGAAGAGAAGCATCCTGAAGTGTTCAAGGCTCTGCTCTTTTTTTCCATTTTTTTTTTCTTGATGACATCCTTCAGGTTTTTAAGGCTCTGCTCACTTTTTCCATTTACTATTCTTTCTTGTCCTCAGACTGGATAATATCAACAGAACTATCTTCAGATTCTCTGATTCTTTCTTTTGACTATTTCAATCTGCTGTTGAGCTCCTCTAGTGAATTTTTCATTTCAGTTATTGTGTTTTTTAACTTTAGAACTTGTATTTGGTTCTTTTTGTAATTATATCTTTTGGTGTTATCTCTTGGGTGAGACATTATTCCCAAACTTTAGTTCTTTGTAAATGGTTTCATTTAGTTCTCTGAATATATTGAAAATGGTTAAAAATCTGTCTAGTAAATCCAACAACTGGACTTCCTCAGTGATAGTTTCTATTGATTTTTTTCTCCGTGTCTTATAGTTTTTAAGTAAAAATTGGACATTTTAAAAAACATAATGTAGGGCTTGGCACCTGTGGCTCAAGTGGCTAAGTCACCAGCCATGCACCCAGAGCTGGCAGGTTCGAATCCAGCCCTGGCCCACCAAACAACAATGACAACTACAACCAAAAAATGGCTGGGCGTTGTGGCAAGTGCCTGTAGTCCCAGCTACTTGGGAGGCTGAGGCAAGAGAATCGCTTAAGCCTAAGAGTTTGAAGTTGCTGTGAGCTGTGATACCAGGGCACTCTACCCAGGGCGACAACTTTAGACTCTGTCTCAAAAAAATACATACAATGCGGCAACTCGGGAAATAAGATCTTTCTTCACCCTCCTACCAGGTTTTGTTGTTGTTGCTGTTTGTTGTTATTGTGTGGTTGTTTAGAGACTTTTCCGAAGTTATTATTTAAAGTCCGTATTCCTTGGTTGTGCTGGCCACTGAAGTGTCCAATTTGTGCTCATATTGGGGTCTGCCTTCAATAATCAGCAAAGCAGTTGAACTCTACCTTGGCCTTCACTACCTGCTTGTGCACAGCCTCAAGGTCAGTCAGAGATGAGAGCTTTGGGCTTTCTCACATCATTCTTAATCATGTACATGCATCTACACAGGCATGGCCTTCTAGATTCCTGGAAATACGTGACAGTTTGTCAAAGCTTTATGAAACTCTCATTTCCAAACCTTTCCATTTATGCTTTTTTTCAAAAGCCTATTTGGGGGCTGATTCAGGTGGATTACTTGAGTTCTAGAGCTCAAGACCAACATGAGCAAGCGCAAGACCCCATTTCTAAAAAAATAGCTAGGCATTGTGGCAAGCGCCTGTAGTCCCAGCTACTTGGAAGGCTAAAGCAAGAGTATCACTTGAGCCCAAGAGTTTGAGGTTATGTGAGCTATGACTCCATGGCACTCTACCAAGGGTGACAAAATGAGATTGTCTTTAAACAAATAAATAAATAGATGAACAAACAAATAAATAAATAAAGCCTGGTTTTGCCCTGATTGTTATTCACCATCTCAGGCAGCCATGAAATCAAATAATTATCTCTAAATGTTAGTGAAAATGTTCCTGGGGAAAAGGCTTTTTTCCCCTATTGGATGAACTCCAGTCAGATGAAATAAAGAACTTTGCAGGCTCGGCACCTGTGGCTCAAGTGGCTAAGGTGCCAGCCACATACACCTAAGGTGGCAGGTTCGAATCCAGCCCGGGCCCTCCAAACAACAATGATGGCTGCAACCAAAAAATAGC
>NW_003852442.1:8935973-8939995 GCF_000181295.1 Otolemur garnettii
AAAAAAAAAAAGAACTTTGCAATTAGTCTTCCAGGAAACCACCAAACAGGTCAAATAATGAGAATTCTCTGGGGAGTAGACTTTGAAGGCGCTCCAGCCCCCAGCCCTTTCTGGTGGCTACCAGCCCACTGGATTTTCCTGTGAGCATAAGTTGTTGGTTTTCAAGGCTACCATGGAGCTGTAGAGAAGGAATAGAACAAGTAAAAATCTTCTTACCAAGATTCAGCCGCTCTTCTTGAATAAATGCTCCTTGGATTGCTGCAACCATTGATTGTAAAAAAGTTGATTTTGATGATTTTTTCCAGTTTTCTCATTGCCTTATGGAGGAGAGAATTCTTAGAGGTCTCATAGATTCTTAGACTCCATCTCCAATATATCGAATCAACATTTCAGAGATTTGGAGTAAGAATCTGCATTTTTATAAATATCCCAGGTGATTCTTACCAAACCCTAAAACTTCAGGGATTATTATTTCAAAATCATTGCTCAACCACCACATTTTAAAATCAACCTTACTAAGCCAGAAAAGACAATGGAATTTACATGATACCAGAAATTTTAAGGACTTCAGAACCTGTAAGCAAGGATCATATCACTCTTTTCTTTCTCCACCTCTCCCCAAAGATTGAAAATATCCTTATCTTAGGACTCCCATGGCCAGGTAGTGTAGAAATTCCCACAAGAATCTGAGGACCTTTCTTTCCCTGAAATATTTCTAAATGACACTTGCTGCTTGTAGCTACTTTTGCTATGCCCTGCACGCTCCAGGAAAAGGTTGATGGTAATTTGAGTTGGTGGTTTTTAGCCTTTGTGAGAACCATTTCAATCGTATTGCAAAATATGGATAGAAGTCAAAACAGCCATTTCCTGTTCTGATCTCCGCCTGAAAAATAGCAACCTGCATAACTGGAAATCGTAAATCAAGTCAATAGAGAAGTAAATTGCAGCCTTTTACTTCGGAACTAAACGTAGGCAGATGGATGCAATTGAGCTCATACCCTGTTTATTAATATTTTATACAGGCCACTCATTGTATATTATGGTGGTAAGGATTCAGTGTGAACGCACATTTTATTTTATTTATTTATTTATTCTGAGACAGAGCCTCAAGCTGTGGCCCTGGGTAGAATGCTGTGGCATCACAGCTCACAGCAACCTCCAACTCCTGGGCTTAAGCGATTCTCTTGCCTCAGCCTCCCAAGTAGCTGGGACTACAGGTGCCTGCCACAACGCCTGGCTATTTTTTGGTTGTAGTTGTCATTGTTGTTTGGCTGGCCCAGGGTGGATTCGAACCTGCCAGCTCTGGTGTATGTGGCTGGTGCCTTAGCTGCTTAAGCTATAGGTGCTGAGCCTGAATGCACATTTCAGATCTAAATCTTTCCTAACTCAGGCTGAAAGAGTGTACAGGTAGATTCATACTTCAAAAGACTTCTAGTAAGAACTTGCTTTGGAAAGTGGTGTGGGGATTTGGGAAGATCATGCACAGGCTGTTTTTGAAGGGAGTTTCTGCCATAGCCTCCCTAGCCTGACTGCTTCACTCAGTGGCTATGTGGCCTTGGGCTAGTTTCTTAATGTCTCTAATCCTCCATTGTCTCATGGGGAAAGTGAGTATAATGACGGTGTGTACTCACCGGGCTACCAGAAGATTAAATGCAGTAATCCAAGTTAATCCCTTAGCGTATCACCTGGTATGGTGAAAGCATGAAGTATGTGGCATTGCCTGATTGGAATTGTTTTTATTATGGGGATGTGGGTATAAAGTGCTCAGCGTAGTGGCTACTGTGTAGCAGGTGCCCTAAATTCATGCTTCTCTAGTGGCATGAACGGAAGCCACCAGCCATGTGTGGCTATTGAGCACTAGAAATGTGGCTGGTCTGGATTGAGTTGTTCCGTGAGCGTAAAATAAAACACACACTGGGTCCCAAAGACTTAATGCAATTTTTCAAAAGTCTGAAATAGCTCATGAAAAGTTTCTATATTGATTACATATTGCTTGGGAATATTGGGAGTATACTGGGTCAAATTAAATATATTATTAAATTTAGTTTAGTTTAATTTTGTTTCTTTTTGAGACAGAGTCTCACTTTATTGCCCTTGGTAGATTGCCATGGAGTTACAGCTCACAGCAACCTCCAACTCCTGGGCTCAGGCGATTCTCTTGCCTCAGCCTCCTGAGTAGCTGGGACTACAGCTACCCACTACAATGCCTGGCTATTTTTTTGTTGCAGTTTGGCCGGGGCTGGTTTTGAACCTGCCACCCTCAGTACATGGGGCTGGTGCTACTCACTGAGCCACAGGTGCTGCCCTATATTACATTTAATTTCACCTGTGTCTTCTTACTTTTTTTAAATGTGGCTAAAAGAAAATTGAAGTTTCCATAGGTGGCTTGTATTTCTGGCTCCCTCATAATTATTAGCTTTACAGCTAACTAATTTCTGGAATATCTACTACAAAGTAGGCCACATGGAGGTGACCTCCCAGAGGAATCTGGCAAGTGCCACTGAAGTACCTGGCGGGAGAGTCATGTCCCCTGCATCAGGGAGGGCCACCTGGAGGAGGTGATATCTGAGCGGGGGAAATTCAAGACTGCTGCTTTGCTGGGGACTTTGCTTCTTTCAGAAACTTTGTTCCCATTTTAAAGCAGGGAAGACATCCTCATATCTCTCTACCCTGTGAAAACCTGACCGTCCCACGAGTCCCAGCAAAGGGCCAGGTCAAGGTATAAGGGATATTCTGATACAGGAACCTTAATCTTAGCATCTGGCCTCACATACCTGTTTGTCTAGTCAGTGAGGCGTGGATGGATAAACATTGCTCGAAGGGCTGTTTGTCTTCCAAGGACATTTAAATACAGCAATAAGTTTTTAAATGCAGTGCCAAGTGAAGCCAAGTGAAGCTTTGGGAAGTCTGTGCTCAGCTCTTGCTGTGACAATCTTTGAGTTTTAGGGCCCTTTGAAAAGGCGTGGCAGGTTGGGCCACAGCGGCTCACTCCTATAATCCGAGAGCTTTGGGAGGCTGAGCTGGGAGAATTGCTTGAGGCCAGGAGCTTAAGACCATCTCCTCTCTACAAAAACCCAGAAAAATTAGGAAGTGTGGTGGTGCAGCGCCTGTAGTCCCAGCTATGTGGGAGGCTGAGGCAGGAGGGTCTTCTGGAACCCAGGAGTTATGAGATTGCTGTGAGCTATGACGTCCCACTACACTTCAGCTTGGGCAATAGAGTGAGACCCTGTCTAAAAAAAAAAAAAAAGGGAAAGAAGGAGCATTGCTAACTAGCCAATTTTCTGTCTTTCAAAAACTACTTCATGATTGAGATATATAACAGCTCTATCTGTAGAAGTCCCACTCTGCTGGCAACACAGAGAGAGGCAATGCTCTGAGGGGTTTTAGAGGTTTTTTTGTTGAAGTAGACTCTCACTCTGGCCCATTGCTCACCGCAACCTCAAACTCTTGGGTGCAGTCCTCTTGCTTCAGCCTCCGGAGTAGCTGGGACTACCGGAACCCACCCCCTCACACAACTAGTTTTTCTATTTTTAGTAGAGATAGGATCTTGCTCTTAAGCTGGTGTCAAACTCCTGAGCTCAGGCGATCCACCTGCCTCAGCTTCTCAGAGTGCTAGGATTATAGGCGTGAGCCACCACGCCTGGTCTGCAACGCTCTATTTTAATCAGGCTCCATGAAGAAGCAGGTCTTCTACTCCATATGGGAGTGATAGGGGCATAAAAAGGTACATGACATTTTTTCTGTGTTTTTTTAAATAACAGCTTTAGGGCTTGGCGCCTATAGCTCAAGCGGCTAAGGCACTAGACATATACCAGAGCTGGCAGGTTCGAATCCAGCCCAGGCATGCCAAAGAACAATGACAACTATAACCAAAACATAGCTGGGCATTGTGGCAGGAGCCTGTAATCCAGCTACTTGGGAGGCAGAGGCCAGAGAACAGCTTGAGCCCAGGAGTTGGAGGTTGCTGTGAGCTGTGATGCCATAGCACTCTACTCGGGGCAACAGCTTAAGGCTCTGACTCA
>NW_003852442.1:8940595-8945616 GCF_000181295.1 Otolemur garnettii
TCTCAAAAAAAAAAAAAAAAAAAAAGGAGTATACAATTCCACGGCTTACAATATATTTAAAAAATCATGCAACTATCACCACATCAATCCTAGGTCTCACTCTTGCTGAGGCTGGTCTCAAACTCTTGAGCTCAGACAATCTACCCACCTCAGCCTCCCAGAATGCTAGGATTACAGACGTGAGCTGCCATGCCCAGCCTCGATGGCCTTTTGGTCCATATCCAGCGTCCACACTGGAAATCCCTTCGAGTTCTCACGGGTTTGTTTTGTAAACTTCCATCTCCCTAGTATCCTTGGGTTACACCGCCTTCTGCTTCCTCCATCCACACCACAGGCCCCTCGGGAACACAGTTATCTGTGGCTGCATCACAAGTTACATCACACATAGACAGCTTTCTGCTTCCATACCACAAGTCATTCTGGGGACACACAACCTTTTCCCCTCCACTCCAGAAGTCCCCTCAGGGATACACAAGCATCTCTGTCAACACTTCCAGTCCTCTTGGGCACATGTCCCATCAATGTTCAGTCTAACCCTGAACACAGGTGATGAGGCCACCACCAGCTCAGTCCCTGGGGTGAGGTGTGGAAGCCACATCCCTCTGACCCTCAGAGCACATTGCCTTCTCTGTCCAGACTTCAGAACCCCTTGGGTCCTCAACACCCACATCAGAAGTGCCCCAAGTACACGAAGCCTTTATATAACTGATAAATAAGTCCTCTCAGGTCCATACCGCCTTCCATGCCCACATTGGAAGTTTCCTCTTGGACTCCCACCTTCTGGGTCTTGGGCCTCGGAAAGGACTGCCCTGGGCAACTAATACTTACAAAAATCAGCATGATCCAAGTCCATTGGGCTAGTGTATTGGTTGATACAGGCTGCATTCTGGTCAAATATGTTTTTATTTTCTTTCTTTCCAAACATACATTGGGCCAGGCACTGTAGCTCACACTCGTAATCCTAGCACTCTTGGAGGCTAAGGCAGGTGGATTGCTTGAGCTCAGGAGTTTGAGACCAGCCTGAGCAATAGTGAGATGGACCCTGTCTCTGGGGACTTCCAGATCAAGGAAGAGCTCTCAAAAAATAAATAAATAAATAAGAGAATAAAACAATAAACATACACTGGTTCCCATATTTGGGGACAGTTTAGCTCTGCATTAAGTATAAGCTGGCTTGTTCAAGCAGGTTTTTTTTTTTTTTAAGGTTTTTTCTTTTTAGAGACAGAGTCTCACGTTGTTGCCCTCAATAGAGTTCTATGACATCACAGCTCACAGCAACCTCCAGCTCTTGGACTTAGGTGATTCTCTTACCTCAGCCCCTCAAGGAGCTGGGACTATAGGCAGCTGCCACAAACCCTGGCGATTTTTTTGTTGCAGTTTGGCCGGGGCCGGGTTGGATCCCACCAGCCTCGGTATAAGGGTCCGGCACCCTACTCACTGAACCACAGGCACCGCCAGGATGTTATAATCTTTTTATGTTTTTTCTCCTAGCTTTATTGAGGTATAATTGACAAGTAAAAATTGTATGTTTAAGTTGTATAACGTGATGCTCTGTTATGCATATAAGTTATGCAGTGGTTACCACAATGAATGCATCTGCCATGACTGAGCTGATAATCCCATTTTTGCCATCACTGTGGACCTGCCAACCCACTTTGTTAACAGAGAACAACTCCACACACCCTCTTGGAGCAGAGGAAAGAGAAGCTGGGTTAGGATAAATTGGTCTCCTAGCCTGAATTTGGCTCTGGACTTTCTGCAGTTAAGAAAAGCCCCAAGTTTTCTGTAGTCAAATAACATTCTTCCCACTTAGCAGAGAAAGTAGGTAGGTGGTCTCCCTTTCGAGTCCCCAAGGGGGTTATGATTGGGTCAGCGGCGAGATCAGCAGGGCAAGAGGCATGTGGCTTCCACACTCACACCCCAGGGACTAAACTGGTTCTGGCCTCATCATCTGTGTTCAGGGGTAAACTCAGGTGGCCACTTGGTCTGGCAGCTTCCCCCGGGTTGCAGGCCAGTCACAAAACAAACCCTCTCTAATCCCCAACCACAGAGAATCCAAACCCTAAAGCCAGCCTTAGAATAGACTTTGTTGTCTTGGAATGTTCCAGATTCCTGATTCTGCACAACACTCTTTTCCTGTCCCTAGCCTCCCCTTCTGAGCCTGGCTGGCTCTTTAAGCCACCTTGCCCAGGTGAGTCTTCCTAAGGGTCTGGTACTGACAGGATTGAGTGAGGATACGCAGGTTTGTTTACCAGTTCTCTGAGACTTCGGTAGCATTCTGACACTGTGGTTATTCCACTTACTCGGCCCTGAATCTTATTTTTCTCAATGATCATCTTAGAGGACCGTGTTGGGCAGGACACGGTTACAGGCTGGGTTTTCCATGCAGGACACGAAGCGGCAATTCTTGTATAAGTGATTTACTGAGGGAGGAGTCTCCTCCTCCAGGGCAGGGAATAAGGTGGGCAAAGACATGGGTTCAGGTTAAGTCAGCCTCAGCTCAGCCCCATAGGGAGCTGCGGAGTGTGAGGCACCACAGGGGTTGTTGTCCCTGTCCCCAGGCCCAGACAAGGGGACTGGGCGTTTATGCTTCATATAGACTTGGCCACAGCCACACCCTGCAATGTGCCTACACAATCTCTGGCCAACTCCAGGCAAGGCAACCCGGTGTGCCAAGGGCAACAGAGGGCTGTAGGTGTGAGCAGTGGCAGCCAATATCCCAGGAGCTGGAGAGCAAGGTGTGCTGGCCAGTCCTATGCCACATATTCATTATCTCTAAGGTAAAGAGAAATTATCTTAGAGATAACTCAAGGTGAAGGGAGAACTTCACCTTGAGGTTGCAAGACCATGAAGTGAGGACAAGTGCGTGTGTGCAGGGTAGAGCAAGTTTCTTAGGGAAATGGGCTTTTAGACAAGGACCTTCTCTGGTGTAGAAGGAACAGGTGGGGGGAAGGCTGGGCACAGTGGCTCACGCCCGTCATCCTAGCACTCTGGGAGGCTGAGGCAGGTGGATTGCTTGAGCTTACAAGTTCGAGACCAGCCTGAGGAAAAGCAAAACCACCATCTCTACTAACAATAAGAAATCTGAGGCAAGAGGATCGCTGGAGCCCAAGAGTTGGAGGTTGCTGTGAACTATGATGCCACCGCACTCTACCCAGGGCTCAAAAAAAGAAGCAGAGTCTAATGGAGGTGGGCACTCTCCACTTGAATTCTGGAAGCAAGGCAGGAAGTAGCGCACCTCAGAAGTCCTAGGGTGGGGGCAGGGCTGTCAGAGAAGGGCAAGAGGATACAGTCAGCTGGGGGGTGGGGACTTCTAAATCAAGGAACAGCTCGAGTGTTTGATATTCAGCCCTCCGTCATGCTGTCTACCAAGACGGGATCAGACACTGTGCATTGTCCCCATTTTCTCCACTTGTGCTAAGCAAGGATCGTCACGCTGTCAGTCTCCCACCACAGGGATGCGCAGACCTCAGGCTTGGCTCTAACCCAGGCCCAGCAAGAGAGGAGATTTCTGTGGGCCCCTTCATGCTCCCAGCTCACTTTGGGGACTTGGGCTAGGGCCTTTTGGGGAGCCCCAAAGCTTAGGCTGCAGCAGGGCCAGGAGACAGCTCCAGGGCTGGGTAAGGGAGGTGGGGGTTGGGAGGGCAAGGCAGCTTGATCAGGCCTGGAGTCGGTGCAGACTGCAGGCCAGAGGCTGGCGCCAGGACCCAGGCAGCACAGAGCCAGCAAACCGGCCCCATGACCGCCTTAAAAGAAGCTGGACGCAGAGGGGCGGTGGTCAGAGCCCCTACAGAAGCCCCAAATGTTGATTTACTGACTCCCAACATTCCATTCTCCAGAGACCTTGGAGGAATGAAGCAACATCTCCGGACAGCTCCCCTAACACAGTGGGTGGGGCTCCTGGAAGTCTGGACTCAGGTGCTTCGCCTGTGGACACTTGGCCCCTCTCCCCTCTCCGGCAGAGCTGGGAGAAGGCCTGCTCCTCCCCATTCCTACAGACTCCATGGAGGGGAGCTCCCAGAAATGACCCCAGGATCTGACCCTCCACCGGAATGTTTCTTCCTCGGCCCTGAGTCTCCCTGGGGCAAAAGCTTCAGGCCCTACTCATCCTGCAGGATTAGCATCTTCCTGCTCCCATCTTCCTTTCCTTGGCTTCCTTAGACACCATTTCCTT
Source organism: Otolemur garnettii (assembly GCF_000181295.1). Classification (NCBI taxonomy): domain Eukaryota; kingdom Metazoa; phylum Chordata; class Mammalia; order Primates; family Galagidae; genus Otolemur; species Otolemur garnettii. The sequence goes on from NW_003852442.1 coordinate 8,944,770, forward strand.
CCTCTATCTCTTTTCTGAAACTCCTGGGCTCCGGCGAGCCTCCTGCCTCAGTAGTGCCCAGTTGCTGGGACTGCAGGTGTGTGCCGCCGCACCCAGCCCTCCACTTCTTCTCTGACCTCTACCAGATTAGGTCCACTCATGGGATACTCGGTTAATGTCATGCGTCACGACAGGCTCAAAAACGTTGGGGATCAAAATCCAAATCAAAGGACTGTCTCAAAACAAACGGCCTCAATTCTTCTAAACTGTCAAGATCGGGCCAAGCGTGGTGGCTAATATCTGCATCCTAGCACTCGAGGAAGCCTCGGTGGGATAATGGCTTGAAGCCAGGACCAACCTGAGCAAGAGTGAGACCTAGAACTTAGCCAGGCACGATGGTAGTCCCAGCTACTCAGGAAACTGAGGCAAGAGGTTCGCTTGAGCACAGAAATTTGAGGTTGCAGCGAGTTCTGATGACACCACTGCACTCTGGGGGGCAGCAACAGAGCAAGACTGCCTCAAAAAAAAAGTCAAGATTATAAAAGGGAAAGGAGGGTTAAGAAACCATTGCAGATGAAAGGAAACCAAAGTGACATAAAAATGCAAGGCAATGCATTTGGGATCAGATCCTGGAGCAGAAGAAAAATCCACTGTGTAGGACTTTCTTGGGAACTGGCAAAATTTGAAATTAGATTCGAATGGATTGAATATAGAATTAAACAGATTAAATAATAGGGTTGTGTTGATGTTAAATTTCTTGACTTTGATTATTATTATTTTTTTTTTTTTGAGACAGAGCCTCAAGCTGTCCCCTTGGGTAGAGTGCCATGGCATTACAGCTCACAGCAACCTCCAACTCCTGGGCTCA
>NW_003852442.1:8946437-8961356 GCF_000181295.1 Otolemur garnettii
GGGACAGCGTGAGGCTCTGTCTCAAAAAAAAAAAAAAGAAAAAAGAAAAGCAAATTAACTGCTAGCATGCAATACACATTATTCTTGTTTTCCACTACAATGTACTAGAGATTATTCCAAATTCTTTTCCTCAGGCTGGTCTCAAACTCCTTAGCTCAAGCAATCTACCCTCCTCAGCTTCCTAGCGTGCTAGGATTACAGGTGTGATCCGACTGGGTGGCCCTAGTGAGTATTGCTGGATTTGTGGGGTCTCCACAGAGAGGGCACGGGTGAGTGAGATGAATACCCAGGACCTGTTTCCTTGAAACTGTTCCTTGCCCACCTTCCCCTAGTTAGGACTAGACCCTCTAGTACAGTGGTTCTCAACCTTCCTAATGCTGCGGCCCTTTAATACAGTTCCAAAGGGGTCGCGGCCCACAGGTTGAGAACCGCTACTCTAATAGTACTTTCTTTTAATTCCTCAGCCAGCCTCCATTTTTGAAAGACAGAGCCCCTGTTGCCTAACAGTATATGTGATTTTGAAGGATTTGTGAAAAGTGTCCCAAATGACCTATAAACCTTTCCTGTAGAACTAGGGGGAAAGTTCCTTTCTGCTGATGATTGATTCTTACAATTTTTCCTTCCATGCTGAGCATGGAACCAAACTAGATTGAAATTCCCAGTAGACTTGTTTGGCAAGACCCTGTCTTGCCCTCATTTCTGCATACCTGTGTCACCATGCCTCACCTGCCACTCTCAGGCCTCAAGGGACTAATGATCTCTGTATCTGACGGGGTTAGTCCAATGTGGAGGCTGCTGACACCTTATTTATTCTTATAGTGCCACTACCTGGCCCATTACCCAGTGACTTCTGGTTTGTCCCTGGACTCCCACAAAGAACTATTTTGTTCTAGCAATTTCTTTTCACAGCCATTGCCCCAGGGTTTCTGGAGGTATCCTATCCGAGAACAGTGCTTGACCCAAATTTCTGGATCACCTAGCAGGGCCTGACAGCCTTTTCTTATTACAGTCTCTTCCAACAGGATGTGCGTTAGACACATATTTCCAGTTGGCATGATAGAAGTGGAAATTGTCATTGAGGGTTCTGGTAACCCAGGCTTATACCCTCTTCTTTCTCATATGCCAGGGGAGCTCTACTCCTGAGTTCCAGAAGTGATTAGGAAACATCTTTAAGTTACATGCAGCGCCGAGATGTGACTTGTGCAATTGCATAGGGCTGCCCTGTTCTTGGTTTAAGGCCCTGCTGTCCCCATCTTGAAAGTCTAAACTATTTCTGAACAAGAGGCCATGCATTTTCATTTTGCACTACTAATTTTGCCCAACTAATTACATAGCTGATTCTGGCTATGGGGTGTGTGGAGTCCCAGAAAAAAGTGGTGAAGGACATTTGAGTATTGAGCCATGCACACAGCTTGCTCCAAGCATTCTCCCCTCTAAACCTGGAGCTTGTGCTTGGGACGGGAAGATGTCAGGAGAGAACAGCCCCTGGAGCTGGGTCACTGCTGGACATGAGAGCTGGTCCAGACTGTGAAGGGATAGTCAGGGCTGTCCCCACCATTCCCAGATGGCAGCATCATTTCTTCTTTATATCCAGCTGCCTCCTGAGCGTGTCTGTACCAGCCAGGCACAGGAACCAAGGCTCAGCAGCTGCCTCTCGGCCAACAGCTACTTGGAAGTATAATAGCTGTCGTAAATTACCAGTCAAAACTAAATTCTCCTCTCTCCCTCCATTTCTCACCACCTCCCCTGCTGCCACCCTTGTTAAAGCTCTTGTCTGTGATGTCCTAACCACTCTTCCTCTTCCCAACTTTGTCCCCTTCAGTCTGTTCTCCACACACGAGCCTCGCAATCCTGTTCACGTGACTATAATTTACTACCCTCTTTGAGAACAAAAAGGAATACTAATGGTAATTTCAATGACTAGCCAGAGTAAGCCAGTACAGGCCCTGACGCCCAGAAGGGGTGATCACCTTGGTTAGAGCTCATTATTCCTTTGCTCAAAACCCATGTCTTAGTCTGTTATCTGTTGCTCTAACAGACTATCACGGACTGGGTAATTTATAAAGAAGAGAAGTTGATTTGCCTCACATTTCTGAAGGCTGGGAAGTCCCAGAACATGGCACTGGCATTTGGTAAGGGCCTTCTTGCCACATCATAACATGGCAGAGGGCACATGTGGCAAGAGGGCAAAGCATATGCCAGGGAGAGCTTGCTCTCATAGCAAAGCCCCTCCCACAATTGCTAACCCCCAGCCCCCATTAGCAACATTACCGCATTCATCCTCAGTCACCCTTTATTCTGCTCACGAGGACAGAGCCAGCATTAACCCATTTATGCTGGAGGTTAAATTTTTTTTTTATTTTTGCAGGAAATTCACATGTGTTGCCCAGAAAAATTCAAGGAACAAGAATTTGAAGAGAAAAACATTTATTATATTCTATTGTTACATGGTGTTCCAAAAATGGAACACGAGGCCAACTTTTACATTATAGGTAAAGTATAGTTTCTTATCTCAGGTGGTGGTGACACCTGCTATTCACTATAATATTCAACAGACTATTTCACGTGGAAGGCAACATCACACTTTTCACATTAAAAAGTGGTGTTCTGGCTCGGCGCCTGTGGCTCAAGTGGCTAAGGCGCCAGCCACATACACCCAAAGTGGCGGGTTCAAATCCAGCCCAGGCCTGCCAAACAACGATGGCTGCAACCAAAAAGTAGCCGGGCGTTGTGGCGGGCACCTGTAGTCCCAGCTACTCGGGAGGCTGAGGCAAGAGACTCGCTTGAGCCCAGGAGTTGGAGGCTGCTGTGAGCTGTGATGCCATGGCACTCTACCAAGGGAGACAAAGCGAGACTATCTCAAAAAAAAAAGTGGTGTTCTTGTGACATTCCGCACACCATGTTTACTTTCTCTGTTTGACTATTGCATGATTCATGCCACCATAACATAAGTCAATGTTATGCTTCTGAGAAGGTCTTCCTCTTTGGCCAGGTTCTAGAAGCTGACCTTGGGTCTCCAGATAATGGCATACCACACATCCATGAAGCTCCAGAATATCCCCTGGCTTCTCACCATATGTTTTTGCAGTTGCCACACATTTTGTAAGACTAGTTTGAAATAGAACAAAAGAACACCATTTCTTTCCACGACTGATGCCTGATACTTATCACAGTTGTCATCAGCTCTGTCTACACGTTACATGAAATGGTTATACACTTTGATCATGTTTGCCTGCTGAACTTGGGTCTTCTTATAGTCGGTTTCTGAGAGTAACAATTGACAAGACACAAGGGAATCAATACTAGCACCAGATGAGGCAACAGTGACAACATGTTGTGTCACCATTCCATCTGCAAACAATATTCCCTTTGCCGCCAGTTCAATAATTAAATGTGCCTTGTTCTTTTTTGTTCAGAGGTACATATGATTCCAATGGACCTTTGTCAACGCAATCCTTTCTCAATGTACCTGTTGCCTGATGTTGGGTTTATCGAGAAACGGGTGAAAAAGTTATTGAATACAAAATGGTATTGTCCAGCGTGTGCCTCTGTAAGTGCCTCACTAAACTGAAGGACCGAAGGACAAGTGATGCACCGACACTGCACTCCTCATGGTTCATGTTTGGGGTTTTACCCTGTTATGGCAGAAACCAGCTAATGTAGTCCAGACAAGTTGCACCACGCCAAAACTCAAGGCCAAAATGAATGGGCTTTCCTCTAATGAATGGTTCATACCTGTGATGACTAAATAAGGACCCATGCATTCATCACAGCTGAAATTCATTTCATTTGGAACAAATTTTATACATCCTCTCATTGCATATGCTTTTAAGAGGCCGCAGTTTGGAACACCTATCCATTGGGTCAAAATTCACATTGTCAGCAACATGCAAATTAGAAAATACAGTTTCAACGTGGTCATGTCTCATAGCAGCACTAACAAGTACATTTTGCACATTTGTCTGTGTTCCCAGGACAAATGCCTTCTAGGAACAGAGATCTAGCCCTCTGAAAAATAATTCCCAGAAAGCATTTCAATTTGGAGCCAGTCAAGCCAAGATTTACACCCTTACTTGCAGCGTGTAAGTTGGAGTACATGACAATGAGTTCCACAACCTCGTCATCAAGAAAAAGTTCAAGACTTTCTGTGGGAAGTTCTCATTCAGTGAAGAAATCATTTGGTGGTTCTGTAACTCTATCTGCTGTGGGCTGTGCAGTTAGGTCAGTTTTTTTTCATTTGCGAACGATTTTTGTCACTTTCTTTTTCTTTGATGGAGGAGGTGGCTGTGCAGTAGACGTAGGTAAAACTTCACTGTCAAGAGAGTCATCTTTAAGTGGGCATGAGGGATCATCTGAGTGAGACTCAACTTTAGTTGTAAAATTATTTCAACTGATAAAAGGGAAAAAGAGATTATGAGGGATAATTGTGGGCATGGTGCCTAGTGCTCCAAAATCGGAACATGCACAATGTCAAACCCATAACCAATGCAATAATAGCTTCAATATTTCCTTTTTACAGAACAATAGAATAGCTAGTAGAGAAGTAATACAAAAAAAAATTACTAGTTCAGCACAGCCAGTATCTGTAGCAGTAACTCTGTGGACCGTGTGGATCACATGGTAACATGTATACTCCGGAGGCAGACGGGTAAAAAATCACACCTCAGTGATGACCTTGAGTAGTAAGATATGAATAATTCCCACATCACTACCATTGCAATAATGGGATGTGAGGCGTAAGTTGACTAATTCAGTTAGTCATGAGGGCAGAGGGATTAAGTTTCCAACACACAGACTTTTGGGGGATGCATTCAAGCCATAGCAATCCTACCTTTCACGTGGAATAAGAGCCAAGAGCCAAAGCCCTCGAAGGAAGTGGGGTGCATTTCTTGACCTGCTTGGCTATCTCTGTGACCTCATTTCCTTTTGTTCTCTCCCTCACTCTTGCCTGGTTCTGCTTCCACTGCACAACTTCCTTCTGGAAACATGCCAGGCATATTGATCAGGGTACTTGCGCTCTTCCCAAAATGTCCTTCCCTCCAAGATCTGCATGGCTCCACCCCCTTCGCTCTTTGCTTTTGCTCAAATGTCCCTTTCTTGGGGAGGCTTGCCCTGAGCACTCCAGAGTCTCAACCCTACTTTCAAGGAAACCGGACTCCCTGTCATGGCTACTGGGTGACTCAGTGAGGCCTGGAGATTTCCCTGGCTTGAAGTATCCCTTATCAGTCCCCTCCCAGTTGTCCCCTAGGCTCAAATGGGGAAATGCATATGAAGTGTGGACTGTTGACTCTGGCGGGAATGAGTTAGGAGATGCTAGGTTCTTACGCATTCCTGTATCTAAACTAGGGTGACCAGACGTCCCGCTTTTCAACAATTGGTCCTGTGTCCCGCAGTGTTTTTAAAAAGTCCCGATTTTTGGAAAGAATGCACCAACAGGCGGGAGAACAAGAAGGGAATATACGGTTTTCGGCTGCCATGTGGCTATTTCGCCAGAATGTGAGTTTTATATTATTTTTTTGTTAATTTTATAATGTTAAACTGTAATATAACAAATAATTGCTGAGAAGTGTTTATCGAGAACTGCTTATCAAAGTTTGCATTGTTGTCAGGCCCTGCCCTGCCCCGCCCCCACCCTCACCCCACCCCCACCCCACCCCTGGCCATGTTGTCCCGCCTTACCGATGTTAACATCTGGTCACCCTAATCTAAACGTTTGGAAACCAAATGATTGTGCCTGGATTAGGCCTCTCCCAATTTCCACTTACCCCAGGCCCATGCCTTTGTCCAGCACTGCTCACAGCCAGCTTCTTAAGGTCAAGGAGACCCTGAGCGCCAAAGTTGGGGCAGAATAGGAAATTGACAGGGTAGTCTGGGTGTGTTCAGTTTAAATTTTTTCCATCTCACCTCTGTTTTCACTAAGGTTTTCTTGACCTTGGGTCCATGGACAGATTTCATGGGGTCCCTGACCTTGAATGGGGAAAATACTTAAATGTTTATTCTCACTAGCCCCTGAGTGATACTTGGGGTTTTCTTCAATTATGAATGCAGGCTGCAGTCGTATCAGCAGCATCAACAGAAACTGAAGATATGTTCCAGTCGTATTAAGTCATCATAGTGATCTAGAAAAGTCATTTATGCTCATCGTCTTTTCAAAATTACTAGATCTTGTCATTTATCCCTACATAGTTCATCCATTTACAAACATTATTTTGAGACAAGCTCTACCGCGTCTCACCAGCCTGTGCACAAAAATGGTTATGGATCTCTGATGGGGGGTTATTTTCATTTCTTTGGGGCTCAAGCTGCTCTGGGATTTGGTTTTGAAGAGAGCTCAGACGTTCGGGTCCGGGCGCCCCTGCCCCTGCGGCACAGGGATGTGAGAGGGACAGGCCCAATTCTGCCTGTTCCAGGCTGCAGGGACCACGCCGCGCCCTGGGCGTGCGCCTCTCCCGCCGGGAGCGCCACTCCGCCACCTAGTGGTAAGAGGCCGCGTGGCGCTTGGGTCCGCCGCGAGGTCCACGCCCAGCCCGCGTGTCGCATCCCGCTGGCCGGCTGCTCCGGCACGCGCCTTTATTCTGCCGCCAGCTCCTGGGACCCTGAATGCAAACAATTTCCCTATCCCCCAGCAGGGTCTTAGATTTAAATGTTCTCCTCTGAACCGTCCTGCGATTCCAGCCCGCATGGTCTGCACCACTGTGGTGGGGACCAGGTCGTACACAGAGGCCTTGCTTTTTGATTTCTAAACACAGCTGGTACCACCCTCATGAATTTTGCCATCCCATTATTGTTTAAATATGCAATTACTTTTCTTAATGGACTCACTTTTTTACCAAAATAAATACAGAAAAGAAAAGTTTACATCACCATCACAAATGGAAAACCCAATATACTTTGCCCCAAATATAAAGACAGATAAAGACAAAAACAATTACATTATTGTTAATACTTGGATACATTCCAGCTAGACTTTGATTGTCACAGGCTCCAATGTTCAGCAAGGTGTTAACGACTGGATAGTATCAAACAAAGGCCTTCTCTTGGACATGAATGGAAGGACATGGGGAGAAAATTGAAAAGGGAACGACTTTCCTATTATGGCATTAAGTATTGTTACAGTAAGGTCATCCTGTCCTTTGGGGAACAATGAGGAAAGCAAGAATGAGCCCTTGGTGGCTGGTCAGTACTCAGCAGCAGCGGTGCACTGAGGGACCCGCAGTGGAAACCAGGCCCTGGGGTGGGTGCTCTGTGCAGATGGCACAAAAGATTGGATGTGGGCCCACAAGCAAATGCTTTTGGATTGTGAGAGTCACATACACCAGTCGCCAGCCTGCCACTCCCCTTTTTATAATAGGGTCTCACTTTGTCTGCCAGGCTAGAATGCCCTGGTGTCATCATAGCTCACAGCAACCTCCAACTCCTGGGCTCAAGCCATCCTCCTGCCTCCTGAGTAGCTGGGACTACAGGAACCCACCACTGATACCTAGCTAAGTTTTCTCATTTTACTAGAGATGGGCTTGTTCAGGCTGGTCTCAAACTCCTGACCTCAAGCAATCCACCCACCTTGGTCTCCCAGCGTGCTAGTATTACAGGCATGAGCAGCCACAATCAGCCTGCCAGAGACCTTTTCTAATTAATTTCACTAAACTCTTTTATCTTTAAAAAAAAAACAAAAACAAAAACCAGTATATATTCCCTCTGCCTCTCTGCTCCCAGCACCATAGCAGTTTAGACAGTTTGTTGGAGTTGTTTTATAAATACTCTCTAGCTTCACACATTCTTTTACCCCATCTGGGGGCATACAGATGATCTTTTTTCTCTTTGTGTTCCCAGACACAGAGCGTGGGACTTAGCAAAGATGGAGGAAATAAATGAGTAAAAACTACTCTGCCCTGTGGTTTTGTCTAGACTATAGCACTAGGGAGTTTCTCAATAACCCCAGCCACTGCCCATTCTACCTGTCTAAATGCACCCCACCCAGCAGATTTTTTTTCAACGTTATTCCACCCACCTATAAATAACTCAAGTTCACAGGCACCCAGTCCAATTAATAACACAGAACTCTAGCTCAACTTATAGTCCTTGTAGGCAATTGACACTGCTGCCCTGATTGCTTTATCTGAAATGGCCAAGCACGGAGCAGCCAGCCTTTGACACCCTGACCAGGGATTCACACTGGGTGACAAGCTGGTATGAGGGAAGATGAGACTGTGCCTCTCCCTCCCTGATGTCCGGACAGGCCAACCTGCCCATAACCATAAGCATAATCACAATCATAACCATAATAGCACTACTAGCAACTCCCACTACACACACGCATGAGGCTGGTTGGGTCACAAAGTACTTCCTTGTGTGCCATCTCATTGGCGTTTCACAACAGCCCTTGAGTCAGCCCGGTAATTTTTGATCTATTTTACACAGAAAGAAACTAGATGTTCATAGTAGAACTATTTACAATATCCAAAAAGTGGAAATAGCCCCCAAGTCTATCAACTTAAGAATGAACAAAATGGGATTTATGCATGGAATAGAATCCTATTCAGCCCTAAAAAGGAATGAACATTGAAAGTGTTATGCTAAGGAAAAGTCAGACACAAAAGGCCAGATGTTGTATGATTCCTTTTATATGAAATATTCAGAATAGGCCAGGTACAGTGGCTCACGCCTATAATCGTAGCACTCTGGGAGGCCAAGGCAGGTGGATTGCTTGAGGTCAGGAGTTCAAGACCAGACTGATCAAGAGTGAGACCCCCATCTCTTACTAAAAATAGAAAGAAAAACTACCTGGGCATGGTGGTGCATGCCTGCAGTCCCAGCTACTTCGGAGGCTGAGGCAAGGGGATTACTTGAGCCCAAGAGTTTGAGGTTGCTGTGAGCTATGACACCATGGCACTCTATCCAGGGTGACAGAGTGAAACTTTGTCTCAAAAAAAAAAAAATCCAGAATAGGCTAATCCATAGAGACAGAGAGCAAGTTAGTGGTTGCCAGGGGCTGGGGGGAGAACGGGGTGGAATGACTGCTAATGGGTATGGGGTCCTATTTGACGTGATGAAAATGTTTTTGTAGAATGACGATTACCCAACATTGTGACAGTACTAATGCCATTGAAGTGTATGTGTTAAAATCATTCATCCTACCATTTTTGTATGAGCTGAATCTCAGGGTAATTAAACAATGAATACTGAAATTTCTTCTTTACAGAATTCCAGTTCATTAGTACAGAAGGATTGACAGAAATTACCCATGTTAGGTACGAAAAAGGTGGTCCCCACTGTAGGTAATAAAAGGATAATAATAATACCAGGACATTATTGTTTTAGCAGCAGAAAAAATTAAGAATAATAATAAATTTTAAAAATTAACAAAATATAGAAAAAATTAGATAAATAAGAGAATATTATAAACAATTTACACCAGTGAATCAGTACTTTAAAACTTCCCTGCTAAGAAAGCCCCAGATGCAAATTGCTTCAACAGTGAATTCTCCCAACTAGTCAGGGAAGATATAGCAAGAATCTTATATACTTTCCAAAGTAGGAAAATAAGGAATATGGCCAGGTGTGGTGGCACACACCTATAATCCTGATATGCTGGGAGGCCAAGGGAGGAGGATCCCTTGAGTTTAGGAGTTCAAGACCAGCCTGAGCAAGAGTGGTCTCTACTAAAAATTACCTGGCATTGTGGTGGTCGCCTGTAGTCTCAGCTATTTGGGAGGCTGAGGCAGGATGATTGCTTGCACCCAGGAGTTTGAAGTTGCTGTGAGCCAGGCTGATGTCACGACACTCTAGCTTGGGCAACAGAGTGAGACTCTGTCTCAAAGAAAAGAAAAAGAAGGAATGTTTTCTAACTCCTTTTATGAGCTCCACTTCATCTTACTCTCAAGCCCTAACAAGGACATTAACAAGTTCTTGCTCACAAACAGAGGCGGCAAAATCCTAGATGAAGCACTAGCAACTCAAAAGCAAATTGCAGAAGGCAAAATTGGTTTGGCATTGGAAAAACGGTATAACTTGTCAAGTTAAAGGCAGTAAAGGTAAAATATTGTGATTATCTCGATAGATGCAGGAAACATTAATAACATTTATATCCATTCATGATGAAAAATGAAACCGCTCTTAGCAAACTAAGAATAAAAGACAACTTCCTTAAACTTAGGAAAAGCATCTACAAAAACGGCTTGGCGACAGTCACTTTTTTTTTTTTTTTTTGAGACAGAATCTCACTTTGTCACCCTCCGGTAGAGGGCCGTGCTGTCATAGCTCACGCAATCTCCAACTCTTGGGCTCAAACGATTCACTTGCTTCGGCCTACTGAGTGGCTGGGACTATGGGCGCCCACCACACTACCCGGCTAATTTTTTTTTTAATTGTTGAGGACTCATCGAGGGTATAAGAAACCAGGTCACACTGATTACATTTGTTAGGTAAAGTCCCTCTTATAGTTGTGTCTTGCCCCCCAAAGGTGTGTCACTCACCGAGACCCCTTCTCTCTCTCTGCTCTTCCTTTCTCCCACTCCCTTCCTCCTTCTCTCTCTCTCTGCTCTCCCCTTCCCCTACCCCCCACCTTGTACTAGGTCATTAATTGTCCTCATATCAAAATTGAGTACATAGGATTCATGCTTCTCCATTCTTGTGATGCTTTGCTAAGAATAATGTGTTCCACTTCCATCCAGGTTAATACAAAGGCTGTAAAGTCTCCATCTTTTTTAATGACTGAATAGTATTCCATGGTATACATATACCACAGCTTGTTAATCCATTCCTGGGTTGGTGGGCATTTAGGCTGTTTCCACATTTTGGCGATTATAAATCGAGTTATGATAAACAGTCTAGTGCAAGTATCTTTATGGTGGAAGAATTTTTTTTTCTTCTGGGTAGATGCCCAGTAATAGGATTGCAGGTTCAAATGGGAGGTCTAGCTTGAGTTCTTTGAGGGTGCTCCATACTTCCTTCCAAAAAAGTTATATAAGTTTGCAGTCCCACCAGCAGTGTAAAAATATTCCTTTTTCTCCACATCCATGCCAGTTTTGAGATTTTTGTGATGTGGGCCATTCTCGCTGGGTTTAGATGATATCTCAGGGTGGTTTTGATTTGCATTTCTCTAATAATTAGGGATGATGAACATTTTTCATATGTTTGGTAGCCATTTGTCTGTCGTCTTTAGAGAAGGTTCTATTCATCTCTCTTGCCCATTGATATATGAGATTGTTGGCTTTTTTCATGTGGATTAATTTGAATTCTCTATAGATCCTAGTTATCAAGCTTTTGTCTGATAATCCTTTCCCATTGCATAGGTTGTCTATTTATTTGCTTTGGTTGTTGTCACCTTAGCTATACAGAAGCTTTTCAGTTTAATTAAGTCCCATTTGTTTATTTTTGTTGTTGTTGCAATGGCCATGGAAGTCTTCTTCATAAAGTCTTTCCCCAGGCCAAAATTTTCAAGTGTTTTTCCTATACTTTCCTTGAAGATTTCTATCGTTTCATGCCTCAAATTTAGGTCTTTTATTCATCTTGAATTAATTTTTGTGAGTGGAGAAAGGTGTGGGTCCAGTTTTAGTCTTTTACATGTGGATGTCCAGTTCTCCCAGAACTGTTTATTGAATAGGGAGTCTTTCCCCCAGTGTATGTTTGTGTTTGGTTTATCAAAGATTAGGTGGTTGTAAGATGTTAGTTTCATTTCCTGGCCAAATGTCTATGTCTCTATTTTTGTAAATAAATTCGATTCCAAATGTCTATGTCTCTATTTTTGTGCCAGTACCATGCTGTTTTGACTACTATAGTCTTGTAGACTACTACAGCCTAAAGTCTAGTAGGCTGATGCCCCCAGCTTTGTTTTTATTACTAAGAACTATCTTAGCTTAGCTATGTGGGTTTTTTTCTGATTCCATACAAAACGAAGAATTATTTTTTCCAAGTCTTGAAAGTACGATGTTGGTATTTTAATAGGGATGGCATTGAATCTGTAGATTGCTTTGGGAAGTATAGACATTTTAACAATGTTGATTCTTCCCAGCCATGAGCATGGTACAAATGGTTCTTCCATTTGTTAATATCCTCTGCTATTTCCTTTCTTAGGATTTCATAATTTTCTTTATAGAGGTCCTTCACCTCCTTTGTTAGGTATATTCCTAGGCTTTTCATTTTTTTGAAGCTATGGTGAAGGGAGTTCTGTCCTTAGTTAGCCTCTCATCTTGGCTGATATTGGTATATACAAAGGCTACTGACTTGTAGACATTGATTTTATATCCTCAGACATCACTGTATTTTTTGATGACTTCAGGAGTCTTGTGGTTGAGTCTTTGGGGTTCTCTAAGTATAAGATCATATTGTCAGCAAAGGGGAAGAGTTTGACCTCCTCTAGCCCGGCTATTTTTAGATTTCACTCTGGTTCATGCTGGTCTTGAACCCATGAGCTCAGGCAATCCACCACCCCAACTTTCCAAGTGCCAGGATTACAGGCATGAGCCACTGTGGCGATATTCACTTTTTTTTTTTTTTTTTGCAGTTTTTGGCTGGGGTGGGTTTGAACCCACCACCTCCAGCATATGGGGCCGGCGCCCTACCTTTTGGGCCACAGGTGCTGCCCGCGATATTCACTTTTTTTTTTTTTTTTTTTTTGAGACGGAGCCTCAAGCTATCCCCCTGGGTAGAGTGCCATGGCATCACGCTCACAGCAACCTCCAACTCCTGGGCTCAAGCGAGGTTCCTGCCTCAGCCTCCCAAGTACCTGGGACCACAGGTGCCCGCCACAGCGCCTGGCCATTTTTTTTTTTTTTTTGGTTGCAGCCATCATTGTTGTTTGGCGGGCCCAGGCTGGGGATTCGAACCCGCCACCTTAGGTGTATGTGGCTGGCGCCTTAGCCGCTTGAGCCACAGGCGCCGAGCCGCGATATTCACTTTTAAGTGAAATATTGATAGCATTTACCTGAGATCAAAAAAGAGACAAGACAAGTGGAGTTAGAGAGAAATTGGTCAAAGAATACACAATTTCAGCTAGATAGGAGGAATAAGTTCAAGAGATCTACTGTACAACATGGTGACTATAGTTAATACCATGTGTTCTTGAAAATCACTAAGTGAGTAGCTCTGCATACATATTTCTTTTTATCTTTCTTTCTTTGTTTTTTTTTTTGAGACAGAGTCTTACTTTGTCACCCTCGGTAGAGTGCTGTGGCATCACAGCTCACAGCAACCTCAAACTCTTGGGCTTAAGCCACTCTCCTGTCTCAGCCTCCCAAGTAGCTGGGACTATAGGCACCCACCACAATGCCTCACTATTTTTTTGTTGTAGTTGTCATTGTGGTTTAGATGCCCTGGCTAGGTTCAAACCCACCAGCTTTGGTATATGTGGCCAGCGCCCTAGCCACTGAGCTATAGGCCCCGAGCCTATAATGCATACATATTTCAAAACATCATGTTATACACAGTAAATATACACAATTTTATCTGTCAAAGAGGAAAGGGGAAAAGAAATAGGCAGTATTTTACTCACCATTGTATTGAATGTCTTAACCAGTATAATAAGAAAAGAAAAAGAAATAAAAGGCATAAGAAAGAAATAAAGCTGCTGCTTCTTATAGATGGCATCACTATGTACATTGAAAAACCAAATAACAGCTCAGTGCTTGTAGCTCAGCAGTGAGGGCACCAGCCACATACACCGGAGCTGGCAGGTTCAAATCCAGCACGGGCCTGCCAAACAATGACAACTACAACCAAAAAAAAAAAAAAAAAAAAAATAGCCAGGCGAGCACCTGTAGTCCCAGCACTTGGGAGGCTGAGGCAGAAGAATCACTCAAGCTCAAGAGTTTGAGGTTGCCATGAGCTGTGGCTCCATGGCACTCTACCAAGGGTGACATAATGAGACTCTGTCTCAAAAAAAAAAAAGAAAAAAGAAAAAAAGAAAAACCAAATAAAATAATCTATGCAGTATTAGAAATAGTAACAAAACTTAGCTACTATATTTCTGTATACCTCAGCAGCAATTAGAAAAATGAAATTTAAGAATCAATACTATTTAATATAGATACAAATGGTTATGGATAGAAACATGCACACACACACACACACACACCCCACCCCCACCTCGTATACGCACACGCACACATGTATACATATATTTAAACATATTCAGGTCACATGCATTTTGGTCAATCATGGACTATATATACAATAATGGTCCCATAAGATTATAGTGGAGCTGAAGATTTTTTTTTCACCTACTGACGAAATAGCTATGTTTATCTCATAGTATTTGTGGTGATACTGGTGTCAACACACCTACTGCACTGCCAGTTGTATAAAAGTAGAACTATGTATAGTACATAATACTTGATAATAAATGACTTTGTGGTTTGGCTTGTGTATTTTCTGTACGACTTATCATTATTTTAGAGTACATTTCTTCTACTTATTTTTTTTATTAAATGATAGCTGTGTACATTAATGCAATCATAGGGTACAGTGTGGTGTTTTCATACACAATTTGAAACATTTTCATCGAACTGGTTAACATAGACTCCATGTCAATTTTCTTAGTTACTGTGTTAAGACGTTTAGTGTCTTCTACTTATTAAGAAACGTTAACTGTAAAACAGGTCCCTTGGGAGTATTCTAGAAGAAAGCATTTTTGTCACAGGAGATGACGGCTCCATGTGTGTTGTGTCCCTGAAGATCTTCCAGTGGGGCAAGATGTGGAGGTAAAAGACAATGACACTGATGATCCTGACTCTGTGTAGGCCTAGGCTAAGGTGTGTGTTTGCGTCTTAACTTTTAATAAAAAGCTTTAAGAGTAAAGGAAATAAAAATGTTTTATCTTCTTTTTTTTTTTTTTTTTTTTTTTTGAGATAAAGTCTCACTATGTTGCCCTTGGTAAAGTGCTATGGTCACAGCTCCCAGCAACCTCAAACTCTTGGTCTTAAG
>NW_003852442.1:8961754-8968655 GCF_000181295.1 Otolemur garnettii
AGACTCGCTTGAGCCTGGAAGTTGGAGGTTGCTGTGAGCTGTGGTGCCACGGCCCTCTACCCAGGGGGACAGCTTGAGGCTCTGTCTCAAAGAAAAGAAAAAAAAAATTTTTTTTTTTTCTGAAGCAGAGTCTTCCTCTGTTGCCCAAGTTAGAGTGCTGTGATGTCATCATAGTTCATGGAAACCTCAAACTCCTGGGCTCAAGTGATCCTCCTGTCTCAGCCTCCAGAGTAGCTGGGAGACTACAAATACACGCCACCACACCCAGCTAATTTGTCTGTTTTGTAGAGATGAGGTCTCATTCAATCTGGTCTTAAATTCCCAGCCTCAAGCAATCTTCCTGCCTGTCTCTCGTAGTGCTAGATTTATAGATATGAACTTCCATACCTGATCAATAATATATTTTTACATATAATTTTTTATATTTCTATAACTTCCCGTTCTATTTAAATCTGTCAACAAATATTTGAATACATACTGTGTGCCTATTAATTTTTTGGTTTTTCTGTCCCTCCTCCTCTCCTGGGCTCTAAAGTGACAAAAGTTAAATTGATTGCCATTGTCCTACAAGTCACGAAGCTTTGTCTTTACCCCCATCTCTGCCATTTGTTCCACCTGCATCTGCCCATCTTCCTCTGATGGGACACAGCTGACTGGCACACCCAGCCATGATTGATTTTTGAGTATTACAATTCATTTTTTTTCCTTATGGTTATTCAATTTATCCAGCAACAGTTATTGAAAAACCATTCTTTCCTACACTGCTCTGAGAGGTATTACTTTCATCCTAAGTCAGACATACATTTATAGTCATACATTGCTTAACAACGGGGATACATTCTGAGAAATGCACCATAGGCAATTCCTTGTTGGAACATTGTAGAATGAACTTATACAAACCTAGATGGTGTAGCCTACTTCACCCTTGGGCTACAAGGTACATCCTATTTCTCTTAGGCTATAAACCTGTGCAGCATGTTACTGTACTGCATACTGTAGGCAATTGTAACACAATGGTATTTGATGGTATTTGTGTATCTAAACAAAGAAAGGGACAGAAATGATATAGCGCAAAAAATTTAAAAATAGCACACCTGCATAGGGCACTTATGAATGAAGCACACAAGAAAGGTGAGTAAGTGGTGAGAGAATGTGAAGGCTTTTTTCTACATTAAGATTAAAAATTTTGTAGAGCACCAACCCCATATGCTAGAGGTGGCAGGTTCAAACCCAGCCCTGGCCAAAACTGCAAAAAAAAAAAAAGAACATAAAATAAAAATAAATAAATAAAAACAAAAAAAAATGTACATAGTTACCATTCAATAAAATAATAATAATAATAGTAAAAAGATTAAAAATTTTGGCTCAGTGCCTGTAGCACAGTGGTTACATGAGCTCTGTGAGCTCTGATACCACAGCACTCTACCAAGGGCAACATAGTGACACTCTGTCTCAAAAAAAAAAAATGATCCTTGATAGGATGGCCTTGCTAATAAACTAACAGAAAAACAATGGAGAAAACTCATGGCACATGCCAGGTGGGGTGGTTCACACCTGTAATCCCAGCACTCTGGGAGGCTGAGGCAGGTGGATTGCCTGAGCTCATGGGTTTGAGATCAGCCTGAGTAAGAATAAGACTGCAAGAAAGGTAAACATTATAATTCTGAATAGATGGCTAAATTGTTTGTTCAACTTCAGACAATGGGAGTCTAAGGCAATGGTAAGAAATCCAAATGGGGGTGTGTCACAGGTATTGTTAGCAGGAAATACCTGAGTACACCTGTGAGTGTGTGTGTGGCTGCTTTTGCACATGTAGAGTATTTGGAACACAGTAGGTGTGGAAGTGGGGTGAGGGTGACTGTGCATTCACTGCTTGAGAAAAGCAACAACTCTAGTGACACAAGGCCTCTGGGCCTGATGGACAACTTCCCATAGACTCACAGACTCAGCAGAACTCTTGCCTACTCCCTGAGGGTAGGTCAGGAGAGATCTGAAAGGGAGTAAGGGAAGGGGCAGCTATCTTGACCTTGGGCACTTCTACTGCTAGAGTGTCCGGGTCTGGCTTTCCACCGAGTGCTGGCCCAGCACAGATGCTAGGCATAAACAAGAGAGATGCTGAAAATATCTTCTCTGAGAGAGACAAACGCCAGTTGGATAGCACAGTGTCAGTACTAGGAACATTCGATTACAAATCATGAGTTCAGGCTGGGTGTGGTGGCTCACATCTCTAATCCTAGCACCCTGGGAGGCCAAGGCCAGTGGATCACTTGAGCTCAGGAGTTGGAGGCCAGCAAGAGTGAGACCCCTTGACTCTACTAAAAATAGAAAAACTTAGCTAGGTGTGGTAGTGCGTGCCTATAGTCTCAGCTACTCTGGAGGCTGAGGCAAGAGGATCTCTTGAACCTAATTTGTGAGCTAGGCTAATGCCTGGCAGTCTACCCAGGGTGACACAGTGAGACTACGTCAAAATAAACAAACAAAAATAAATCATGAGTTCAAGGCGACCCCCTTCCCTTGCTGGGCAAGGAAAGCTATGTGCAGTTTTTTCCCTGGTCTAAACAAAACTGAGATGAACACACAGTCCTCCTTTCTACCCAGCAGGCTTTACTGCTGTAGGTTCCTATGTCCCCTTTTCTACTGGAGTCAGTATTCTCTGTTCTCCTTCCGCTAAGGTCCTCCCCCAGGGGTCAGCACTAGAGTAAGGGAGCAAGTAAGGCATTGGCCCTGGGTGCAAAGACAAGTGGCCAGCCCCCACCCCACCTCTGTTGTTCGCCAAGATGACTTTAAAAAATTCTTTATGATACATATTTTTATTGTAGCAAAATATACATAATATCAATTTCCCATTTCAACCATTTTTAAGTGTAAGGGACAGTGGCATTAAGTACATTCACATTGTGCAACAATACCATTTTTTAATTACCTTAAATATTCCTTAAATATCGTAAATTGTGATTATTGAGTTTTGGGGTGCCGCAGTAAACTATACGCCCCAGGCGAGTGCCTGAGTCGCCTTGGCCTAGTGCCCAGCGGTGCCTCTCTCTTAGCCAGAGGATCCTACTAACAGTTTCTCCCTTGGAGCGGCAGCAAGAGTTATTCCAGTGGTGATCAGGCCACCGAGGATGTCCTTCTAGACAGCCATCCACGAAGGGTAGACGTGTTCCGCCCGCATCTGCCTATCCTCCTCCTCCTCCTCCCGCGACCCGACACACCTGGCCGGCGCGCCCTCTACCTGCCCAGGGCCACCTGGCAGGCAGCTTGCAGCGGCCGGCCCACCCCGCTCGGGTCTGCGGGGGCTTCCTGCCGGCCAATGGGGAGTGGGCTCCCGCGGGCTGGGGCCGCGTCCCTCCCGACGGCCAATGGGAGCGCGGCATGCAAATGAGCAGGTGCGGTGGCGGCTGGCCTGTAGCAGGCGCCCGGCTCACGGCTGTTTAGAGGCGCGTCCGTAGCCCGCCAGCACACGCCGGGGCTCCGAGCCGCGCGCTCAGGTCTCCAGCCATGGCCCCTGCTCCGCCCCCCGCCGCCTCCTTCTCGCCCTCCGAGGTCCAGCGGCGCCTGGCGGCTGGCGCGTGCTGGGTCCGCTGCGGGGCCCGCCTCTACGACCTCACCAGCTTCGTGCAGCACCACCCGGGGGGCGAGCAGCTGCTGCGGGCGAGGGCCGGCCAGGACATTAGCGCCGACCTGGACGGGCCACCGCACAAGCACTCGGCCAACGCGCGCCGCTGGCTGGAGCAGTACTACGTGGGTGAGCTGCAAGGAGACCTGCAGGTACAGTCGGGTCAGGGTCACACTCCCCCAACCTCCCCTCCCCCAACTCTGCTCCTGGACGAGCCCCGATAACTTGCCCTCCAGGAGGACCTAAGGTGACAGCCTCTACCTTTCCCTCCCTCCGCTTCCCCTCTCTTCTCTCCAGGTAACAGGTCATTGTCCCCCTTCCTTCCACCAGCACCTTACTTTTTCTTTTCCAGTGCACTAATATTCCCATCTCCCAAGTTACCCGTCCTTCCAACTTACTTCTTAAGCCCTTGCCCCTGACAACTGAGAACCCAATTTCTGGCCCCAGGCCCCTGCGAGCTCCAGTGTTCCTTCCTCTTCCCTTATCAGCCTCTCCCTCTTCGCAATTGCTTTCCATTTCTGTTTGCTAGCTCACCTGTCCTCCCCTTCTAAGGCTCACCTGTCTTTCCCTCCCCAGCCCACCCCACTTGTTTCAAAGAGGCACCGATAGTAGCTCTTCCCAGCTAGTGTGGTTTCCGGGTGCAGCCTGGGTCTTGTGTGGGTGGAGAGGTCCAGGCAGTGTTGTGGATGGACTGTGTCCTCCAACCTTTCGGGTCTCCCTTTATGTCTTTCCTCCGCGCTGGCTTGGGAGTCCAGAAGAGTCACAGGAAAAGCACAAACCAGTTTTGCAAAGGAAAGGGAAAGCACCCCGACCCAGACAGTGTGCTAAGGTGCACATGGCTGTGCGGGACAAGCTCACTGTGGTGTTTAAGCCGTTGCCTGACTCTGGGGTAGGTTTTGTTATTCCCATCTTAGAATGTGAAATCAGAGCTCAGAGGGGCTGTACAAATGTGTCTAAGGTGGAGCAGCTAGTTAGTGGAAAAGCCAAGTGTCTGACTCAAAATCAAGGCTGGCCCCATTCTGAGAGTTCTCATGGGCAGGGAGACAGGGTCTGTCTCCTGACTTCTTGGGCATTCCCCAGGCCTGGCTGTGGGACTGGTGACAGTGGAGCCATCATTCTTAAATATACAGTAATCCTCCCTTATCTGAAGGAGATAGATCCCAAGACCCCTAGTGGATGCCTGAAACCACAGATAGTACCAAACCCTTTGTATACTATGGTTCTTCCTATACTATACATACCTATGATGAAGTTCAGTTTAATAAATTAGGCACGTCAGAGATTAACAATAACTAATAAATTAGAACAATCATAACAATAGCTGTAATAAGAGTTATGTGAATGTATGCACCCTCATGCTTGCTGTCTCTCAAAATATATTATTGTACCCACCCTTGTGATGGCGTGAGATGATTAAAATGCCTATGTGATGGGGTGAAGTGAGGTGAATGACATAGGCATTGTGACATAGAGCGAGGTTGCTATTGAAAACCAATTTAAAACAATGAACTGTTTATTTCTGAAGCTTTCCATTTAATATTTTCAGACTGTAGTTGACCTTGAGTAACTGAAACCATGGTTTGTGAAACTGTGGGTGAGAGGGGGCTCCTGTAAGCCAACAGTTGTTACCTGCTACTAGCTTTTGCTTTCAAAAGGAAACCAGCGACTGCTTTTTAAATTTGAGACAGAGCATCATAGCTCACAGCAATCTCAAACTCTTGGGCTTAAGAGATTCTCTTGCCTCAGCCTCCCAGTCCCTGTAGCTGGGACTACAGGCACCCACCACAACGCCTGGCTATTTTTTGGTTGAAGTTGTCATTGTTGTTTAGCAGGCCCAGGCTGGGCTCGAACCCACCAGCCTCGGTGTATGTGGATGGCACCCTACTCACTGAGCTATGGGTGCCAAGCCAACCCAGCAAGTGCTTTTAGATATTTGATTGAAAGGATTTACCACTCACTGTTCCAAGTAGCTCTTCATTGGGTCCTCTTGCCTAATTCTTCAATAACTTATTCAGTCACTAACTTGGTTCCTTAATGGGTCAACAGTGCTACGCTAGGCGTGGAGCCAATGAACAAAACTAATGTGGTTCTTGTCCTCATGGAGCTAACAGGATAATGGGGAAGGAAAGAAATGTACTAATCATGTGATGATTATTTAATTACCTGGTGCTATCAGAGCATGGATCTGGAGTGGAGAGTTCAGGGAGAGCTTCTTTGAGAAAGTAACATTTATGCTGAGAGCTAATTGATGAATAGAGTTTAGCCAGGTGCAGTGTGGTAGGAAGAGCATTCTAGACAAAAGGAACAGCACGTGCAAAAAAGCTCTGCAAGGAAGAGCTTGGAAGTCAAAAGGCAGAAATAAAACCCACGTGACCAGAGGCTGGAAGGCCAGGAGAAGGATGCAGGAGGAGGCCAATGGCCAGCTGAGGCCAGATCACGCAGAGTCTCATAGGCTGTGGTCAGGATTTCAGACTTGATGCTAAGAATGACGGGAAGCCAGGAAAGGGATTCAAGCTGGGGTGTGGTGTGGTCCGATTTGCATCTTTAGAAGAGCACCCAGGCTGCAGTGCCGAGAAGGAATGGAGGGAACGCAAGTAGATGTGAGCGATTAGGCAGGAGACTATTGCGTGGCTGTGAGCAAGGAGACAGAAGGGTAAATTTGGGAGATTTCATAGGTAAGGTGCCAGGACTTATCATTCTGTGGCAGAAGCCCGATTTAATCTAGGAGGCTGGTGCTTGGTGTCAGGTCGTGTTAAGGGGGCAGAAGGTTTAGCAAAGATATGAGAAAAACTGAGTGCAGGAAATAAGAGATTGAGAGCAAAATACTAGAGACAGCCAAGCTTACGGTGGCTCATTGGGCCTGCCCTATGTTGTCACTGTGTCCTGTAGACTTAGGGTGTGGCTTCCCCTCCCAGCATCATCCTGAGTATCACTTTTGCCCTAGACGGCCACACCTGCCAGCTCTGCTATCTCAGCTCTTTGCTTTGCCTCCCCTTACCTGGTTCTCAGGGAGGCTTCTGGGGAAATACTGAGTCCACATTTGCTTCCAACCGCTACACTCACCTGTTGCCCTAAGAGCCCCAGTGTGCCCGCCCTGCAATCACGATTCTTTCTGGGCAAATGTGGGAAAAACTGAAGACCATCATAACAAGGCATCTACAAACCCACAACTGAAGCTTGACCCATGGCCACACCAGCCCAACACTCCAGTTGCCGATGAGCTTCTGCCTACAGATTTCTTTTTTTCCTTTTCTTTTTTTTTTAGATTTTTTTTTTTTTTTTTTT
>NW_003852442.1:8969070-8975307 GCF_000181295.1 Otolemur garnettii
GGCTTGGCGCCTGTGGCTCAAGCGGCTAAGGCGCCAGCCACATACACCTAAGGTGGCGGGTTCGAATCCCCAGCCCAGGCCCACCAAATAACAATGATGGCTGCAACCAAAAAATGGCAAGACGTTGTGGAGGGTGTCTGTAGTCCCAGCTACTTGGGAGGCTGAGGCAGGAGACTCGCTTGAGCCCAGGAGTTGGAGATTGCTGTGAGTTGTGATACCACGGCACTCTACCCAGGGGGATAGCTTGAGGCTCCGTCTCAAAAAAAAAAAAATATACTCTGCTTTTAGAAAGATTCATTGTACCCTTGTAGGATAAACCATAGAAGCGACCCCTCCAATCACCCCCCCTCCACCCATCCACTCCCCCTCCCCATATTCTAAGGCTATAATTAGGTTATAACATTCCTATGAAAGCTATAAATTAGTTTCAAAATAGGGCTGTGTACATTGGATACTTTTTCTTCCATTCTTGAGATACATTGCTAAGAAGAACATTTTCTAGTTCCATCCATGTAAACGTGAAGGCGGTAAAGACTCCATCTTTCTTTAGGGTGCCTACAGATTTCTAATCTAGCAACTCACAGAATTGTCTTTAAATCAGGGGAAAGAGGGAGTCAAAGGAGAAATCTGGGTGGGGTGTCTTCCGTGAGAAGCCTGATAGATAGAGGCAAAACCTTTCTGTTCTCTCCAGCTGCCTTCTCCTCCTCCCGCTGGACCAGGGATGCTGCTGCCCTAGATGTTAGAGCCCCACCTCTGTGAGGAGCAGGGAGGGGAGTGCCATGAACCAGCTCTGTTGTTTGGGGTTCACTTCTGAAGGGCCCTTCTTTCCTGGCTCAGAGCTAGGATAGGAAGGAGCATCCTGGGTCTTCTCCCAGGGAGAATGCCTGTCCCCATTCATTTCCCCTGTTCTTCACTTTGCCACACTGCCTCTGTGCATACACTTGTATAACATTCACAGAAAGGCACACACACAGAACAAGTCAAACTAGTTTGAGCCAACATACTGGGTGG
The DNA here is from genome assembly GCF_000181295.1 of Otolemur garnettii. Classification (NCBI taxonomy): domain Eukaryota; kingdom Metazoa; phylum Chordata; class Mammalia; order Primates; family Galagidae; genus Otolemur; species Otolemur garnettii. The sequence continues at coordinate 8,970,082 of NW_003852442.1, forward strand.
GGGTGAGGGGATAAAATGAATTCTGCCAATGGTCTTGGATCTGGAGAGGCTGATCTGGCCACCTTGAGCAAGTGAAAGAGCTGTGGCTAAACAGGGGAGGACCTTAGGGGCTGTGGGGCCATGCTTCTCACCCCAAGCTCAGGTGAGAGCAGTGTTTTGCAGGTTGCAGCTGCATGTTGGCAGGGCTTATTGAGCTGCCCCCAGAATTTTTTTTTTTTTTTTGCAGTTTTTGGCCGGGGCTGGGTTTGAACCCGCCACCTCCAGCGCCCTACTCCTTTGAGCCACAGACGCTGCCTGACCCCCAGAATTTTTTTTTTAAGGAATGGGCTAGCACCCTGGGAGGCTGAGACAGGTGGATTGCTTGAACTCAGGAATTCAAGACCAGCCTGAGCCAGAGTGAGACCCCATCTCTAAAAATAGCTGGGCTTCTTGTTAGGCACCTATAGTCCCAGCTACTCAGGAGGCTGAGGCCAGAGAATCACGTGAGCTTAAGAGTTTGAGGTTGCTATGAGCTATGACTCCACAACGCCCTACTGAGGGTGAGAAAGTGAGATTGTCGCAAAGAAAAAAAAAAAGAAAGAAAGAAATAGGTGTGGTGACTCATATCTGTAATCTGTAACTCTAGGCGGCTGAGGTGAGAGAATCACTTGAGCTTAGGAGTTGGAGACCAGCCTGATCAAGAGGGAGACCCTGTCTCTACTAAAAATAGAAAAACTTGGCTTGGCGCCTATGGCTAAAGTGGCTAAGGCGCCAGCCACATACACCTGAGCTGGCAGGTTCGAATCCAGCCCGGGCCCGCTGGAACAACAATGATGGCTGCAACCAAAAAATAGCCAGGTGTTGTGGCGGGTGCCTATAGTCCCAGCTACTTGGGAGGCAGAGGCAGGAGAATCGCTTGAGCCCAGGAGTTGGAGGTTGCTGTGAGCTGTGGGTGTCACCATGGCACTGTACCCGGGGCGAAAGCTTGAGGCTCTGTCTCAAAAGAAAAAGAAAAAAACTAGCCGGGTGTATTGGTGAGCACCTGTAGTCCCAGCTACTTGGGAGGCTGAGGGAAAAGGATCACTTGAGCTCAGGAGTTTGAGGCTGCAGTGAGCTGTGGTGACACCATTGTATTCTAGCCTGGGCAACAGATCAAGACTCTGTTTCAAAAAAAAAGAAAGAAATAGACAAGGGAAAGACTTTGGGTCTCAGACTTAGGTCATTTGTGAGTTCCTATCACATGTTGTACTTGTCGTTTGCTTGTTGTTGTTGTTGTTGTTGTTTTCTGAATTGATATACCACTTGAGCTATCATATTTAATATTTTTCTCTAAATCCACTCTTTAGGGTTTTATGCAGTAATACCCGTGAAAGCACAGTTTTGTACATGTACTTTAAAATAAACATAGAACTATAAAAATAACAAACACTCATTCTCACATCCCCTAAGTTCGCCTTTCACATCACCAGTGAAGTCCATGTCACACACAGAGCAGTGAATCTGAACCCTGGGGTTCTGTGAGTCATTTTCTGGGATCCATAAAAGAGAAGAAATTGTGTATGAAAAATGCGTGATGTGCATTTTTCTGGTGGCAGAGTGACATCTTTCATCACAGTCCAACCGGGGTTCTTCCTCAACCCCAAACCTGCCACCAGTGAGGGGTATGACAACTGTCAGAGGCTCATACTTCCCTGCTGTCCCCCAAGACATGGAGGGGCCCCCTGGGAGCAAACATTAGACCATGTCAGATAGGTAAGGCCACTGTTTGAGAAGACTGTGGCGGAGGGCAGGTGTTGACTCCCCAGACATCAGTATTGGGGTAACTCTGACATCTGAAGTCTCTGACACCATATTCTAATCCTGCAGAGTGTATCTCTATCTTTGGCTGAGAAGACCAAAGATTTCTACCACATTTGTTGGCAACCCAGGTGTTAGGTTCTGGCCATTCCGAGTTTCAGAGCTTGGGTAATTAAATGAGGATGGACAATGGGGAGGCGATCTAAATGTGGGAAGACCCGGGGTTTCCACCTCACCCCAGGTCCCAGAACATCTTGAGCACAGCCCAGCTCAGAAAGCCAATCTGAGCTGAGAACTCAGATAAAATAGAGTGTTTGGGGAACTTGGCCAACCACTCTCCACCCACAAAACAGGGTGAGGTGAGAAGCCAGCCAGCTGAAGGGGACTGAGACCTAGTTGGCTTCTCAGTGGAGCCCGCCCAGCCAGCTGGCAGTCATTGTCCTTCACCACACTCGGACCTGTGTGATGACAGGCAGGTCTTATCCGGAGTATGAGGCCAGGGCAGCCGGTAGAGTGTCCAGGGACCAGGACCTGGTAGTTCCATGCCCACCCAGGCTCCAGGGGTGTTCCCTGCCATTACCCCACAATTCAGTGAAGGAAGGGCCTCAGGATCCAGAATTGAGGGGAAGATCAGAAATGAAGGATCTCTGGGGGAAAAATAAATAGGAACAAACAGGAATCCCAGAGACATGTAAGAGTAATCATTTTTGGAAATAGTTTCAGACCATAACCCAGATTGATGCTGTTTTTCATCTTTGTTTTCCTTATTTTATTTATTTTGAGACAGAGTCTCACTCTGTCACCCTGGGTAGAGCGCCATGGCCTCATAGCTCACAGCAACCTCCAACTCTTAGGCTTAAGTGATTCTCTTGCCTCAGCCTCCTGAGTAGCTGGGACTACAGGCATCCACCACAATGCCCAGCTATTTTTGTTGCAGTTGCCACTGCTGTTTTGGCTGGCTGGGGCCAGGTTCAGACCCGCCACCCTGGTATATGGGGCCAGTGTCCTACCCACTGTGCTACCCTATTTTTTTTCTTATGATGCACTCACATCATTGGTCCATATGTAGTTCTCTATTATTTAGACAGAAAGGAAATAAATACCCCATTCTTTCTGATACCTACCATGCCACTGACAGCCCTTGCCAAGGTCACCGAGACTTTCACTTCCCTGATCTTGTGGTCATTTCTCACCTACTGGACCTGGCCTGGTGGCAACTCTTAACACAATTAATCACTCTCCTCTCCCATCCTCGATGCCATATGCTTTTGGTTTCCCATTGGAATTGGTTTTCTGTTGCTATTATAACAAGTTACTACAGACATGGTAACTTAAAGCAACACCTGTTAACACTCTTACAGTCCTGACGTCGGAAATGAGTCACAAGGAAGCTTCCTTCTGAGACTCTAGGGCAGTGTTTTACACCCTTTTTCTGTCTGCATTTGAACCTGCAGTTAAACTTTCACAGCACACTTGAACTATATTCAAGAAATGAAGTAAAACACAATTTACTTACTGTGCTTTGAACTTCTTTTGAAAATAATTTAATGATCTTTAAAAATGTTCAAGGCATACCTAAGAGATCCTCTCACGGTGCACCAGCTAAGAATCACTGCTCCAGCGGGACTCCATTTTCTTTCCTTTTCTGGCTTCTGGAGGCTGCTTGTGCTGCCCAGCTCACGGCCCAGCCTGCAATCTCTGGCTGCCGCCAGCCATTGCCACTGCCGCCTCCATTGTCACATCTGTGACAATCTCCTGCTTCTATCTTCCACTTACCAGGACACTTGTGCTTACACTGAGCTCACCTGGATAATCCAGGGTCATCTCCCCATCTCAAGATCCTTAACTTAACCACAGCGGCAAAGTCCCCTTGACAAGGAAGGTAACATATCCGCAGATTCCAGATGTTGCAACATCGCTATGGGGGGGGGGGGTGGCTTCAGTCTTTATTGTTAGTTTCTCTGGCAATTTTAGTGACCTCTGTTCTGAGCTCTGTCTCCATGGGATAGTTTTGCCTGTCTCTGAACATCACGTAGGAACTGCGCACTCCACCGGGTGGCTTCTGTTACTCTGTATTATGCCTGGGAGATGATCAGTATTTTTTGAATGGCAACTGTCTCTATCGCTCTGTTCTAGAGAACTCACAAAAAGGAGAGTATGAGACGTACCCAGACAAAGAAGAGGTGGTGGTGACCTGGAGCCTTTTTGGTCTTTCTTGGGACCATCTCCCCCACCACTGCCCTACCTTGGCCAGAGCCCCATTACACTCATCCCTGCAGCAGCCTCCGAGGCAGGTCTTCCCTGTACCCTCATGTCTTTAAACCTTTCTAGAGAGGACTTAGTTGTGAAGATGCTCCTAAGTCTTCAATGGCTCCCAGTTGCTGTGTACCTGCAGTTCAGCTCAAATGCTTTTTCTTCCACAGAGATTCTCTCAACCACCACCTCTAGTTTTTCCTTTCTCCCAAACTCTCATGGCATTTTACCCCGGCCCATTCTGCCGGATTCATAATGTTCCTCCTTACTTATTTCCACCGTGGCTCTTCAATCTTCTCTATTATCTCGTCTACTGAAGTGTGAACTCTCTGAGGACTGGAATTGTCTGATTCATCTGGGGCTCACTAGCACACTAGTGAATACCCACAGTACTCTAATAAATGTTTGAATAAATGAATGAGTTGCTTGGAAAATGGAGATATATGCGTAATAGAAAAGAAAAGTTTGCATATTTGAGGACATTTTAGCATACACAAATATTTCAAGAATTAGGGTAGAAAAAAATCTCTTTTGTTAGCTAAAAGGGTTGGGAGCTGGCGGAAGGATGGAGGGTGAGCCAGGGCAAGTGGCTTGCAGCCAGACAGTCAGCAAAACATTTTTGTAGCCTAGGCACAGGGGCTCACACCTGTAATCCTAGCACTCGGGGAGGCTGAGGTTGGTGGGTTGTCTGAGATCAGGAATTCAAGACCAGCTTGAGCAAGAGCGAGACCCGGTCTTTAAAACCAGCCAGACGTTTGGTGGACACCTGTAGTCCAGCTACTTGGGAAGCTGAGGCAAGAGGATCACCTGAGCCCAAGAGTTTGAGGTTGCTGTGAGCTATGATGATGCCATGGCACTCTACCCAAGGCAACAAAGTGAGACTCTGTCTCAAAAAAGAAAAAAATATTTTGTGCCAGATGCCTGCAGTTCACCCCTCTCATGGTTCCCCTGAAGTGAAGTAAACCATAAAAAATTCCAATTGAAACCCACATTAGGGGTGTGACCAGTCCCCATGTGACTCTAAGTGCAGAGATGTCATGCGTAGGCATCACCTGGGAGTCACCTGGATTTCCAGCCTTGTTGATTCCTTCCAGGATCTTTTCAGGCAAATTTCTCTAAAGTCATAGACTCAGAACAGTGGTTCTCAATCTTCTCTAATGAAAAGAGGGGCTAAAAACACCACTGACCACTCTCCCC